>NC_092709.1:320252219-320893886 GCF_047496885.1 Scyliorhinus torazame
TTTGCAAACACAGATTGAATTGAGATTTTTTGGAAATACTGCTTGAAGAAAGGAAAAGAGTTCCTGTCAGGAAACAACCTGCAGACTCCTTGTGTGTGTCAGACTATTTCTTAACCTGACAGCGTTTTGCAAAAGCTTCTGAAGCGTGGTACATTGGCGAGACCATGTAGACACTGCGACAACGGATGAACGGACATCGCGCGACAATCGCCAGGCAGGAATGT
The DNA here is from genome assembly GCF_047496885.1 of Scyliorhinus torazame. Classification (NCBI taxonomy): domain Eukaryota; kingdom Metazoa; phylum Chordata; class Chondrichthyes; order Carcharhiniformes; family Scyliorhinidae; genus Scyliorhinus; species Scyliorhinus torazame. Next base: position 320,252,444 of record NC_092709.1, read on the forward strand.
TCACTTCCAGTCGAGGAACACTTCAGCAGTCAAGGCCATTGAGCCTCTGATCTCCGGGTAAGCGTTCTCCAAGGCAGCCTTCAGGACGCGCGACAACGCAGAATCGCTAAGCAGAAACTTACAGCCAAGTTCCGCACACATGAGTACGGCCTCAACCGGGACCTTTGACTCATGTCGCATTACATTCACCCTCCACCATCTGGCCTGGGCTTGTGAAATCCTACCAACTGTCCTGGCTTGAGACAATTCACACCTCTTTAACCTGGGGTTACCCATCTCTCTGGCTCTGTAAAGACTTAATTGCCTGCAAATGCTCGCATTCAAAGTACCGTCTTGCATCTTTGACTTTGTCCATATGAATGTTTCTGGAATCTACCTCTTCATTCACCTGAGGAAGGAGCAGTGCTCTGAAAGCTAGTGATTTGAAACAAACCTGTTGGACTTTAACCTGGTGTTGTAAGACTTTTTACTATGCTCACCCAAGTCCAACGCCTGCATCTCCACATCATGGTAATAATAGAACAATGGTCTTTTAATCGAATTATTCCCCTAACCCCGTCCCACCCTCCACCCAGACACACATAATACAGATACATGTGGGGGCAGGGAAAGCTCAAAATAATGGGGTTAAACTTGGAATGAGATATGAGTATCTTCACTGCTGAGGTTGTGGTTTTTGCAGGTGGCGATCTTCTCAAAACTTGAGGTGTTTAAAACCATCGGTTGGTTTGTATCTTTTAGTATCTGCCTTCAAATAGATCTTGTGGGCAATAGGAATGACTCTTGAGAGTCACCTTCACCTGTAAAGGACTCCAGCAGATTGACTCTCAGTCTCACTTAGATAACATTAGAATTCTCTACCTGAGAGTTTACAGCAAGTTCTCTGTCCACTCTGCCTTTGAACTGCTTGTCTGGTCTTTGTGCAGGGTTTCTGGCTGTGGTATGAGAGGAAAGAGCCTCATCTTCAGGACCTTTTAGGGCTCTCAGTAGAGAAATATCAGACTGGGTCTTTCCCAGCCTTTCAAACAGAGGATTAACCTTTCACAGGCTTGGCTGGAGAATGTATCAATTGCCAGCCTTAGCAGATAGAGAGAATATTTAAATCTGCTCCTGCTGCTGTGCAGGTCTAAGCAGAACTGAATTAAAATTGAGTCTGCGCTCCTTCTTCCCAAAAACCTCTGAAGCGCTCTACCAATCCAAATATAGGACTGAACAAGTCCCAGAATTCTAGAGGAGTTGATTGGCTGCTAGTCATGTCCATCAAAATGTGACATCACTGGACTATGCCACATAGCACACTGCACAGAGGGGAGTCCTTGGACCAGTTCAAATAACAGCTTGTACCGGGAGTGTTTCCGAAATCATCCAGATACAGAAGTTAAAAGCACAGTCTACAGAATTGAGACAGCTAGCAAGACAGAAATTAAAAAGAGAAACAAGGGTCAGACAAGGATTTAAAAGAGGTTCCTTACAATACATGGTTGGAATGAATGATGTTCTTACTTTAATGATATCTGAATCACACCTTCTGCAGCCATAGTGTCTGGAAACCTTAGGTTAGATTCTTTAATAATATTATTGCAACAGATGTACATGCCTGAACTCAAACTTTTCAAAACATTACTGAACAGATGTGAACTCTGCTGGGGTGGCACAGTCTTTCTTCCACATTGGGATGTATTTTTTCTGGGAGTCATAAATTATCTTCCTAAATGTCTGCCACTGCTCATGCATGGTTGCAAAGTGGTTAGCACTGTTGCTTCGCAGCACCGGGGTCCAAGGTTCGATTCCAGCTTGGGTCAATGTCCGTGTGGAGTCTGCACGTTCTCTCCATATCTGTGTGGGTTTCCTCCAGGTGCTCCAGTTTTCTCCCACAAGTCCCGAAAGACGTGCTGTTAAGTAATTTGGACATTCTGAATTCTCCCTCTGTGTACCCAAACAGGTGCCGGAATGTGGCGACTAGGGGCTTTTCACAGTAACTTCATTGCAGTGTTAATGTAAGCCTACTTGTGACTACTAATAAAGATTATTATTATTGTCTTACCTCCTCATCTATGTGAACAGTCCACTTCGGCCAATTCCTTCCTCATACATTTGTATTTCCCCTTTTTTAAGTTGTGAAGAAATTGGTATGTATATTATATTTCCCTACAGTGCAGAAGGAGGCCATTCGGCCCTACGAGTCTGCACCGACCCTCTGAAAGAGCACCCCACCCAGGCCCACCCCCCCATTACACTACCTAACCTTTTGGACACTAAGGGACAATTTAGCATATCCAGTCCACCTAACCTGCACATTTTTGGACTGTGGGAGGAAACCGGAGCACCCGGAGGAAACCCACACAGACATGGGGAGAACATGCAAACTCCACACAAACAGTCACCTGATGTTGGAATCGAACCCGGGTTTCTGGCGCTGTGAGGCAGCAGTGCTAACCATTGTGCCACCATGCCGCCCCTTCAGTAAAAACAATACTGGTAGGCCTGGAGTGGGATAGATTCCGAAGGCAGAAAAGATGGACTAAAAAATAATCAGGAAGGAGAAAATAAACCATAAGGGCAAGCTAGCAACAAACATAAAAACAGACAATAAGATTTTGTTTAAGTACATTACAGGAAGAGCAAAGTAAAATAAAGCATTGGTCCCTTCGAAAATGAAACTGGGAAAGTAAATCTAGAGAACAAAGAAATGGCAGAGGAGTTAAATAGATATTTTGCATTGGCCTTTACTGGAGAGGATATATTCATCCGAGAAATAATAAAAAAATATGGGTGATTAATTAAATACAGTCACCATAACCGGAGAATTAGTTTTGGGGTTAAAGGCTGACAGGTCCCCTGGACCTGATAGTTTGCACCCAGGATCTTAAAGGAGGTAGCTACAGAGATCGTGGATGCATTGGTTGTCATTTTCCAAAAGTCCTGGGATTCTGGAACTGTGCCAAAGGCTTGGAAAGCTTCAATGTGGCACCCTAATTCAAAAAGGGAAGAAGGCAAAATGCAGGAAACTACAGGCCAATTGGCCTAATTTCAGTTATTGGAAAAATATCAGGATCGATTCTTAAGGAGAGAAAAGCAATGGATTTCGAAAATCATAATCTGCTTGAGCAGAGTCAGCTTGGGCATGAAGAGGAAATCACGACTAACAAATTTACTGGAGTTCTTTGAGGAGGTATCAGCCAGAGTAGATAGAGGAGAACCAGTCGATGTGCCACACAAAAGGCTCTGACACAAGATTGGAGCTCATGGTGTTGAAGATAATACTCAGGCATGGATAGCCAAGAATGGCGTGAACCACTCCGGCGCGGGCCACCCGGAAGTTGCGGAATCCACCGCACTTCCAGGGCCTAGGCCGGTTCCGGAGGAGTTGGTGACGCGTCAACCGGCGGCGAAGGGCCGCCGTGGTCCCGCGCATGCACAGAACCGCCGGTGTGCACTTGCGCATGCGCAGGACTGCCGGCGTGTACTTGCGCATGCACAAGGGGTTTCTTCTCTGCGCCGGCCATGGCTGAGCCCTACAGAGGCTGGCGCGGAAGGAATGAGTGCCCCCACAGCACAGGCCCGCCCGCAGATCGGTGGGCCCCGATCGCGGGCCAGGCCACAGTGGGGGCCCCCCCAGGACCAGATCCCCCCCTCCCCCAAGGACTCCACTAGACGGCCTTCCAGCCAGGTCTCACCGTGTGGAACCATGCCCATTTCATGCCGGCGGGACTGGCCGAAAACAGGCAGACGTTTGGCCCAGCGGGGTCCGGAGAATTGCCGGGGCGCCGCTGCCAACGGCCCCCGACCGGCGCGGCATGACCCCCGCCTCCGCCCGAAAACCGGCGCCAGAGAATTCGGCAGCCTGTGTCGGGGCGGCGGGATTCACGTATAAACAATACTGGTGGGCCTGAAGAGTGGGACAGATTCCGAAGGCAGAAAAGATGGACTAAAAAATAATCAGGAAGGAGAAAATAAACCATAAGGGCAAGCTAGCAACAAACATAAAAACAGACAATAAGATTTTGTTTAAGTACATTACAGGAAGAGCAAAGTAAAATAAAGCATTGGTCCCTTCGAAAATGAAACTGGGAAAGTAAATCTAGAGAACAAGGAAATGGCAGAGGAGTTAAATAGATATTTTGCATTGGCCTTTACTGGAGAGGATATTATATTCATCCCAGAAATAATAAAAAAATATGGGTGATTAATTAAATACAGTCACCATAACCGGAGAATTAGTTTTGGGGTTAAAGGCTCATTTCAGTCAAGAAGATGGTCAGAGAAAACCTGCCCCTGAGTTTGGGAATCTGAAGTGGAACGGCTGCTCGATGCCGTTGAGGTGAGGAGGAACACGCTTTTTCTCAGTGTGGGCTGCAGACTCAAGCCCACCCTCCTGAACAATACCTAAGAAGAGGTGGCAGAGGCAGTCAGTGCTGGCAGCATCACCAGGAGGACAGGCACACAATGCTGGAAGAAGATGAACAAACTCCTTAGGTTGGGCATATTGAAGGGGTTGGTCCAGGATGAAGGTGATGTAGTCCGATCCCTGGGCCCATGAGATACCCGTCACAGTGCAGACCTGTGTGAGGACATTTGCGAGATTCCACAGAGATCCCTGCTTTAGCCCTGGAATGAGCCAGTGGCATAAACGTTCAGGGTGACCATCACCTTGATGGCCTCTGGGTAGAGGTATCCTCCTCCATCATGATAGGCAAGGAACTCTGGGGCCATGACATTGACATCGCCGACCTGAGTGAGACACAACTGGCAGAAGAAGACCAGCTTAAAGAACAAAGTGGTGCAACATGGCGACGGCCGTGCGTGGACCCGGCCTGCCAAATCACGCCCCCCCTTTGACCAGGCTCGCCACTCCCGGACCACCTCCCATGAGTGCCCCCAGCTCCTGCCAAAGTCCTCCCTGCCCACGGAACGGCTCCCACCCGGCTGTGGCGGTGCTGGACTTAGTCCGCAGCCGCCACACCGGGTTCCCGACAAAAAATAGCACACGTGTCTCACGCCGTCGGGAATCCAGCCCATCGGGGGTGGAGCATCGGGGGAAGGGCCTCAGGTGACATCCTCAGCTTGTATGGTTTTGGAGTGGGCGGAGCATCGCAAAAGCGGTGACGCCCCCGATTTCAGCGCGAACGGGCATTCTCCGGCCGAACGTGATTTTGGCATCGGAGAGCAGGGAATCGCCCTCAAAGTCTCTACGCGGTCAACTTCACTGTAAAAAACAATTTGGTCAAATGTCGTCGACAAACCCCTCTGCGGGGTCAGAGAACATCTGATGGCCCGATCGTTCACCCTCCCTCAGAAACATCACATCACAGCTGTCAGTGCCTATGCCCCAACCCTAGATGCAACGAACGAGACAAAAGAGGCATTCTACTTCAGCCAATCGCTGTCCCGCATCCCAAAGGGAGACAAGCTCATTCTCCTTGGTGGCTTTAATTCTAGAGTCGGGAAGGGCGCAACCCTTTGGAAAGGTGTGTTGGGCAGGCAAAATGTGGGGAAAACAAATGCCAACAAAGTCCTCCTTCTGACAAAATGTTTGGAACATGAACTGTTCGACACGAACATCCTGTTCCAACAGAGGGAGACGCAGAAGGCCTCATGGCAACGCCCCCGCTCCAAACACTGTCCGAGTAAGGGATTGCAAAGATCTCCGCATCACCCGTGCCTTGATTGGAGCCGATGACCGCTGGACTGACCACCAACCTATCCCTCTGCATTCTCCACCTGCCTGGCCCCAAACCAACACAGGCAGAAAAAACTCTGCCACAGGAGACTCAATGTCACTCGATTCAAAGACCCCGAGACGAAAGAGCTGCTCAGCTGGTACCTCACAGCGAACTGAGCGATGCCCAACAAGTCAGAGCCGCAGAATGCCCACAGCGCCTGGTCCACCTCAAAAGCCACCATCGTCAGCACCTGCGAAGAGACCCTTGGGCTCTCGACCGGAAAACACCAAGACTAGTTCGACCAGAACGATCAGGAGAACCAGGCTCTCCTTCATCGCACATGAAAGGTGTTCCCTACCTAGCAGCACCACCCAAACTCGAGTGGGAGAAAACAAGCCTGCAGACAATTGAAGGCTGAGGTGCAACAAAGAACCCGTGACCTAAAGATCAGATGGTGGGTGAAAAGAGCGCCTGAGACTCAGCAACTCGCCGACAACCACAATGTGCGCGGCTTCTTTAGCGCAATCAAAAACCACCTATGGTCCGAGTTCCCAGGGGCCCACCCCACTGAGAGCCAGAAAGGGAGAGGCATTTATCAAAGACAGAGAAATAGTCGACGCCTGCTGTAGAGAGCACTTCGAGGACCTCCTCAACCAAGCCACAAGTGCCCTTGACACTGACCCGTAACACACTTCCCCCCACCTCCTCCACCATCTCAGTGTAACCCCAGCTTGCCACAAAGCCAAAAAAGGCATCCGACAGCTGGAGAACAATAAGGCCTCTGGTGCAGATGGAATCACCACAGAAGTATTCAAATATGGCGGAGAGGCACTCTTGACAAAGATCCACAACCTCATTACTCTTCTCTGGAAGGACGAGGGCACGCCGGGTGATCTGAGGGATGCCTTAATTGTGACCATCTCCAAGAAAGGAGAAAGGTCCGACTGCAGAAATTACAGAGGAATTTCCCTACTCTCCGCCACGGGAAAGTTCATCGTGAGAATCCTCCTCAAACGCCTCCTTCCAGTTGCTGAAGAACTCCTCCCGGAGTCTCAGTGTGGCTTTCGTCCATCAAGAGGCTTAATGGACATGACCTTCAGAGCTGAAAAATCCAGGAAAAGTGCAGGGAGCAGCATCAACCTCTGTACATGGCCTTCTTCGATCCCGCAAAGGCCTTTGACTCTGTAACCGTGAGGGATTGTGGAACCTCCTCCTCAGCTGCCCTCAGAAATTCATCACCATTCTCCGCCTGTTCCAAGATGACGTGCAAGCTGTGATGCTTGCAAATGGAACCAGCACAGATCCATTACATTCCAAACTGGGGTCAAACAGGACTGCAGCATCACACCAATGCTCTTCTCCATCATCCTAACAGCAACACTCCACCCCGCCACCCTGAAGCACCCTGCTGGAGTGGAGCTAACCTACCGGACAAGCGGGAAACTGTCAACCTTCGACACCTCCAGGCCAGAACCAAGCCCACCCCAACCTCTGTCATTGAGCTGCAGTATGCAGACGATGCCAGTGTGTGCGCACATTCAGAGGCCGAGCTACATACCATCGACAATGCATTCACTGAGACATATGAGAGAATCCGGAAAACAAAGGTTCCTTCCCAGCCCACTCCTGCCACACAAAACTGCTCCCAACCATCAAGATCCACGCTGAGCTCCTGGAAAATTTTGATTATGATAATAAAAGATTATTATAATTTCCCATACCTCGAGAGCCTCCTCTCGGCGTGAGCAGACATCGACGATGAAATCCAGCATCGACTTTGATGCACCAGGACTCCTGAGGAACAGAGTGTTTGAAGACCGAGACCTCAAAACCAGCCCCAAAGGTCTACAGAGCAGCCCTGGTCCCCGCCCTTCTGTTTGCATCAGAAACATAGACAATGTAGAGTAGACACTCAAATCTATGGAGAGATATCACCAATGTTTCCTTCGCAAAATCCTGCAAATCCACTGGCAGGAGAGGCGTACCAAAGTGAGTGCCCTCTCCTAGATCAATATCCCCAGATTCGTGACACTGGTCACGCTCGACCAGCTGCGATGTGCGGGTCACATTACCCGCATGCCCGACACAAGACTCCCGAAACAAGTGCTCTACTTCGAGCTCCGCAATGGCAAGCGATCACTAGGAGGGCAAAGCAATCGCAACAAGGACACTCTGAAAGCCTCCCTAAATAAATGCAACATCCCCATTGACACGTGGGAATCACTTGCCTCAGAACGCACATACTGGAGAAGAAGCATCCACGAAGGCACCAGTCACTTCGAGCGTCACAGCGTGGAGCACACGGAGGCCAAGCATAAACAGCGGAAGGAGAGAATGGAATCCACACCTACCTCATCAAATACCAGCTGCCAAACCGTTGGCAGAGTCTGCGGATCCACGATTGGACTATTCAGCCACCGCAGAACCCACCTCCCCGTGCGGAGGAAAGTCATCCTTGACCCTGAGGGACTGCCGAAGAAGAAGTGCCCTCCTCCAAACCCCCGTGGTGGTGCACTGTCCCTGGCGAGCTGAAGTCATCGTCAGACAGGCATCGACAGTATACACATGCCCCGATCCAACACCTCCTTCGCACCTCCTCCTCCTCCGGTGGCTGCCGAAACCTGTGTCAGGCATAGGCTCTGTGGCCTCAGTCCTGGTTCCCCCAATGGGATCTACTTTGGATCTCCCCGCTGGATGGGCCGTGTGTTATCCCGCCGGCAGGTGGTAACCGGGTGTGCGGTGGAGAAGGTGACAGGTGTTTCCAATCGCTTCCATGCTTAGAGGCTTGTGTGAGGGCAGGTCCCTCAGATGGGGGTAAGTGAGGGATGTGTGCATTTGCTTGGAGATTAGCTGCAGTGTGATGTGGGGCCTGCGAGTAACACACAGGTTGTCTCAGAAAGCTGGTCAGGTTTCCTGGCCAGGGAAAGGATGAACAGGCAGGGCTTGGAGACATTTTGTGATCCTGAGGAGTGGGCTAGCTGATAGTGTCACTGGTGAGGCTTCTACTCTGAGAGGGGCTGTGTTCCAGGGAGGATGCAAAAAGCCAAGGTGCATATGTCCATTGTTTGGGGTGAGCTCTGCTATTCCCCTGCTTCTTGCACTGTGGGGCTGCGCCCATCCCATTGATGATGGAGCTGGGATCTGAGGGTGTCCAGACGGGAGGCCCGTGTGGCTTTCCACAGGACCAGAGGCTCTCACAGCGTTAACAGGATACAGTGAGCAGTGTGAGCAGCCAGGAACCTGTGGAGTCTGTAAATGGCACCAAAGGGGTGGGTTTAAATAACATACTGCAGCTAGGTCTGAACCAGGCCACCCAGGTCCTGAGGAGGACACCCCGAGAACATAGACTTGGCACCAAGTCATTCCCCACCACTCCTTGTGGTCCAGACAGCCACCTCAAAGCTAGCCCAACAAATTTCCAGAGTTTTTGTACCTTCTTGCTCTCCCTCAACAGCCCTGCACCCAGGCCCCACTCGTAAATACTTGCACCAATTTGTGACCGCTTGACTCCCGTCTGAGAGGGGTGGAGTATCGCCGAGGGGTCAAGCATGCAGTGTCCAATCTGCTAATACCATTCAGATCCATGCAAATGATGGATTTGCATTGACCTGCCAGTGCGGGGTGCAAACGTCACTAACATCACCAGCGGGGGACCGGACCATCGCAATGGAATTGGCACTGCGCACAAAATGGGATTTTTGGATAATCTGGTATTCTCCGCCCGATCGCGATTCTGGCTGCCATCGTCGGAAGGTGGAGAATCCAGCTGGTATTGTTAATGGAGGCAGTACAGAGGAAATTTACCAGGATGATTCTGAGTGTGGATGGTCTGCCATATGAGGAAAGATTAAACAGGTCATGTCTGTACTCTGTGGAGTTCAGAAGAATGAGAGGTGATGTGATTGAAACATAAAGGTTCTTAGGGGGAAAGACTGGGGGCTGAATTCTCCGCCGTCGGGATGCTCCGTTTGCCGGCAGCCCGGGGGTTTCCCGACAGTGTGGGGCTGCCCCACAATGGGAAACCTGGGGCGGGATTCTTCGGAAACCGGCGTGGCGGGCATGAAGGAGTGGCGTGAACCACTCCGGAGCCGGGCCGCCCCAAAGGTGTGGAATCCTTGCAACCTTCAGGGACTAGGCCGACGCCGGAATGGTTTGCACCATGCCGGCTGGCGCGGAAGGGACTTGGCGCCACACCAACCGGCACAATAGGGCCTCCGCCGGCCGGCGTGAGTTGGCGCATGGTCGGGAGCGCCAGCGTGTGCTGGCGTCATCCCAGCGCGTGTGCGGGGGGGAGGGGTTCATGTCCGCACCGGCCATCGCGGACCGTTACATCGGCCAGCGCGGAGGAATAGAGTGCCCCCACGGCACAGGCCTGCCGGCGGATTGGTGGGCTCCGATCGTGGGCCAGTCCACCATGGGGACCCCCCCCCGGGACCAGATCCCTCCGCGTCCCCCTGAGGACCCCGGAGGGCGCCCGCGGGGTCCCGCCGGTACGTACCTGTCGTAACATACGCCTTCGGGACCGGCTGAAAACAGGCGGCCACTCGGCCCATTGCGGGCCGAAGAATCGCCGGGAGGGCCGCTGCCAACGGCCGCCGACCGGCGCGGCGTGATTCCCGCCCCCGCCAAATCTCCGGCGCCGGAGAATTCGGCAGACGGCGGGGGGGGGGTGGGTCGGAGAATCCCGCCACCGATTGACCAGCCGGCAAAACGGAGAATCCCGTCGATGTGCTGAACCAGAAATCTGGCGTGGTGGGATGGAAAAATCCAGCCAGGGTGAATCTTGGGAGGATGTTTCCAGTAATGGGAGAGTGTAGCAGAGGACATAGTCGCAGAATAAGGGGGAGGTCATTTCAGGCGGATTTGAGGCAGATTTCTCTCTCAAAGAGTGGGGAATTTTTGAAATTCTTTACCCCAGGAAGCTGTGGAGGGAGAGCCTTGAATATTGACTAGACTGAGATCCATAGGTTTTCATCAGTCGAGGAAGGTCATGGAGATAAGGCAGGAAAGTGCACTTAGTGAGTGTTAGATCAGCTGTGATCTTATTAAATAGCGGAGTCAGCTCAAAAGGCTGAATGACCTACTCCTGTTCCCATTTCCTCTGGTTTCAAATTTGTTTCCCAACTTTTCCAATCTGAGGAAACCATGGTGATATAGCAAGGAGAAGAGTCAGGAAGCCCGCTTGGAAACTTTCAAACCATTTTGCCCTGCTCCTGTGAGTCAGAGTCCATCGCCCCTCTGCTATATTTCTCAAGCTGCTGATAATGTTTGCGGCAGATGATGAATTTGCGCTGTTTATCAGCTGTGTCAACATTCTGGACACCATTTCAGAATGAAAACGTTAGCAGCGGTTATTTATCGCGGTGAGTCTTCTGCCTTTTATTTTGTGAGTATGGTTTTAGTGTCCCTCTCTTGCAAACCCATATAAATCAAACTGTCATCCATAAGGCACTTGGCCCACCTCACTTGGTAACTTTCAGCCTCAGTTGCTCTGGCACCCAGCTGCTGTTGCTTCACAAGTGCTTGGATTTAATTTTGATCAGCGCCAGGCAAATGGACATTTGTGTGCTAAATGCTTGGGGTCTGGCAAAGGAGCTGCACACTGCATGGGGATCCAGCTAAACCAGGTCACACAGCACTTGATTGGCAAGGAGGGAGGAAGGGATAAAGCAGGAAGCTGCGGGCCAGTCAGTCTAACCTCAGTGGTGGGGACACTCTGAGAAGCAATTCTGAAAGACAGAATTAATCTACATTTGGAGAGGCAGGGATTAATCAAGAAGTCAGCATGGTTTTGTTACAGTAAGAAGTCAACACCAGATTAAAGTCCAACAAGTTTATTTGGAATCACTAGCTTTCAGAGCGCAGCTCCTTCACCAGGTGAATCCTGGCTCACCTGCATCGAGCATGCTGCCCATGTAACCTAAAACCTTCTACACTTTCGGGGCCCACATCTTCTATTCCCATCCTACTCATGTATTTGTCAAGACGCCCCTTAAACGTCACTATCGCACCTCCTCCGGCAGCGAGTTCCAGGCACCCACGATTCTCTGTGTACAAATCTCCCCTCAGACATCTAACATGCACGGCAGCACGGTAGCATTGTGGATAGCACAATTGCTTCACAGCTCCAGGGTCCCAGGTTCGATTCCGGTTTGGGTCACTGTCTGTGCGGAGTCTGCACATCCTCCCCGTGTGTGCGTGGGTTTCCTCCGGGTGCTCCGGTTTCCTCCCACAGTCCAAAGATGTGCAGGTTAGGTGGATTGGCTATGCTAAATTGCCCTGAGTGTCCAAAATTGCCCTTCGTGTTGGGTGGGGTTACTGGGTTATGGGGATAGGGTGGAGGTGTGGGCTTAGGTAGGGTGCTCTTTCCAAGAGCCGTGTGCAGACGCGATGGGCCAAATGGCCTCCTTCTGCACTGAAAATTCTATGATCTCCTCTAAACTTTGCCCCTCACACCTTAAACCTATGTCCCCCAGTAATTGACTTTACCAACCTTGGGAAAAAGCTTCTGACTATCCAAAGGAATGAGAATTTATGTTATGAAGCAAGATTGGATAGACTGGGGTATTTTTCCTTGGAGCAGAGGAGACTGAGGGGGGTACATGATTGAGATGTATAAAATTCTGAAGGACATGGATAGAGTAGACAGGAACAAACTCTTCCCCTCGGTGGAGGGATCAATGACCAGGAGTCATAGATTTAAGGTAAGGGGCAGAAGGTTCAGAGAGTTTGTGAGGGAAACCTTTTTCACCCAATGGGTGATGGGAGTGTGGAACTCGCTGCCTGAAAGCATGGTGGAGGCAGAGACCCTCATAACATTTAAGAAGTATTTAGATGTACACTTGGAATGCCACGGCATACAAGGCTGTGGGCCAAGTGCTGGAAAATGGGATTAGAATAATTAATGGTTGCTTTTGACCGGTGAACATGGGCTGAAGGGCCTTTCCTGTGCTGTAAACCTCTATTACTCTATGACCCTGTGACTCTATAATTTGAGAACCACCATCCTTCTCTTGCTTGACCCCCTCTATTAGAGAATGCCGGGTTGACGGCACGGATCCGCTAAGCTTGGGATCCCTGCATCCTCAGCTTGTAGGCGATCCAACTTAACACAGGAGGATGACTTGCCAAGGGAGGCATACTGGCCTCCATTCTGGTGCAAGCGGACCCCACCAGGGGTAGGATAGCAAGGCTGATGTGTGTTGGGATGTTGGGCTGATGGCGGGCGAATCAGGACTTGGTGCGAGTGGGGCAGCAGAATTTTGGATGGTCTCAAATTTTGAGAGGCTCAACTTTTCTGGCCCTTCCCGCTTGTGGGGTCTTCTGGTCCAGTTGATGGCGACCCCCAATGTGATGCGTCCTGTGGCAGCAAAGGGTGTGGGGCAGGCAAAACAAAACCTCAGGCTAAAGGGATGATCCTTCAAAACAGAGATGAGGAGGAATTTCTTCAGCCAGAGGGTGGTGATCTGTGGTGTGGTATTATCATAACTATCAGCATTACAAGGGTTAATGTAGTACCATGAAAACCCACCAGAGGGAGTTGCAGATACTACTAAACAAAGCAGTGATGTTCGACCTTAGCGGAGGAGTGTATGCAGGAGACAGCTAGTGAAGGTCATAAGAGCAGTTAGTGTGAGGTTAGATAATAGTTTAAACCAGTAGTGAGATTAACAGTAAATGAGCGTAGTTAGATGTTATTGATCAATTCTGTAATCTAAAGGACTAAGTATTGAACCCAGTTTAGTCGTGTAAATAAACCTTGGGCGCGATTCTCCACTCCCGTGCCGGTTGGGACAATCGCCTGGGCCGCCAAAATTTCCCGCGATGCCGGCTGAGCAGGGAGGTGAGCGGACTGTAGCGCAGCTCCTGGAGACCGGGTCGGCTTACCCGAGAAAGCTGCGGCCAAAGGGGGGCCGTGTGGGACAGTGTGCAGGTGGGGGGAGGGGGGGGGGGATGAGGGAGACTGTGTTGGTGGGAGGGGAGATGAGGGAGAGTGTGCAGGTGGGAGGGGGCGGGATGAGGGAGAGTATGCAGCTGGGAGGGGGGATGAGGGAGAGTGTGCAGCTGGGAGGGGGGGATGAGGGAGAGAGTGCAGGTGGGTGGGGGGATGAGGGAGCGGCGTTCAGGTGGGAGGGGGGGTGAGGGAGAGTGTGCAGGTGGGGGGGGTTGATGAGGGAGCGGCGTGCAGGTGGGAGGGGGGTGAGGGAGAGTGTGGATGGTATCGTCCATCCGCGGATGCCACAGGTCAGCCGCCCTGATATGGCAGGACGGTGACGAGGACACGGCCGCAGGGTGTGTGTGGCTGATGGGCACAGGAGAGTGGCACACTGGAGAGGAGGACGGTGTGTACTGACCGTTGGGTGCAGACCGTGACCAGGTGTTAGGCTGGCTGCGTGTCTGCAGCGCGATCATGCCACCAGGGCACACAGGTATCCCAGGCAGCCTCCGTGTAACGTGTCGTTTCTCTGCCCCCCACCACCCTCCTGCAGGTCACCATGTATGCCAACCAGACAGCGATGTTCACTGCCGTGGTTGGAGCAGCAGCTCTGGAGTTTGCCATCCGGCAGCGTAGAGTCGGACGGCCCACAGTGGCTGCAGATGCAGCGGTCGCCGGTGCAGCAGAGGGGATGGCCGCGGAGTGGCCCGTCGTCGACGCGCAGGCCGCAGGCGCTCAGGACCCGAATGTACAGGGGGATGCCGAGGGGAACATTGACCGCCAGACGGCGAGGAATGCACAGGAAGTGCTTTGGGGGGAGCAGGTGGAGCAGGAGGATGCACTGATGGTGGTGCCAGCGTGCCACAGGCGTCCAGCAAGGCCGAGGGTGTACCGTGACAGAATGTCATCCGAGGCCCTACCGGGCATCACATGCAGGAGGAGACTACGGTTCAGCAGGGAGACAGTCGCACATATATGCCAGCTCGTGGCGCACCTCGCACCACGTGGAATGGGAGGAGGACACGCGATACCAGTCTCCGTCAAGGTGACGATGGCCCTAAACTTTTATGCGACCGGTTCCTTCCAGGCGCCAAGCGGGGACCTATCCGGGATCTCACAGGCATCGATCCACAGGTGCATCAGGGCCATCACGGACGCCCTGTACGCCATCGCGGACAGGTACATTCAATTCCCCGAGGACCAAGCACAGCAGGAAGCATGGGCACGAGGATTCGCCAAGGTGGCCGGGAGACCGATGGTCCAGGGTGTCATCGATGGTGTGCACGTCCCCATGCGCCCACCTGCAGACAACAGGGAAGTGTTCATGAACAGAAAGGGCGCGTACTCCATGAAGATTCAGGTGGTGTGCGACCCCCACATGACGATCATGCACGTGTGTGCAAAGTACCCCGGCAGTGTGCATGACGCCTACATTCTGGCACAGTCGTTCATCCCCCCAATGTTCGATGGATGCACCCCCCCAGCTGAGGGGCTGGTTGCTGGGCGACAAGGGCTATCCGTTGAGGTCATGGCTGCTGATGCCAATACGGAGGCCTCACACCAACGCGGAGAGCCTATACAACGAGGCACATGCAGCAACCAGGGGTGTGGTGGAGCGGTGCTTCAGGCTGCTGAAGATGCGCTTCAGATGCCTGGACTGATCAGGAGGGGCCCTGCAGTACCAACCCGACAGGGTCGGTCGCATGGATGTGGTCTGCAGAGGGGAGATGACCTGGTGGAGGACCCGACGGCACCGGAGCCAACGCAAACGAGGGGATGGGGAAGAGGAGGATGCGGAGGATGAGGATGATGGCGCGCATCAGGGTGGGGGGAGGGGCGCAGGATACAGACACTGCCCGGCTGCTCGTTACGTCCAGGAGGCTGCGCGACGGCACCACCGCGGACAGCGGGCACGCGACGCGTTGGTAGCCACAAGGTTCGTGCACTGTGGGGGTGGGATCTGCTGAACACTGCCACTTGCACCGTCACTCCTGTACACGGGCACCACACAGCACCTCCCCCCCCCCCCCACCCCGCACCACGTTCACGGCAACAATTCCACATCACCTTACCACGGCGGCACGACGGGATTGCACAACATTGATGATTGGGTAAGCGGGTGTGAACAGTGCCATGTTGAATGATGACAGCCCGCTCTGCGATGAGCTGTGTGCTCAGATTCGCCAGCCGAGGTCTGACTCATGGCTATGGCTGAACCATGCACTCCGGTGCTCACAGCCTTCGTGACGGATATTTCACCACATGCCCGTGTGGGGTGGCTGGCGTCGGTGGACCGAGAACAACGGTGTCCGATTATGGGGGGGGGGGGGAAGGGTCACCACATCCGGAACAGACCTTGAACGGCTCGTATACCACTACGCCAATCGGGCACCCTCCCGAGCCCCCTGGCACCGGACATAGCACACAGTCTTACAAGTCAAATTTAACAGTGCATTTATTCGTGTGGTTAACATAGGTGTCCTACCCACTACAACTGGACTGTGCCCTGCACCCATGCCAACTTCTTACGTGCCTAACGTCTTTGCCTACACCACTACGTCTAGGTGTGTTCCCAGATGGTACAGCAGGAGTGTAGGCGGACTGCTGTGAATCACGCCCTTCGACATGGCTCCCCGTCGGCACACGTTTCCTGGTGCGGCCCGGCTTTGATGGGCCAGGCTGCTCGGCAGGCGTGCTGGATGGCGTGGTGCCACCCTGACCTGCCCGCTCCCCACCAGATGCGCCAGGGACGGAACGGGGGGAGGCCGAGTGTACCGGGACATCCCTTGATGGAGCTACCGGGACGGACCCCAGAACCTCCTCCTCCCTCGGGGAGCCCGGTGGCCCCCGGGCCTCACTGTGGGATGGAGATGCGCTCGGAGACATGCCCCGTCGCACCACCGACACCTGGCGCAGCCAGTCCTGGAGGCCTGCAGCGGTATCGACCACGGTCCGAATGTTCGCTGAGACGGAGCCCAGGGAGTGCCACATTCCTGCCAAGGTCTGTGCGATCTCGACCTGTGAGTGCGCTACGCCATCCATCACGTGTGCCAGGCGGTCAATGCTCTCCGCGACCGACTGCTGGGCCTGTGCCATCATTTGCCGGGAACAGGCCATGGCATGGTGAGACTCAGCCAGGGCCCGGAGAGCGGCGGCAATGTTGTGTTGGCTCTGGCGCATGGCTACCTGTGAGAGGGCAGCCTGCTCCTGGGCCATGGATGACGCGTGCACGTGAAGCCCAACGCCTTGCAGAACCTGACCGATGGCTGAAACCCCTTCACCCATTTCCTCCACCGCGGACGCCACCTGTGCGGTGTCGGCCTGGGTGGCTGCGATGAGCGGCACCACTCCCTGCTCCTGGATGCGGATAGACTCCTCCAGCTGCGTGTGCAGGGCCTGGAAGATGGCCCTCATCCCGTTACTCAGTCCCTGGGTGTCCACACGCATTGGTTGTCCGGGTGGGTCAGTTACATCCAGGAACCCGGGAACCGTCTGGGTGGCAGCTGGTTGCTGGGCCTGGGCTGCCCTCCGACCATCCAGCCCCTCGGCTGCTCCAAACTCCACCTGCTGTACCGGCTCGGCTGTGGGGTGCGCACCAGACAGTGACCCGGGAGCCTCATCACTTATATGCCCAACCGAGGTGAGTGTCTCTGCGATGGTGAACGGTGTGGGAGACAGCAGTGCCGCAAGCTCGAGGTCATCATCCGTCAGGAAGTCTGGTGTGTACTGCTCCCCCTCATGGCCCGGCGCAAGCTCCATGCGGGCCATGTCGTCTTGACCTCCAGGTGGATCCAGCGGGTGTGTGGCCGTGATGTGCACTTCGACATGACTGTCCACCCTGTGCCCCTCACTAATGTGTGCCTCGGTGATCTAAGCGTCCCGGTCCTGCGTCCCAGACTGAGGGGTCTGCCCTCCTGTCCGACCAACTGCCAACCTCTGGCGTGCATCCCTGGGTGCCGTTGCGGTTGGCGATGTTGAGCTGTTTCCTGGGCGAGACGTCCCTGAAGGTTCGGCAGGTGGCCCTGGGGAACATAAAGATTTGGGGTTCGTTAGACACGGTGGGCCAGGTGTATGGTGGTGGTGGTGCATAGTGTGAGGGGTGAGGGGATCGGGGGTGCAATGGCTAGAGTGTGAGGGGGGATGGGATTGAGGGTGCAGTGGCCAGAGTGTGAGGGGGGATGGGATTGAGGGTGCAGTGGCCAGAGTGTGAGGGGGGATGGGATTGAGGGTGCAGTGGCCAGAGTGTGAGGGGGTATGGGATTGAGGGTGCAGTGCCCAGAGTGTGAGGGGGGATGGGATCGAGGGTGCAGTGGCCAGAGTGTGAGGGGGGATGGGATTGAGGGTGCAGTGGCCAGACTGTGAGGGGGGATGGGATCGGGGGTGCAGTGGCCAGAGTGTGAGGGGGGCGATGACGGGTTGGGGGTGGAGAGGACATGCAGGGTTCTCTCACTTGATCTGCGCCTCCGACCTGGCATGGCGCGATCTCCCGGGTGGCGGATCCCCCAGCGAGGTTCAGGGCCCTCTGCTCGTGAATGGTTAGGGGGTGCAGGACAGGAGAACCCCCTCCGGTCCTCATGCGCTCACGTGGTTGTGCGCTGTCTTGTCCTGGGGGGGGTTTGAATAAAGCATCACTATTAGGCGGGTATCATCAGGGCATGCAGATATAGACTACATTGTTGCTGGTTCAGGAAACAGCACGCCATGGCTTCGCTCCAAGGGGGTCCCGGGCCTCATGTGGGTTGAGTAGATAGTTGGGCATCGCCCCTGATGCCCCAATCCCCCCAACACTCCCAACCCCCCCTGACCCCCCCCCCCAACACTCCCAAACCCCCCTGACCCCCCCAACACCGCCCCTTTTGCCCCAATCCCCCCAACACTCCCAACCCCCCCTGACCCCCCCAACACCGCCCCTGATGCCCCAAACCCCCCCAACACTCCCAACCCTCCCTGACCGCCCCCCCCCACCCCACTCCCCCCCCCCCCCCCATGCCGGGGCGGGGCCTGGGGGCACCATCATGGCACTTACCCTGGCAGCCCGGCTGAGGTCGTGCAGCTTCTTGCAGCACTGCTCCCCCCTCCGGGGGGTCTGCCCCACAGCACTGACTGCGGTGCCAACCTCCCGCCAGCCGCACCTCACCGTGCTGGATGTAATAGCTTCTCAGCAGAATGAATTCATAAGAGGAAAATGCGGCCTGGCCAACTTCCTTGACTTTGAGGGAGTGACATCCCGATGAGAGGTTGAGCCTGGAATCTCCTCTGACTCCGTTTAAGGTGCATTTGGGACGATCGCAGAGGAAACAGTGCACTTCCAAAGACTGTCACCTCAAATCGACCATAAAAATCTGCACCTGAGTTCTCGTCCCGAAAGAAAACTCAAGTTAATTTTAAAGCCAGGCACGAACCTGTTCTGCCACATTGAATTTCAATCTTTGAATGAGGTATGAAGCCTTCCAGACTAATCACTCTCTTCAAATTTGGCTCCAAACCCATCCTAAATGCTGCAGTAGGTCATTTCTGAAAAGGACACTGCATTGGGCAGCCATTCGGTGCACCCCCTCTGAAAGTGTCTGTTTCTATGCTTACATCATGACCTGTTTAGTACTCAGAGGACTGAGTTTGGGATTTTGTTGCGATTTGCGTGCAGCTCTTATCAAAGCACAGTTTTGCACTTTAAACATGGCAAAAAAAGCATAACTTGTCCATGGGAGTTCATTCATTTTGATATTTTGAGGAGGAGAGGAATAAAAGACCTGGGAAGAGGCAAGGTTGGAATCATATACCTCTGGGTGTATCTGTTCCCTACGCATTGGTATTCAGGCGACATAAGGTTTTACTTATGTATCTCCACAGCTGTGAAGGTAGTGGGCGGCACGGTAGCACAGTGGGTAGCACTGTTGCTTCACAGCTCCAGAGTACCAGGTTCGAATCCCGGCTTGGGTCACTGTCTGTGTGGAGCCTGCACATTCTCCCTGCGTCTGCGTGGGTTTCCTCCGGGTGCTCCGGTTTCCTCCCACAAGCCCCAAAAGACTTAGGGTGATTTGGCCATTCTGAATTCTCCCTCAGTGTACCTGAACAGGTGCTGGAATGTGGCGACTTGGGGCTTTTCACAGTAGCTTCATTGCAGTGTTATTGTAAGCCTACTTGTGACATTAATAAAAATTATTATTGTTAATCTGAACACGTCACATAAGCCTTGAAGCCGAAGGCCATTGTTGTACATCTATTAGTGATCACATTTTCTACTCGAACCTAATATTCTTGAAGTAGTTTCTCCCTGCACAAACTAACTGGCAGTTTTATTTCTTGGTTGAGGACTTATGTCATTACCTAACATTTTTTTAAAAACTTGTTCAAGAGCAACTTCTATTCTGGAGGCTTCAAAGGAACACAACTTCACCTTGTCCATCAAAGCTGACCCTACAGTTAAACAATGCAGATTCAGCAACACTGTCACTCAATGAACTGGGACAATCATGGAAATCTACTGGACACATTAGGTGTAATGTGAACTGCCAACACAGAATGAAACCATAAAATGAGCTAACCTCCTCATGTGAATTGATGCAGGCTTTGCTACTTTCAAAATAATTGGATTCCTATATGACATTTACCTTTACCGTTTTAAGGAACATATTAAATATATATATATATATACACATACACTCACATGTACATTAAGTAAATTCCATAGTTTCCATGAATATTGTCATTTACAAACAGACGTTAAAAGCTAGCTTTTTGAAAATTATACAAAGGTTATTTAGTTTTTCAGATTTGATTTTGAAAATAATTCAAGCAGCTTTTCAAAACAAAATTTATATCGGAATAAAAGTGCAGGGTGTTAGCCTTGGCATTAGCTGATTTTTGTGATCCCAGCAAAAGTATGGGCTCCTGTGAGAATGTCACAGTGACGATCTCTCCTGAGAGAATGTCACAGAGTGACGATCGCTCCTGTGAGAAGTCACAGAGTGACGATCACTCGTGAGAGAATGTCACAGAGTGACGATCTCGCATGTGAGAATGTCACAGAGTGACGATCTCTCCTGTGAGAATGTCACAGAGTGACGATCTCTCCTGTGAGAATGTCACAGAGTGGCGATCGCTCCTGTGAGAATGTCACAGTGACGAACGCTCCTGTGAGAATGTCACAGAGTAACGATCTTTCCTGTGAGACTGACACATAGTGACGATCGCTCCTGTGAGAATGTCACAGAGTGACGATCGCTCCTGTGAGAATGTCACAGAGTGACGATCTCTTCTGTGAGAATGTCACAGAGTGACGATCGCTCCTGTGAGAATGTCACAGAGTGACGATCTCTCCTGTGAGAATGTCACAGAGTGACGATCTTTTGTGAGAATGTCACAGAGTGACGATCTCTCCTGTGAGAATGACACAGTGACGATCGCTCCTGTGAGAATGTCACAGAGTGACGATTGATCCTGTGAGAATGTCACAGAGTGACGATCTCTCTTGTGAGAATGTCAGAGTGACGATCGCTCCTGTGATAATGTCACAGAGTGACAATCTCTCCTGTGAGAATGTCACAGAGTGACGATCGCTCCTGTGAGAATGTCACAGAGTGACGATCTCTCCTGTGAGAATGTCACAGAGTGACGGTCACTCCTGTGAGAATGTCACAGGATGACGATCTCTCCTGTGAGAATGTCATCGAGTGACAATCATTCCTGTGAGAATGTCACAGAGGCTGGTTTAGCTCACTGGGCTAAATCGCAGGCTTTTAAAGCAGACCAAGGCAGGCCAGCAGCACGGTCCAATTCCCGTACCAGCCTCCCCGAACAGGCGCCGGACTGTGCGACTAGGGGCTATTCACAGGAACTTCATTGAAGCGTACTCGTGGCAATAAGCGATTTTCATTTTTCATTTCACAGAGTGACGATCGCTCCTGTGAGAATGTCACAGAGTGATGATCTCTCTTGTGAGAATGTCACAGAGTGACGATCTCTCCTGTGAGAATGTCACAGAGTGACGATCTCTTGTGAGAGTGTCACAGAGTGACGATCTCTCCTGTGAGAATGTCACAGAGTGACGATTGCTCCTGTGAGAATGTCACAGAGTGACGATCGCTCCTGTGAGAATGTCACAGTGACGATTGCTCCTGTGAGAATGTCACAGAGTGACGATCTCTCCTGTGAGAATGTCAGAGTGACGATCTCTCCTGTGAGAATGTCACAGAGTGACGATCGCTCCTGTGAGAATGTCACAGTGATGATCTCTCTAGTGAGAATGTCACAGAGTGATGATGTCTCCTGTGAAAATGTCACAGAGTGACGATCGCTCCTGTGAGAATGTCACAGAGTAACGATCTCTCCTGTGAGAATGACACATAGTGACGATCGCTCCTGTGAGAATGTCACAGAGTGACGATTGATCCTGTGAGAATGTCACAGAGTGACGATCTCTCTTGTGAGAATTTCACAGAGTGACGATCTCTCCTGTGATAATGTCACAGAGTGACGATCTCTCCTGTGAGAATGTCACAGAGTGACGATCGCCCCTGTGAGAATGTCACAGAGTGACGATCTCTCCTGTGAGAATGTCACAGAGTGACGATCTCTCCTGTGAGAATGTCACAGAGTGACGATCACTCCTGTGAGAATGTCACAGAGTGACGATCTCTTGTGAGAGTGTCACAGAGTGACGATCTCTCCTGTGAGAATGTCACAGAGTGACGATTGCTCCTGTGAGAATGTCACAGAGTGACGATCGCTCCTGTGAGAATGTCACAGTGACGATTGCGCCTGTGAGAATGTCACAGAGTGACGATCTCTCCTGTGAGAATGTCACAGAGTGACGATCTCTCCTGTGAGAATGTCACAAAGTGACGATCGCTCCTGTGAGAATGTCACAGTGATGATCACTCCAGTGAGAATGTCACAGAGTGATGATGTCTCCTGTGAAAATGTCACAGAGTGACGATCGCTCCTGTGAGAATGTCACAGTGACGATCACTCGTGAGAGAATGTCACAGAGTGACGATCTCGCGTGTGAGAATGTCACAGAGTGACGATCTCTCCTGTGAGAATCTCACAGTGACGAACGCTCCTGTGAGAATGTCACAGAGTGACGATCTCTCCTGTGAGAATGTCACAGAGTGACGATCTCTCCTGTGAGAATGTCACAGAGTGACGACCGGTCCTGTGAGAATTTCACAGAGTGACGATCGCTCCTGTGAGAATGTCATCGAGTGACAATCACTCCTGTGAGATTGTCACAGGGGCTGGTTTAGCTCACTGGGCTAAATCGCAGGCTTTTAAAGCAGACCAAGGCAGGCCAGCAGCACGGTCCAATTCCCGTACCAGCCTCCCCGAACAGGCGCCGGACTGTGCGACTAGGGGCTATTCACAGGAACTTCATTGAAGCCTACTCGTGGCAATAAGCGATTTTCATTTTTCATTTCACAGAGTGACGATCGCTCCTGTGAGAATGTCACAGTGACGATCTCGCCTGTGAGAATGTCACTGAGTGACGATCTCTCTTGTGAGAATGTTACAGTGACGATCGCTCCTGTGAGAATGTCACAGAGTGACAATCTCTCCGGTGAGAATGCCACAGACTGACGATTGTTCCTGTGAGAATGTCAGAGAGAGACGGTCTCTCCTGTGAGAATGTCACAGAGTGACGATATTTCGAGTGAGAATGTCACAGAGTGACGATTGCTCCTGTGAGAATGTCACAGAGTGACGATCGCTCCTGTGAGAATATCACAATGACGATTGCTCCTGTGAGAATGTCACAGAGTGACGATCTCTCCTGTGAGAATGTCACAGAGTGACGATCGCTCCTGTGAGAATGTCACAGTGATGATCTCTCCTGTGAGAATGTCACAGAGTGACGATCTCTCCTGTGAGAATGTCACAGAGTGACGATCGCTCCTGTGAGAATGTCACAGAGTGACGATCAATCCTGTGAGAATGTCACAGAGTGACGATCGCTCCTGTGAGAAAGTCACAGAGTGACGATCTCTCCTGTGAGAATGTCGCTGTGATGATCTCTCCTGTGAGAATGTCACAGAGATGATCTCTCTTGTGAGAATGTCACAGAGTGCTGATCTCTCTTGTGAGAATGTCACATAGTGACAATCGCTCCTATGAAAATGTCACAGAGCGACGATCGCTCCTGTAAGAATGTCACAGAGTGACGATCTCGCCTGTGAGAATGTCACAGTGATGATCTATCCTGTGAGAATGTCACAGAGTGACGATCTCTCTTGTGAGAATGTCAGAGTGACGATCTCTCCTGTGAGAATGTCACAGAGTGACGATCTCTTGTGAGAGTGTCACAGAGTGACGATCTCTCCTGTGAGAATGACACATAGTGACGATCGCTCCTGTGAGAATGTCACAGAGCGACGATTGCTCCTGTGAGAATGTCACAGAGTGACGATCTCTTGTGAGAGTGTCACAGAGTGACGATCTCTCTAGTGAGAATGTCACAGAGTGATGATGTCTCCTGTGAAAATGTCACAGAGTGACGATCGCTCCTGTGAGAATGTCACAGTGACGATCTCGAGTGTGAGAATGTCACAGAGTGACGATCTCTCCTGTGAGAATGTCACAGAGTGACGATCGCCCCTGTGAGAATGTCACAGTGATGATCTCTCCTGTGAGAATGTCACAGAGTGACGATCGCTCCTGTGAGAAAGTCACAGAGTGACGATCTCTCCTGTGAGAATGTCGCTGTGATGATCTCTCCTGTGAGAATGTCACAGAGATGATCTCTCCTGTGAGAATGTCACAGTGATGATCTCTCTTGTGAGAATGTCACATAGTGACAATCGCTCCTGTGAGAATGTCACAGAGCGACGATCGCTCCTGTAAGAATGTCACAGAGTGACGATCTCGCCTGTGAGAATGTCACAGTGATGATCTCTCCTGTGAGAATGTCACAGAGTGACGATCTCTCTTGTGAGAATGTCACAGCGTGACGATCTCTCTTGTGAGAATGTCACAGAGTGACGATCTCTCCTGTGAGAATGTCACAGAGTGACGATCTCTTGTGAGAGTGTCACAGAGTGACGATCTCTCCTGTGAGAATGACACATAGTGACGATCGCTCCTGTGAGAATGTCACAGAGTGACGATCTCTCTTGTGATAATGTCACAGAGTGACGATCTCTCCTGTGAGAATGTCACAGAGTGACGATCTCGCCTGTGAGAATGTCACAAAGTGACGATCGCTCCTGTGAGAATGTCACAGTGACGATCTCTCTAGTGAGAATGTCACAGAGTGATGATGTCTCTTGTGAAAATGTCACAGAGTGACGATCGCTCCTGTGAGAATGTCACAGTGACGATCTCGAGTGTGAGAATGTCACAGAGTGACGATCTCTCCTGTGAGAATGTCACAGAGTGACGATTGCTCCTGTGAGAATGTCACAGAGTGACGATCTCTCCTGTGAGAATGTCACAGTTATGATCTCTCCTGTGAGATTGTCACAGAGTGCCGATCTCTCTTGTGAGAACGTCACAGAGTGACGATCTCTCTTGTGAGAATGTCACAGAGTGACGATCTCTCCTGTGAGAATGTCACAGAGTGACGATCTCGCCTGTGAGAATGTCACAAAGTGACGATCGCTCCTGTGAGAATGTCACAGTGACGATCTCTCTAGTGAGAATGTCACAGAGTGATGATGTCTCCTGTGAAAATGTCACAGAGTGACGATCGCTCCTGTGAGAATGTCACAGTGACGATCTCGAGTGTGAGACTGTCACAGAGTGACGATCTCTCCTGTGAGAATGTCGCAGAGTGACGATCGCTCCTGTGAGAATGTCACAGAGTGACGATCTCTCCTGTGAGAATGTCACAGTGATGATCTCTCCTGTGAGATTGTCACAGAGTGCCGATCTCTCTTGTGAGAACGTCACAGAGTGATGATCTCTCTTGTGAGAATGTCACAGAGTGACGATCTCTCCTGTGAGAATGTCACAGAGTGACGATCTCCTGTGAGAGTGTCACAGAGTAACGATCTCTCCTGTGAGAATGACACAGAGTGACGATCTCTCCTGTGAGAATGTCACAGAGTGACGATCTCTCCTGTGAGAATGTCACAAAGTGACGATCGCTCCTGTGAGAATGTCAGTGATGATCTCTCTAGTGAGAATGTCACAGAGTGATGATGTCTCCTGTGAAAATGTCACTGAGTGACGATCGCTCCTGTGAGAATGTCACAGTGACGATCTCGAGTGTGAGAATGTCACAGAGTGACGATCTCTCCTGTGAGAATGTCGCAGAGTGACGATCGCTCCTGTGAGAATGTCACAGAGTGACGATCTCTCCTGTGAGAATGTCACAGTGATCATCTCTCCTGTAAGATTGTCACAGAGTGCCGATCTCTCTTGTGAGAACGTCACAGAGTGATGATCTCTCTTGTGAGAATGTCACAGAGTGACGATCTCTCCTGTGAGAATGTCACAGAGTGACGATCTCTTGTGAGAGTGTCACAGAGTAACGATCTCTCCTGTGAGAATGACACAGAGTGACGATCTCTCCTGTGAGAATGTCACAAAGTGACGATCGCTCCTGTGAGAATGTCACAGTGATGATCTCTCTAGTGAGAATGTCACAGAGTGATGATGTCTCCTGTGAAAATGTCACAGAGTGACGATCGCTCCTGTGAGAATGTCACAGTGACGATCACTCGTGAGAGAATGTCACAGAGTGACGATCTCGCGTGTGAGAATGTCACAGAGTGACGATCTCTCCTGTGAGAATCTCACAGTGACGAACGCTCCTGTGAGAATGTCACAGAGTGACGATCTCTCCTGTGAGAATGTCACAGAGTGACGATCTCTCCTGTGAGAATGTCACAGAGTAACGATCTCTCCTGTGAGAATGACACATAGTGACGATCGCTCCTGTGAGAATGTCACAGAGTGACGATCTCTTCTGTGAGAATGTCACAGAGTGACGATCGCTCCTGTGAGAATGTCACAGAGTGACGATCTCTCCTGTGAGAATGTCGCTGTGATGATCTCTCCTGTGAGAATGTCACAGAGATGATCTCTCCTGTGAGAATGTCACAGTGATGATCTCTCTTGTGAGAATGTCACAGAGTGATGATCTCTCTTGTGAGAATGTCACAGAGTGACGATCGCTCCTGTGAGAATGTCACAAAGTGACGATCGCTCCTGTGAGAATGTCACAGTGACGATCTCTCTAGTGAGAATGTCACAGAGTGATGATGTCTCCTGTGAAGATGTCACAGAGTGACGATCGCTCCTGTGAGAATGTCACAGTGACGATCTCGAGTGTGAGAATGTCACAGAGTGACGATCTCTCCTGTGAGAATGTCACAGAGTGACGATCGCTCCTGTGAGAATGTCACAGAGTGACGATCTCTCCTGTGAGAATGTCACAGTGATGATCTCTCCTGTGAGATTGTCACAGAGTGCCGATCTCTCTTGTGAGAACGTCACAGAGTGATGATCTCTCTTGTGAGAATGTCACAGAGTGACGATCTCTCCTATGAGAATGACACATAGTGACGATCGCTCCTGTGAGAATGTCACGAGTGACGATTGCTCCTGTGAGAATGTCACAGAGTGACGATCTCTCTTGTGAGAATGTCACAGAGTGACGATCTCGCCTGTGAGAATGTCACAAAGTGACGATCGCTCCTGTGAGAATGTCACAGTGACGATCTCTCTAGTGAGAATGTCACAGAGTGATGATGTCTCCTGTGAAAATGTCACAGAGTGACGATCGCTCCTGTGAGAATGTCATAGTGACGATCTCGAGTGTGAGAATGTCACAGAGTGACGATCTCTCCTGTGAGAATGTCGCAGAGTGACGATCGCTCCTGTGAGAATGTCACAGAGTGACGATCTCTCCTGTGAGAATGTCACAGTGATGATCTCTCCTGTGAGATTGTCACATAGAGCCGATCTCTCTTGTGAGAACGTCACAGAGTGATGATCTCTCTTGTGAGAATGTCACAGAGTGACGATCTCTTGTGAGAGTGTCACAGAGTGACGATCTCTCCTGTGAGAATGTCACAGAGTGACGATTGCTCCTGTGAGAATGTCACAGAGTGACGATCGCTCCTGTGAGAATGTCACAGTGACGATTGCTCCTGTGAGAATGTCACAGAGTGACGATCTCTCCTGTGAGAATGTCACAGAGTGACGATCTCTCCTGTGAGAATGTCACAAAGTGACGATCGCTCCTGTGAGAATGTCACAGTGATGATCTCTCCAGTGAGAATGTCACAGAGTGATGATGTCTCCTGTGAAAATGTCACAGAGTGACGATCGCTCCTGTGAGAATGTCACAGTGACGATCACTCGTGAGAGAATGTCACAGAGTGACGATCTCGCGTGTGAGAATGTCACAGAGTGACGATCTCTCCTGTGAGAATCTCACAGTGACGAACGCTCCTGTGAGAATGTCACAGAGTGACGATCTCTCCTGTGAGAATGTCACAGAGTGACGATCTCTCCTGTGAGAATGTCACAGAGTAACGATCTCTCCTGTGAGAATGACACATAGTGACGATCGCTCCTGTGAGAATGTCACAGAGTGACGATCTCTTCTGTGAGAATGTCACAGAGTGACGATCTCTCCTGTGAGAATGTCACAGAGTGACGACCGGTCCTGTGAGAATTTCACAGAGTGACGATCGGTCCTGTGAGAATGTCACAGGATGACGATCTCTCCTGTGAGAATGTCACAATGACGATCTCTCCTGTGAGAATGTCATCGAGTGACAATCACTCCTGTGAGAATGTCACAGAGGCTGGTTTAGCTCACTGGGCTAAATCGCAGGCTTTTAAAGCAGACCAAGGCAGGCCAGCAGCACGGTCCAATTCCCGTACCAGCCTCCCCGAATAGGCGCCGGACTGTGCGACTAGGGGCTATTCACAGGAACTTCATTGAAGCGTACTCGTGGCAATAAGCGATTTTCATTTTTCATTTCACAGAGTGACGATCGCTCCTGTGAGAATGTCACAGTGACGATCTCGCCTGTGAGAATGTCACTGAGTGACGATCTCTCTTGTGAGAATGTTACAGTGACGATCGCTCCTGTGAGAATGTCACAGAGTGACAATCTCTCCGGTGAGAATGCCACAGACTGACGATTGCTCCTGTGAGAATGTCAGAGAGAGACGGTCTCTCCTGTGAGAATGTCACAGAGTGACGATCTTTCGAGTGAGAATGTCACAGAGTGACGATTGCTCCTGTGAGAATGTCACAGAGTGACGATCGCTCCTGTGAGAATATCACAGTGACGATTGCTCCTGTGAGAATGTCACAGAGTGACGATCTCTCCTGTGAGAATGTCACAGAGTGACGATCGCTCCTGTGAGAATGTCACAGTGATGATCTCTCCTGTGAGAATGTCACAGAGTGACGATCTCTCCTGTGAGAATGTCACAGAGTGACGATCGCTCCTGTGAGAATGTCACCGAGTGACGATCAATCCTGTGAGAATGTCACAGAGTGACGATCGCTCCTGTGAGAAAGTCACAGAGTGACGATCTCTCCTGTGAGAATGTCGCTGTGATGATCTCTCCTGTGAGAATGTCACAGAGATGATCTCTCCTGTGAGAATGTCACAGTGATGATCTCTCTTGTGAGAATGTCACAGAGTGATGATCTCTCTTGTGAGAATGTCACATAGTGACAATCGCTCCTATGAGAATGTCACTGAGCGACGATCGCTCCTGTAAGAATGTCACAGAGTGACGATCTCGCCTGTGAGAATGTCACAGTGATGATCTCTCCTGTGAGAATGTCACAGAGTGACGATCTCTCTTGTGAGAATGTCACAGAGTGACGATCTCTCCTGTGAGAATGTCACAGAGTGACGATCTCTTGTGAGAGTGTCACAGAGTGACGATCTCTCCTGTGAGAATGACACATAGTGACGATCGCTCCTGTGAGAATGTCACAGAGTGACGATTGCTCCTGTGAGAATGTCACAGAGTGACGATCTCTTGTGAGAGTGTCACAGAGTGACGATCTCTCTAGTGAGAATGTCACAGAGTGATGATGTCTCCTGTGAAAATGTCACAGAGTGACGATCGCTCCTGTGAGAATGTCACAGTGACGATCTCGAGTGTGAGAATGTCACAGAGTGACGATCTCTCCTGTGAGAATGTCACAGAGTGACGATCGCCCCTGTGAGAATGTCACAATGACGATCTCTCCTGTGAGAATGTCATCGAGTGACAATCACTCCTGTGAGAATGTCACAGAGGCTGGTTTAGCTCACTGGGCTAAATCGCAGGCTTTTAAAGCAGACCAAGGCAGGCCAGCAGCACGGTCCAATTCCCGTACCAGCCTCCCCGAACAGGCGCCGGACTGTGCGACTAGGGGCTATTCACAGGAACTTCATTGAAGCGTACTCGTGGCAATAAGCGATTTTCATTTTTCATTTCACAGAGTGACGATCGCTCCTGTGAGAATGTCACAGTGACGATCTCGCCTGTGAGAATGTCACTGAGTGACGATCTCTCTTGTGAGAATGTTACAGTGACGATCGCTCCTGTGAGAATGTCACAGAGTGACAATCTCTCCGGTGAGAATGCCACAGACTGACGATTGCTCCTGTGAGAATGTCAGAGAGAGACGGTCTCTCCTGTGAGAATGTCACAGAGTGACGATCTTTCGAGTGAGAATGTCACAGAGTGACGATTGCTCCTGTGAGAATGTCACAGAGTGACGATCGCTCCTGTGAGAATATCACAGTGACGATTGCTCCTGTGAGAATGTCACAGAGTGACGATCTCTCCTGTGAGAATGTCACAGAGTGACGATCGCTCCTGTGAGAATGTCACAGTGATGATCTCTCCTGTGAGAATGTCACAGAGTGACGATCTCTCCTGTGAGAATGTCACAGAGTGACGATCGCTCCTGTGAGAATGTCACAGAGTGACGATCAATCCTGTGAGAATGTCACAGAGTGACGATCGCTCCTGTGAGAAAGTCACAGAGTGACGATCTCTCCTGTGAGAATGTCGCTGTGATGATCTCTCCTGTGAGAATGTCACAGAGATGATCTCTCCTGTGAGAATGTCACAGTGATGATCTCTCTTGTGAGAATGTCACAGAGTGATGATCTCTCTTGTGAGAATGTCACATAGTGACAATCGCTCCTATGAGAATGTCACAGAGTGACGATCTCTCCTGTGAGAATGTCACAGAGTGACGATCTCTTGTGAGAGTGTCACAGAGTGACGATCTCTCCTGTGAGAATGACACATAGTGACGATCGCTCCTGTGAGAATGTCACAGAGTGACGATTGCTCCTGTGAGAATGTCACAGAGTGACGATCTCTTGTGAGAGTGTCACAGAGTGACGATCTCTCTAGTGAGAATGTCACAGAGTGATGATGTCTCCTGTGAAAATGTCACAGAGTGACGATCGCTCCTGTGAGAATGTCACAGTGACGATCTCGAGTGTGAGAATGTCACAGAGTGACGATCTCTCCTGTGCGAATGTCACAGAGTGACGATCGCCCCTGTGAGAATGTCACAGTGATGACCTCTCCTGTGAGAATGTCACAGAGTGACGATCGCTCCTGTGAGAAAGTCACAGAGTGACGATCTCTCCTGTGAGAATGTCGCTGTGATGATCTCTCCTGTGAGAATGTCACAGAGATGATCTCTCCTGTGAGAGTGTCACAGAGGAACGATCTCTCCTGTGAGAATGACACAGAGTGACGATCTCTCCTGTGAGAATGTCACAGAGTGACGATCTCTCCTGTGAGAATGTCACAAAGTGACGATCGCTCCTGTGAGAATGTCACAGTGATGATCTCTCTAGTGAGAATGTCACAGAGTGATGATGTCTCCTGTGAAAATGTCACAGAGTGACGATCGCTCCTGTGAGAATGTCACAGTGACGATCACTCGTGAGAGAATGTCACAGAGTGACGATCTCGCGTGTGAGAATGTCACAGAGTGACGATCTGTCCTGTGAGAATCTCACAGTGACGAACGCTCCTGTGAGAATGTCACAGAGTGACGATCTCTCCTGTGAGAATGTCACAGAGTGGCGATCTCTCCTGTGAGAATGTCACAGAGTAACGATCTCTCCTGTGAGAATGACACATTGTGACGATCGCTCCTGTGAGAATGTCACAGAGTGACGATCTCTTCTGTGAGAATGTCACAGCGTGACGATCGCTCCTGTGAGAATGTCACAGAGTGACGATCTCTCCTGTGAGAATGACACATAGTGACGATCGCTCCTGTGAGAATGTCACAGAGTGACGATTGATGCTGTGAGAATGTCACAGAGTGACGATCTCTCTTGTGAGAATGTCACAGAGTGACGATCTCTCCTGTGATAATGTCACAGAGTGACGATCTCTCCTCTGAGAATGTCACAGAGTGACGATCGCCCCTGTGAGAATGTCACAGAGTGACGATCTCTCCTGTGAGAATGTCACAGAGTGACGATCACTCCTGTGAGAATGTCACAGAGTGACGACCGGTCCTGTGAGAATTTCACAGAGTGACGATTGGTCATAGCATCATAGAATCATAGAATTTACAGTGCAGAAGGAGGCCATTCGGCCCATCGAGTCTACACCGGCTCTTGGATAGAGCACCCTACCCAAGCCCACACTTCCACCCTATCCCCACAACCCAGTAACCCCACCCAACACCAAGGTCAATTTTGAACACTAAGGGCAATTTATCATGGCCAATCCACCTAATCTGCACATCTTTGGACTGTGGGAGGAAACCGGAGCACCCGGAGGAAACCCACGCCCACACGGGGAGGATGTGCAGACTCCGCACAGACAGTGACCCAAGCCGGAATCGAACCTGGGACCCTGGAGCTGTGAAGCAATTGTGCTACCCACAATGCTATCGTCCTGTGAGAATGTCATAGGATGACGATCTCTCCTGTGAGAATGTCACAGAGTGACGATCACTCCTGTGAGAATGTCACAGGATGATGATCTCTCCTGTGAGAATGTCATCGAGTGACAATCATTCCTGTGAGAATGTCACAGAGGCTGGTTTAGCTCACTGGGCTAAATCGCAGGCTTTTAAAGCAGACCAAGGCAGGCCAGCAGCACGGTCCAATTCCCGGACCAGCCTCCCCGAACAGGCGCCGGACTGTGCGACTAGGGGCTATTCACAGGAACTTCATTGAAGCGTACTCGTGGCAATAAGCAATTTTCATTTCACAGAGTGACGATCGCTCCTGTGAGAATGTCACAGTGACGATCTCGCCTGTGAGAATGTCACTGAGTGACGATCTCTCTTGTGAGAATGTTACAGTGACGATCGCTCCTGTGAGACAATCTCTCCGGTGAGAATGCCACAGACTGACGATTGCTATGTGAGAATGTCAGAGAGAGACGGTCTCTCCTGTGAGAATGTCACAGAGTGACGATCTTTCGTATGAGAATGTCACAGAGTGACGATTGCTCCTGTGAGAATATCACAGTGACGATCTCTCCTGTGAGAATGTCACAGAGTGACGATCGCTCCTGTGAGAATGTCACAGAGTGACGATCTCTCCTGTGAGAATGTCACAGTGATGATCTCTCCTGTGAGAATGTCACAGAGTGACCATCTCTCCAGTGAGAATGTCACAGAGTGATGATCGCTCCTTTGAGAATGTCACAGTGATGATCTCTCCTGTCAGATTGTCACAGAGTGCCGATCTCTCTTGTGAGAATGTCACAGAGTGATGATCTCTCTTGTGAGAATGTCACAGAGTGACGATCTCTCCTGTGAGAATGTCACAGAGTGACGATCTCTCCTGTGAGAATGTCACAAAGTGACGATCGCTCCTGTGAGAATGTCACAGTGATGATCTCTCTAGTGAGAATGTCACAGAGTGATGATGTCTCCTGTGAGAATGTCACAGAGTGACGATCTCTCCTGTGAGAATGTCACAGAGTAACGATCTCTCCTGTGAGAATGACACATAGTGACGATCGCTCCTGTGAGAATGTCACAGAGTGACGATCTCTTCTGTGAGAATGTCACAGAGTGACAATTGCTCCTGTGAGAATGTCACAGAGTGACGATCTCTCCTGTGAGGATGACACATAGTGACGATCGCTCCTGTGAGAATGTCACAGAGTGACGATTGATCCTGTGAGAATGTCACAGTGACGATCTCTCTTGTGAGAATGTCACAGAGTGACGATCTCTCCTGTGATAATGTCAAAGAGTGACGATCTCTCCTGTGAGAATGTCACAGAGTGACGACCGGTCCTGTGAGAATTTCACAGAGTGACGATCGGTCCTGTGAGAATGTCACAGGATGACGATCTCTCCTGTGAGAATGTCACAATGACGATCTCTCCTGTGAGAATGTCATCGAGTGACAATCACTCCTGTGAAAATGTCACAGAGGCTGGTTTAGCTCACTGGGCTAAATCGCAGTCTTTTAAAGCAGACCAAGGCAGGCCAGCAGCACGGTCCAATTCCCGTACCAGGCTCCCCGAACAGGCGCCGGACTGTGCGACTAGGGGCTATTCACAGGAACTTCATTGAAGCCTACTCGTGGCAATAAGCGATTTACATTTTTCATTTCACAGAGTGACGATCGCTCCTGCGAGAATGTCACAGTGACGATCTCGCCTGTGAGAAAGTCACTGAGTGACGTTCTCTCTTGTGAGAATGTTACAGTGACGATCGCTCCTGTGAGAATGTCACAGAGTGACAATCTCTCCGCTGAGAATGCCACAGACTGACAATTGCTCCTGTGAGAATGTCAGAGAGAGACGGTCTCTCCTGTGAGAATGTCACAGAGTGACGATCTTTCGAGTGAGAATGTCACAGAGTGACGATTGCTCCTGTGAGAATGTCACAGAGTGACGATCGCTCCTGTGAGAATGTCACAGTGACGATTGCTCCTGTGAGAATGTCACAGAGTGACGATCTCTCCTGTGAGAATGTCACAGAGTGACGATCGCTCCTGTGAGAATGTCACAGTGATGATCTCTCCTGTGAGAATGTCACAGAGTGACGATCTCTCCTGTGAGAATGTCACAGAGTGACGATTGCTCCTGTGAGAATGTCACAGAGTGACGATTGTTCCTGTGAGAATGTCACAGAGTGACGATCAATCCTGTGAGAATGTCACAGAGTGACGATCGCTCCTGTGAGAAAGTCACAGAGTGACGATCTCTCCTGTGAGAATGTCGCTGTGATGATCTCTCCTGTGAGAATGTCACAGAGATGATCTCTCCTGTGAGAATGTCACAGAGATGATCTCTCCTGTGAGAATGTCACAGTGACGATCGCTCCTGTGGGAATGTCACAGAGTGACGATCGCTCCTGTGAGAATGTCACAGATTGACGATCTCTCCTGTGAGAATGTCACAGTGATGATCTCTCCTGTGAGAATGTCGCTGTGATGATCTCTCCTGTGAGAATGTCACAGAGATGGTCTCTCCTGTGAGAATGTCACAGTGATGATCTCTCTTGTGAGAATGTCACAGAGTGATGATCTCTCTTGTGAGAATGGCACATACTGACAATCGCTCCTGTGAGAATGTCACAGAGCGACGATCGCTCCTGTAAGAATGTCACAGAGTGACGATCTCGCCTGTGAGAATGTCACAGTGATGATCTCTCCTGTGAGAATCTCACAGAGTGACGATCTCTCTTGTGAGAATGTCACAGAGTGACGATCTCTCTTGTGAGAATGTCACAGAGTGACGATCTCTCCTGTGAGAATGTCACAGAGTGACGATCTCTTGTGAGAGTGTCACAGAGTGACGATCTCTCCTGTGAGAATGA
This sequence comes from Scyliorhinus torazame, assembly GCF_047496885.1. Taxonomy (NCBI): domain Eukaryota; kingdom Metazoa; phylum Chordata; class Chondrichthyes; order Carcharhiniformes; family Scyliorhinidae; genus Scyliorhinus; species Scyliorhinus torazame. The sequence goes on from NC_092709.1 coordinate 320,287,785, forward strand.
CACATAGTGACAATCGCTCCTGTGAGAATGTCACAGAGTGACGATTGATGCTGTGAGAATGTCACAGAGTGACGATCTCTCTTGTGAGAATGTCACAGAGTGACGATCTCTCCTGTGATAATGTCACAGAGTGATGATCTCTCCTGTGAGAATGTCACAGAGTGACGATTGCTCCTGTGAGAATGTCACATAGTGACGATCTCTCCTGTGAGAATGTCACAGTGATGATTGCTCCTGTGAGAATGTCACAGAGTGACAATCTCTCCTGTGAGAATGTCACAGAGTGACGGTCGCTCCTGTGAGAATGTCACAGAGTGATGATCTCTCCTGTGAGAATGTCACAGAGTGACGATCTCTCCTGTGAGAATGTCACAGAGTGACCATCGCTCCTGTGAGAATGTCACAGAGTGACGATTGCTCCTGTGAGAATGTCACAGAGTGACAATCTCTCCTGTGAGAATGTCACAGAGTGACAATCTCTCCTGTGAGAATGTCACAGAGTGACGATCGCTCCTGTGAGAAAGTCACAGAGTGACGATGTCTCCTGTGAGAATGTCGCTGTGATGATCTCTCCTGTGAGAATGTCACAGAGATGATCTCTCCTGTGAGAATTTCACAGTGATGATCTCTCTTGTGAGAATGTCACAGAGTGATGATCTCTCTTGTGAGAATGTCACAGTGATGATCTCTCCTGTGAGAATGTCACAGAGTGACTATCTTTCTTGTGAGAATGTCACAGAGTGACGATCTCTTGTGAGAGTGTCACAGAATGACGATCTCTCCTGTGAGAATGACATAGTGACGATCGCTCCTGTGAGAATGTACAGAGTGACGATTGCTCCTGTGAGAATGTCACAGAGTGACGATCTCTTCTGTGAGAATGTCACAGAGTGACGATCTCTCCTGTGAGAATGTCACAGAGTGACGATCTCTCCTGTGAGAATGTCACAGAGTGACGATCTCTCCTGTGAGAATGTCACAGAGTGACGATCGCCCCTGTGAGAATGTCACAGAGTGACGATCTCTCCTGTGAGAATGTCACAGAGTGACGATCACTCCTGTGAGAATGTCACAGAGTGACGATCGGTCCTGTGAGAATTTCACAGAGTGACGATCGGTCCTGTGAGAATGTCACAGGATGACGATCTCTCCTGTGAGAATGTCACAATGACGATCTCTCCTGTGAGAATGTCATCGAGTGACAATCACTCCTGTGAGAATGTCACAGAGGCTGGTTTAGCTCACTGGGCTAAATCGCAGGCTTTTGAAGCAGACCAAGGCAGGCCAGCAGCACGGTCCAATTCCCGTACCAGCCTCCCCGAACAGGCGCCGGACTGTGCGACTAGGGGCTATTCACAGGAACTTCATTGAAGCCTACTCGTGGCAATAAGCGATTTTCATTTTTCATTTCACAGAGTGACGATCGCTCCTGTGAGAATGTCACAGTGACGATCTCGCCTGTGAGAATGTCACTGAGTGACGATCTCTCTTGTGAGAATGTTACAGTGACGATCGCTCCTGTGAGAATGTCACAGAGTGACAATCTCTCCGGTGAGAATGCCACAGACTGACGATTGCTCCTGTGAGAATGTCAGAGAGAGACGGTCTCTCCTGTGAGAATGTCACAGAGTGACGATCTTTCGAGTGAGAATGTCACAGAGTGACGATTGCTCCTGTGAGAATGTCACAGAGTGACGATCGCTCCTGTGAGAATGTCACAGTGACGATTGCCCCTGTGAGAATGTCACAGAGTGACGATCTCTCCTGTGAGAATGTCACAGAGTGACGATCGCTCCTGTGAGAATGTCAGTGATGATCTCTCCTGTGAGAATGTCACAGAGTGACGATCGCTCCTGTGAGAATGTCACAGAGTGACGATTGCTCCTGTGAGAATGTCACAGAGTGACGATCAATCCTGTGAGAATGTCGCTGTGATGATCTCTCCTGTGAGAATGTCACAGAGATGATCTCTCCTGTGAGAATGTCACAGTGATGATCTCTCTTGTGAGAATGTCACATAGTGACAATCGCTCCTGTGAGAATGTCACAGAGCGACGATCGCTCCTGTAAGAATGTCACAGAGTGACGATCTCTCCTGTGAGAATGTCACAGTGATGATCTCTCTTGTGAGAATGTCACAGAGTGATGATCTCTCTTGTGAGAATGTCACAGTGATGATCTCTCCTGTGAGAATGTCACAGAGTGACTATCTTTCTTGTGAGAATGTCACAGAGTGACGATCTCTTGTGAGAGTGTCACAGAATGACGATCTCTCCTGTGAGAATGACATAGTGACGATCGCTCCTGTGAGAATGTACAGAGTGACGATTGCTCCTGTGAGAATGTCACAGAGTGACGATCTCTTCTGTGAGAATGTCACAGAGTGACGATCTCTCCTGTGAGAATGTCACAGAGTGACGATCTCTCCTGTGAGAATGTCACAGAGTGACGATCTCTCCTGTGAGAATGTCACAGAGTGACGATCGCCCCTGTGAGAATGTCACAGAGTGACGATCTCTCCTGTGAGAATGTCACAGAGTGACGATCACTCCTGTGAGAATGTCACAGAGTGACGATCGGTCCTGTGAGAATTTCACAGAGTGACGATCGGTCCTGTGAGAATGTCACAGGATGACGATCTCTCCTGTGAGAATGTCACAATGACGATCTCTCCTGTGAGAATGTCATCGAGTGACAATCACTCCTGTGAGAATGTCACAGAGGCTGGTTTAGCTCACTGGGCTAAATCGCAGGCTTTTGAAGCAGACCAAGGCAGGCCAGCAGCACGGTCCAATTCCCGTACCAGCCTCCCCGAACAGGCGCCGGAATGTGCGACTAGGGGCTATTCACAGGAACTTCATTGAAGCCTACTCGTGGCAATAAGCGATTTTCATTTTTCATTTCACAGAGTGACGATCGCTCCTGTGAGAATGTCACAGTGACGATCTCGCCTGTGAGTATGTCACTGAGTGACGATCTCTCTTGTGAGAATGTTACAGTGACGATCGCTCCTGTGAGAATGTCACAGAGTGACAATCTCTCCGGTGAGAATGCCACAGACTGACGATTGCTCCTGTGAGAATGTCAGAGAGAGACGGTCTCTCCTGTGAGAATGTCACAGAGTGACGATCTTTCGAGTGAGAATGTCACAGAGTGACGATTGCTCCTGTGAGAATGTCACAGAGTGACGATCGCTCCTGTGAGAATGTCACAGTGACGATTGCCCCTGTGAGAATGTCACAGAGTGACGATCTCTCCTGTGAGAATGTCACAGAGTGACGATCGCTCCTGTGAGAATGTCAGTGATGATCTCTCCTGTGAGAATGTCACAGAGTGACGATCGCTCCTGTGAGAATGTCACAGAGTGACGATTGCTCCTGTGAGAATGTCACAGAGTGACGATCAATCCTGTGAGAATGTCGCTGTGATGATCTCTCCTGTGAGAATGTCACAGAGATGATCTCTCCTGTGAGAATGTCACAGTGATGATCTCTCTTGTGAGAATGTCACATAGTGACAATCGCTCCTGTGAGAATGTCACAGAGCGACGATCGCTCCTGTAAGAATGTCACAGAGTGACGATCTCTCCTGTGAGAATGTCACAGAGTGACGATCTCTCTTGTGAGAATGTCACAGAGTAACGATCTCTCTTGTGAGAATGTCACAGAGTGACGATCTTTCCTGTGAGAATGTCACAGAGTGACGATCTCTTGTGAGAGTGTCACAGAGTGACGATCTCTCCTGTGAGAATGACACATAGTGACGATCGCTCCTGTGAGAATGTCACGAGTAACGATTGCTCCTGTGAGAATGTCACAGAGTGACGATCTCTCTTGTGAGAATGTCACAGAGTGACGATCTCTCCTGTGAGAATGTCACAGAGTGACGATCTCTCCTGTGAGAATGTCACAAAGTGACGATCGCTCCTGTGAGAATGTCACAGTGACGATCTCTCTAGTGAGAATGTCACAGAGTGATGATGTCTCCTGTGAAAATGTCACAGAGTGGCGATCGCTCCTGTGAGAATCTCACAGTGACGAACGCTCCTGTGAGAATGTCACAGAGTGACGATCTCTCCTGTGAGAATGTCACAGAGTGACGATCTCTCCTGTGAGAATGTCACAGAGTAACGATCTCCCCTGTGAGAATGACACATAGTGACGATCGCTCCTGTGAGAATGTCACAGAGTGACGATCTCTTCTGTGAGAATGTCACAGAGTGACGATCGCTCCTGTGAGAATGTCACAGTGACGATCTCGAGTGTGAGAATGTCACAGAGTGATGATCTCTCCTGTGAGAATGTCACAGAGTGGCGATCGCTCCTGTGAGAATCTCACAGTGACGAACGCTCCTGTGAGAATGTCACAGAGTGACGATCGCTCCTGTGAGAATGTCACAGAGTGACGATCTCTTCTGTGAGAATGTCACAGAGTGACGATCGCTCCTGTGAGAATGACACATAGTGACGATCGCTCCTGTGAGAATGTCACAGAGTGACGATTGATCCTGTGAGAATGTCACAGAGTGACGATCTCTCCTGTGATAATGTGACAGAGTGACGATCTCTCCTGTGAGAATGTCACAGAGTGACGATCGCCCCTGTGAGAATGTCACAGAGTGACGATCGGTCCTGTGAGAATGTCACAGGATGACGATCTCTCCTGTGAGAATGTCATCGAGTGACAATCACTCCTGTGAGAATGTCACAGAGGCTGGTTTAGCTCACTGGGCTAAATCGCAGGCTTATAAAGCAGACCAAGGCAGGCCATCAGCACGGTCCAATTCCCGTACCAGCCTCCCCGAACAGGCGCCGGAATGTGCGACTAGGGGCTGTTCACAGGAACTTCATTGAAGCCTACTCGTGGCAATAAGCGATTTTCATTTTTCATTTCACAGAGTGACGATCGCTCCTGTGAGAATGTCACAGTGACGATCTCGCCTGTGAGAATGTCACTGAGTTACGATCTCTCTTGTGAGAATGTTACAGTGACGATCGCTCCTGTGAGAATGTCACAGAGTGACAATCTCTCCAGTTGAATGCCACAGACTGACGATTGCTCCTGTGAGAATGTCAGAGAGAGACGGTCTCTCCTGTGAGAATGTCACAGAGTGACGATCTTTCGAGTGAGAATGTCACAGAGTGACGATTGCTCCTGTGAGAATGTCACAGAGTGACGATCTCTCCTGTGAGAATGTCACAGAGTGACGATCTCACCTGTGAGAATGTCACAGAGTGACGATCTCTCCTGTGAGAATGTCACAGAGTGACGATCTCACCTGTGAGAATGTCACAGAGTGACGATCTCTCCTGTGAGAATGTCACAAAGTGACGATCGCTCCTGTGAGAATGTAGCAGTGACGATCTCTCTAGTGAGAATGTCACAGAGTGATGATGTCCCCTGTGAAAATGTCAGAGTGACGATCTCTCCTGTGAGAATGTCACAGAGTGACGATCACTCCTGTGATGATCACTCCTGTGATAATGTCACAGAGTGACGATCGGTCCTGTGAGAATGTCACAGTATGACGATCTCTCCTGTGAGAATGTGATCGAGTGACAATCACTCCTGTGAGAATGTCACAGAATGACGATCGCTCCTGTGAGAATGTCACAGTGACGATTGCTCCTGTGAGAATGTCACAGAGTGACGATCTCTCCTGTGAGAATGTCACAGAGTGACGATCGCTCCTGTGAGAATGTCACAGAGTGACGATCTCTCCTGTGAGAATGTCACAGACTGACGATTGCTCCTGTGAGAATGTCACAGAGTGACGATCTCTCCTGTGAGAATGACACATAGTGACGATCACTCCTGTGAGAATGTCACAGAGTGACAATTGCTCCTGTGAGAATGTCACAGTGACGATCGCTCCTGTGAGAATGTCACAGAGTGACGATCTCTCCTGTGAGAATTGACACAGAGTGACGCTCGCTCCTGTGAGAATGTCGCAGAGTGACGATCTCTCCTGTGAGAATGTAACAGTGATGATCGCTCCTGTGAAAATGTCACAGAGTAACGATCTCTCCTGTGAGAATGTCACATAGTGACGATCTCTCTTGTGAGAATGTCACAGAGTGACGATCGCTCCTGTGAGAATGTCACAGAGTGACGATCGCCCCTGTGAGAATGTCACAGGATGACGATCTCTCTTGTGAGAATGTCACAGAGTGACAATTGGTCCTGTGAGAATGTCAGAATGATGATCTCTCCTGTGAGAATGTCACAGTGACGATCGCTCCTGTGAGAATGTCACAGAGTGGCGATCTCTCCTGTGAGAATGACACATAGTGACGATCTCTCTTGTGAGAATGTCACAGAGTGATGATCTCTCCTGTGAGAATGTCGCAGAGTGACGATCTCTCCTGTGAGAATGTCACAGTGACGATCTCTCTAGTGAGAATGTCAGAGAGTGACGATCGCTCCTGTGAGAATGTCACAGTGATGATCACTCGTGAGAGAATGTCACAGAGTGACGATCTCACGTGTGAGAATGTCACAGAGTGACGATCTCTCCTGTGAGAATGTCACAGAGTGACGATCTCTCCTGTCAGAATGTCACAGTTACGATCTCTACTGTGAGAATGTCACAGAGTGACGATCTCTCATGTGAGAATGTCACAGAGTCACGATCTCTCTTGTGAGAATGACACAGCATGACGATCTCTTTGTGAGAATGTCACAGTGATGATCGTTCCTGTTCGAATGTCACAGAGTGACGATCGCTCCTGTGAGAATGTCAGAGTGACAAACTCTCCTGTGAGAATGTCACAGTGACGATCTCTCCTGTGAGAATGTCACAGAGTGACGATCTCTCCTGTGAGAATGTCACAGTGACGATCTCTCTAGTGAGAATGTCACAGAGTGACGATCGCTCCTGTGAGAATGTCACAGTGATGATCACTCGTGAGAGAATGTCACAGAGTGACGATCTCGCGTGTGAGAATGTCACAGAGTGACGATCTCTCCTGTCAGAATGTCACAGTTACGATCTCTACTGTGAGAATGTCACAGAGTGACGATCTCTCCTGTGAGAATGTCACAGAGTGACGATCTCTCCTGTGAGAATGTCACAGAGTGACGATCTCTCATGCGAGAATGTCACAGAGTAACGATCGATCCTGTGAGAATGTCACAAATTGATGACCTCTCCTGTGAGGGTGTCTCCGGTTGATGCTGCGAGATTGTCTCTGTTGATGTGACTATGGTCCGTGGCAGCATATGTCTTTTCTTGTCTTGTGTTGCTGATATCTACATAAAGCTGATTTCGTGCCTGCATATTTGAGAGACTGTTTCAGACCTTCTACACCTCCAGTGAGATGTGTGACGGCCTCATTATCCACTGGGTCTTGTGCAGCTCTGCGTCCTTCATGCATTGCAAGTCCACCTGGACCTCTTCCTACGTCCTTCCTCACTGGAGCTTGTGTGCACGTCTCTCACTGATACCACAATGCCCAGTTTTCATAATAACCTTTATTATCACAAGTAGGCTTACATTAACACTGCAATGAAGTTACTATGAAAAGGTACTGTGAATAAGAGGGATTGTGGGAGGGGACTGAGGGGTGTGGTGGTAGGAAAGGGAAAGTGAGAGAATGGAGAAAGAGAGGTTGTGTAGGTAGGCAGGTGCGATCCTGCACACAGTATACACAATCAGCTGGGACTTTTGGCTGTTCATATTGTCACATTTTGTTCTGTTCCCTGTCGGATGCAATTGATGACAACGATGTCAGTTGATGACAATGAAATTTCTGTGTGAAATTGATAACTAAATAGTCTGTTCTGTGTAAAAATGAAATAGAATGCCAGCCAAATGATTGCTTGTGAATACAAATGATATTAAATGATGACAAAATAATAACAATTGACCTCAAATGATGGCACAATGATTGCAACTGCGTGCAGTTGACATCAAATGGAAGCTGTTGAAAGCAAATTTCAAATGATATGAAAAATTTTAAGCAGGCAAAATGAGACTCAGGGCTCAGCTGAACCCTTTAAACCTGCCCTAACAAGTTGCCTCATAATAAAAGGGAACCCCACAATGTACTGTCACTGACTCAGATCAATTGGTTTTGATAATGACCATGAATACCTGCAAAATGCAGGCAAAATCATTTTAACCCTTACCTCAAAAATTTCAAATTTGGGTAATGATGTCAGGAGTGTGACCCAATCTCATCGCGCCCAATAATATGCTGGCAAGGGGTGGGGAACGCGCCCGATTTTAGAGCGTATTATTCAGCCTCAAGTCTCTGGAACGGGATTTAAACTCACAGAGCTGTAATATAAGAAGCAAGAGTGTTGCCCACTGAGCCATGACTACGTGTTCTTCAAGGCAGTCTAGCTATGTTTAGTACAACACTGAAATCTAAATTTAATTACACCAATCTAGGATTGCTGCCAAAATAATATTGCTGCTCTAAGTTGCAAACAGATGGGTAACATTACCACAGATAGAATTTTTTTTTTTGCAGAAACAGATGGGAGACCAGAGACTAAACTCTCGGGGTTAAATAAATGTTGAGACAAAGTTGACAGAGAGATAAAAAGAGCAGTTTGAATTCAATTTACCCACAATGAAATCGCAGGCCTTATTGCGGTGCTAAGTGCTTTGACAGACCATTCATATGGATGAGCAGTCCAACAATAAACAACAGAGAAGACAGAAGCCTAATGTATCATAATGTTCCCATTGTGAGAGAAGGGCCTCGTCAGAGATTGAAGGAATAAATGGTATACATGTGAATTTATTAAGTGGTTAGAGAGAATTCAAGCCTTCTGGAAGTTGACTCCTGAAGGAGATTAATGCGTTTTTTGAAAGGATCTGCAGGAAGTGAGGCACGATCAATTTGACTGGAGACAAAGTTGAATTCAAACTGAGGCTTTATTAGCATCTGAAGTGTGGCCACCTACAGCAGCTGACGAAATGGCTGCTAGCTGAAGGCCACGCATATTTATAACCCAGCTCCTGGGCGGAGCGAGCATGCAGGGGCCCAGGTGAACCTGTAGTGCAGGTTCTACCGTACAACCCTTAATATAGGAACACAGTGGTTTACCACAGGAAGTACAGGAAGCTTCAGAATGCTTTCAAAAAGCCAAGTAGCAGAAAATGGAGTAGCAGCAGCAGGAATGGCTGCATAACTTAAAAGGAGGTCCCACAACAAAATGAGCAGAGTGTTGAAATATTTCTTGATTCGTGCTCACTTAAACTAGTAACCCATTCTTATGTACTCAGAGGAATGTCTAATTTTGGGCACTTTACCAGACAGTGGGTTATATTCAGAAGCAGCCGTGAGGCCAAATTGGTTGCACATAGACCTTCCTAATAACTAGTTTCTCTTAAAAGTCAATTTAAACCCAAGCACCTCCATTGACACAATGAACCAATTTACAAACACCCCAATGAGATAATGGACCAATCGGTCTGAGAGTGATAAACACTGTGCACCAAGCCCTTAAGTTGCCAATTAAACCACTGGAAGTGACAGGCAATGGGTGTGAGAATGGTGCCTGTGATTGCAGTTCCTGGAGAAGCTGGAAGAGAGAAGGCTAAGAGGACATCAGATGAAAGTGTGTACAATCATGAGTGTTTTTGAAACAGTAAATAAAGAGAAAGTGTTTCCAATAGAACATCGAACATACAGTGCAGAAGGAGGCCATTCAGCCCATCGAGTCTGCACCGACCCACTTAAGCCCTCACTTCCACCCTCTCCCCGTAACCCAATAACCCCTCCTAACCTTTTTGAACACTAAGGGCAATTTAACATGGCCAATCCACCTAACCTGCACGTCTTTGGACTGTGGGACAAAACCGGAGCACCCGGAGGAAACCCACGCAGACACGGGGAGAATGTGCAGACTCCGCACAGACAGTGACCCAGCGGGGAATCGAACGTGGGACCCTGGCGCTGTGAAGCCACAGTGCTATCCACTTGGGCTACCGTGCTGCCCCCAAATGCCTAAAGAGTCAATAACCAGAGGGCAGAGCTTTAGGTTGACAGGCAAAAGAACCAGTAGTGACATGAGAAATCTTTGTTACACAAGTGGTTAGAATTTAAAATGCGTGGCTTGATAGGGAGATAGGGGTAGATTCAATGGCAGCTTTCAAAGGGGAATCAAATGAATACTTGAAGGAGGAAATTTGTGGAGGTGTAAAGAAAGAGCAGTGTGATGGGACAAACTGGATTGGTCTTCAAAAGAACTGGCACAGACATGATAGGCCAAATGAAGGACTTTGGTGTTGTTCTTTTCCATTATTAACAATAATTATTGTCACAAGTAGGCTAACTGTCATGCGAGAGTGCCTTTAAGAACTGGATATTTAAGCAATGTACCTTTAAGAAAACAGTGATGTCATAGAGTGGATGGAGCTCAACTAAGGTCAGCCATTTTGCAGTTGGGTTTTGGAGTTTGAAAAGTGCCTGGCTGGTTTTGCTGAGAGCAGCTGAAAAGTGCCTGGCTGGATTTGCTCAAAGCAGCTAAAAAGTGCCTGGCTGGTTTTGCTGAGAGCAGTTTAAAAGTAGAAAGCCAGTTTGAGACAGCAGCTTGGGTGTGTCTGTGTGTTTCCAGAGAGTTTGCAGGAAGAAAGCAAGGTCCTGGAGCTTAAGTCACCCAAGCTAATATATCTCTGCCATTCTACAGAAAATATATATATCCTTTAACCTGATGTGATACTGTTTAAAGGTGTTAAGTCTCTTGGAAGTTTGAAGGAACATTTTAAGGAGATATTTACTGTTGCAATATTTCCTGAGTTATCTTTGAAGTAAGGGGTGTTAAGAGATCCAATGTTTATTTAAGATGTTAAGTTGAGTTCATGGAATAAACAGTGTTTTGTGTTTAAAAACCCACATGTCCATAATTGTAATCCCACACCTAGGGAAAAAGCTGCGTGCTTGGAAAAGCAACAAATCCATTAAAGGGAGAGGTTGGTTGAACTCCATGATACATTTTGGGGTTCTGAAAACGCCTCACCCATAACAATTGGGAGCTCATCCGGGATAAAAGTCTATCTATTGGATTGGCTTTTGTGAACTTAAAGACAGTGAAGGATTGTTGCTTTTCCGGTGTGGTATTTTAGTTTAAGTGGGGAGAGTGTTGTGAACAATGGCTCTTTCAGAGGCTCAGAAGTTTTTGGGGGTGGAGAATGTCACACGTAGTACTTTACGGACAGAAATGAAAAGCAGACTGTTAGATTTGACAAGAACATTGCAGTTAACATTACCCAACACAATGCGAAAAGATGAGGTAATTATGGCAGTGGTTAAGCATTTAAAGTTGCCTGAGATAGAGTTTGACTCATTGGAAATGGCAAAAATTCAGTTGCAAATTAAACAAATGGAACATGAGACAGAATTAAAGCGGCTGGCATACGAGAGTGAGAGAGAGGAAAAAGAAAGCGAGAGAGAGGAAAAAGAAAGAGAAAGAGAGAGAGAGGAAAAAGAAAAGGAGAGAGAAGAAAGGAGAAAAGAAAGAATAGCCATAGCAGAACAAAAAGAAAAAGAAAGGGAGATACAGATCAGGGAAAAAAATAAAGAGAGGGAGTTTGAACTTCAGGAAATGGGCATGAAACATGACAATCAGTTAAGATTGGCAGACGTAAAGGGACACGTACAGTTGGAGGAGATGGATGAGGATAGTGAGAAAGAGCGTCATAGTCAAAGGCTTGGTGGGAATCTATTTAAATATGTCCAAGCATTGCCAAGGTTTGACGAGAAGGAAGTGGAAACCTTTTTCATTTCATTTGAGAAGGTAGCTAAACAAATGAAATAGCCACAGGACATGTGGGTATTACTGATTCAAACAAAGCTGGTAGGGAGAGCTAGTGAAGTGTTTACATCACTACCGGAGGAGGTATCTGGAACGTTTGAGGAGGTGAAGAAATCCATCTTAAGTGCATATGAGCTAGTGCCTGAAGCTTACAGACAAAGGTTTAGAAATTTAAGGAAAGAATTTGGTCAAACATACATGGAGTTTGAAAGGCTCAAACTGAGTAATTTTGATAGGTGGATAAGGGCTTTGAAAATAGACCAAACCTATGAAGTTCTCAGAGAAATTATACTTTTGGAAGAGTTTAAAAATTCAATTCCTGATGTAGTGAGAACTCATGTGGAAGAACAGAGGGTTAAAACTGCGAGATGAGCAGCAGAAATGGCAGATGATTATGAATTAGTTCATAAATCAAAGCTTGGTTTCCAACATCAGTTTCAGCCTGTGAGGGATAGAAACTGGGGATATGAGAAATACTCAAGTGGTAAAGGTAAAGGTGATCTGATGGGAGACAATAAAGAGAGTGTACCTCAGATTAAAAAATAAATCCAGGAGGGTGGAAAAGAAATGAAAAGTTTCAAATGTTTTCACTGTAATAAACTAGGCCATGTAAAGTCACAGTGTAGGTGGTTGAAGAAAAGCACTGGGAAGGCTGATGTGGTAAAACAGGAAAGACAGTGGGGTTTGTGAGAGTGGTAAAGGAAAGCCCAAGGGAAGCGAAGGAGGTGCAAACGATTGTACAGCCTGTTCAAGAAGTAATTGTTAAGAAGGTGCCAGATATCTTTAAAAAAATTACTTATGTGGGTAAAGTTTACTCGTGTATCAGGAGGAGCAGGTAAAGAAGTCACAATTTTAAGAGATACAGGGGCTAGTCAATCTTTAATGGTAAGAGATGAGGAATTATGTAGTTTGGGAAGAATGTTGCCAGAAAAGGTGGTGATATGTGGAATTCAGGGTGAGAGGAGTAGTGTTCCATTATATAAGGTAAGATTGGAAAGTCCAGTGAAGAGTGGTGAAGTGGTAGTAGGAGTAATAGATAAACTATCATGTCCAGGAATACAGTTTATCTTGGGTAATGATATAGCTGGTTCGCAGGTGGGAGTGATGCCTCCTGTGGTTGATAAGCCATTTGAAAATCAGTCAACTGACGTGTTGAAGGATGAACATCCTGGGATTTTTCCGGATTGTGTAGTAACAAGGTCGCAAAGTCACAGGTTAAGACAAGAGGAGAAAAGCAACAAATCCATTAAAGGGTGAGATTGGTTGAACTCCATGATACATTTTGGTGTTCTGAAAACACCTCGCCCATAACACTTACATTAACACTGCAATGAAGTTACTGTGAAAATCCCCTGGGCGCCACACTCCAGCGCCTGTTCGGGTACACCGAGGAATATTTAGAACGTGCAATTCACTTGTATTCTTCCGGGACTTGTGGGAGGAAACCGGAGCACCCCGGAGGAAACGCACGCAGACACGGGGAGAACGTGCAGACTCCGCACAGACAGTGACCCAAGCTGGGAATCAAACCCGGGTCCCTGATCTTAGCGTGGAGACAGGGACAGAGAGCTAGATGCTTTGAGGTGGTAGAACCCAGGAGAACGGCTTTTCCGCATACTCTGCTGCATTTGACAGCAGCACCTGATTGCCATTTCCCCTTGTCGCTGTTTCCTGGCTGCAGTGAGCCAGAGAGAGGCTGACTGGCCATCAAGGTGGGGTCAGTGCTCTCGCTGTTACGGTGATTCATGCTCGGCAGCATTCTGACGTCAGAGAGGCTGCGCTGCCTCTTTCTGCTCAGGCCCCTGCTTCACTGGCCCCTGTGACAACCTACAATGGGCCCTCCTTCTCCTCATCTTACTCGAGAGCCACTACCGAGGCAGAGTTGCCTGCAGCTTGCCTCATTGATGCCTCAGTAGATGTTTGAACAAACTGAAGTGATTACAGATTATCCTCCATCTCAAAGCCAGCAGACCAGGCCCATCATTTGGCCTCTGTATCAAAATGGCATCCCCATCCCACTCCCATCGCACCCCTGCCAGATAAATGACCTCCTGGAGGACCAGCAATTGGTGTTTGTCCCATTCATTTTTTACACATTATTTCTTGGGCCGTGCGCATCGCCGGTTGGGCCAGCATTTGTTGCCCATCCCTAATTGCCCTTAAGGGGGAAGTTAAGAGTCAACCACATTGCTGTGGGTCAGGAGTCACATGTAGGCCAGACCAGGTAAGGACGGCAGATTTCCTTCCCTAAAAGGACATTAGTGAACCAGATGAGTTTTTACGACAATCAACAATGGTTTCATGATCATCATTCGACATTTAATTCCAAATTTTTTATTGAATTCAAATTTCACCATCTGCCATATTGGGATTTGAATCCAGGCACCCAGAGTATTACCCTGGGTCTCTGGATTATTGGTCTAGTGGCCCTCCTATTACCAGTAACCAGAGATCACCGCCCCCCACCCACCCAGGACTTCATAGACGACATTACTGATCCCACCCTCGAATGCACTAACCCCACCCCCACTTTCCCCAGACACACCCCTATCCCTTCACTACTTTACCCGCCTTCTCTGACCAGCCTTAACGAAGTCAAAGATGAGGGATTCAGCAACAGATGAAATGAGGCAGGTCTGCAGACTGTTGTGTTTTAATGAAATATAAAGGCACCAATCACTTTTATGGGTTTGGATAAACACTTTGTGGGTTCATTTATTTAGACCAGGCACATGGGAACAGTTATACAAAGGTAGAAAGTTTGAAGGCATCAGCAGCAGAGCTATGTGTGCTAAGCACTGCTCACAGGCCAAAGTGAAACTGAGACTAAAACGCATGACACACTTCCCTTCTAGTGGTGGCACGCTGCTACCTCGCAAAGGCATATTGCAACATTCCCCTTTCTTTCAAAAGATACTTCCACTTCTTCAAAGGAAGAATAACTATTTACAATACATGTTCATATTAAGTTATTATTGTATAATTATAGGACTAGTGAACCTATGAGTCTCTAACGTGTAACATTAATCTGCTGGTACATCCAGATCTTACTGTGGTAACTTTGTCTAGAGTTGTCTTAAATTGCTCACAGTGATGTGCAGGATTGTCATTCTTGGATGCTGTTCCTGGCCGCATTGGGATTTTGTCCTGGACGCAATAGGACTGTGCGGTTGAAGAGCTGGAATGGATTAGATTTGTTCTCGGTTATGTCTCAATTTTGCTCTTTTGTGTGCAATAACTTCATAAGACCTTGGGCGCGATTCTCCACTCCCGCGCCGGTTGGGAGAATCGCCTGGGCCACCAAAGTTTCCCGGGACATCGGTCCGAAGCCCTCCCGTGATTCTCCCAAGCGGCGGGAACGGCCCGGTCGAGTTCCGCGGGCCGCAGGCCGGAGAATCACCGGAGACACCTAAAATGGCGATTCTCCGGCACCCCCGCTATTCTCAGGCCCGGATGGGCCGAGCGGCCAAGCCAAAACGGCGGGTTCCCCCCGGCGCCGTCCACATCTGGTCGCTGCCGTCGGGAACAGCGGGAACTGGGGGGGGGGGGCGGCCTGCGGGGGGGGGGGGGGGGAGGGGGGATCCTGCACCGGGGGGTACCTCAAATGTGGGGTGGCCCACGATCGGTGCCCACCGATCGTCGGCCCGTCCTCTCTGAAGGAGGACCTCCTTCCGCGGCCCCGCAAGATCCGTCCGCCATCTTCTTGCGGGGCGGACTTAGAGAGGACGGCAACCACGCATGTGCGGGTTGGCGCCAGCCAACCCGCGCATTCGCGGGTGACGCCAGTTATGCGGCGCCGGCCGCGTCATCTATGCGACGCGCCTTTACACGACGACAAGGCCTGGCGCGTATAGATGACGCGGCCCCGATCCTAGCCCATTGTCGGGGCCTGAATCGTTCGGGATCGGGGCCGTTTCACGCCGTCATGAACCTCGACGGCATTCACGACGGCGCGGCCACTTCGGCGCGTGAGTGGAGAATTCCGCCCCTTGTTTCTGAACAAATCCGTGTCACCTCAGCTGGTTGCCACTATTCTGTGACATTCATATGCAAAATCCCAACTGTAAACTGGGCAATTCTGTACTTGCATTTTTATTGTGCATGTTGGCCTTCTTCTTCGGCAGTTTTAAAGCTGACCTCCAGTTTCTGAAAGAGTAGAATGGATAAGAGAAGGTCAATTGGTAAACACGTGTCTGCCAAACATGAGCTCTGTCAGTGATGGAATAGTTTCACTTAAAGATGTCGCTCTCAGATGTATCATTGCAATGTGCGGATTTTGCTTCGTCTGTCTATATTTGAGAATTAGGGATTTCATTGTGTGAGTCATTCATTCAGCTAAACCGTTAGATCTAGAGTAATGTAAACATACTAGCATGAACATATGAATTAGGCCACAAGGCCTTTCGAGCCTGCTCCACCATTCAATAAGTTCATGCCTGATGTAATTTTAACCACAACTTTACATTGCTGCAGGGCGGCATGCTGGTGCAGTGGTTAACACTGCTGCCTCACGGCGTTGAGTACCCAGGTTCGATCCCGGTCCTGGGTCACTTTCCGTGTGTAGTTTGCACATTCTCCCCGTGGGTCTCACTCCCACAATCCAAAGATATGCTGGCTAAGTGGATTGGCCACGCTAAATTGCCCCTTAATTGGAAAAAAAATTGGGCACTTTAAAATTTAGAAAAAAACTTTACATTGCTGCCTACCCTTGCTTAAGAAACTGATTGATAGTCCACTTCTCACACCTACCCTGAAATGACTCAGCAATAAATTGCAGAACAGTATTTGTAATGATCACTCTCAGCACACTAAATAAACTGAGAATTGCACTTAAGAGTGTGCATGCTAGTGTTGTTTGATCGATTGTGCAATTGTTGAATAATGAGGTATTTGGGAATGCTTTTGACGATGACAATGAAGTCAGTGCCATGGACGTGAAAGATGTCGGGTGTGATTTTAGACCGACAATGGATACGAGCTTCTTGTGGAATCAATGATACTTCGTGAAGGCTTGACTTATGCTACTGACGTACGTGACTTACACTTCAATGTCATTGTTCATATCCAATGGACTGTGGATGGGATTCTCCGGCAGCTGACGCTGGAATCGCGATTGGGCGGGGAATGGGTCCCGACGCCGAAATCGTGGTGGGCACCGGGTTCACGCAAATCACAAAGCTCCGGTGCCTCGACGGCAGTGCCAATGCGTTCCACTCCACATGTACAGTAAACACCATTTGCATATCATTAGCTGACCTGACCCAGTATGGTAACACAGTGGTTAGCACGGTTGCTTGACAGCACCAGCGTCCCAGCTTCGATTCCCGATTGGGTCACTGTCTGTGCGGATTGTAGCCACGTAAAATGGCTGCGTTCTGATTAATCTGGCCAAAACCCAGTTTAAAATGGCTAACCCGAAAGACTGCTGGGAAAAACAGCTAAGAAGACACAAGCAGGCAGCTGCAGACAGTATTGCATATTCGGCTCTGGGAAGTTAGCCCAGATCGATACTCAGGGCTATCAACAGCCCATCAACCCAGGTATTTGCAGTTGCATTCAGGACTGTTTGCAGCCCATCTATTCAGACATCCACAGTTAAATCGGCTATCCCCGGGAACAATTGCAACATATTAGCAATTGAATACCGGGCCAGACCTGTCGGCGCCTGCAGTGGCCGAAACAAAGTCAGGTGAGCGACCACCCCCCAATCGAGGAATCGCCTCACCATTGGACACATCGACCCCAGAGATTGGGGACAGATCCAATCACTTGGGACTCAGGGTCAAGGGCCGCCCCGGGAAGCGGGAAACCCCTGGGCCCTATAAGAGTGAGGGTCCAAGTTCAGATCACTCTCTCTCTCTCCTCTTCGCCTGCTCGAGACCTTCGCAAGAACAGCAACCGGCAACAGTAAGTTTGAATCCAGCGATCGCTATCCGGTAGAGACACCTAGCCACCGACCTGTAGCAGCCTTTTGAATCCCGCGGGCCAGATCTGATTGGGCAAGCCATTCGTTTCCCTGACCTGGTGGGCTCTTCCTAAAGTTAAGTATTGGCCAGTAGTGATAGGTTTATTATATAGATAGTAGTATTAGTGTATTAATATTGCTTGTTGTATATAATAAATGACCGTTGTTTTAATCCTTACTAAGCGGTGTGCTGTATTATTAATCATAACCTGAACTTGAACCACGTGGCGGTATCATAAAGATACCTGGCGACTCATGAGCAAAGGTGACGTAAACAGAGCAAATAGACTAAGGTTAAAAAGAGCAAAATAATTGGCGACATCCTGACGGGACCCGATCTAGAAGTGGAAAACCACTCCGGGAGAACCCCAACATTTTGAATTAGAATCCAATCGGAAACAAAAAAAACCCACAAGTGTTCAAGCGGTTCTGGTTAATAATTCACAATTCGGAAGTGTGTATATGCATGCGTAACTAACAGGGTTATAAGGCAAAACTGATAGATTTTTTTGTTGCGTCAAAACTATCGGCAGTTGGTATTTCGGAAATTAGCGCAAGCCGTACCCGCATCTACCACACCACCTTAGCCCCCTGTTCCAAATTCGAACGTAATGAGCAGATAAGAGAGAGCCATGCAAGCGATGCAGCGCCTCATGAACCCCGAAGATTTTGCTGTCGCACCAGTCAGCAGCGTAGGAGCGGGACAGTGTCCCATTTGGGAAGTGGAAATCCGCAAAATTCTGCAGGGCAAAGGATGGCCCATGTGGAAGGATTTCTGCAATAATGACGACTCAGGTCCTGGAAGTATAGGGCATACTTGGTGGGATAACCTGAGTGAGATCCACAAAAAGAGTTCAGCAAAAGCGCGCAAGCTGATGGCAATTGTGTCCTGTCTGGCACAATTACGAGGCACAGAGGAGGTCGTCAGGACGCTCCGCAAGGAAATAGAAGGCATACATCGGATGAGTAAAACCGATGTATGCGAAATTGAGAAAGAGAACCTGGAGTTAAAAGGGAAATTAGCAGCAAAGGCCGAAGAGGTGGCTGACGCCAAACGGGGTCACCAATCTTGTCTGGCGCACTTGAGTAGTTTCCAGTCACAATATGAAAAGGCTTATCAGGACCTGCAGCGTGCAGTCCTGGTAAAGAAAGAAACAGAAAACCAGTTAGAGACGCTCCAGAAACAATGCAGTGATCTCAAGGCGGCCTTGAGAGCGCTCCACGCCACAACCACGGAACAAAGGCAGAGTACTTTGGACCATGCAAAGTGCCGAAAGCAGATTGCAGACTTGAAAGCACTGCTTTCTGTCCAAAAAGGACTTCAAGAAATCTTTGGGGAAAGTTTAGACCAGGAAGACGGCCCTGATTGGGAAGAATTGCAAGAGACAGCGCAGAGATATGTTCAGGGAGCATGTGCGCAGGGAAAACCCCAAAGGAGGAAAGCACCCCCACCCCCCACACAACAGATAATACAGACTCACATGAACCCTGTAACAACCCACCGCACCGCCACAGCAGACGAGGCGGAGGTCTTATATTCCACCCCCCTCACAGTGACCCAATTACGGGACGCGTGTGCCAAAATCACACCGTTCCTCCCCGCTTCAGACCCACACCGTTTCTTTGCCACCGTCAAACACCAGGCGACCATGTACGGCCTGGATGAGAAAGAGCAGGTAAAGCTCACGGTCCTCAGCTTAGACCCATCGGTCGCAGCAGCCCTTCCCGACCCACAGAATGTAGGAGGAGGCACCCTTGCAGAAATGCAGGCCGCCATCCTGGATGCGATCGGGTACAACCGGGGCGACCACGTAGACGGTCTGAATAAATGTAGACAGAAAAAGTCTGAACACCCCACAGCATTCGCAGGACGCTTGTGGATTCATTTTGAAGCCGTTTTCGGCAACATAGATCGTGCCCATTTGTCCCCAGACAATATGGTCAAGTGGACCCGCACCCTTATCTCCCATGCCACGGAAGCAGGACAGAATGCCTGTAGCAATTAAGACCCCACCGAAGGTAGGCCCTGGCGAAGGAGGCTCATAATGAAAAGTGGGTGGTCAAGAGATTGTCCCGCGTTTGGGAACAAGCGGCTCACGGTAAATCAGCAGCTAGAACCCCCGAGGAAAACCAAGCCGCCGCAGACGTGCAGGCAGTAAGAACCACTCTCCACAACCCCGCCTTGGTAAACGAGGGAAAGAACAGCCCCCCCAGCCAAACCGCAAGAGTGCTACAATTGCGGACAGTTGGGACATTTTGCTAAAGAATGCAATGGCCCTAAAAAAAACACAGAGTGCCCAACCGACAGGCACTCTCAATAAGAAAAAGACAGAGCCCATAGCGACCGAGAACTGAGGTGTCCACATGATGATTTAAAGGAGACACTTGGTGAAAAGTGTTGTCCTTTCTGATGGAACCTGCAGAATGTTTTACATTGTCTGTCTGTTTGTTAAATGTTGTTCGTCCTACAGGAGAATGTTCTCACCGCCCCACACCCATTCACCTGAACCTTTTAGCTCTTTCCCAAACGGACAAGCCAGACGCTTGTTCAGCGGTACCAACTTGTCCACAGATACGTGGTCACCAGACCAGATGCCCGATCGTAGCTACTCTTCTGATTTGATGGTAGAATCAGAACAGTAACCCCCACCATGATGACTACATTTTTGTCCGTTCTTTGGTCGCTCAGGCAGTGGAGAAACGGCGTGAGACCCGCCCTGCCTGGGGACCCCCCCGTTGGTCAAAAACGCTCGGGTAGGGAAGATACGGTATTGGTAGCCGTCCTACCCGGGGACTCCATCCAAATCTTACCTGTCGCGGCCCACACGCACCTCATTCGAACTTTTCTTTCAAAAACAGTTTTATTTTATTTAGGCAACCTTTGGGTTGCTGCCACATGCTATTTACATCCTGGAACATTTGGATGATAAACCTAGCACTGGTCCACCATTGGGAAGTGTGCCGTGTCCAAACATTTGTTTTGAAAATAAAATGGGGGGGGGGAAGAGTCACATTTTTGTAAGGGCCCCGAAGAATCCAGCACGAGTTTTAAGGATACAAAATAATAACGTTTATTTACTATAACCATATATACATAACAGTAGCAGTAACTTCCCTTGCTACCTTCTCCTTCCTCCTGATTCCTGGACTGGCCAGCTTATTTATAGTAGGAGTTTCTCCGCTCCCCTCATTGGGGAAGTTCATACTCCCATAGGATTGTGGGATAGTCATTAGTCCCCAGCCAATCGTCAGTAGGCAGGTTATAACATCCCTTCCCCCCCAAAGTCCAAGGAATCCACCGTAGGCCCTGGCGAAGGAAGGCGTCGAACTCGTTTGGCCGCAGGCCGGACGCCATTTGCACGTGGCGCTGGATCAGGCGGCGTATAACGAGACGGAGACCGACGCTTCCGTGATGAATGGCGCGGTTGTACATCCACGGCCTGTGGACCCGAGGATTCTCCCTCTGATTCATCCTGTGTCTCCATCTCGGAGTCAGAGTCTGCTGCCTCCGTCAAGTCAGCGTCTCTATCCCCATTCGGTCCCGTCACGACCTGCGCAGGCTTCGAGTGAGGCACCAGTGGAAGATTTGGAAGACTACCTTCCCTTGTTTCTGGTCTTTGCCGCTGTTGAACTGAGCTCCGGGGGCGGGGAATCTTTTGCGGGGATGATCTTCTGGACCGGACGTGGTCTACGTGTTTTCGCTGGAGTCGACCCTGGGCTTGCACTTGGTACGATATAGGGCCCGTTTGGCGAAAGATTACACCAGGAACCCATTGGGCACCACCAGCAAAATTCCGCACGAATACTGGGTCACCAGGCGCAAACTGCCGAATCGGACGATGCCGAGACAATCCCGGTCCCTGCCGTTCTAGTGTGCGGCGTACTTTTGCGCCAATGTCCGGGAAGACCATACTAAGGCGGGTGCGAAGTCTCCGGCCCATTAGGAGTTCTGCGGGAGCTACCCCAGTCACTGTATGGGGGGTGGTCCTGTACGTAAACAAAAACCGAGCCAGTCTCGTGTCCATTGATCCGGAAGACTGCTTCTTTAGGACTCTTTTGAATGTTTGCACTGCACGCTCGGCCAACCCATTTGAAGCCGGGTGGTAAGGGGCAGTGCGGATATGGCGGATGCCGTTCGTCTTTGTAAACCTAGCAAACTCCTCACTCGTGAATGGAGTGCCATTATCCGTGACCAGCACCTCGGGGAGGCCATGCGTGCTAAATGATAAACGCATTTTTTCAATTGTTGCGCAGGACGTTGTCCCCTGCATCTTATGCACCTCCAGCCATTTGGACTGGGCGTCAATTAGTAGAAGGACCATGGATCCCTGAAAAGGGCCTGCGAAATCTGCATGTAAGCGTGCCCAAGGCCGCCCTGGCCATTCCCAGTGATGTAGGGGTGTGGCCGGCGGAAGCTTCTGATGCTCCTGGCAAATGGAGCAGTTTTGGGCCACCTTCTCAATGTCGGTGTCGAGGCCTGGCCACCAGACATAACTCCGGGCCAACATTTTCATCTTGGTCACGCCCGGATGCCCATTGTGCAAGTCTGATAATATCAGCTCCTGGCCTTTTTCCGGGACAATCACACGCGTCCCCCACAAGAGGATGCCGTCTTCCACGCTGAACTCTGACAGCTTGGAGGAAAATGCCCGCAACTCGCCTGGGAGCTGTCTATGCTGCCCACCATACAGGACTATGTGCCAAACCTTTGACAGGACTGGCTCCGTCTGGGTCCACTCACGGATCTGTGATGCCATGACAGGCAAGGTGTCCATAAAATTTAGGGTTGCGACCACCTCACCGGTCGTGGGGGTCGACATGGGGCCGGTTGATAAAGGCAATCGGCTCAGTGCGTCGGCATTTGCTACCTGCGTACCTGGTTTGTGCTCCAGAGAATACTCAGATGCAGCAAGCAACAAAGCCCAGCGCTGGATCCGTGCAGAAGCAATGGGCGGTATTGGCTTATCCTCTCTGAAGAGTCCCAGCAGGGGCTTATGATCAGTCACGATAGTGAAATGGCGGCCGTACACATACTGGTGGAAGCGTTTCACCGCGAAAACCACTGCCAGGCCCTCCTTCTCGATCTGCGCGTACTTTTTCTCCGCTGCAGTCAATGTGCGGGAGGCAAAAGCTATCGGTCGCTCGGCCCCGTTCTCCATCTTGTGGGACAGGACAGCCCCAATACCATACGGGGATGCATCACATGTGACGAGCAAAGGCTTTCCCGGATCATAGTGGGTTAGTAACCCAGACGACGACAATTGTTGCTTTACCCGCCGGAAAGCGGTTTCTTGCGGCTGACCCCAAACCCAGTGTGATTTTTCTTTAGCAGCAGGTGTAAGGGGGCCAGCGTAGTTGCCAGATTGGGGAGGAACTTCCCGTAATAGTTTACGAGACCGAGAAAAGAACGAAGATGCGAAGTGTCAGTCGGGGTGGGGGCATGTTGAATTGCACGCACCTTCTCTGCGACGGGGTGCAGACCCTTGCAGTCCACCCGATAACCTAGGTAGACTACTTCTTTTGCCTGAAATACGCACTTTGTGTGACGTAAACGGACTCCAGCCTCCGAAAGGCGTTTAAGGACAGCCTCCAGATTTTCCAAATGCTCTTGCTCCGACGTCCCTGTAATCAACACGTCATCTAGGTAGACAGCCACACGTGGTAAACCTCTCAAAATGCCCTCCATAACACGTTGAAAAATTGCGCAGGCAGAGGATACTCCAAAGGGCAACCGTGTATATTCATACAGGCCCCGGTGTGTGTTAATTGTTACATATGGTCGGGAGGCAGGGTCCAGCTCCAACTGCAGGTAGGCGTGACTCATATCTAATTTTGTGAATGAGAGTCCGCCTGCAAGTTTCGCGTAGAGATCCTCTATGCGAGGCATTGGGTATCGGTCGAGTCGGGAAACTGTATTCACTGTAAGTTTATAGTCGCCACACAAGCGAACTGTGGCATCTGGCTTCATTACTGGTACAATTGGTGCTGCCCAGTCAGCAAAACGGACGGGCCTGATAATACCCAAACTCTCCAAACGAGTGAGCTCCCCGTCTACCTTCTCGAGCAAAGCGTAAGGCACTGGGCGCGCCCGGTAATAGCGCAGCGTGGTTCCTGGTTCAACTTGGATACGGGCTACGGCCCCTTTTATTTTCCCCAAACCAGGCTGGAATACTTCTGGGTATCGTCCTAGCACCTCAGTCAACCCTCCAGAAACTGTTTGGAGGATGTGCTGCCATTGCAACCGCAAATGGCGCAACCAGTCCCGAACCAACAGGCTGGGCCCATGGCCACGCACTACGATAAGTGGGAAACGCCCCTCCTGGCGTCCATAGACAACAGGGGTCATTGTAGTTCCTGCAATGTCCAGTGGTTCCCACGTGTAGGTGGCCAACCTGGCCTGTGAGTCAGTTAATGTAAGGGTCTGTATACCCTGCTTGATGCGGTCGAATGTCCTCTGGGCGATCACGGAGACCGCTGCGCCAGTATCCAACTCCATCTCCAGCGGGTGGCCATTGACCCGTACTGTCACCTT
Source organism: Scyliorhinus torazame (assembly GCF_047496885.1). NCBI lineage: Eukaryota > Metazoa > Chordata > Chondrichthyes > Carcharhiniformes > Scyliorhinidae > Scyliorhinus > Scyliorhinus torazame. Next base: position 320,312,051 of record NC_092709.1, read on the forward strand.
AATGGGGGCCACACGGGGAGCTGCCACACAATGCAGCTGCAGGCAGTCGTCCTCCGTCTCCACATCCTCAGGAGTGGTCGCCGCAGGTTCATCCACATGGAAGGTACAGCCTCTGGGCTGGTCCCAGTTACGGCCCCTGGGCTGGTCCCAGTTTCGGTCGGAACGACGGCGCCTCTGGCGTCCCCAGGACCGCCGTCCGCGACGGGGTCGGCGCCTACAAGTCTGACACGGACATGGCTCCTCATCCATTGGCTCTGGAGAATGCTCCCTTCGGGGAGGAATGTCCGATGGCCACTGGCGTCGGTCTGGTCGTTGCTTCGCCCAAGGTACCGCAGGAGTGCGGGGGGACGTTTTTGGGTGGAAAGGGTTGCGCCCCAAGGCATGCACTTCCATTCCCTGTAGCTCTTGTACTCCTCGCTCTGCGCCCTCTCGGGACAAGACTATTTGTATTGCCTGTTGAAAAGTCAATGTTGGCTCCGCTAACAACTTTCTCTGGGTGGCCGCATTGTTAATACCGCAAACCAAACGGTCGCGTAACGTTTCTGACAAGGTCTCACCATAGTCACAGTATCCCGCAATCCCGCGTAGCCTGGATAAAAAAAATCGGCAAGGGATTCTCCAGGGGTCCTCTCAGCGGTATTAAACCGGTAACGCTGGACTATCGTGGACGGGGTTGGGTTAAGGTGTTGCCCCACTATATTCACAAGTTCGTCAAACGCTTTGGTGTCCGGCGCAGCTGGGTACGTAAGGCTCCTAATCACCCCAAACGTATGCGGCCCGCAGGCGGTGAGCAATATGACCACCTGGCGCTCGTTTTCAGTGATATTGTTTGCCCGGAAATAGTAACGCATCCGTTGTGTGTACTGGTTCCAGCTTTCCAGCACAGCATCAAAAACATCCAAACGTCCGTACAGAGGCATGGTATAATCGAAAACAACTTCCAACCTGTATCCAACAAAAATCCAGGGAGGTGGCTTCAGCAGTGTAGACAGCTATTCACTTTAACCCTCATCGCCAGTTTTGTAAGGGCCCCGAAGAATCCAGCACGAGTTTTAAGGATACAAAATAATAACGTTTATTTACTATAACCATATATACATAACAGTAGCAGTAACTTCCCTTGCTACCTTCTCCTTCCTCCTGGTTCCTGGACTGGCCAGCTTATTTATAGTAGGAGTTTCTCCGCCCCCCTCATTGGGGAAGTTCATACTCCCATAGGATTGTGGGATAGTCATTAGTCCCCAGCCAATCGTCAGTAGGCAGGTTATAACACACATATTGTGACCAATTATAAGGGTTTAATTGGCCCCTAAAAGGACAGACATACTAACAAACCAGATATTAAACTGAAGTATTTACACACACTACGCTTGTCTTACAGAACTCCAGAAGCTCCAAGTCCGGAGAAAACCAGCGAACACAGGAAAAGGAAAGAAAGAAGACAGCCATGAGGACTCCTTCCATCGTGCTCAACACTCTTTTGATGAACTTTTGGTTGCGCGGGAACGCGGACCCCATCACTCCAAACCCCTTTACTGTTAACACTTCACGGCCCAGTAGTACCGAGGGCCCAGTCACCAACCACGCTGCATTATCCTGGTGTGCCAAGTTCATAACTTGGTACTCCTTATCGTACATCATTGAGGCACTGTTGGCATTGGCTATACTCAGTTGTGCAGTACAGACCATGCGCCTCCGCAAGTGGAAAAGGAGAGCGTACCGCGCTCGAACCCCGGTCTATCGGATCCGATCCCCGATATTCGGCTATGACCAGACCCCAGACCCCCACGACATATGAATAATAAAACATGCACTGGCGGTTTTTCCTGTAAATAAGAAGAAAATGTATGGAAATGTATGATCCTGAGCTTGACTGCCAAGCCAGGAAAGAATATACTAAATGTTGTGATTGTTATAGTATGTTTAGAGAGATAAGATTGTATAATGCTTGAAAAATTGGTTAGGTAAAATTAGAGGTTCCCAGTTTATTTTTTTATAGATACATGCCCCTGCCTGACATAGCGCCCTCAAGAATTGTTTAGGTAAATATTTGTGCATAGCTAGGGTCAGAGTAGTGGCCATGTAGGAGGTGCCCCCCACCCCCCCCGGTCAGGGAACGAAGAGGACAAAATTTATGTGATCCTTCACGCTTCGCATTAGGATCACAAGGCGGGATTGTAGCCACGTAAAATGGCTGCGTTCCGATTAATCTGGCCAAAACCCAGTTTAAAATGGCTAACCCGAAAGACTGCTGGGAAAAGCAGCTAAGAAGACACAAGCAGGCAGCTGCAGACAGTATTGCATATTCGGCTCTGGGAAGTTAGCCCAGATCGATACTCAGTGCTATCAACAGCCCATCAACCCAGGTATTTGCAGTTGCATTCAGGACTGTTTGCAGCCCATCTATTCAGACATCCACAGTTACATCGGCTATCCCCGGGAACAATTGCAACATATTAGCAATTGAATACCAGGCCAGACCTGTCGGCGCCTGCAGTGGCCGAAACAAAGACAGGTGAGCGACCAGCCCCCGACCGAGGAATCGCCTCACCATTGGACACATCGACCCCAGAGATTGGGGACAGATCCAATCACTTGGGACTCAGGGTCAAGGGCCGCCCTGGGAGGCGGGAAGCCCCTGGGCCCTATAAAAGTGAGGGTCCAAGTTCAGATCTCTCTCTCTCCTCTTCGCCTGCTCGAGACCTTCGCAAGAACAGCAACCGGCAACTGTAAGTTTCATAGAATTTACAGTGCAGAAGGAGGCCATTCGGCCCATCGAGTCTGCACCGGCTCTTGGAAAGAGCACCCTACCCAAGGTCAACACCTCCGCCCTATCCCCATAACCCAGTAACCCCACCCAACACTAAGGGCAATTTTGGACACTAAGGGCAATTTATCATGGCCAATCCACCTAACCCGCACATCTTTGGACTGGGAGGAAACCGGAGCACCCGGAGGAAACCCACGCACACACGGGGAGGATGTGCAGACTCCGCACAGACAGTGACCCAAGCCGGAATCGAACCTGGGACCCTGGAGCTGTGAAGCAATTGTGCTATCCACAAGGCTACCGTGCTGCCCGTTTGAATCCAGCGATCGCTATCCGGTAGAGACACCTAGCCACCGACCTATAGCAGCCTTTTGAATCCCGCGGGCCAGATCTGATTGGGCAAGCCATTCGTTTCCCTGACCTGGTGGGCTCTTCCTAAAGTTAAGTATTGGCCAGTAGTGATAGGTTTATTGTATAGATAGTAGTATTAGTGTATTAATATTGCTTGTTGTATATAATAAATGACCGTTATTTTAATCCTTACTAAGCGGTGTGCTGTATTATTAATCATAACCTGAACTTGAACCACGTGGCGGTATCATAAAGATACCTGGCGACTCATGAGCAAAGGTGACGTAAAACAGAGCAAATAGACTAAGGTTAAAAAGAGCAACATGAGTCTGCACGTTCTTCCCGTGTCTGCGTGGGATTCTTCCAGGTGCTCCGGTTTCCTCCCACGAGTCCCGAAAGACGTGCTGTTAGGTAAATTGGACATTCTGAATTCTCCCTCTGTGTACCCGAACAGGCATGTGGCAACTAGGGGCTTTTCACAGTAACTTCATTGCAGTGTTAATATCAGCCTATTTGTAACAATAATAAAGATTATTATTGTGATTATTATTCTCTGGGGTCTCTGCGATGCTCTGCAGAGTGGGAGTGGGGGTGTGTGGGGGGGGGGGGTGGATCTTGCTTGACAAATCTACTCGAATTCTTTGAAGATGTACCCGAACAGGCGTCGGAATGTGGCAACCAGGGGATTTTCACAGTAACTTCATTGCAGTGTTAATGTAAGCCTACTTGTGACAGTAAAGATTATTATAACTAGCAGAGTTGACTCGGGAGAATCGGTGGATGTGGTTTATTTAGACTTTCAGAAGGCTTTCGACAAGGTTTCACAGAGTAGATTACTCTGTAAAGTTGAAGTGCATGGGATTATGGGTAGTCTCTTGAGATGGATAGAAAGCAGACAGGAAGCAAAAGGTTGGAATAAGTGGGTTTTATTCTGATTGGCAGGCAGTGACTTGTGGGGTACCGCAGGGATCTGTGCTAGGACTCTCACTGTTCACATTATATATTAATGATTTGGACGAGGGGACGAAATGTCTTATCTCCAAATTTGCAGATGATACAAAGTTGGGTGGGAGGATGAGTCATAGAGTCAGAGAGCTTTACAGCATGAAAACACGCCTTCGGCCCAACTTGTCCATGCCGCCCAGTTTTTGCCACTAAGCTAGTCCCAATTGCCCGCATTTTGCCCATAACCCTCCTCACCCAGCTTTCCCATAAATGCTCTTTAAAAGACAAAATTGTACCCGCTTCTACTACTATCTCTGGCCGCTCATTCCAGACACTCACCACCCTCTGTGTGAAAAAACTGTCCCTCTGGACCCTTTTGTATCTCTCCCCTCTTAACTTAAAATTTTGCCCTCTAATTTTAGACTCCCCAACCTTTGGGAAAAGATGTTGACTATCAACCTGATCTATGCCCCTCATTATTTTATAGACCTCTATAAGTTCACCCCTAAGCCTCCTACACTCCAGGGAAAAAGGTCCCAGCCTATCCAGCCTCTTTTTATAACACAAACCATCAAGTCCCGGTAGCATCCCAATGAATCTAAGAATTAGAAGAACTAAGAAGAAGCAACTCTAAAAACCTACAAAGGGACCACCACAAGGTAGAACTACGGGCCCAACAGGAGAAGCAAGTCTCCACGAACCAGGTGCAGAGGCAGACTGTAAAGAACTAGGACCAAAGAAACCCGAGGGAAGCCTGAAGATTTTGTGTGTTTTTAAACAGACCCATTCAGCTAGGAAGTGGTGAGTATATTTTGTCAGCTTACAGAATCCCCCAATTAGGCTAGGCTTGTTGAAGAGGGGTGGTAAGGGACGGTATATAACAACCTCTTGTAAAACATAGCTAAAACTGTTTAAAGTAAGAATTTTTTGCTGTGCCGTAGTCCTATTTCTCATAGACTTAATTGCAAGTGTGTTTGTGTAGATTTCAATTTGGGTTGTGGATTTCATAAACTGGACTTCTTTTTTCTTCAATAAATTACTTAATTTTAATTCACCTTGGTTGTGGTCTCGCCTGTTCACTTATCGCTCGCCCTGGCTAAGTCACACTCCAGTGCCAAGACATAATTAGCCGAGAATATTTGAGGGGGTCTGGGCGCCTCGAATCGCTCACCCAGGAGGAACCAGTTGGTTAGGGATAAACAAGGATTCCTCCTTCTCTCTCTCTTGTGAAGCAGCCCTAGCGAGGCACTTACAGGGTGGTAGTTTCTGCCACCGACAAAAGAGAGAGTCACACAGGTGTAGGTGGTGGTCAGGATAGCTGGTGTGACATAAGGACAGGCTCACCGGTCAGGTATAAACGGTGAGCTTTGCTCACTCTCCATTGCGAAGCAGTCCCAGCGTGATGCTTCCGGGTCTTTGATTTAAAAGCCTGCAGGGGAGAGACACCCACAGCTATATGTGACACCCAATTCCAGCCTGGGGTGGGGGAGTGGGGGGGAGGCCATGTTGACGCTGTCAGGAAACGCAATGGCGTTTCCAACGGCGTCAACACTAAGCCTCAGGATCAGAGAATCCTGCCCTGCAAATTCTTTCTCTGTGTACCCGAACAGGTGCCGGAATGTGGCCACTAGGGGCTTTACACAGTAACTTCATTGCAGTGTTAATGTCAGCCTACCTGAGAAGATAAAGATTATTATTATTAATTGTATAGGGCATTGGTGATGCCACACCTGGAGTATTGTGTGCAGTTTTGGTGTCCTATCTGAGGAAGGATGTTCATGCTATGGAGGGAGAGCAGCGAAGGTTGTCATATGAGGAGAGACTAAATCGCTTTGGATTATATTCATCGGCAGAGACCCCAACAGGGGACTCGGGGATGAAATGGTTCCTCGATGGACTGGACATGCCAGTCGTGGGGGAGGGCAGAAAACGGAGCCTGGGAGCACTGCTAGAACTGGGAGAGATAATGGAGCGTATAAGCGCTATGCAGGCAGGGAAGGTGCCGGGACCAGACCGGTTCCCGGTGGACTTCTACAAAACATTCGCTATAGCACTGGCCCTGCACCTGTGGGAGCTTTTCACAGACTCGCTGGCAAGGGGCTCATTGCCACCTTTGCTAACACAAGCCTCATTCTCGCTGATGCCTAAGAAAGACAAAGATCCGACTGAAATGCGGTTCATACAGACCCATCTTGCTACTAAACGTAGACGCCAAAATTTTACCCAATTCATTTTTTCCCAATTTTTAGGGGCAATTTAACATGGCCAATCCACCTACCCTGCACATCTTTGGGTTGTGGGTGCGAAACCCACGCAACACAGGGAGAATGTGCAAACTCCACATGGACAATGGCCCAGAGCCAGGATCGAACCTGGGACCTCGGCGCCGTGAGGCAGCAATGCTAACCACTGCGCCACCGTGCTGCCTTCAAACCTACAATTCTACCACTGAGCAGCGACAGTAGAAAGAGTGATGGGGTGGACAAAGGAGCCAGAAGCCGAGTGGGTGCGCGCGGAGGAGGCCTCCTGCAAGGGGACCTCGCTCCGGGCCCTTGCTACGGCAGCACTCCCATATCTGCCCAAGAAACACTCCAGAAGCCCAGTGATGATAGCCACTCTCCAGACGTGGAACCAACTACAGCAGCAATTCGGACTGACCGAAATGTCCGACAAAGCCCCCATCAGCAATAACCACAGGTTCACACCAGCATTGTGAACGGGGGGACTTTGACAGTCAGGGACCTATACACTGACAGTAGGGTCACCACACTGGAAGAACTGACGCAGAGATTCCAACTAGCTGAAGGCAACAAACTCAGATACCTGCAGCTTAAAAACATCCTACAGAAGGAGACAAGGACATATCCGCGACCACCATGACAAACACTATTAGAAGAGCTACTGGATGGAGATGGAACTGTAGTGATATGTACGAATGACTGCTAGAGAGGGCCGACACCGAACTGGATGCGAAACAGAGGAAATGGGAGGAAGACATGGGGCTCGAAATAGGGTGGGGCTTCTGGAACGAAGCACTGCACAGGGTCAGCTTTACCTCCACATGCCCGAGGCTCAACCTAACACAGCTAAAAGTGGTACATAGAGCCCACTTGACCGGAGCCCGAATGAGCAGGTTCTTCCCGGAGGTGGAGGATAGATGTGAACGGTGCCAAGGAGGCCTGGCCAACCATGCCCACATGTTGTGGTCTAACCCCAGACTTGCTGGGTAATTGACAGCCTTCTTCGAGGCAATGTCCAAAGTTGTGGGGATGAGGGTGGAACTGTGTCCGAAAGTGGCGGTCTTCGAGGTATCAAACCAGCCAGATCTCTTCATCGGAAGGAGGACGGACGCCCTTGCCTTTGCCTCCCTGATCGCCCACCTTAGAATCCTGCTTGGTTGCCGATCAGCAGCACCATCAAAAGCTGCAGACCTATTGGAATTTCTCCAAATGGAGAAAATCAAATTCACTATCCGTGTGTCGGAAGAGGGATCCCACAAAACATGTGAGCCATTCACCCGACTGATCCGAGACTTGTTTGTGGGCAACACAAAAATAAATAGCTAGTAGCCAGGGAGAAATAGCAAGGACAAGACAGAACGAAGAAAGCGAGGGAAGACCATGAGGGCTGGGGGTGGAGGGGGGGGGGGGGGGTGGGTGGGGGGGGGGGGGGGGGCGCGGGGGGGGGGGTGCAAGGTGAGGTAGCAAAACTCAGCAAGAAAGAAAGAATAGGGGACAGCAGTGAAGAAGGGGGGAAGGGAGATGGGAGCTGAGGGGGTGGGGGGGTGATGGGGAGGGAGAACTGTATGCTGAGCCAGACGGCGACCGACTGTAAATAGAGAAACCTAAGAAGAAGCCTTTGAATACTGTACAATAAATGAAAACGAACAGCAATGTATATAATTTTGAAAATGCAAATAAAAATATTTTAGAAAAAAAAGAATTATATTCACCAGAGTTTGGAAGAGTGGGGTGGGATCCCATAGAAACTTACAAAATTCTAACAGGATTAGACAGGGTAGATTCAGAAAGAATGTTCATGATGGTGGGGGAGTCATGGGGCGGTATTCTCCGGGAATTGGTGGGGCGGGCAGAAACGGCGCAGTGGAGAGGCGGGAACCACTCTGGCGTCGGGCCGCCCCAAAGGTGTGGAATCCTCCGCATCTTCAGGGGCTAGGCCGGCGCCAGCGGGGTTTGTGCCCCGGCGGCCGGCGTGTAAGGCCTTTGGCGCCGCGCCTGCTGGGGCAGAAGAGACTCCGCCAGCCGGCACGGGTCCGCTCATGCGCTGGAGCGTCAGCCGCTGCTGATGTCATCGCGGGGAGGTTCACCTTCGCGCCGGCCATCGCGGAGGCTTACACAGCTGGGGTGTAGGAATAGAGTGCCCCCATGGCACAGGCCTGCCCGCGGATCGGTGGGCCCCGATCGCAGGCCAGGCCACCATGTGGGCACCCCCCGGGGCCAGATCGCCCCGCGCCCCCCGAGGACTCCGGAGCCCGCCCGCGCCGGCAGGACCTGCTGGTAAGGGACCAACTCCAATTTACGCCGGCGGGACCTGCATATAACGGGCGGGACTTCGGCCCATCGAGGGCTGGAGAATCGCTGGGGGGAGAATGGCGACCGACGCGATTCCCGCCCCAGCCAAATCTCCGCCGCCGGAGAATTCGGCAGCCGGCGGGGCGGGATTCACGCCACCCCCCGGCGATTCTCTGACCGGGCGGGGGGTCGGAGAATCCCGCCCCAGATCTGTGGGCATAGTTTGAGGATAAGGGTGAACCTTTTAGGACTGAGTTGAGCAGAAATTTCTTCCCCCAGAGTGTGGTGAATTTGTGGAATTCACTACCACAGAAAGTAGTTGAGGCCAAAATATTGTGGAATTTCAAGAAGGAATTAGATATAGCTCTTTGGGCTAAAGGGATCAATGGATAGGAGGAGAAGGCCGGATCAGGGGATTGAACTTGATGATCAGCCATGATCATAATGAATAGCTGAGTAGGCTCGAAGGGCCAAATGGCCACCTCCTGCTTCTATTTTCTAGGTTTCTATGTTAACACCTTCTTGTGTTGTTATGATATAAAGGCATCAATCGCTCATAAGGGATTGGGTAAACACTTTGCAGTTCATTCATTTAGACTAATGTTATGGGCGAGGTGTTTTCAGAACCCCAAAATGTTTCATGGAGTTCAACCAACCTCTCCCTTTAATGGATTTGTTGCTTTTCCGAGCACACGGCTTTTTCCCTAGGTGTGGACTACAATTATGGACACGTGGGTTTTTAAACACAAAACACTGTTTATTCCATGAACTCAACTTAACATCTTAAATAAACATTGGATCTCTTAACACCCCTTACTTCAAAGATAACTCAGAAAATATTGCAACAGTAAATATTTCCCTAAAATGTTCCTTCAAACTTCCAAGAGACTTAACACCTTTAAACAAAATCACATCAGGTTAAAGGCTTCACTATTCTAAGTTTCAATCACCTAAATGATGCAGAGATAGTCTTTCATTGCAGAGATCCAGCTCACTGCAAAACACAGACACACACCCAGCTCTTTTCAAAACTGAAACTACAAACCTGCAAAACTAAACTGCAAAATGGCTGACCTGACCTCAGCCCCACCCACTCTCTGACATCACTGTTTTCTTAAAGGTACATTGCTTAAACATCCATGTCTTAAAGGTACTCTCACATGACACTAAGCACATAAGAACAGCAATATAAAGGTAGAAAGTTTGAAGACATCAGCAGCAGAGCTATATTCAGCCCACAGCCCAAAGTGAAACTGAGACTGGATCATATGACATGCTGCAGTCCCTTAAAGGCAAATTACAACAGAACTTCTCAATGATATAGGGGAGAAATTAGCAGTTTTGGTATTAGCAAGGATATATGGTTGGATTGGATTGGACTTGTTTATTGTCACATGTACCAAGGTACAGTGAAAAGTATTTTTCTGCGAGCAGCTCAAACAGATCATTTAGTACATGAAAAGAAAAGAGTATGCATAATAGGGCAACACAAGATCCACAATGTAAATACATAGACACCGGCATCGGGTGAAGCATACAGGAGAGTAGTATTAATCAGGTCAGTCCATAAGAGGATCGTTTAGGAGTCTGGTAACAGCAGGGAAGAAGCTTTTTTTGAATCTGTTCGTGCTTTTGTATCTCCTGCCCGATGGCAGTTCGAGGAGTGAGTAAGCAGGGTGGGAGAGGTCTTTGATTATGCTGCCTGCTTTCCCAAGGCAGGGGGAGGTGTAGATGGAGTCAATGGATGGGATGTGGATTCATGTGATGGACTGGGCTGTGTTCACGACTCTCTGAAGTTTCTTGCTGTCTTGGGCTGAGCAGTTGCCATACCAGGCTGTGATGCAGCCAGATAGGATGCTTTCTGTGGTGCATCTGTAAAAGTTGGTGGGAGTCAGTGTGGACATGTCGAATTTCCTTAGTTTCCTGAGGAAGTATAGGCCCTGTTGTGCTTTCTTGGTGGTAGCGTCGACATGGGTGGGCCAGGACAGATTTTTGGTGATGTGCACAACTAGGAATTTGAAGCTTTTGATTTGATTTGATTTATTATTGTCACATGCATTAGTACACAGTGAAAAGTATTGTTTCTTGCATGCTATACAGACAATGCATACCGTACATAGGGAAGGAAGGAAGGAGAAGTGTAGAGAAAAGATCAACTTAATACGAGGTAGGTCCATTCATAGGTCTGATGGCAGTAGGAAAGAAGCTGTTCTTGAGTCGGTTGGTACATGACCTCAAACTTTTGTATTTTTTCCTGACGGAAGAAGGTGGAAGAGAGTATGTCCAGGGTGCGTGGGGTCCTTAATTATGCTGGCTGCCTTTCTGAGGCAGTGGGAATGGTAGACAGAGTCAATGGATGGGAGGCTGGTTTGCGTGATGGATTGGGCTACATTCACGACCTTTTCTAATTTCCTGCGGTCTTGGGCAGAGCAGGCTCCATACCAAGCTGTGATACAACCAGAAAGAATGCTTTCTATGGTGCATCTGTAGAAGTTGGTGAGGGTCGTAGCTGACATGCCAAATTTCCTTAGTCTTCTGAGAAAGTAGAGTTGTTGGTGGGCTTTCTTAACTATAGTGTCGGCATGGGGGGGGGACCTGGACAGGCTGTTGGTGATCTGTACACATAAAAACTTGAAGCTCTCGACCCTTTCTACTTCGTTCCCATTGATGTAGACAGGGGCATGTTCTCCACTACGCTTCCTGAAGACGATGAAAACCTCCTTCGTTTTGTTGACATTGAGGGAGAGATTATTGTCGTCGCACCAGTTCACCAGATTGTCAACCATCTCCACCTCTGCCTCGTTGATGCAAACAAGGGTGTGTAAAGTAATTTGCTTCCTGAAGTCAATGACCAGCTCTTTAATTTTGCTGACAATGAGGGATAGATTGGAGCAGGTCCACTTACTCGGATGCATTTTATTGTTTCCATACAGTAGCGATTATTCATTTGACTTCTGCACAAAGTGAAAAGGTGTTCTTAGCATTTAAAGGTCAGAGAATCCAAATCATAGATTCATAGAGTCATATAGCACAGAGGATATTCAATTGTGTGCCGGCTCTTTGAAAGACCTGTTCAATTAGTTACTATCCAACTAAATTAGGGTTACTGTGCATGCATGTGAATGCGCGGATTGTAGTTAATTAATTGGTGAGTTAAAGGCGTGGATTGTCATGTGGGAAGATGATGTTGTGGCGAGGACATAAACCTGCTCAAAGAAGGCAGGACTGTGTGTTAAATATTCCTGGCTGCACGCTACTCAGGAAAGGTAGGAAAGGAAGGGAGGGGAGGGGAGTGGCAGTATTGATCAAGGAGAACATTGCAATGCCGGTGATAGAGTGTGTCACAGAGGGGTCAAGGTTACAATCTATTTGCTTAGAGATGAGGAACAAAGAACAAAGAAGTTGAAATTGCAGTGCTGCAAAGGTGTAGAGGAACAGATTTGCAAAGAAATTGCAGAAAGGTGCAAGGTGGTTACAATGGGGACTTTAATCACCCAAATGTAGACTAAGATAGTCGCCATGTAAAGAGCAGAAAGGGGCAAGGGTTCCTGGAGTATGTTCATAAACAATTTCTACGGCAGCATCTTTCCAGTCCAATAAGAAATAAGGCACTGCTCAAGCTGGTTGGTGGGAATGAGGACAAGTAAATGAAGCATTAATGAAAAAAAATGAAAATTGCTTATTGTCACAAGTAGGCTTCAATGAAGTTACTGTGAAAAGCCCCTAGTCGCCTATTCCGGCGCCTGTTCGGGGAGGCTGGTACGGGAATTGAACCCGGGCTGCTGGCTGCCTTGGTCTGCTTTAAAAGCCAGCTATTTAGCCCTGTGCTAAACCAGCCCCAAGTAAGAGAACACTGATCATTGCCCCCTTTTGAACAACATTGGGAGATGTTCTGGGGCTCTTTGTCAAGACCAACTCAAGACGTATTCTAGAAAGTTTCTTTGGAATCACTTAAAAAAGAGTTGGCGCGATACTCCTCCACCTTATTGTACACCTTGGCCAGAATTTTCATTGCCGAGTTGGACATGAAGCGTCATATTTCCTGGCTGCACACCCGGCTTGGAGGAAAATGTCCTGGACAACCAGATTTTTGCATTTGAATGAGGGAGTGGGAAGGCAGATACACATGGAATCAAGCCGCCACCCCTGGCAATGGTGCAGAAGCAGCCACAGGGGATGCTGAGTGCTGAGGTGGGTTTTTTGGAAGGCCCATCTCGATGCTCTGGGACTTTGGCTCAGTTATAATGAAAACAGTGAAAAATAAATAGCCCTCTCGCCATCTCCGCCCACATACACTCATTCCCCACATACCCCTCCATGCCTCATCCATGCCAACTAATGCCAACCTATGCCCCTCTACCCATCTTCCTTGATCCCTCATCCCTTCATGCCAAGCTTTTATGGATGGGGACGGCACCCTCTGGAGAATAGGCGGCACCATTGGGAGAGTGGGGAATTGTAAAAAAATATAAACACCCTTGACCACAACCAGTATGATGCCTCTGTCGCTTTCTTCCCCAATGCAAGCTGACCTCTGAACCTTTGGCCCAGCTCTCTAGGCATCTCCCCTTCCCCATATCAATCACCCAGCCTCCAGCCTGGACGTGTTCCCGTAGCTGTGTTCCATCCTTTGGGTGTTCAGATGCTGGCAGCTGCCTCCCGCAGTGTACAGGCACAGTGTCCAGGCATCAAGGTGTGAGTGGGATGCTAGGCAATGACTCCCACATGCTACATGGCCCATTCACCCACGAGAATCCACTTGGGTTGTTTGAAGTGCTTGCTTAACCACGATTGCCAATTCTCCGATAGCAATAACCTTCAGCAGCATGGCTACTGGGGGTTATGTGTGATCGTTGGGGCAGACAGTCAGGGACTAGGGGCGCCCCCGGAATGGGTACACACGATCCAGGTGCTGACATGCTGATGCCGTGAGTGGTTGCCAATCTCGCGCCTCTCATCCTTCCCCCTCCAACTCCCCTTCCCATGGTGGCCCACCCCTCCGGAGCGTGCCTTCCCTATCCACCCAAGGGTCCCCAACCCCCCGCCAAGCACTGGGATGGCAAACCCAGCGCCCCCGAGCTCTTTGCCTGTGAGCAAAGATGGCTACTCACCTCCTCGGCTCCCCACAGAAACCCTTCCACCAGGTTCACATTTTACAAAAGGAGTACTAATCGACACCAGCGTGACCACTTGCTGGGGAGGCCAATGAATGACAGGAGGCTGTTGGAGGATATCTGGTGGCTCCTGTTAATTGTACGGAGATGGGTGATAAATGGTGATAATTGGTTTCTCGCCACGCTACGGCACGATCTTGATTTCACCGACGGGAGCAGGTTGTTTGCATCACAAACTGTTTGCCGCCTGGCGCAGTTCTCCTTTTCAGCCTCTCCCGCCATTCACCGGCCTCGTTTCGCTCAAGCGAGAGCGCAACAATGCCAGAGAATGGCGTCCATGAGTTCTCCTAGTTTCCTGACCAATGTTCTTCCTCAATCAAGAACAGGTGAACTAGTCATTTATTTCATTTTTCCTAAGGGATCTTGCCGTGTCCAAACAGCTGCCACATTTACTTTAAAATGACCTATTGTGCAGACAACACTTTCAGATGTTTCTGACCAACTTGCTATAAAAACGCAGACGCAAAGGAATATTTTAAAGTACATTTTGTTCATAATTGGTGGAGTTTAATACAGCACAGCTAAATTTAATTAGCTAGCGAGATGGACAAGGAGCATTCAATAACTGGAATGGGCTTCTTACATGGTTAATGTTAACAACATAGTTAATATTGGGTTTGCCAAGGTCCACGGCACATTACTGGGACAGAGTAAAACTATACCTTCACTGGGAATGCTTGATTTGAACCAAGTGGGATGAGAATATGTTCAATTTTCCAGAGCTAACATCTGTCAGTATAATGAGCAGATAGATTCACCAAAGCGAAGAAAAATCAGGTGCGCAATTCAATTGCAAACTGCATCTGTGATCATTTTTCACTCTAATGACTTACTCCTTTCATTAACAGCCATCAGTTAGAACAGAACTTTAACAATACAGGGGCAGAAAGACAGGAGTTGAGAACCACAACAGATGCAAACAGGAGTAAACTGACGATTAGCCAGAAGATCGTTAATATTCTGATTGATTGCTTCTTGCCTGCCTTGATAGGAAGCCGGGCACAACAAATAACTATAATTGAAGCAGAACTGATGAACCTGTTGTAAATGTGTTGAAATCAGAGGCAGTCGAACAGGGTTGAAAGGAAATGAATCCTCAGGAATGGACCACATTTAATCCCACAGAACAATGCAACACAAGGGAGGAAGTTATTTCATTATTGTGGAGTCACTGAACTCTGGCAAGCACCCGATGGCTTGGAAATAGACTAATGCGGACAAGACACACACAGGTAATCATAGACTCATTTGTCTTAATTCCATTCCATGCGAGATAGTGACATCAATTATCGGGCCTACATTTCAGGACACTTCAGGATATCGAGGGCTCTGAGCAGCAGAAGCCCTAGAAGCAGATAGAATGTGCATGAGGGAAGTTGAAAAGGAAATTAGGAAAGCACAAAGGGGTCATGAAAGGATACTGGCAGGTAAAATAAAGGAAATTCCAAAGTTGTTTTACAAGTGCATTAAGGGTTAAAGGATAACGAGGAAAAGAAGCGGGCCCATTAAGGACCACAGTTGTAATTTGTGTGTGGAGCCGGAGAATGTAGGTAGGGCTCTAAATAAACTCTTTGTGTCAGTGTTCACTCATGGGAGGAACAGCGCATGTATAGAAATCAGGGAGAAGGATAAAATTAACATAGACAGAGAGGAGGCAGGTTTAAAAGTAGACACATCTCCAGGGCCAGATTAAATATATCCCAGGCTTTTGAGTGAGGCAAGATAGGAAATAGCAGGGACACTGACAATAATTTTCAATTCCTCTCTGGTCACAGGAGAGGTGCCGGAGGACTGGAGGAGAGCCAACGTGGTGCCATTATTCAAGAAGGGAGGAAGAGATAAACCAGGAAGCTATAGGCCAGTCAGTCTAACCTCAGTGGTGGGGAAACTATTGGAAGCAATTCTGAGGGACAGAATTAATCTGCTTTTGGAGCGGCAGGGATTAATCAAGAACAGTCAGCATGGATTTGTTAAGGGGAGGTCATGCCTAATCAAACGTGATTGAATTTTTCAAAGAGGTGGCCAGGTGTGTCGATGAGGCAATGCATTTGATATAGTTTACAATTGAATCCCCTATAACTATTGCACTGTCACATTTATCACCCCTCCCCTCTGTGCAGAACCAACCGTGGTGCCACGAGTTTGGCTGTTGCTGTTTTCCCCTGAGAGGCCATTCCCCTCAACAGTATCCAAAGCGGTATATCTGTTCTGCAGGGGAATGGCCACAGGAGATTCCTGCACTACCTGCCTCGCTCTCTTGCTCTGTCTGGTGGTCACCCATTCTCTTCCTGCCTGCGGAGCCTGAGCCTGCGGTGTGACCATCTCTCTATACGTGCTATGCACGATGCTCTCCTACTCGCGGATGCTCCACAGTGTCTCCAGCCGCCGCTCCAGCTCTGAAACCCGAGCTTCCGGGAGCTGTAATTGGACACACTTCCTGCACACATGCTGACCCTGGGGACTGGAACTGTCCCCAGCCTGCCACATGGAGCAAGAGGAGCAGACCACGGCTTGGAGCTGTCCTGCCATGATTTATTCCTTTAAATTAAACTTTAGAAATTAAACTTTAGAAAGATGTTTTTGTGTCTGATTATATCCAATCTCCTGTAAACTATTTAATTAGCTTTATCCCTGAGTATTTATCTTGCTTGATCTGACAACAAATTAAATAGTTAATACATTGAAATGAAAAAGTTATTTAATTAAAATTTAAAAAGTTATTTAAATCAACTTAAAAATAGTAATTTAAATCAACCCAAAATAGTTATTTAAGTGAGATTTAAAAATTAAAAAATAATAATTCAAATCAACTTAAAAATAGTAATCTAAGTCAAATTTTAAAAATAGTAATTCAAATTAAATTAAAAATAGTAACTCTACAAATATTCAAATTTAGCCCAGTCTGCCTTTCAGCAAATCAGGTCACAGTCTCCTGTGATGTCACTTTACCGGGTTTTTTTCAATTTTGAAATAAACAAACAAACAAGCAGCTGTTCTACCTGCAGCACAGTGTCCTGCGCAGGTCCGCTTCTCTCTGCTCCCGGTAGGTAAGTGAAGGCCTCGAGCCTGGCACTGCCTTTATCCTCTCCCCTGCAGCACAGTGTCCCGCACAGGTCCGCTTCTCTCTGCTCCCGGTAGGTAAGTGAAGGCCTCGAGCCTGGCACTGCCTTTATCCTCTCCCCTGCAGCCAGTGTCCTGCGCAGGTCCACTCCTTTCTGCTCCCAGAAGGTAGACCTGCAATGTTTTCTTTGTAGCAGGGGAGACTGAGAGAGGACATGATTGAGATGTTTAAAATCATGAGGGGCACAAATAGAGACAGTTGGCAGAAACAAACCTTTCCCCTTGTCAGAGGGGTCAATGACCAAGGGGCATCGATTTAAGGTAAGCGGCAAGAGGGGATATGAGGAAAATATTTTTACCAGAGGGTGGTGGGAGTTTGGAACTTGCTGCTTGAAAGGGTGGGGTAGGCAGAGACCCTCATAACATTTAAGAAGCATCTGAATTTGCACTTGTGATGACAAGGCATACAAGGCCTGTTGTAAGTGGAGCTGAGTCCACAAAAGATCAGCCATGATCCCATTGAATGGCGGAGCAGGCTTGAAGGGCCAGATGGCCTACTCCTGCTCCTAGTTCTTATGTTCTTATTAAGGCTATGGGTTAAGTGCTGGAAAATGGGATTAGAATAGTTAGGTGGTTGTTTTTGACCGGCGCAGACTCGATGGGCCGAAGGGCCTTTTCTCTGCTGTAGGACTCTATGACTCTATTACAGGCACAATGTTGTTTCAGTAAGCTGCAGTAGACATGGATTCAGAGGTCTGGAGAGAACTCAGACTTGAGGTGATTGGCAAAAGAACGAGAGGCCAATAAAAAGTTTATGCGCACAATGCCATGTTGTGATACAGAATGTATTGCCTGAAATGGTGATTGAAGAAGATTCAATAATAACTTTCGAAAAGGAGTTAGAAAATTACTTTACAAGGAAAAGAAATTGCAGGGTAATGGGGAAAAGAGCCGAGATTGGATTTTAATGGATAGCTCCTTCAAACAAGTACAGTCAGCCGAACAGCAACCATCTGAGATTCTATGGCCAGGATTTTCTGCCCCTGTCATGGCTTGTCTCCCTCTGGCTGATGCAGTGGGCCATTTAAATTCCCACTTACTTTGGTGGGACCGTGTTAGCCCATCGGGTGGGAGGGGCCTCAAATGTCTGTGATTTGCAGATTGAGAGTACAATTATCCCAAAATCCATCTATGTTCCAATTTCTGAGTGAGTCCTAACAACAAGAAATCAATTATCCTAACAGAAATTCAAATGTTTCTGTAAGTCCTTGGTCCTGCTGAGGCCAGTCTTGCTGCGGAAGGGGGTTTGATTGTTGGTAATTAACGATTTAACCTGAACTACAATCAATCCTCAACACTATCCATGAGTCGTTTCGCTGTGCGTCAGGATGTTGCTCCGGTTTCCTCCCTGTTGGCTGGGGACAATGGGTATCCCAAGTATGAGCTCCCCCAGTGACGGGGGCGGAGAGATTGGACATCAGGGGCGGGATTTTCCGACTCCCCGCCGGGTCGGAGAATCGCCAGGGGGGGGGCAGCGTGAATCCCCCTCCCGCCGGCCGCCGAATTCTCCAGCGCCAGAGATTCGGCGGGGCCGGGAATCGCCCCCCCTGGCGATTCTCCGGCCTGCAATGGGCCGAAGTCCCGCTGCTGTCATGCCAGTCCTGCCGGCGGGAATTAAACCACCTCTCTTACCGGCGGTACTGGCGGCGTGGGCGAGCTCCGGGGTCCTGGGGGGGGGGCACGGGGCGATCTGGCTCCGGGGGGTGCCCCCACGGTGGCCTGGCCCGCGATCAGGCCCACTGACCTGCGGGCGGGCCTGTGCCGTGGGGGCACTCTTTTCCCTCTGCCTCGGCCATGGCCGACACAGAAGTGACCCCCCCCTGCGCATACGCATGGATGACGTAAGCAGCTGCTGACGCTCCCGCGCATGCGCGGACTTCCGCCGGCCGACGGAGTCCCTTCAGCCCCGGCTGGCGTGGCGCCAAAGGCCTTTCCCACCGGCCGGCGGCGCGCCAACCACTCCGGCGCGGGCCTAGCCCCTCAAGGTGAGGGCTTGGCCCCTAAAGGTGCGGAGAAATCCGCACCTTTGGGGCGGCCCGACGCCGGAGTGGTTCCCGTCACTCCATCCCGCCGGGACCCCCCGCCCCGCCGGGTAGGGGAGAATCCCAGCCCAAATGTCAGACAGTAACTGCTGGGATTCAGTTCCAACAGACGAGATCACAATACAGCTTGGGGAGGTCATGAAACATACCTTCTCAATATTGGCCACAGGATCCTGGACTCTTGAGGTTCAGTGGGAGTCAGGGTACTTATTGCTTTTGGAGACATTGGTGATGGGTTAACTCATTTACAAACATTTTTGCCCGGGACACATTTTTACCAACTGGCCATCCTTCGCGACACACGCTGGCCGACCTTTCGCAACCCAAGCTGACCGACCTTTGAGACCCATGCTGGTTGACTATCGTGACCCACTCCTGCCAACCTTCTCGACCCACGCCGGCCGACCTTCGGAACCCACCATTTTCACTTACCTTTAATGTGACAGCTTAAGGGGCAGCACGGTAACATTGTGGATAGCATAATTGCTTCACAGCTCCAGGGTCCCAGGTTCGATTCCGGCTTGGGTCACTGTCTGTGCGGAGTCTGCACATCCTCCCCGTGTGTGCGTGGGTTTCCTCCAGGTGCTCCGGTTTCCTCCCACAGTCCAAAGATGTGCAGGTTAGGTGGATTGGCCATGATAAATTGCCCTTGGTGTCCAAAATTGCCCTTAGTGTTGGGTGGGGTTACTGAGGATAGGGTGGAGGTGTGGACCTTGTGTAGGGTGCTCTTTCCAAGACCGGTGCAGACTCGATCGGCTGAATGGCCTCCTTCTGCATTGTAAATTCTATGTGACAAGTGAGCCTGCTGGGCCCTCATGATCTCTCACTTCCTTTGTTATTCAATGTTACATTTATTTTTATTTTCTAATCTTTATTGTTACAAGTAGGCTTACATTAACTGCAATGAAGTTACTGTGAAAAGCCCCTAGTCGTCACATTCCAGCGCCTGTTCAGGTACACAGAGGGAGAATTCAGAATTCTCAGCTGGTACAGGAATTGAACCCGCGCTGCTGGCATTGTTCTACATCACAAACCAGCTGTCTAGCCCACTGAGCTAAACCAGCCCCTCCAGCTGATGATATAAGTTCTCACTGCATTCTTTGAAAACTATAAAGATATTTGTCCTCGAACTCGCCATGTTTAGTGTTAAAATGTCTGTGAGATTTTGAGGGTTCTAAAATTTCATTTGCCAGTGCTTCCCTGCATATAGGAATGTCGGATCATAGGAACATAGGAATTAGGAGCAGAAATAGGCAATTCTCCCCTTCGAGCTGCTTTGCCATTCAACCAGATCATGGCTAATCACTTCCTGGTCTGATATCCACCTCCCTGCCTGTTCCTCTTTCCCTTTAACCCATTTTAAAATCAGAAATATAACTATCTCCCTCTTGAAACCACATAATGAATCTGACTCCACCACACTGTGGGTCAGCGAGTTCCACAAATTCACCACCCTCTGCGAGAAGTAGTGCCTCCTCATCTTATTTCTAAATCTATCGCCTCTGAACTTACATCTGTGACCTCTTGTCCTAGATTGCCCACAAGGGGGAACATTTGGTCTACATTTATTTTATAATCCCTTTTAGTATTTTACACATCTCGATCAGACGCCCTCTCATCCTTCTAAACTCCAGCGAATATAAGCCCCAACTGTTTCATCTCTCCTCATACGTCAACCCTTTCATCCCCGGAATCAATCTGGTGAAACTCCGCTGAACTGCCTCCAATGCCATCTCATCCTTCCTCAAATAAGGAGCCCAAAACTGGACACAATATTCCAGATGTGGTCTCACCAACACCCTATACAATGGCAACAATACTTCTCTACTTTATACTTCAGTCCTGTTGCAATAAACGCTAACATTCCATTTGCCTTTCTTATTACATTTTGTACCTGCACACAGACTTTCTGCGATTCATGAACAGAGACACCCAGAACCCTCTGCCCAGATGCATTTTGAATTTGCTTTCCATTTAGATAATAATTTGCCTGACTTGTTTTGGCCGAAATGGATAACCTCACACCGATCCACACTAAACTCCATCTGTCATATTGTGGCTCAATCTCCGAGCCTATCTATATCCGTCTGTAAAATTTGTATCTCCTCTTCACTGTCTGCTTTCCCACCTATTTCAGTATCATCTGCAAATTTTGCTATGTTACACTCTGTCCCTGCTTGCAGATCATTTATATAGATTGCAAACAGTTGAGGTCCGAGGACTGACCCCTGCGGCAACCCGCTAGTTCACCAACCAGAGAAGGATCCATTTATCCCGACCCTCTGCTTTCTGTCAGTCAGCCAATCCTCAATCCAATCTAGTATTCTACCCCCAATCCTCTGTGATTTCACCTTCTTGATCAATCTTTTACGTGGCACCTTATCAAACGCCTTCTGGAAGTCTAGATATATCACATTCACAGGTTCCCCATTAACCACTTTGCTGGTTACGTCCTCAAAGAACTCAAAGCAAGTTTGCGAAGCATGACTTGCCCTTCATAAAACCATGCTGACAAACTGAACTTTGTCTTTCCAAATGTTCAGTCATCTCCTCCTGAATGATTGATTCCAGCAACTTCCCCACCACAGCGGGCAAGCTAACTGGTCTATACTTTCCTACTTTTGCCTCTCTCCCTTTTTGAATAGGGGAGTTACAATAGTGTGCTCCAATCCACCGGGACCATTCCAGAATCCAGGGAATTTTGAAATATCATAATCAATGCATCCACTATGCCTGAAGCACCCCACTAATTAGAACACACATGAGCTTTGCATCCTGATTTGCAGTGGCAGAATTAATAAATGCTTAACTCAAGTAATCATCTTTATGCTGCTTTGGTTCTGATTTTAGCTTCTTCTTCATGGGTTGTTCATCAGAGGTCCTGAAGTTCACACCAGCACTGCTGGCAGCGACAAAATGGAGGAATCTGTCTAGCGACCAGAACATGTGACGTCAGCCTAAGGGGCATGTGACCTGCTCTCTGCCACCACTTCTGCTGGGAGGACGTCATAGTTTGCTGAAAAAAAACTGGCCCTGGACAGCGTGCTGACATTAGGAGGAGGCGGTCCACCTGCTGGGCTCCGGGCCTGCGCACAGCTTGATCCGGCATGACCCTCCCGAAACCTGCCCGCGACCCACCAGCAGGTCGCGACCCTGAGTTTGAAACCCCCTGGGTTAACTAACTGATGCTCTCTTTGTAGAAACTATTGTGTTTCAATTACATCATGGCTGATCTGTCTGTTAACTTGGTCCCCCTGCCTTGGCTCAACAACATCTCAAAATACCCTTGCTGATCAATCTCGGTTTTAAAATTTAAAATTAATCCAGCTTTTAATGTTTCTGTTGTGTAGGGGAGAACATTCTAGATTTCCATTACTGATTGGGAATCAGAAAGCGCCTTGACAGAGTTAATATTTGGACGAGGTAAGTTTCCGGGGTCGGGCACAGGTAGGCTGCTCTTTCAGAGGATCTTTGCAGGCTTTCCTGCAGAAAGCTGTAGATGCTGGAACTTCTGAAACTTTCAAGACTGACGTTAGAATTATGTGAAGTAAGAGTTTTTGTTATGATATGGGTGTCGCTGGCTAGACCAGCATTTATTGTCTATCCCTAATTGCACTTGGAAAGATGCTGGTGAGTCGCCTTCTTCCACTGCTGCAGCCCATGGATGTAGGTACACTGACAATGCTGTTAGGGAGGGAGTTCTAGGAATTTGGCCCAGTGACAGTGAAGGAACAGCAACATACTCCCATGTCCGGATGTTGATTGACTTGGAGGGGAACTTCCAAATGTTCCCATGTATCGGTTGTCCCCGTTCTTCAAGGTAGTAGCGGTTGTGGGATTGAAAGGTGCTGTTGAAAGAGCCTTGGTGAGTTCCTGCAGTGCTTCTTGTAGATGTTACACACAGCGACAACTGTGCATCGGTGGTGGTGTGAGTGAACATTTGTAAATGGGGTACCAATCAAGTGAGCTGGTTTTTCTTGGAAAACATTGAGCTTCTTGAGTGTTGTTGGAGTTGCATTCATCCACGCATCCATCACACTCCTGGTGGATTGGCCATGCTAAATTGCCCTTAGTGTCCAAAATTGCCCTTGGTGTTGGGTGTGGTTACTGGGTTATGGGGATAGGATGGAGGTGTGGGCTTGGGTAGGGTGCTCTTTCAAACAGCTGGTGCAGACACAATGGGTCGAATGGCCTCCTTCTGCACTGTACATTCTATGATTCTATGACTTATGCCTTGTAGATTATGGACAGGTTTTTAGGAGTCAGGAGGTGAGTTACTCGCTGCAGGATTCCTAGCCTCTGACCTGCACTGATAGCCACAGTATTCATATGGCTAGTCCAGTTCAGTTTCCGGTAAATGGTAAGCCCCAGGATGTTGATTCTGGGAGATTCAGTGATGGTAATGCTGTTGGAGATGGTCATTGCTTGGCATTTGTGTGCCTGGATATTACACACCACTTGTCAGCTCAATCCTGAATGTTCTTCAGGTCTGGTTCCACAGACTGCTTCAGTATCTGTGGTGTCACAAATGGTGCTGAACATTGTGCAATCATCAGCGGACATCTCCACTTCTGACCTTGTGATGGAGGGAAGGCCATTGATGAAGCAGCTGAAGATGGTTGTGCCTACCCTGAGGAACTCCTGTAGCATTGTCCCAAGACTGAGATGATTGATGTCCAACAACCAAAACAATCTTCCTTTGTACTAGGTATGATTGCAACTAGTGGAGAGTTATTCCCTTGATTCTCAATTATTCTAGTTTTGTTAGGGCTCCTTAGTGCCATATTTGGAGAAATGCTGCCTCGACATCAAGGTGAGAAATGGAGTTGCGGAGAAGAGTTGAATGATGGAACAGTCTTGAGGGGCTAAGTGTCCTACTGCTGTTCCCATACTACGTTACAATGATACTCTGCACAGTTCAATATAGAGCTAATGTCCAGAGTCCATGAACAATTAAATATCCAAAACAATGATGCAACTTCACATATCATTAGACGTTCACACAGCCATGCACGTACAGTAAGGGGCTGTTTAGCACAGGGCTAAATCGCTGGCTTTGAAAGCAGACCAAGGCAGGCCAGCAGCACAGTTCAATTCCCATACCAGCCTCCCCGAACAGGCGCCAGAATGTGGCGACTCGGGGCTTTTCACGGTAACTTCATTTGAAGCCTACTTGTGACAATAAGCGATTTTCATTTTTCATTTCAAAGGTTGTGAGATAGAAATAAGGAATGGAAGTCCTTCCTGATTCTATTCCTCCAGGATCCAGGTTGAAGTTAACCAAAGAATGGAGATCCAGCTGAGATTCAGTTTTGCGCTCGCTGGGAGAAGCACTAACTGGACCATCCATACCAATTATTGAGCTGAGTGATTGATAACACATTGCAATAACACAATGTCCGATTGGTTATCCTTTCGTGAAAGGTAATTCTCCCGTCGGCGACCTGTTCCAAATAGTTGTATCAACAGGGGATGAAGTAGCTGAATCAGAAATGTATCTTCAAGCCGCATAATACCTAAAATGGTAAAACACGATTGCAGCTGAACCCTCCTAAAACTCACAACTGGCCTGCCAAGAAGTTGTACGCTTGAATCAGGCCTGAGTTTGGATCAGGATATAAAATGCAAATTATAAATAGGTGCCTGCAGTGCAATCTGTTTAGTAATAACCTGTTTCAGCAATTCAATCACATTCTAAACAACAGATATGCATTCAGTAACATTCAGGTGTTTTTTCTTTTGTTCACAGAAGCAATTTGGTTTCCAGAATGTGAATGCGGGCGCAATTTGACCTCCAGTTTGCATTTGCCGTCTATTGAAGAGCAGATAATTGAGACAGGTTTAATTCATGAGTGAGATTGTTTTTTTTGTTCTTGCATTGAAGTGCTGTGCTTTGTTGATCATTTTAGCAGAATGAATGAATGGAAAGTGTTTTCAGTATGTTCCAGAACTATACTTTGTTCAGGTATGTGGGGAGTCGATGCTGAAAGAGTGCCAGACAGCATCATTGAGGATAAATTAGTTAACAACTTTCACAGCTTTTTTTCAGATCTGCCAGAATAACAATCGAGGGCGATTGAACTTCGCTGGCTGACAAGATGTGAACAATTACTTTATTGCACATGTTGCAGGGCACGTACTTAACAAGTTCCCAATTACTAACATCTGGCTGCTTCGGCACGACAGGTTAGATTTATGACAAAGACTCTGAGCAATCCAATCATCGGAAACCAAAAAGGTCAAATAATTCTAATGGAGAAAAATGAGCATTGAACAGTGGCGGATGGTTTACATTGTGAGAGAGGAATTTCTACCGCCACATCTTTTCGTACAAAACAAATCATTTCTTCAGTTTCCCCTCTTTCTGTGTCTCACGAAGACCACACATCATGCCATGTTGCGGGACAGAGAAATGGCACGGTGGCACTGTGGTTAGCACTGCTGCCTCACAGCGCCAGGGACATAAGAACATAAGAACTAGGAGCAGGAGTAGGCCACCTGGCCCCTCGAGCCTGCTCCGCCATTCAATGAGATCATGGCTGATCTTTTGTGGACTCAGCTCCACTTTCCGGCCCGAACACCATAACCCTTAATCCCTTTATTCTTCAAAAAACTATCTATCTTTATCTTAAAAACATTTAATGAAGGAGCCTCTACTGCTTCACTGGGCAAGGAATTCCATAGATTCACAACCCTTTGGGTGAAGAAGTTCCTCCTAAACTCAGTCCTAAATCTACTTCCCCTTATTTTGAGGCTATGCCCCCTAGTTCTGCTTTCACCCGCCAGTGGAACCAACCTGCCCGCATCTATCCTATCTATTCCCTTCATAATCTTATATGTTTCTATAAGATCCCCCCTCATCCTTCTAAATTCCAACGAGTACAGTCCCAGTCTACTCAACCTCTCCTCGTAATCCAACCCCTTCAGCTCTGGGATTAACCTAGTGAATCTCCTCTGCACACCCTCCAGTGCCAGTACGTCCTTTCTCAAGTAAGGAGACCAAAACTGAACACAATACTCCAGGTGTGGCCTCACTAACACCTTATACAATTGCAGCATAACCTCCCTAGTCTTAAACTCCATCCCTCTAGCAATGAAGGACAAAATTCCATTTGCCTTCTTAATCACCTGTTCAATTCCGGCCTCGGGTGATTGTCTGTGTGGATCTTGCACTTTCTCCCCGTGTCTGTGTGGGTTTCATCCGAGTGCTCCAGTTTCCTCCCACAGGCCAAAGATGTGAAGGTTGGGTGGATTGGCCATTGCTAAATTGCCCTTAATGTCCAAAGGTTAGGTGGGGTCACGGTGAAGTGGGCTTAGGTCGAGAGCTCTTTCAGAGAGTCGGTGCAGACTCGATGAGTTGAATGTCCTCCTACTGCACTGTAGGAATTCTATAATTACTACGGTAGGACCAAATCCAGCTGCATCATACCTGGGAAATCAGACTGAGGTCAACAATAATGTGGAACAATAATATGTGAGGGAAAATGGGGAATCAAACAGAGAGGTTCAGAGTGGTCTCCAACTTAATGGAAAGTTTGGGGTTTGTACATATGAGTATATACCCCAAGAAATCAAAGGTAGTACTCGTTGCTATGGGAGTCATTTTGATCCTGCAGTAGCCGTGCACGGGATCGGCGGCACAGGTAGAAAATCCTACGAGAATTAGGAAACACATTTTGTGCTGGAGAACCTGCATTTCCTGATTTTCCCTGGCCCTCGTGGGTGGAGTCATGAGCGTAAAGCTCATTTAAATACATTTCATCAATTGTAATCTTATTACCTCGTGCCCCCCTATCGATCGCATAATTTCCCCCTCACTAAATATTTAAGCCCACATCATTGAGGTTCTCGCTAGGTTTGGTCAGACGAGAAGCAGTCGAGGGGAACCCTCTGGGAGCTTAGCGGTTGCCCACGGGGAGGATGGGGGGGGGGGGGGGAGGGAGGGAGGCATGCCTGGAACTGCCCCTGACACAGGCTGGTATTGCCAGGTTGGCCCTTCCAGGCTGGCACAGACTTGTGCTGGGGCAATGCCAGAGTCGTGCCATAGTAGGAGCTCCATGGGGGAGAGGGGGTGCATTGATGTGTGGTGAGGTCAGGGGGTGGATGGATACTGAGGGTGGAGGTGGGAATGCTGGTTATTCTTCTGCGGTGTTCATGGGGTGGGGGGGGTGGAATGCCGGTGATAATTGCCGGGATGGGGCGGTTGGGGGCAGAGCCCCCGATACCTCTACGATGGGGGCTGGGAGCCATTAGAATGAATCATCTTTATTAGCGTCACAAGTAGGCTAGCATTGGCACTGCAATGAAGTTACTGTGAAAAGCCCCTAGTCGCCACTACCCGGCGCCTGTTCGGGCACACTGAGGGAGAATTCAGAATGTCTAATCCACCCAATAGCATGTCTTTCACAACTTATGGTAGGAAACCGGAGCACCCGTAGGAGATCCTCGCAGATACAGGGAGAACGTGCAGACTCCGCACAGACAGTGACCCGAGCTGGGAAATGAAACCCGGGACCCTGGTGCTGTGAAGCAACAGTTCTAACCACTGTGCTACCGTGCCGGCCTGCAGTGCTGATCAGGGGTCCTTAAAAGATGGCGGCCTGATCTCTGTGGAGCCGGTTGCGGGCTCTCTGAGACTCTTGACATGCCAGAGCCACAGTATAAACCACACCCACTCATTTTTTATTTCCTGAGAGGCTCAATATTTGAAGAGAATCTGGGCCGGGATTCTCCGCCGGCAGGATTCTCCGTTATTCCAGCGCCCGGGGATTTCCCAACATTGTGGGCTGCCCCACAATGGGAAACCCCGTTGACCGGCTGGCGTAACGGAGAATCCCGCCGGCCGGTCGGGGAGGAAATGTGGCGTGGCAGGGCCGAAAATCCCACCCGTGCAGCTGGAGAGTTACACACCAGTCTTCAGATTTTTTACATCTCTTTTGATCAGGAGCTTGAGATTTTGTTCCATGTTAAAGGCACCATATCGATATGAACAGTTGTTGCTTGAAGATTGGCATGTAGTAGTGGGAGATCTTTACTCATTCTGTCGGGCGAACGTACTGTGGTAGTGACCAGCAATTACAGAGAAAAACATACTGCCTTGTTTCCACAAATCATCTGGTTAACTTTGAATTAATCTAATGAATAAGATTTGCCGGCTAAACGGAGAGAAGGTGTTTCCACTTCTGTGGGGGCATGGAGTGGGGGTTGGGGAGACGTTTTTAACCAGAGAGTAGTTGAAAATGAAATGAATGAAAATCGCTTATTGTCACAAGTAGGCTTCAAATGAAGTTACTGTGAAAAGCCCCTAGTCGCCACATTCCGGCGCCTGTTCGGGGAGGCTGGTACGGGAATTGAATCGTGCTGCTGGCCTGCCTTGGTCTGCTTTCAAAGCCAGCGATTTAGCCCTGTGCTAAACCAGCCCCAGTTATCTCCGCTATCACCTGCAGCAGCTATTCCTGAAGACACGTTCTCATCTCGCTCCCCCCCCCCCCCCCCACCGCACCCCTAACCACATTAATAGCATTGGGTAGAGGGGATGAGCATACCCTTTTAAGTGTTTATCCAATAACATTGCTAACCACAGCCTGCGACTTTTATCAATTTAATGACAGACAAAGTTAATTGAAAGATGAGTGATTGCATGGTTATAAATGGAATGAAACATGGACTGGATAACACACTGGAGTATAAGAGTGAAGGTTTATTTTCTGCTTGGAGCCAGAAGGGAGGAGGCCGTCTGCTGCTCAAGCCATGTCCTCCCTCAGGTTTCTCTCTTGGCTCGTTTCCATCCACAAACACTTCAGTGAAGACCATGAACTGAGCGACAACATTGCAAACCCAATGCATTCTTGTCGGTAATTGCTGTCGACAGCTGCTGCACTCCTCCTGTCCTGTGATCGTTTGATGCCAACTTTCCTCCAGACTTCCAGCTCCCAACTTTGACTCCAGTTCCTGCAGCTAATTGAACATCAGCGGCAGCCCAGCGAGGCAGCAGTGGGGCGAGTGAGGGGACATGCCTTTAGAAGTCACTGTGCTGGAGGGGGCAATGCGACAGCTGAAAGCGAGGGTGTGGGTTAAAATGAGGGAGAATGGAGAGAAGGCTTGTAAACATGGGCTGATCCACATCTTCTCATGGAGAAAAGCCTTACGTTATTGAACATTGTCCTACATGAGATCCATCAGGGGTCAGTTTTGTCATGATATTCAAACACACACATCATGATGGACACACTAACAGGCAAATCAGAGTACACAACACCACAACCAATCACAGACAAGAACACCAACCACATAAAAAGCACGAGCACGACACCTGGTGGTCAGTAGGTCTGGGGAGAAGGGAACAAGAAAGAGCTGTTAAAACATCACAAGCAGGGAACCCCCACATGCAGAGTGCAAAGACCAAACTGTAAATAGTAAGTTTAAATAAAGAAGCGTTGTACCATATGCAACCGTGTTGGCTCATCTGTGTGTCAGAACACCCAACACCACATGGTACAGGAGTGGATCGATACCTGCCTACTAACCTGCCATTCTGGACATGGACCACACCGACGGACCGCAGCCGATGCAAGTCGCGGGGAACCTAGGCACCAATTGGAAGCTCTACAAGCAGCGATTTGACCTGTACATCCGTGCCACCGAAAAACAGAATGTCTCGGATGACACGAAGATTGCAATGCTCCTCTTCTACGCAGGTCCGCACGCCACCGACGTCCTCAGCTCACTGGTGTTCGAAGAAGGCGAAAACCAAGCCAAATATGACACGGTCATCCTCAAACTGGACCAGCACTTTCAAGTTGAAGTAAATGAAAGTTTTGAAAGATACCTCTTTCAGCAACGCCTGCAAGGTAAGGAGGAGCTTTTTCAACCCTTCTTGACGCACCTCCGGATTCTAGCGCAGTCCTGCGGTTATGGCACCACCACAGAGTCCATGATCAGGGACCAGATTGTTTTTGTCGTTGCCTCTAGTGGCCTACGCCAGCAGCTTTTTAAAATGAAAAGCCTCACCTTAGCGTCTGCTGTGGAAGCCTGTGTCCTCCACGAAAATGCTACCTGCCGTTTTGCCCGATTTCAGGCGTCCGAGTTGGCACGGAGGGGGTCCCCAGCCGTCGAATCGGCAAGCCAGGCCGCCCACGACGTCGAAC
Source organism: Scyliorhinus torazame (assembly GCF_047496885.1). NCBI lineage: Eukaryota > Metazoa > Chordata > Chondrichthyes > Carcharhiniformes > Scyliorhinidae > Scyliorhinus > Scyliorhinus torazame. The sequence continues at coordinate 320,342,132 of NC_092709.1, forward strand.
GCATCCAGGCCGTCAATCACTTCCCGACCCACGGCCCGGACGACAGCGGCCGCTTCCCGCGCTTTTCGCGGTCTCCCGCGCAGGTGCGCGCCAAAAATAACGGCCACAACGAGGGACGCACTGCGCAGGCGCGCCCACCGCAAGATCGCACTGCGCATGCGCAGTGGCGCAACGAACGCCGTGACGTCATGACGTGCGGCAATTGTGGAGCTCTACATTTAAAAGGGCAATGTCCTGCAAAAAACCGACCGTGCCACAGATGTGGCAAGTTGGGCCACTACGCAGCCCACTGTCGTTCGGCTCAACCCATGGATCCGGCGCATCCTCGACAACCTCGCAGACAAGTCAGGACCGTCCAGCCCACGCATCAAGACTTCCAGTTAAGTGATGCAGATGACCAGGATGCCTTCCATGTTTCCGTCATTGATGTCAACAAGGTCAATGCCATCAATCCAGCCGATGAGTGGTGTGCCACCCTGACGGTCAACCGATCGCGCGTCGCCTTCCGTCTGGACACCGGCGCATCCGCCAACCTGATTGCTTACTCTGCAGTCCAGGCCATGAAGGTCAAACCACCCATCACGCCATCCCGGCTCAAGATGGTTGACTATAACGGGAACGTCATCCCGTCCATAGGATCTTGCCAGCTACAGGTGACTCACAAGATGTACACGGCCACACTCCCCTTCGAAGTTGTCGGCTCATCAAAGGACTCGTTACTGGGCGCACAGGCGTGTAAGGTCCTTCACCTGGTACAGCGCATTATGTCTCTCTCTCCAGATGAGATATCCGACTTCCCGGATGCTGAGTTCCACGCAAATCTCCATTCCCTCCTTGCTCACAACCAGGAGGTTTTTGAAGGCATGGGGACATTGCCATACACGTACAAGATTCAACTCAGACCGGACGCCATCCCTGTCGTTCACGCACCTCGCAGGGTTCCTGCGCCTCTCAAAGACCGCCTCAAGGCACAACTGCAGATTCTTCAGGACCAAGGGGTCCTATCCAGGGTCACGGAGCCCACGCCATGGGTCAGCTCCATGGTCTGTGTAAAGAAGCCCTCTGGCGAGCTCCGTATATGTATAGATCCTAAAGATCTGAATAACAACATCATGCGGGAACACTATCCCATCCCGAAACGAGAAGACCTCACCAGCGAGATGGCGCGAGCCAAAATATTCACTAAATTGGATGCGTCCAAAGGATTCTGGCAGATCCAACTGGACCCGGCCAGCCGAAGACTATGCACATTCAACACCCCTTTCGGCAGATTCTGCTACAACCGGATGCCATTCGGCATCATTTCGGCATCCGAAGTTTTCCACCGCATTATGGAGCAGATGATGGAAGGCATCGAAGGGGTACGTGTATATGTGGACGATATCATCATTTGGTCCACCACTCCGCAGGAACACATGCATCGTCTACGACGTGTCTTTACCCGCATACGACAAAATGGCCTGCGTCTCAACCGTGCGAAGTGTGCCTTCGGCCAGACGGAGCTGAAATTCCTCGGGGACCACATCTCAAGGTCAGGGGTCCGTCCCGATGCAGACAAGGTTAGCGCCATCACAGCCATGCCACGACCGGCTGACAAGAAGGCTGTCTTAAGATTCCTGGGCATGGTCAACTTCCTTGGGAAGTTCATTCCCAACCTGGCTTCTCATACAACAAATATGCGCCATCTCGTAAAAAAATCGACAGAATTCAACTGGCACCAATCGCATCAGCGGGAATGGGAGGAGCTCAAGCACAAACTGGTCACGGCACCAGTGCTGGCCTTCTTTGACACGACTCGCCCTACAAAGATCTCAACAGACGCCAGCCAATCTGGTATTGGAGCGGTACTCCTGCAAAAAGACAGCACGTCGTCATGGGCCCCGGTTGCATATGCCTCACGAGCCATGACCCCTACCGAACAGCGCTACGCGCAAATCGAAAAAGAATGCCTGGGCTTGTTAACTGGACTGGACAAGTTCCACGACTATGTGTATGGCCTGCCACGATTTACGGTCGAAACTGACCACCGCCCCCTGGTCAATATCATTAACAAAGACCTGAACGACATGACTCCTCGCCTCCAGCGCATCTTACTTAAACTCAGGAGGTACGATTTTGAACTAATCTACACTCCGGGGAAGGAGCTCATCGTGGCGGACACTCTTTCCCGAGCAGTGAGCACACCACCAGATGCGGAGGGGTTCGTGCGTCAAATTGAGGCACACGTAACTCTGACAGCAGCAAATCTGCCAGCTGATGATCCTAGTCTGGCCCACATACGCGCAGAGACGGCGACTGACCCCCTTCTGCAGCGAGTGATGCGCCACATGACGGAAGGGTGGCAAAAAGGGCAGTGCCCCCAGTTTTATAATGTGCGAGATGATCTCACCAACATAGACGGGGTCCTTATGAAATCACACAGGATCGTTATTCCGCACAGCGTGCGCCAGATGATTCTTCATCAACTACACGAAGGCCACTTGGGCGTCGAAAAATGCAGACGAAGGGCCCGGGAGGCGGTATATTGGCCGGGTATTAATGAAGACATAGCCAACATGGTGCTCAACTGCACAACCTGTCAGAGGTTTCAGCCGGCGCAACCTCCGGAAACACTTCTACCACACGAGATGGTGACGTCCCCCTGGGCGAAGGTGGGTGTTGACCTATTTCACGCGCTCGGCAGAGATTACATTGTTATTATAGACTACTTCTCAAACTACCCGGAAGTCATGCCTCTCCATGATCTGACGTCGTCCGCAGTCATTGGGGCCTGCAAGGAAACATTTGCTCGCTATGGCATTCCAAGGACTGTCATGTCAGACAATGGACCTTGTTTTGCCAGCCGTGAATGGTCGTCCTTTGCCGCAGCATATGGTTTCACTCATGTGACATCCAGCCCTCTGCATCCACAATCGAACGGGAAGGCTGAAAAGGGTGTCCACATCGCCAAGCGGCTCCTGTGCAAGGCGGCTGCTGCCGGATCGGACTTTAACCTTGCCTTGCTGGCCTATCGATCGGCCCCGCTATCCACGGGTCTCTCGCCAGCGCAGCTACTAATGGGTCGCTCCCTCAGGACGACGGTACCTTCCATCCTGGCACCAACAACAGACCATGAGGCGGTTCTTCGGAACATGCAACTGCAGCGTGATCGCCAGAAAAGTCGGTACGACACACGAGCGACGGACCTGCCCCCCCTGTCCTCCGGAGACAAAGTACGCGTCCATCAACCGTATGGTGGCTGGTCAGCACCGGCCGAAGTCCTCCGACAAGTGGCTCCCCGCTCGTTCCTGGTTCGCATGCTGGATGGTTCCGTGCGTCGCCGCAATCGGCGCGCCCTTCGCCGACTTCCACGCTCACAGCCACACAGCACACACACGCCAGATCCTCAACAGGCTTCCGAGGATGACTTTGTGGAGCTGCCGCACATCACGCCCTTTCCATCGCCACCCATGGCCATGCCTGCACAGCAGCCGGTGGTTCTTGATCCACCTTTGAGACGGTCAACCCGAACTCGTCGCAAGCCCATTAGACTGGACTTATAATACCGTTCATATGTTTAACAAGTTGCACAATTTTACATGATAACCTGTTGTTGTTTATCGTTCCAGATGTCGTCTGACTGGACAACTGTTCAAGTTTTTTTTCTTCTTCTCTCGTTCGCATTTATGTTATGTTATGGTACAACTTGGTTCATGTGACGCACCCGACATCGCCCCATGTACATAGTTCCGTCATATGCACATGCTGCACACGACACACACACACTCTTAGATGCACTCACGACACGATCATATTTATTACCACGTAGGCACATATCTTTGTAAAAAGGGGGGATGTCATGATATTCAAACACACACATCATGATGGACACACTAACAGGCAAATCAGAGTACACAACACCACAACCAATCACAGACAAGAACACCAACCACATAAAAAGCACGAGCACGACACCTGGTGGTCAGTAGGTCTGGGGAGAAGGGAACAAGAAAGAGCTGTTAAAACATCACAAGCAGGGAACCCCCACATGCAGAGTGCAAAGACCAAACTGTAAATAGTAAGTTTAAATAAAGAAGCGTTGTACCATATGCAACCGTGTTGGCTCATCTGTGTGTCAGAACACCCAACACCACAAGTTTGAAATTAGACAATATTGATTCAGCTCCATTCCTGATCTCTCCTGACTGATTAAATCAAAATTGAGAAAGCGCGGAGATGCATATTGGCGGCTGAATCAATATTTCCTGTTTTACGCCATCATCCAAAGCCAAAATTAACACCCATAAATCTTTATATTCTTCTGAGGGGAATTATTGGATGAGATGATAACTGGCTATTTTGAGTCTGAGCACATATGGTCACTATTATATCGCAGGAATAGAAGTAGGAATATTAGTAAACATCTTTGTTTTTATATTTAGGGTGGGACAATCCAATAAACACTATTAAATGAAAGACCTGCATTTAATTAGCACCTTGATAGCAACTGGATATCCCAAAGCACTTTAACAGCCAATGAAGCACTTTTTGAAAGTGTAGCCAATGTTGTAATGATATGGCAGCCAATTTGTCACAGCAAGTTCCCAGAAACAAGAATACAAAGATCAAAGAAAACTACAGCACAGTAAGGAAAATTGAAAAAATAGGAGGCCATTCGGCCCTTCAAGCCCACTTCACCATTCATTCTGATAATGGCTGATCATCCAACTCAATAGCCTAATCCCGTGTTCCCCCATATCCTTTGATTTCCTTCACCCTAACTGCTATATTTAACTGCTTCTTGAAACCATACAATGTTTGGACTCAACTACTTCCTGTGGTAATGAATTCCACAGGCTCACCACTCTCAGGATGAAGATATTTCTCCTCATCTCTGTCCTAAATGGTGTGCCCCGTATCCTTAGACTGTACCTCCTGGTTCTGAACATAGCCACCATCGGGCCTTCCTGCATCTGCCCTGTCCAGTCCAGTCCTTATAGAATTTTATATGTTTCTGTGAGATCCCCCCTCATTCTTCTGAACTCCAGCGAAGACAATCCTAACCGACTCAATCTCTCCTCATACATCAGTCCTGCCATCTCAGGAATCAGTCAGGAATCAGTGGGCAGCACGGTAGCACAGTGGTTAACACTGTTGCTTTACAGCACCAGGAACCTGGGTTCGATTCAAGGCTTGGATCACTGTATGTACGGAATCTGCACGTTCCCCCTGTGTCTGCGCGGGTTTCCTAAGGGTGCTCCGGTTTCCTCCCACAAGTCCCGAAAGACGTGCCGTTAGGTAATTTGGACATTCTGATTTCTCCCTCCGTGTACTCGAACAGGCGCTAGAATGTGGCACCTGGGGTCTTTTCACAGCAACTTCATTGCTGGGTAAATGTAAGCCTACTTGTGACAATAAAGATTGTTATTATTATTATAAACCTTTGCTGCACTCCCTCGAGAGCAAGAACATCCTTCCTCAGATAAAGAGACCAAAACTACACACAATATTCCAGTAGTGCCTCACTAAGGTCCTGTATAATTGCAGCAAGACATCCCTGCTCTTGTACCTGAATCCTCTCGCAATGAAGGCCAGCGTACCATTTGCCTTCTTTACCGCCTGCTGCACCTGCATGCTTACCTTCAGTGACTGGTCCCAGGTCTCGTTGCACGTCCCCCTCTCCCAATGTATGGCCATTCAGATAATAATCTGCCTTCTTGCTTTTTATACCAAAGTGGATTCCCTCACATTTATCCAAATTATAATGCATCTGCCATTCATTTGTCCACTCACTCAACTTGTCCAAATCACACTGAAGGATCTCTGCATCCTCCTCACAGCTTGCCCCCCCACACAACTTGGTGTCATTTGCAAATTTAAAGATAACTTGGAGATAACAGGCCCTTCGGCCTTCCAAGCCTGCGCCAACTATGTTGCCAAATATGGGATGTTTCTGTGTTGTTGATTGAGGGATAACTAATGGCCGAGGGTATAACTCCCCTGCTCTCCTTCGATCTTTTACATCTCACCGGTGACCCTTGTTTTAATGCCTCACCTGAAAGCAGCACCAGACTGGAGTAGATTGCAACTTGAAGACACAAGCTTCTGACTTAGAGGCAACAGCACTACCAATCCAGTTGTGTTTGACACACCGTTGCACCGATTTCCAAACTTGCTCTCGTAACACCTTAAGGGACTATGTGCTGGGAATGTCCTGGAAAAAAAATTAAATAAGCAAAATGAATGATAATAATTGCTTGGAGTTGCTTAAATTAGATTGGGAAGTCAACTAAGGAAACTTCAGCAGCATTGGGGTGAAAATCTGCTCGGGTCTTTTCTTGTGCGAATGACTAGGCGGGAGAGTTGAGTCAGTGAACACAGTAGTGAGTAGGGTAAATCGGACAGTGTGAGTTCAGACACCACCAACAGAGCTTTAGGTTGATGACCTTAGGTTTAAGGAGTGTAGAATGCAGGTGACCAGCCAGGAGTGCGTTGGAATAGCCGAGTCTAGAGGTAAGAAAGGCAAGAATGAGAATTTCAGCAATAGGAGACAACAGGGGTAAAGTTGGTCGACGTTACGGAGGAGGGACTAGGCAGTCTTAGTGATGGCATGAATCTCAGCTTGGAGGCGCATCACAGGATATGTGACATCAAAGTTGCAAACAAACTGATTTATGCCGGAATTTTCTGGTTCCCAAACAGACATGCGCGAATGAGCAGACAAGCTGATTTTGTGATGTTGATTGAGAGAGAACGATTGGCCGGACACATGGGCAACTCACCTGCTCTTCTTCAAAATAGTGCCACGGGATCCACTGCTGCACTCTGGGGCTGCTACAATGACTCAGCTGCCAGCCAATCGCATTGCAACTTCCTTTCCTTGAGCGGTGGACCTCCGACACTTGCCTATTTAAGGTCAGAACATGCTAGCGCAGCAGGGCAGCCATTTTTAAAGTTAATGAATGGAAAACCAACATTTCCATGGGGGGGATTGCAATACACACCCCACACTGAAAAATTCACCCCATGGAATCACAAGAATGATGGGAGGCGACAATAAGTTCAAGGACTCTTGAAAGGAAAGGGAGATTGGAGATGGGACCTTACTGTCCGGTCAGAGGTTAGTTGGAAATGGGAAAATAGGCACAGTGAAGTTCAATTCGTTCCCCATAATCTTAGCAACAGTGCAGCCTGGTCGAGGAACACATCCTTCCAATGATCTTTACCGTTGTGAAGCACTTCATACAAAGATAGAATCGCGAAAAAGCAGAGGTACAAAGCTCATTCTCACCAGCTATCAGAAAGGGGAAAAGGTCAGCAAACGTTTGGTTCTTGGCAAACTAAATGCAGCCATGGCGCCAAGGATACTATGCCTGTATTTTACTGCTGGACAGTTCTTGGCAGGTGAACAGCATTCATTTAGGCAATGTCTTCGAGATCATAATGACTCACCGTATGAAAAAAGAAAAGCTCCCCTCATATCCCCTCTGGTACCTTTTCCATTGTTGCAGTTGTTATTTTTTCACCACTGCCAGTAAAGTTACATTCCCTGGACTGTGTCTCAGTGCTGCTACCCATTCAGGTTTGTCAGTGGAGAGTCATCAATTGTGAACAGAATTTAGACGGAATGCAAACCGTTTATCCTCGGTTTTATCCTCCCCCTGTAAAGAGGAAATGACTAAGTGTTTGAGTTGTCTGCAGAAGATGCGATTAGCAATTTCTTGTGTTTGTTCAGTTAAACGCGCATTAGCGAAGTTAAAGGAAGACCAGCAAATGAGGTAAAACACAAATACAACGCACACGAGAGATTAATCTAATCGCCCCCTTTCACTGCCAACCAAACAGCTGTCCATTTGCAGACTTATCTATTTTTATAATTTGGGATCAAACAATGTCAGAAACACTGATAAAATTTACGGACAGTTGGATTGTTACTTAACAGTGATAGTAATCAGCTGAGGTGCTGAAAATGGAGCAATTTCTGCTAGTTTTCATAGAAAGATCTGGCAGAGGAAGCTGAGGTACGTCTGGGCAATGTGCTTTGTATCCAACGAGTCAGCAATATTTATGACCCTTCACTCTGGCATTCCTTTTAACACTACCAAAAGTCAAACAGATAAATGGAACTGGTGTACTTTCCGTTCTAACTTCTTGTGTGGAAGTTGTATAAAGTAACCGCTATTTGCTTAGCACATTAGGGTTTCACCTTGACAAATGGTGTAAAAGCCCGACTTGGACAGGGAACACGTTGCAAATTGGATGTTACCGAATTTAACAACAACTTTGTGTTCATAGGGTTCCTTTGAAGCAATAAATTGTCCAAAGACATTACGCAGAGGAAGTGCGACAAAGTGAGTCAGTAAAGTTGGAGCATCTGGATTAAGAGGGAAAATGGAAGCATGGATATGACATTTTGTGAGTGACAGAAATCAGAAAGTAATGATTTTCTTACCTTTATACTTTCAAGGCATGTCAATCGCTGGCAAACCCTCCATTTGTTGCCCGTCCCCAATTGCCCTTGGACTGAAGATTTTAGAGGTGTTAAGAGTGAACCACGTTGCTGTGAGTCTGGAGTCATATATAGACCAGACCAGGTAAGGATGGCAGATTTCTTTAATCTTTAATAATCTTTATTGTCACAAGTAGGCTTCCATTCACACTGCAGTGAAGTTACTGTGAAAAGCCCCTAGTCGCCACACTCCGGCGCCTGTTCTCCGGTACACGGAGGGAGAATTCAGAATGTCCAATTCACCTAACAGCACATCTTTCAGGACTTGTGGGAAGAAAACGGAGCACCCGGAGGAAACCCACGCAGACACAGGGAGAACGTGCAGACTCCGCACAGACAGTGACCCAACCGGGAATTGAACCCGGGACCCTGGCGCTGTGAAGCAACCGTGTTAACCACTGCACTTACCTGTCGGTCCAGACACCTCAGCATTGTGGACTGTTTTTGAATCCCAGCAATGACTCCCACCTGGCACTGCTGAAACTTCAGAGGTTCCAGCCATCTGATTGGCCACAATCTCTCGAAGCCAGGATTTGCTCCCAAGAAAGGGCAGGAGTCTTTCTTGCCTTAAAGCAATTAATGGTCTCCTCGGTGCCATTGTTGCGAGCTAGCTGGGGTTGGCTGAGCAAGTGTAGCTTAAGTGCTGCTCGACCTTGTTAGCGGGGGGCTGGCGAGCGCGGTGCCGGTGAATCAGCTGGCGAGACTTCATTTGTGGCGTGAAGTCTGTGGGGCCTCATTAAGTGGACCAATTAACGTTGAATTGCGTTGCCGACCTCGTTGGGCTGAGCAGTCGGGAAGCTCACGGCAATTCCCACTCGCTACCACATTCAGAAAAGTTTCCAGAGAATTGCCCCCAATGAGCAATTTCATAGCGACCAGAGTGCCTAAGTACAGAAATAGTCTTGAGATGTGAATACTGTTGATGATAGGGGGTCGGTTTAGCTCAGTTGGCTGGTGTGGTATTATAGGTATTACGATACCTGAGAGGCTGAAGTACCATTGGTAGAACCTATATGCTTGCCATTGGCTAGAGTGCATAATAGCTCCACCCTGCAAGGCGGGGTATAAGAACCCGTGCCGTCCCAGCAGCCCTCATTCTGTACCTGAGCTGCTGGGGGAAACATCTAGCTTATTAAAGCCTTCAGTTGGACTACAACCTCATTTTAGTGGTCATTGATCGTGCATCAATTTAATAAGCTAGATTTTAAGAAGAAAGGATGGAGCTCCGAATCAAGCCGGAAGGTCTGCAATTTAGCCTCCACGCAGCGAACTCAGAGGCGATCTTTAAGCACTGGCTGGCATATTTTAAAGGGTACCTCGAGACGGCAGAAAACGCACCCACGGGAGAGCAGAAACTGCACGTCCTCATCGAGGAAGCGGAAGACTTCGATGCAGCAATCGAGCTACTAAAAGGACACTATATTCGCCCGGTAAACCAGGTCTACGCCCGGCACCTGCTTGCAACAAGACAGCAAACCCCTGGGGAATCGCTGGAGGAATTCCACCACGCATTCCTGGTGCTGGGCAGAAGCTGCGGCTGCCCGCAAGTTTCGGCGAGCGGGCACACGGAACTTGTAGTCCGGGATGCTTTTGTGGCAGGTATGCTTTCATCTCAAATCCGCCAGCGCCTCTTAGAGAAAGACACCCTGGGTCTTAGGGAGGTACGGGCCCTTGCAGGCTCCCTGGATGTGGCCTCCAGGAACGCCCGCACTTACGTTCCCGATTGTGCAGCAGCCCCCTGGGCAGCGTGGAACCCCGCAGCGGCCGACCCAGAGACTTCCCCCGTTACCCAGCAGGCCTGCGCTGCAAGGCAGCCTGCCAACCCTGAGGGGCCCCGCTGCTACTTTTGCGGGCAGGCCAAGCACCCCCGCCAGCGCTGCCCGGCCCGCACATCCACCTGCAGGGGATGCGGCAAAAAGGGCCATTTTGTGGGGGTATGTCAGGCCCGAGCGGTGGCCGTGGTCTCCAGCGGCGACTCCGGACCGCCACCACAAACTCCTTCACGGGCCCCGTGTGGCCAGCGGTCGCCATCACCCCCATATCCCAGGGCCACGTGCGGACCCCGGGCGCCGCCATCTTGTTCCACAGACGCCACGCTTGAGGGATGGGCGCCGCCATTTTGTGCACCCCCTGCCATGTGCAACCAATGGGAGACGCCATCTTGGTTGGGCCCCCAGGACCCCAGCTCGGCTGACCACACACTGCCTGAACAGAATTCTCAACTACTGCGATTGGCCTCGGTGACTCTGGATCAATCTCAACCTCGAACACACTCAACCGCTCCGACGACCGTTTTCATCAACGGCCAAGAGACATCCTGCCTAATTGACTCTGGGAGCACGGAGAGCTTCATACACTTTGACACGGTAATGCGCTGTTCCCTCCTCATCCACCCTGTTAATCAAAAAATCTCACTGGCCTCCGGTTTCCACTCAGTGGAGATAAAAGGGTTTTGTTTAGCAAACCTCACAGTCCAGGGAAGGGAGTTCAAAAACTTCCGTCTCTACGTCCTTCCCCACCTCTGCGCGGCTGCATTCCTGGGTTTAGACTTACAGTGTAACCTTCAAAATCTGACCTTCCAATTCGGCCGCCCTATACCCCCCCCCCCCCTACTGTCTGCGGCCTCGCGACCCTCAAGGTCGACCCGCCTTCCCTGTTTGAGAACCTCACCCCGGATTGCAACCCCGTCGCCACCATGAGCAGACGGTACAGTGCCCAGGACCAGATCTTTATTAGATCAGAGGTCCAAAGGCTACTGAGGGAAGGAGTCATTGAAGCCAGCAACAGTCCCTGGAGAGCTCAAGTAGTGGTGGTAAACACCGGGGAGAAGCGTAGGATGGTCATCGACTACAGTCAGACCATCAACAGGTTTACGCAGCTGGACGCGTACCCCCTCCCCCGCATATCCGACCTGATAAACAGGATTGCGCATTACAAGGTCTTCTCCACGGTGGATCTCAAGTCTGCCTACCACCAGCTCCCCATCCGCACTAGTGACCGCAAATACACTGCCTTCGAGGCAGACGGGCGGCTCTATCACTTCTTAAGGGTTCCCTTTGGTGTCACTAATGGGGTCTCGGTCTTCCAACGCGAGGTGGACCGACCGAATGGTTGACCGGTACGTTTTACGGGCAACATTCCCGTATCTCGATAATGTCACCATCTGCGGCCACGACCAGCAGGACCACGACACCAACCACAGAAAATTCCTCCAGGCCGCAAAGATCCTTAACCTAACGTACAATAAGGATAAATGCGTTTTTAGCACTGACCTTCTAGCCATTCTCGGCTACGTAGTGCGAAATGGAGTTATAGGCCCCGACCCTGAACGCATGCGCCCCTTATGGAGTTCCTCCTCCCTCACTGCTCTATGGCACTGAAGCGATGCCAAGGGTTTTTTAGCTACTACGCCCAGTGGGTCCCCAACTACACAGACAAGGCATGTCCCCTGATCCAAACCACAGTTTTTCCCCTGTCAATAGAGGCCCGCCAGGCTTTCAGCCGCATCAAAGCAGACATTGCAAAGGCCACGATGCACGCCATCGACGAGTCCCTCCCCTTCCAGGTCGAGAGCGACGCGTCTGACGTAGCTCTGGCGGCAACCCTCAACCAAGTGGGCAGACCCGTGGCCTTCTTCTCCCGTACCCTCCATGCTTCCGAAATCCGCCACTCCTCAGTCGAAAAGGAGGCCCAGGCCATAGTAGAAGCTGTGCGACATTGGAGGCATTACCTGGCCGGCAGGAGATTCACTCTCCTCACGGACCAACGGTAGGTGGCTTTCATGTTCGATAATGCAAGATAAAAAACGACAAGATCTTGAGGTGAAGGATTGAACTCCACCTACAACTACGAGATCTTGTATCGTCCCAGGAAGCTAAACGAGCCTCCTGACGCCCTGTCCCGCGGCACTTGTGCCACCGCACAAGTGGACCGCCTCCGAGCCCGCCACGAGGACCTCGGCCACCCGGGGGTCACTCGCTTTTTCCATTTTGTCAAGACCCGCAACCTGCCCTACTCCATCGAGGAGGTCAGGACAGCCACCAGGGACTGCCAAATCTGCGCGGAGTGCAAACCGCACTTCTACCGGCCAGAGAGAGTGCACCTGATAAAGGCTTCCCATCCCTTTGAACGCCTCAGCATGGACTTCAAAGGCCCCTCCCCTACACCGACTGCAACATGTACTTTCGGAATGTGATTGACGAGTACTCCCGATTCCCATTCGCCATTCCCTGCCCCGACATGATCGCCTCCACCGTCATCAAGGCCCTCCATAGCATTTTTGCACTGTTCGGGTTCCCCGCTTACATACACAGCGATAGAGGGTCCTCCTTTATGAGCGACGAACTGCGTCAATTCCTGCTCAGCAAGGGCATTGCCTCGAGCAGGACGACCAGTTAAAACCCCCGGGGTAACGGCCAGGTAGAGAGGGACAACGGAATGATCTGGAAGACCGTCCTACTGGCCCTACGGTCCAGGAACCTCCCAGTCTCCTGCTGGCAAGAAGTCCTCCCGGATGCCCTCCACTCCATCCGGTCACTACTTTTGTACAACCCCTTGTCTTCCCCAGGAAGTCCTCCTCTGGGACCTCGCTCCCGACCTGGCTGGCAGCACCCGGAACCATCCTGCTCCGAAAACACGTGCGGGTGCACAAGTCAGACCCGTTGGTCGAGAGGGTCCATCTGCTCCATGCTAACCCCCAGTACGTCTATGTGGCGTACCCCGACGGCCTCCCTACGGGACCTGCCGCCCGCTGGAACGCCACTTACATTCCAGCCACCAGTCCCACCCTCCCCTCCACCATAGCACCTTACAGGAGGATCGGTCCTTCCGCCGGCCCCGTCTAGGCCCCCCCGACCCACCGACGCCCCCCCGCAGGCGCTCCCTTCCCAGATCAGCCGTTTTCCCCACCAGCGCCGTCTCGGGGTGACGAAGCTGCCATGGAGATTGAAGCCACGAATCGCAGACGCCCGAGCCTCCAACTGAGTCACCACCGAGGCTCCGACGATCACAGAGGATGACCAGGTCCCCCGATCGACTGATTGCTTCATTTTAACTGTAATCTGTAAATATAAAACACCGAATGTACACAGCTACCAGACTTGTAAATAGTTACTAAACACTGTACAGAGGTATTACGGTACCTCCATAACTAATTATACCATGTTGTTATGTTTTGTGGTTTCTGGCCACCACCCCTGCCGGATGTTTTTTAACAGGGGGTGAATGTGGTATTATAGGTATTACGGTACCTGAGAGGCTGAAGTACCATTGGTAGAACCTATATGCTTGCCATTGGCTAGGGTGCATAATAGCTCCACCCTGATAGGCGGAGTATAAGAACCCGTGCCATCCCAGCAGCCCTCATTCTGTACCTGAGCTGCTGGGGGAAACATCTAGCTTATTAAAGCCTTCAGTTGTACTACAACCTCGTTTTAGTGGTCATTGATCGTGCATTAGCTGGACAGCTGGTTTGTGATGTGGAGCGACACCAGAAGCGTGAGTTCAATCCCCGTAACGACTGAGGTTATTAATGAAGACCCCACCTTCTGAACCTTGCACCTCACCTAAGGTGTAGTGACCCTCAGGACAAATCACGACCAGTCAGCTCTCCTTCTCAAAAGGGGAGTGTAGCCTATAGTCCTTGGAGACTATGATGACTTTCAGTGTTGATGATGGCGCTGGGATCTACAAACCTGAGGTAGTGGTTCTGTATGATAAGCTCGAAGAGGGGGATGATAAACATTGCAGTATCTCATCGGAAAAGGAAATGTATCATCATAATCACTGTCCTCGAAATATCCTGGTTTTCTATCCACTTTGTTTTGTCACCCAACAGATAATGGTTGGCACAAGCAGCTGTTTGATCTGCTGTGGTCCTGGTAGAGATGGTGCCATGGGGAGGGATGTAAAGGTGCAGGACATGGATTTAACAGATATTTCACTGAATGTGGGCCAGTCATTTTCAAACCCATGATCGTGGGGCCATGCGTCATGGGAATTAGTGTCCAATGCATGTGTACCTCCTCAGCAGTGCGCAGGCTCGGCCTGCCTCCAGCGTGTTGACCCAGGAGCCGATTTCTTTTTTAAAACATCGATGGAGTCTTCCTGCCTGGTACACTGATGTCATGTGCCCTGGGTTGAAGAGAGATTCCTCCATTTTGTTAGCTGCAAGCTAGCAACAGGACTGAAGAATTTAAAATGGATAATTTTGTAATAAGGAAGAGAGGGCCAGACACATAAACAGGCCAGGATCACACAACTAAATCTGCTGTTGAGAGTGGCTCAGAAGAATCCACAGCAGGACAAAGTATTGCTGGTGTGAGCTGTTCAGGAGAGTCCATAACAGTACAAAGCAATGTTGGTGTGAGCTCTGGGACCTCTAATGAACAGTCCATTAAGAAGAAACTGAAATCCAGGATGAAAGCAGCATAAAGATGATTTTTGTACGGTATGGCTTTATTAATTGTGCCAAATCGGGATGCAAAGCCCATGTGTGTTATATGCAGGGAGTACTGGCAAATGAAAGATTAAAACCCTCAAAACTTCAAAGGCATGGCGAATTCGAGGACAAACCTCTTGATTTCTTTTAACGGATGGAGTGAGAACTTAAATCATCAGCTGAAGTAATTATCATAAATGTAACATTGAATAACAGAGCAAGTGAGATTGTGAGGACCAAGCAGGCTCACCTGTCACTTATCTGTCAAAGATAAGTGAAAATGGTCGGTCGCGAAGGTTGGCCTGCGTGGGTTGCGATTGTCGGCCGGCGTGGATCGCGAATGTCGGCATGAGTCATAAAGGTCAGCTAGAGTGGTTCCCGAAGGATGGTCTTGGCAAAAATGAACCCTGAAATCCACTGATGACACCGCTTAGTGGATCACCCAGCAAAGAAATGAAAGGTGCTGGAGCTGGTAAATTTAAACTACTTTTCATCACATTGCCAATTATTGTGTTTTATGTCTCTGAGATATGCAGAGGTGACAGGAATGTGAGGTTATCCATTTTGGTAGCAAAAATGAGAAGGCAGACTAATATCCAAATGACCATGAATTAGGAGGGGAATGTGCAACGAAACCTGGGTGCCCTCATACATCAGTGAAGGTAAGCATGCAGATGCAGCAGGGGGTAAAGGAGGCAAATGTATGTTGGCCTTCATTGTGAGAGGATTTGAGTATAGGAGCAGAGATGTCTTGCTGCAATTATACAGGGCCTTGGTGAGGCCTGTTGCTCTTTTTAGCCTTAGTCTATTTGCTCTGATTACGTCACCTTTGCTCACGAGTCGCCAGGTATCTTTATGATACCGCCACGTGGTTCAAGCTCGAGTTATGATTAATAAGTCAGCACACCGCTTAGTAAGGATTAAAACAACGGTCATTTATTATATACAACAAGCAATATTAATACACGAATACTACTATCTATATAATAAACCTATCACTACTGGCCTATACTTAACTTAGGAAGAGCCCACCAGGTCAGGGAAACGAATGGCTTGTCCAATCAGATCTGGCCCGCGGGATTCAAAAGGCTGCTACAGGTCGGTGGCTAGGTGTCTCTACCGGATAGCGATCGCTGGATTCAAACTTACTGTTGCCGGTTGCTGGTCTTGCGAAGGTCTCGAGCAGGCGAAGAGGAGAGAGAGAGAGATCTGAACTTGGCCCCTCACTTTTATAGGGCCCAGGGGCTTCCCGCCTCCCGGGGCGGCCCTTGACCCTGAGTCCCAAGTGATTGGATTTGTCCCCAATCCCTGGGGTCGGTGTGTCCAATGGTGAGGCGATTCCTCGATCGGGGGGTGGTCGCTCACCTGTCTTTGATTCGGCCACTGCAGGCGCCGACAGGTCTGGCCCGGTATTCAATTGCTAATATGTTGCAATTGTTCCCGGGGATAGCCGATTTAACTGCAGGTGTCTGGATAGATGGGCTGCTAACAGTCCTGAATGTAACTGCAAATATCTGGGTTGATGGTCTGTTGACAGCCCTGAGTATCGATCTGCGCCAACTTCCCCAGAGCCGAATATGCAATACTGTCTGCAGCTGCCTGCTTGTGTCTTGTTAGCTGTTTTTCCCAGCAGCCTTTCGGGTTAGCCATTTCAAAATGGGTTTTGGCCAGATTAATCGGGACGCAGCCATTTTACGTGGCTACAGGCCACACCTGGAATATTGTATCCAGTTCTGGTCTCCTTGGGCACGATTCGCCGACCCCCCACCGGGTCAGAGAATCGCCGGGGGCTGGCGTGAATCCCGCCCCCACTGTGTCACGAATTCTCCGCCACCAGAGATTCGGCGGGGGTGGGAATCGTGCCACGCCAGTCGGTGGGGGTGGAAATCGCACCGCGCCAGTCGGCGGGCCCACACCCTGCGATTCTTCGGCCCGCGATGGGCCAAAGTCCCGCCACTGTCAACCCTCTCCCGCCGGCGTGGATTGAACCACCTTTTGAATTGCGGGACAAGGCGGCGCAGGCTGGCTCCGGGGTCCTGGGGGGGAGCGTGGGGCGATCTGGCCCCGGGGGGTGCCCCCACGGTGGGCTGGCCCGTGATCGGGGCCCACCGATCCGCGGGCGGGCCTGTGCCGTGGGGGCACTCTTTTTCTTCCGCCTTCGTCATGGTCTTCACTATGGCGGAGGCGGAAGAGACCCTCTCCCCTGCGCATATGCGGGAACGTCAGCGGCTGCTGACGCTCCCGCGCATGCGCCGCCCGGTGAAGACCTTTCGGCACCGGCTGGCGTGGCGCCAAAGGCCTTTCCCGCCAGCCGGTGGAGCGGAAACCACTCCAACGCGGGCCTAGCCCCTCAAGGTGAGGGCTTGGCCCCTAAAGGTGCGGAGGCTTCCGCACCTTTGGGACGGCCCGACGCCGGAGTGGTTCCCGCCACTCCATTACGCCGGAACCCCCCGCCCCGCCGGGTAGGGGAGAATCCCGCCCCATATCTTTTTTTAAATTTAATTTAAGTTTTTTAAATTTAGAGTACCCAATTCATTTTTTCCAATTAAGAGGCAATTTAACATGGCCAATCCACCTACGCTGCACATCTTTGGGTTGTGGGCGCGAAACCCACGCAAACACGGGGAGAATGTGCAAACTCCACACGGAGAGTTAAAGAGAGGCGGTTAGATAATAGTTAACCAGCTGTATTTGCTGCCTATTGAATTATAGTTATTGTTGTTAATAAAAATTGTGTTTACATTTACAAACCTGGTGACTGTAGTTATTGGGTAATAACTTTGGGTATTTTCGAAGAATTAACAATTAATTTCAATTCTGTTACGATTCCAGGTCAAGTGGAGCTGGAATTGACCGCACACTAGCCCAGGGTGTCATAAC
Organism: Scyliorhinus torazame; assembly: GCF_047496885.1. Lineage (NCBI taxonomy): Eukaryota > Metazoa > Chordata > Chondrichthyes > Carcharhiniformes > Scyliorhinidae > Scyliorhinus > Scyliorhinus torazame. The sequence goes on from NC_092709.1 coordinate 320,359,939, forward strand.
ATCATCAATCGCATTTTTGGCCAAATAACCAACCAACTGGGCAATATATAAAGAGGCTGGCATTAACATCCATGAAGTGCATTCATTTCTTTATACTTATTCTTTCTCTTTGCTGTTTCTGCAAACTTTTATGCATCCGCATCTTTGGGGGCCGAGCCCCAACATTGAGGGGCTAGGTCGGCGCCGGAGGAATTTCCGCCCCGCCAGCTGGCGGAAAAGGCCTTGAAACAAAAATATGTTTCACTGAGATCACCTGTCATTCATCTAAACTTGAGTATCGGCCCAATGTGCTCAACATTTCCTCATATGATAACCCCATTATCTCAGAAATCACCCTAGTGAATCTTCTCTGAACTGCTTCCAATGCTCGTATTTCCCTCCTTAAACAAGGAGACCAAAACTGCACACAATATTCTAGTGTAGACTCACCAGTGCCCTGTGTCATAATATACATGCAAGTATATGATGGTGCAGACAGACAGTGAGTGACACAAAGGATGACCAATGAACATACAGAACACAGCCACTATATAACCAGGGGGCACTAGTTTTCCCGCACTCTTGGGATGCAGCCTCTGAGATAGTCAGAGCCCGTGAGCAACAACTAGAACATCCACCATGTGGTAGTAAGATAGTCTGGTCAGCCTCAGGTCTCCAGTCAACGCAGCATAGTGTCAACCCACAGTTCAAGCATGTTTAATAGTTAAGAGTTTAATAAAATAGAGTTGCATTTCTTCAAGTGTTGGAAGCCTGTCTCTCTGCTACAGTAAACGCAGTCCTCGCAGACCCAGCATACCCAACACATCACCCTGTACAGTTATAAGACTTCCCTACTTTTCTACTCCATCCCCTTTGCAATAAAGGCCATCACTCCATTTGCCTTCTTAATTCCTTGCTGTGCCTTGAAGAGGCAGTGGTGTAGTGATATTGTCGTTGGACTAGCAATATAGAAACTCAGTTCTGTGGACCCGGATTCAAATCGCCACCCGTGGCAGAGGGTGAAATTTGAATTCACTTCAAAATCTAATGATGACCATGAAACCATTGCCAATGTTCGCAAAAACCCATCTGGTTCACTAATGTCTTTTAGGGAAGGAAATCTGTCGTCCTTATCTGGTCTGGCCTTTATGAGACTTCAGGTCCACATTAATGTGGTAAGTGCCCTCAGGGATTGGGGGAATGGGCAATAAATGCTGGCCCAGGCAGCAACACTTACATCCCATGAACAATTAAAAAAAAAACCTGCATCCTAACTTGTGACTAATGTACACGGACACCCTGGTCCCTCCGTACAGCAGCACTCTGTAGTCTTTCTCCATTTTTAATTATATTCTGTTTTCTAATCTTCCTACTGACCTCACTTGTTCCCACATTGTCCCTCCATCTGCCAAATCTTTGCCCACTCATAACTTATGTATATGATAGAAGCAAGGAGGTTTTTTCCACTGGCGGGTGAAACTAGAACGAGGGGGCATAACCTCAAAATAAGGGGAAGTAGATTTAGGACTGAGTTGAGGAGTAACTTCTTCATCCAAAGGGTTGTGAATCTGTGGAATTCCCTGCCCAGTGAAGCAGTTGAGGCTACCTCATTAAATGTTTTTAAGGGAAAAATAGATAGATTTTTGAACAGGAAAGGAATTAAGGGTTATGGTGAGGGGGTGGGTAAGTGGAGCTACGTCCACAAAAAGGTCAGCCATGATCTTATTGAATGGGGGAGCAGGCTCAAGGGGCCAGAAGGCCTACTCCTGCTCCTCGTTCTTATGTTGTTATGTTCTTATTGATATCCATTCACAGACTCTTTTGGACCTCCTCACAACTTGTTTTCCTACCTAGCATCAACAAATATGGCGACAATGCATTTGTGTTTGTTGCCATCATCCAATTAGTGATATAGATTGTAAATATTTGAGGCCTCTACACTGATCCCTGAGACAACTCAATGATTACAGTTTGTCAACTTGATGATGACCCGTTTCAGCTGACTTTCTGTTTCTTGTTAATTAGTCCAATCGTCTATCCACGTTAATATATTTACCCCAACACCATGAACTTTTATGTGGCACTTAATCGAATGTCTTTTGGAAATCCAAATCAACTGATTTCCCTTTATCCGCCCGGATTGACAATAATTGATCCATTTCATGGATGATTTTTGCCGGTTCAGAATATATAAATACAAGTCGGTCACTTAGCGTCTCTGGCTGTCCTGCCATTCAGTAAAATATGGGCTAATCTGTCCATCATGCTTGTGGCACAATGCATTGCATCCCTGCCTCTGAACCAGAAACTCCGGGTTCAAGTCTCACCCCAAAATTGATGACCAAGGAAGGTGTGCTCATGACGCGGCCAGACAGGTTGAGCATTCCAATATGCCAATGACTGATGGTAAAAGCAGGAGAGACTCTTGGTCATGATGAATGTGATATAAAATAGTTAGTTTAAATATATTAGTTACAGTAATGTAGATGTAGGCCGGTCTAATTCTCATGAGTTCACAGACAAAGGATTTCAGAAAGCATGGCATGGAAGGGGGAGGGGTGTCTAGTAGAGGAGGAGAAAAGGATGCTGGGTAACAAGAGGCCGGGGGAAAGGAATAAGAAGTGAGCCAATTAGGATGTATGGCCAGGTCAGGAGGGGTATAGGATGACCTATGGGAATCGTTTATGTGAAACTTGATGCCATTTGAATGTATTTGTAGAGATTCCTTTGTCTCCAATAGCCCTTGATTCTGAAGACCCAGGAGGCTGCTTGTGTTCTGGGTTTTTGTGAAGCGAGTCAGACTTGCAAGTCGGGTAAAAATAAATAATACTATGCCTACAAATCCATCTCGAGTTTTATTGAGGCCAGACTGACGGGTAAAGAATTCAAAATTTGTCAGTCACACATGCATGATGCGGACTGGTACCCCTCAAGTTATAAGCCCCTGGTGACAGGTTAGTGACCTGTTCCAGGAATTACTGGCTATGGAAACAGATGCAAATCTGCCTCAGTGCAGATTTGGAATGGAATCTGTCGCTCAACTCTATTCACATTATCAAAATTCAGAATCCAAACTCATGACTTAATGAAAAAAATCTTCATGACCATTTAAAACTCACAAGCTATGATAAAACAGAAAATGCCTCCTCATCTTTTTCTTTGGAAATACTTTCATTAAATGTTTAACATTTTACACAAACTTGCAAAACATAGAAACAAAAAACCCTGAACCAAACACCACCTCCAAACATATCCCCAACACAGCCTGAAACATCAAAAACAAAACAAAAACAAAAGCCCCTACTTACCCCCCCGCCCCCCCCCCCCCCCCCCCCCCCCCCCCGCCGGGTCAGAGAATCGCTCAGGGGGCGCCAATCACGCGACGCCGCTCCGACGCCGCTCCGCCGATTCTCCGCCGAGTTAGGCCGAGTCCCCCCGTTCTCGTATTGTCCCTACCCGGCAGGACCTCGCCGTTCGTGCTGCGGGGGCTGGCCTGGTGGGGGGGGGGGGGAGGGGGGGATCCGACTCCAGGGGGGTGGGGGCCCTCCATGGTGGTATGTCCCGCGACCGGGACCTACCGATCGGCGGATGGACTTATCCCAGTGGGGGCCTATGTTCCTCCGTGCCGGGCCCCTGTAGGTCTCCACCATGTTGCGTTGGGGCGGGCGCCGAGAAGGCAACGCACGAGCATGCACAAACTCGTGCCAGCTGTTCCAATCCTCCACCCCCTCAGGCAAACAACTTATTCCTCGCCTTAGTGAGGTGCACTTGAAGCAATACCTTTAGCTGGATAAGTCTAGCACATGACAACGTAGCATTCACCCTCTGCAACGCCTCACTCCACACCACCTCCTCCAGTATTGGCCCCAACTCCTCCACCCATTTAAGTTCCACCCCTTCCACCAAACTCAACTCTTCCCCTGTGATCTGCACATACATGCCGCTAGTACTGCCCTCCTCTGACCCCAAACTGGAGAGAATCCTCTCCAATATAGATGATGGCGGCACCACCAGGAAATCCAAAAAAAAACCTCTTGGCACCTGGAGGTACCTGAATATGTCCGGGCCTAACAGCCCAAATTTCTCCTTTAGCTCCTCCAGGCTGGCAAACAGTCCCTGCAAGAATAAATCATCCACTCTCTCCAGCCCTCTCTCTCTCCATGCACCAAATGTGGCATCTAGCCTTGCCGGCTCAAACAGGTGGATAGCACAAATGGGAGCCAGCCTTGAAACTGCCTCCAACTTAAAATGCTGGCGGAGTTGCCTTCATATTTTTAATATGGCCGTGACTGGGTTCGTTGAGTACTTTGCTGGTGCCAAACAGAAGTGGCACTGTTACCAATGCCCCCAAACCAGTCCTCCTACATGACCCCGACTCAGCTGAACCCGGAGAGCCCCGGGTACCTGCACAACCCCAACATCTTCTTCCCGTTGGCCACCCATTATTGGAACAACAGATTTGGCAGTGCTAGACCCCCTGTCTGCCTCTCCCTTTGAAGGATCATCCTCCATATCCTCGGGACCTTACCCACCCAAATAAAGCCGGAAATGAGCGGGTCCACCCTTCAGAAAAAGACTTGGGCAGGAACATCGGGAGACTGAAATAAAAATAGAAATTTTGGCAAGATATTCATTTTAACTGACTGGACCCGGCCTGCCAGCGATAACTGGCGACCATCCCACCTTTGCAAGTCCACCGTAACTCCACCCATCAGATTTGTATAATTCAACCTCCGAAGCCGCGTCCAACCCTCTGCCACTTGGACCCCCAAATATTGAAAACCAGACCCCGCCAACCGAAACAGCAAACCGCCCAAATCTGGCTCCCCTCCCGGATACACTGACCCCAAAGTATTCACTCTTCTCCATGTATCTAGAGAAGGCACCGATGCTCTGGCATAATACCCAGAATATTCTCTATTGACGAACATGGGGTCCCGAACATACAGCAGAAAATCATCTGCATTTAAAGACACCCCTATGTTCCACCCAACCTCTAATGATCCCATTCCTCACATATGAGGCCCTCAAAGCAAATGGCCAATGTCACAATTGCCAACACAAACTGCAATGGAGACCTTGGACACCCCTACCTGGTGCACCCCCAAAAGACACGGAGCTCATGGTTGTTATATTCCTTGGAGTAATACATGTTACTCATTTGTTTATGCCGAGAAGTTATACTCAAAGTCGTCCAGTGATAACAAATCATTTATTGAGTAACCAATCAGTTAACTTGTGGGTTTGATTCTTTAATACTTTTACCAGCAGTTTAATTAAACAAGATAGAATTAGATTAAACTATGAATATTATATTGCGCTCTGATCTAACTCTACACTTCTGTTCTCTAGTTACAACACGCCTGAAGAAAGCGGGAAAACAGATTGAGCTTGTATTTATACCCCCTGTTAGTATTGCCCTCTAGTGATCATCTGGCTGTACTGACTACAGATTAACCCTTTATCTATATACATATACAGAGATGACTACAATGGTGTTGTTGAAAACACTAGCAAACGGGGCCGCATACAACAATCACAACCACGACATAAACCCAGGTCCAAACCCAAACTTCTCCAACACTTCAAAAAGATACCCCAACTCCTCCTGGCTGAATGCCTTCTCCGCATCCAGCCTCCTCATCTTTAACATTAAGTCCCAGCGTATGGAATGTTCCAGGGTCATTTTGTGGAACAGTCATCTCTTCATTTAACAGCTGTTACAAAATCCTGTAGTAACCACCGTGCAATGTCTCAGTTATAAGTTGGGCAGCTTTCCCCCAAAATGCAACATATTGACTTGCCAAGTGTATTAGTTTCACATGCAAGATAGACTTCAAGCTATTAATATGGACATACAAAGAACAATACAGCATAGGAACAGGCCCTTCGGCCCTCCAAGCCTGTACCGGTCATGAGACCAACCTTTGCCAAAACCCTCAGCACTTCCTTGTGCCGTAACCCTCTATACCATCCTATCCATGTGTTTTTCAAGATGCCTTTAGAATGCCATTAATGTATCTGCTTCCACAATCTCCCCTGGCAACGAGTTCCAGGCACTCGCCAACCTCTGTGTAAAAAACCTGCCTCACACATCTCCTCTAAACTTTGCCCCAGGGACCTTAAACCTATGCCCCTGGTGACTGACCCCTCCACCGTGGGAAATGCCTGCCGATCCACTCTACTCATGCCTCTCATAATTTTGTAGACCTCTCTCAGTTCACCCCTCAACCTCCGTCTTTCTAATGAAAACAGTCCGAGTCTATTCAGCCTCTCCACATAGCTAACACCCACCATACCAGGCAATATCCTGGTAAACCTCCTCTGCACCCTCTCCAAAGCCTCCACATCCATCTGGTAGTGTGGCGACCAGAATTGTGCGCAATATTCCAAGTGTGGCCTTACCAAGTTTCTATACAACTGCAGCATAATCTCCAGGTCTCTAGAAATTTCAGGCTGCGCAGAAGAGATTCATAAATCATGGGCGGGATTCTCCGCAGCCCCGCGCCGAAATCGCATATGGCACAGGGGCGGAGAATCGATCTTTACGCGGGAATCATAGCCGGCACCGCTCCCGCGATCCTCCGGTCCCCGTGGAATCGCTCGGGCGCGGATTACGCGGCGCGGCTGGGGGGCCATTGGAGGCCCCCCCCAGCAATTCTCCGGGCAAAACTGGCCGAGTTCCCGGCATGGTTCTAACCACGTATTGCCGGTCGGGAACCTCGAGTGGCTGCTGCGGACTCAGCCCGTGGCTGCCCTGGTGGGGGCAGGAGGATCGAGCACCGGGGGGGAATCCTCTTGGGAGGCCGGGGCAGCGATCGGGCGGCTCGGATCTGCGGGCGCCCTGCATCTCGGGGGGGGGGTCTACATTGTCGATGTTGGTCCGCGGTCTGAGTCCGCCATGGCGCACGGCGTGGCCGCTGCAGGCCGCCGCCGTGTGCGCGCGCGGACTCCCAACCTGAAGTGCGGGGGACCTTATCCGCAGCCAGAGCTGCGAGAAGCATTCTGGGGCCCTGCCAGCCCCCTGCAGGTAGGAGAATCACTGTAAATTTTTATATGGAAAGTCCGGGGTGAAACACCAGCGTAAAAGGACATAGCCCCATTTTGGGAGAATACATTCCAATGTTCTTGACTGATAACACATCCACAAGAATGTTGCTGATGCTTTATTTACTCGGAAATACACAACTTTAATCCGCCACACTTTCTCAGTTGAAATTATACGAGTATTCCGATATAAAATGATTCCATAGTGACCCAATTGTGTGGAAGAATAGATTGAGAATATCCAACGTTTCAAATCTGATGGGTTTCTTGAAATTCTGTGCTTAATATTTTCTGATTTCTCTTCAAATTAGTGGTATTCCCTTCCTAAACAATCAATCCCCCTCACTTCCTTGAAGACATTCCTTAAAATCTACCTCTTTTTACCACATACAAACAGACAAATTAGGAGCAGGAGTTGTCCACTCGGCCCCCTCAAGCCTGCTCCGCCATTCAATAAGATCATGGCTGATCTGATTGTAGCCTTCAACCACATTCCTGCCTACCCCTGATAACCTTTCACCCCCTTGTCAATTCAGAATCTGAGCTCTGCCATGAAAATATTCAAAGTATCCGCTTCCACGGGTCTTTTGCGGAGGAGAGTTCCAAAGACTGACGAGCCTCGGAGAGGAAAAGCTTCTTCTCATAGCTGTCTTAAATGAGCGACCCCTTATTTTTAAACAGTTCTGGATTTTCCGACAAGCGGAAACATCCTCTCTACATTCACCTTGTCAACTACCCCTTCGGATCCTAAATGCTTCAATCAGGTCGTCTCTCTCTTCTGAACTCTGGTGGATACAAACATATCTCTGCTACATTTCTTCATAAGACAATCCATTAATTCTGGGGATTAGTCTAGTAAATCTTTTCTGAACTGTTTCGAATACATTTACATCTTTCCTTTAATTAAGAGATCAATACTGTACACAGTACACCAGATGTGGTCCTGTAGAACAGAAGCACAGCGTCCCTAATTTTGTAGTACTTTTGTAGATGCTGGTTTAGCTCAGTGGGCTAGACAGCTGGTTTGTAATGCAGAACAAGGCCAGCAGCGCGGGTTCAATTCCCGTACCAGCTTACCTGAACATGCGCCGGAATGTGGCGACTAGGGGCTTTTCACAGTAGCTTCATACTTGTGACAATAAAAGGTTATTATTATTAATTAATTCCCCTCAGAATAAAGTGTAACATTTCATTCGCTTTCCTATTTGCTGTACCTGTAATCCAGCCTTCTGTGATGCGTGCACTCGGACAGCGAGATTGTTCAGAGCTCTGCAACCTTTCACCATTTAGATAATGCGCTCCTTTATTCATTTTCCTGCCAAAATGCACAATTTCTAATTTGCTCACACTATACTCCATTTGCCAGGTTTTTGCCGAGTTATTTAACCTGTTCATGTCCCTTTGTAGCCTCCTTACGTCCTCTTCGCAATTTACTTTCCTGCCTCTCTTTGTGTCATCAGAAAATTCAGCAACCATACCTTCAGTCCCTTCATCCAAGTCATTATGAATTGTAAAAAGGAAAGGCGCACTGATCCTAATAATTCCTCATGCGCCCTGATGTTAAAATTTATTTCGGAATTGCTCCTGTGAAATAACTTGGGATATTTTACTGTGATTAATGCAAGTCATAGTAGCAGCAGTCATACTTAGAAAGGTTTAGTTTGTTTAATCCTATTAGCACTGTTGCTTCACAGCGCCAAGGTCCCAGGTTCAATTCCCGGCTTGGGTCATTATCTGTGCGGAGTCTGCACGTTCTCCCTGTGTCTGCATGGGTTTCCTCCGGGTGCTCCAGTTTCCTTCTACAAGTCCCCAAAGACATGCTGTTAGGTGAATTGGACATTCTGAATTCTCTCTCAGTGTATCCGAACAGGCACGGAGTGTGGTGACTGGGGGCTTTTCACAATAACTTCATTGCAGTGTTAATATAAGCCTATTTTTGACAATAAAGATTGTTATTATTAGATATTAGCCAATGCCAAATATCTTTGACCATTTCTTCCTTCCTGCAGGTTTTTCATGTTAATTTAATGGAATCAAGTCCACCTCCCCCCCCCCCCCCACTAAAATTGGCCCTCCTCCAATTAAGTTTTTTTTAAATTCCAAATGATCTTTTCCCCTTTTCCATAGATATGAAATAATACTATGATCACTGTTTCCTAAATGCTCCCCCAATGACACTTGATCCACTTGAACAATCTCATTCCCCGGAACCAGGTCCGACAATGCCTCCTTCTTCAATGGACTGGTCATTCTCCTGAACACACTACAAGCACTCTTCTCCCTCTCCGTCCTTAACACAATTATTATTATCCCACTAAGATCCCATATTATCACTGTTCTATCGTTCTGACATGTCCTTGTAATTTCACTGCAACTTTGCCTCTCTATATCTTCCCCACAAGCTGGAGAATTATGATTCTATGATTCATGCCTTCAGGACATCACAAAGTGCTTCACAGCCAATTAAATACTTTTTAAAGTGTAGTCGCTGTTGTAATGAAGATTGAATATTACCTTCAGAACCTCTTTGAAGTCAGGCAGTGAGTTAGAATCATGCTGGAATTTACTGTGTGTTTTTTCCCTGTCTGTTTCTGTTCTTTTTTTTTCAAACCATTTGTTAAACAGTAGGTATTGAAGCCATCATCAGAGACACCAGCTGTGAGAGGGCTTAATGTGCGTGGCAGTGGGAGGGAGATGATTTTACACAATTTTCAAATCACAAGATTGCTGAGGCAGTCCACAATGAGCACAACTCCTCCGATGTTAGTCCAGTTCCCTCAGATTCTTCAGGCCCCAACGATGAACAAAATAATCAAGGCAGCGGGAATATATGGTAACACTAATTGATATTATTATTATATTTAGCAGAAATCTTTCAGTTTGAACATTGAATCACCCGGAGGGGAGATCATCTGCCTACAGGCAGAATGTGTTCTTAGCTCAATCAGCTGGAGCCATAACCATGTCGGTTACCTGTGGGCTGAGCAACATTAGTAATGTCCCTAAACCGGGGTGAAAAACTGGAGATACACGATGCAGGTATTCAAAGTTTTGAGAGTCTTTGAATCCATAATTCTCTTCAATCCAGAGCACTCTCTAGTTTCATACAATGTAAATAAAACTTAGAGTTGAGGTATGGGCGGCATGGTAGCACATTGGTTAGCGCTGTTGTTCCACAGTGCCAGGGTCCCAGGTTCGCTTCCCGGCTGGGTCACTGTCTGTGCGGAGTTTGCACGTTCTCCCCGTGTCTGCGTGGATTTCCTCCGGGTGCTGCGGTTTCCTCCCACAGACCAAAGATGCGCAGGATAGGTGGATTGGCCATGGTAAATTGCCCTTAGTGTCCAAAAAGGTTAAGTGGGGTTGCTACAGGGAATGGGGATGGGGTGGAGGTGTGGGCACTTAGGTAGGGTGCTCTTTCCAAGGGCCGGTGCAGACTCAATGGGCCGAATGGCCTCCTTCTGTACTGTACATTCTATGATTGTGTCATTCTATGATTCTTGGTAAGCTATTACTGGCCTTCACTGATGTGTGAGCCATGCCAGGTCCAAGAGTCCGTTCACTGAAAATCTACAGCCGGGGACCTCGGTCTGGATTCTTCGGCCCTTCTCCTCAAACTATGACCCCAAGTTCTGGTCTCCCCCACCATCGGGAGCATTCTTTTTGAATCTACCCTGTCTAATCCTGTTAGAATTTTGTAAGTTTCTATGAGATCCTCTCTCACTCTTCTAAACTCCAATGAATATAATCCTAACCGACTTAATCTCTCCTCATATGGCAGTCCCGCCATCCCAGGAATCAGTCTGGTAAACTTTGCTACACTCCCTCCATAGCAAGAACATCCTTCCTCAGATAAGGACACCAAAACTCCACACAACTCCAGGTGTGGTCTCACCAATGCCCTATACAATTACAGTAAAACATCTCTTTTCCTACACTCAAATCCTCTTTTGCCTTCTTTACTGCCTGCTGAACCTGCGTGCTTACTTTCATCGACTGATGCACGAGGACACCAAGGTATCGCTGTCTATCCACCTCTCTTAATTTACACCCATTCAAATAATAATCTGCCTTCCTATTTTTGCTACCGAAGCGGATAACCTCACATTTATCCACATTATACTGCACCTGCCATGCATATGTCCAGTCACTCAGTCTGTCCAAATCCCGCTGAAGCATCTCTGCATCCTCCTCACAGCTCACCCTCCCACCCAACTTTGTATATCTGTAAGTTTGGAGAGAATACATTTAGTCGCCTCGTCCAAATCATTAATATATAATGTGAACAGTTGAGGTCCAAGACCAGACCCCTGCGATGCCCCACTAATCACTGCCTGCCAATCGGAAAAATACCCATTTATTCCAACTTTTGCTTCCTGTCTGCTCCATCCAGCTCCAGGATATTGTTAAACTAGAAAGAGTGCAGAAGAAATTTACGAGGATGCTAAACTGGAGACCTCCTTGGCACCATGGTGGAGCGGAGGCTGGTGCTGTACCCTGGGCCAGGACAGAGGTCATCAGGCTCCATCGTTCACCTTGCCTGGGCGGAGGTGGGAGGCTCAGTCAACGGCATCAGGATGGCCTGGACTGGAGACCAGTGCAGAATAAAACTGCACAACTCCTCAGGACGGCCAGGGTGATTACCCAGCACTGAGCCCCTGGCACCAAGCACCCACATGTGACCCGGACCCCCAAACCGCCCCCGGGGGGACGGCCGAACCCCTACCCTGACCCACATGGCTGCACCCATGCCAGCCACAATGGCTGGGTGCCCTGGCCACCGTGCCATCAGATACCCAACCCCCGGGCTGCATACGTCGGGCCGACTAACACTGTTGCTGTTTGTGTTTGTACCCCCAGGACATGACCGTGCACAACCGCCAGGAAAAGACTGGAGGGGGACCGCCAGACCTGTGCCCCCTCACCATTCCCGAGCAGAGGGCACTAGACATTGTCGGCGGGCCGGAGGAGAGGGAGGTCGCCGACGCGGAGGTCGGAGACGCACCACAAAGTGAGATCCCTTGCCTGGTTGCGTGTCCCCATGACAAATATGTGCCCACCCCAACCCTCCACACACCTCACCCTGTACCCCAAACCCCCTCACCCCAACCCCCCTCCTCACCCCACACCCCAACCTGCTCACCCCACACCCCAACCCCTCTCACCCCAGCCCTCACCACCCCAAGCCTCACCCCCATCCTGCTATCTAACCATACGTGCTGACTTGTATCTTACAGGACCATCCGAGACCTCCCGCCCCCAGCCAGATCCAGTGCCGGTGCCCCCCAGCCAGCCGAGCACCGACGGGGAGAGCAGCCGGAACACCAGCTGTCTGCCCGAGATGACCCAGGACACCACGGAGTTTGGGTCAGAGGAGGACACTGATTTTCTGTCATTGCTATCTGTAACACTGTCCATCATCTTCGGGACTATCACCTCAGTTGGGCAAATTAGTGAAGAGGCTCCTGGGACACTCACTGATGCGCACCATACAGTCGTTCCAGTACAGCAGGTGGAGGTAGGAGCAGCCGCGGGGCCGGATGGTCGGAGGGCAATCTTGCCCCAGGAACTAGCTGCCGCCCAGATGGGTCCCAGGTTCCTGGAAGATCCAGTCCCAGCCACAGTGCAGGTGCAGGCAGAGACTCAAGGCCCACAAGAGGGGATGACGGCCGGCTTCCAGCACCTGCAGAGGCAGGTGGAGGAGTCCAACCGCCTGCAGGAGCAGGGGATCGTGCCAATCCAGGCTGAAACCACACGGGTGGTGTCCACGGTGGAGGCAATGGGGGCGACGGTGTCGGACATGGGTCAGCGTGTGCATGGCCTGGGGCATTCTGTGCAGGCGGGGCCTGAGGCCCAGGTCAGGGCTGCCCTCTCCAGAGCCAGCTGGAGATTGCAGCGGCGCTCCTCAGGGTGGCTGAGTCACAGCAGGCCATTGCTGAGGGATTTGGGGGGGGCCTCGGGAAATGGCTCCGCTCGCACCCCCATCCTATGGAGAAGCCCGGGGGCCATCGGGCACCCCGAGGGAGGAGGAGGTGCTGGCCCCATGCCAGTGACTCCTGCAGGGGAGGTCCCGGAACACTGCAGCACCTCGGACTCCACCCCCCCCCCCCCCCCCCCCCCCCCGCCACATCCTGTCTCTGGTGCAGCTGGTGGGCGGAGGCCAAAACAGGGCAGCACCATGCCAACTGGGACATCCGAGGAGCAGTTGGGCCCATCCAGGCCAGGCCGCCCAGGAGGCGTGCACCAACGGGGATCACAGGGCAGGAGTCACAGCAGTCCACCTCCACTCCTGCTGTACCGTCTGGGGAACCACAAAGACATAGTGGTAGGGCCCGTAAGACCAGAAAGTTAGACACCAGTTAAGTTGGCATGGGTGCAGGGCACAGTTGGGTTATAGAGGCTAGGGCACAGATTGCTATATTGTGGAGGATGCAGCAGACCACCACGATGGGGCCGACCCTGCTTGCCCCGTACTGGAGGGCCCGTCCAGAACAGTCCAAGCACCTGAAGAGCATCTTCAGGACCCTGAAGCACCTCTCAACAATGCCCCTGGTCGCACAATGGGCATCATTGTAGCGGTGCTCCGCATCGGCCTGTGGCCTGGGCATCGACATTATCAGCCACGACCGTAATGGGGAACCCCTGTCGCCCAGCAACCAGCCCCGCAGCCGGTGGGGGGTGTCCCTCGAACATGCTGGGATCCGGGATGAACGATTGTGCCAATATGAATGCGTCATCCACACTGCCCGGGTACCGGGCGCAGACGTGCAGGATCCGCATCTGGTGGTCATAGACCACCTGACCATTCATGGAGTGGTACCCCTTTCGGTTGGTGAACAGCGGCCTGTTATCCGCCGATGGCCGCCCGGCGACATGCACCCCATCGATTACCCCGCTGCCCGGGCATCCTGGTGGGAGCGGTCCACTGGGTACTGGATGTACCGGTCCGCAAGGGCATACAGGGCGTCAGTCACGGCATGGATGCACCTGTGCAGCCGATGACTGTGAGATGCCGGACAGGTCCCCACTTGGCGACTGGAAAGACCCCAGCGTGTAGAAGTTGAGGGCCACCTGGAGCGGGTGTCCTCCCCCATACCCATGCGGCCCCAGGTCTGTCATCATGTGGCAGATGTGTCTCACTGTCTCTCTACTCAGCCACAGTCTCCTCCTGCATGCCCGGTCCGGGAGGTCCTAAAGGGCATGTGGTCGCAGCATACGCGTGCCCTCATCCGATGCCTCCTTGGCACCACCTCCTCCTCCTCCCCCTCATCCTGTCGGGCGGCCGGCCCTCCAGCCTGAGCGGCTGGCACCTGTCCCTCTGCAGCTTGCTCCTCTGCAACAGCCTCCCCCTCCTCTCTGAGCCGCCCCCGCTCACACTGCCACAGGGCTGCATGCAGGGCAGCAGCCATCGCCACGGCAGGCAACATCGCTGGTTGATGACCGAACATAATTACCTGCAGGAGGTGAGTGGAAAACATGTAATCATGGCGCATATACCCGTGCACAACCAGGTACCGTGGTTTGCACAATGGCCCCGGTTGTCACCGCGCACCCTAGCCCAGCCCCCCCCCCCCCCCCCCCCCCCCCCCACCTCCGCACCACGGCCCCATCGGTGTCCCTGGTCCCGGTGCCTGTCCCTGCTGCCAGGGCCACCATTTGATGGCACAGCCCTCACAGGGTCCGTCGGTGTGGCCCTGGTTGGTGTCAGCGGTTGAGTGGAATGGCCGGGGAGGGGGGCAGGCGCCCACTCATACGGCCGTTTTCTGTGCGTCCATCCAGGGGCCAGGGTGGGCGGCCAGCAAGATGGCCACCGTAATGGCGCTCGGGAGCTCCGCGGCCGCTCGGGCTGTCCCCCCCCACTTTTGTCGCCCCCCACCGGCCCTGGCAGGCACCCCGCCCCCCCGGCCCTAGCAGCCCCCCCCCCCACACACACAGAAAGCGTGGCCGGTGTCCGATACTGGAGCCTACAGTCCTACCTCCTCTCGCAGCCGCCTAAGCCAGTTCACCAGCTTCACGATTTTTTACAGCACATTAGAATCACGGCATCCAGAAATCGGCCCATCCGAGGCGCAGAATCGCTGAGGCCCCGGAAAATCAGTTGTCAGGCAGATAATTAGATGCATACTGTACTTCCGGGCTGCGCGGTGGGCGCTGCAATTTCATGGAGTTGGGGGGTCTGGAGAATGCCGAATCTGCGCGAAATCGGCATCAAGCCCGATTTCGGCATCGGAGCCAATTCTCCGGCCGATCGCGTTTCTGATTTCGGCGTGATGTCACGGGGAATCCAGCCCAAGGTCTGGCAAATGTTTGTCTGAAGCTGAGCTTTCATACTTAATGTTTCTGACATGCTTTGCATCCTCCGGAATTCATGCCTGATGTCCTTCATCCCAAGCTTTAAAGGACTTATTGAATCAATGATGCATTTTGTTGTCATTAATGGTTAATGAATTACTTCAATGGCTTCAGCTGATCCATTTGTATTACCAATTTAACAATTTCGAGCAGAACCAGACATCATAGCGAGGACTGCATCAATGATTGATTGATTTTAATTAATTAACTGCTGGCAATTTCCCTCAAAGGTGATTGTGTGGAATGGTGGAACTGTGTTTGTTCTTCAGTCAACATTCACCTTGATTTCTGTCATTTTTTTAGTTCAATCCTTCTGGTGTCCAAGCCAAAAACAGTGGCAGCCTATGAAACTGGAGGGCTCCTTTCACAGAAGGGGTCCTGAGTCCATGCATAGAACAGCAAAGTGACGGGATGGTAGCAATGATGCTACTAGTGGTGGGCGGATGGTTGAAATTCCTTGAGGTCCTGTTTTAGGGTCTGAAATGGGTGTCTTGCATGCGAGGTGCCTCATCGCCCACACAACCTGGAGGCTGCCAGCGTGACCTGACACCGCACCCTGAACCTCACAAGCATAAATCGAGCTAAGAGGAAGGAAGAAACATTGTTAAATTGTAAATACATCAAAAAAAATATATGAACCGAGTACAGAGCAACCATGCCAACACTGGGCTTGTTCAATTAGAGATGGTCATACACTGTGAAAGGTTAAACTGTGCAAACCTCTGCACAGTTAATACCACGTCTTTTTGAAGGGCGCTGTGTGGGAGGAAATGTGCTCAATAATCTGCTATTGTACACAGTACTTGTGTACAATAGGTAAGCAGTGCAGGGAAGTGAAAAGGGAGATTGATGCAAGGGAAGCTATTCATCAGTAAGAGAGAAAAAAAGAGTTCCCAAAATCAAGAGGACAAAATTGAGTGTAAGAGGAAGAAAGAAGGTGAGCCAAAATAAACAATTGACTCTGGATTGCTCGTGATAATCAAATTGTGTTTGTTAAAAAGCAGAAGTGAGAATGGTATTGATTTGGTACTTCAAACACAAATTGAATTTCACTTTGTTAGCTCGAGGTAGAAAAAGAGAATCCGGTGCAACTTTGTCAATTAAAAAGTATTTACAGCACTGAAAACAGACCATTCATCCCAGCCATTTCCATCTTGCTATTTATGCTCCATAAAAGCCTCTTAATAGCCATCTTCGTCTAACCCCAGCACCCCAGCAACGTATCCTTCTATCCTTTTCTCCCTCGTGTCCTGATCTTGTACACTAATGGTGTTTACCATAATCCAGTCCTTGTGGTAGCAAGCTCCACATGCAATGCTCTATTTGGGTAAATACATTTCTCCTGATTATCTTTTACATTTATTAGTTAATGGGGGATATTTTCCAGCCATTCTCGCCAGCGGGATCTTCCGGTGTCGCCAGCGGCAAACCCCCACCACGGGTTTCCTGGTAGCGGGAGATGGATTCAATGGGAAATCCCATTGACAGTGGTGGAACCAGACGATACCGCCACCGAACAATGACGGGTCACCTTTAAACTCCCTCCCAGCATGTGAATCAATGATCTGTAAGAATAAGGTGAACGTCTTCTCTTTAATGTGGTGGAAACCTTTCAAGCGCTTTTTTTCACAGTCAATATCATTGCCCTTTCACTTTTTCAAGCCTCTGTGCATGCTTAGAATTCTAAAAGCTTTGAACTACATTGGTTACATGCAATTTCACAATCCGTTGCCTTTTACAAGCATCGTGATTGACAGGTCCAGGCAATTGCAAAGCAAGGCTTACCGTTGTTTATTTACATAGCTCTCGAGGGATCCATTAACTCTGAAGTACTTCCTCTTTTGAGCAGGTGTTCTTTCTAACTGCGTTTTTTTTTAAAGAGGTTGTCTCTTTGTTCAGAAGAGCTTCGCAGAAACACCCAGTGTGGGGGCAGAACTCAGGATTTAAGGCTACAGAAAGAAAACTTGCACTTTCCTCTTGCAGATCATTAATATTGATATTCTGGAAGATTCCAACACATCAGGGAAGACATTAAACTGACAATTGACATGCTGAAAAGCAGCTTGATAAATTTTATGGCTTCAAATGGGAAGATCAGCAAAATGACCCCGATCCTGGGAAAGACCCCCGATCTGAGCCCCCCCAGGTCAGGCCAGCCCAAGCCCCTCTGATCCACCGTCCCCTGAAGGACCCTTCAGGGTACCCTGGAGGCAATTGTAGGGAGGGTACTCACCCCCTTTCCCTCTCTTGGAGTGCAAGGTGCCAAGTCGGCATTGCCAAGGGTGTGCTGAGGGGGGTGAAAGGCGGATTTTTGGGGGGGGTGGCTGAAGGGGATCCGAATGGGTAATCCCATAACAGGATGTCACTTTCTTGGGGGCTGCCTTTCCAGTGATTGGGGGCCCCTTTCTATGGATTGGGTTGGCCATTCCAGTGATTGGGGGGGGAAGCTGCAACATTATTCTGAGATTGGGGAGCAATTTAAAAATGGATCTCTGAGGAACAGGACCAGTCAACAGTTCAGGCCCTGCCCCCAGAAGTCCAATGTAAAACCCGATCCTGTGGAAAAAAAAATTTCAGTGCAATTGAATGGAAGGTCAGCATCGCTCCTAACGGCAGTGGGAAACCGTGGCGGGAGCACTAAGACTCGAAACAGGAGAATTGAGTCCATTAACTCTGTTTCTCTTTTCACAGATGCTGCCAGACCTGCTGGGTCTTTTCAGCACTTTCTGTTTTTATTTTAGTGATTTTTAACCGTTGTTGAAGAAGTTATTCCTTGTGATTGAATCTATTCTTGTCTGATTGCTGTAATTGGTTGAGTGTCTTTCATTAAAGTGCAATTATTCATCATCTGTCCAAATCCAATACTATGCTGTTCGTGTCGCCTGTTTTATCAAGTTAACCCTGCCAGCACTTCATGTTCAACATGACAACATCAGATCACAGCTCACGAGAACATAGTGCGGCTGTAATGGTCCCCGTGAAATCACGCTGCGTTTTAATGGCCTGTTCCATCTTTGTTTTCGGGGAAGCTGTGTGCTTACCACAACAATAATTACTGGATCACAGAATAGTTTTTCTCCAAATGGATGATGTAGTGATATTTCACGATCTTGATGGGGGGAAAAACAGATGCGACAGAGGGTGGGAGGGAAGAAAATTGATGCATTATCATTTTATAAACCTGAGTCAACATGATCTGGATTCTGAAGCATTTCTATTTTACTGAGCTTAGCGACTCTTCACTCACTCTGTGGGCTGGTCCACTCCATGCTTTCTCAGCTAAGCATAATTCTATTTCTTCGATCCTTCACAAATTTGCTTCAAACAGTGTGGGAAGGAAATCAATTTGAGTCTTAAGGATGCAGCTAATGTTCTGCTGAAGATGAGGAAAATGAAAACCACATCCCCAAGGCCCCAGTCTCTCAATATTTAATGAGGTATTAAAATCTGCCAGCTATAATTACGACAGTTCTTTTTTTAATAAAGTGTTTTTTGAACCATCAATACATCCACACCGCAACACCTAGTACCATGCCAGAATCAATGTGCACATAGCCCTTCATGTATCTGTAAATCAACATTATAAACTTGGAGGGAAAAAAGCCTGGACAATCGTATAGTCAGATCACTAGCAGATTTGGAGAGTTCTTTTCTGTAACAAATTAAATTGTCTTGTTGCATATATCAGCCCTTTTCAGACCACTGGAAAAGTATTTGAAAGTATTTAAAATCATAATAAAACCTGTCTTTGAGCTGTATGCTGAGCTCAGGAGGTGTGTCTTCACTTGGTGATGTTATTAGGAGTGTAACTTCGCTGACAGTACACCATGCTGCAAGGCTCCGCAGATCTGCAAAGAAAAATTTTCATGGGATGTGGATGTCATTGGCAAGGTCAGCATTTGTTGCCGATCCCTAATTGTCCTTGAACCCCGATCAGTCCACCCTCTCAGCCCCTTCAGCCACACCCCCCTCAGCCCCCTCCACAACCCCCTGAGACCAACAGTCCCTGTGAAATCATACTGCGGCCCCCCCTTCAGGCCGCACCCCATGGCACTGCCAACAGTGCACTTCCCCTGACACTGAACCCCTGGTAGTGACACTTTCTCCTGACTCAGTGAATCCCGGTTGCTGGGGGGGGTGCAATCAAGAAGGTAAGTTGAAACACCAAAACACCGCCTCGGAAAGAACAACTGAAAGCACTTAGCATGTCTGAAGTTGCCTGCAGTTGTCTATTAGAACAAGGGTGTTGATAAGCATTGCAAAGAACAGTACAGCACAGGAACAGACCCTTCGGCCCTCTAAGCCTGTACCGGTCATGAACCCTTGGCCAAAACCCTCAGCACTTCCTTGTGCCGTATCCCTCTATATCCATCCTTTCCATGTATTTGTCGAGATGCCTTTTGAACACCGTCAATGTACCTGTTTCCACAACCTCCCCGGGCAGCATGTTCGACGCATCCACCACCCTCTGTGTAAAAAACATGCCTCACACATCTCCTCTAAACTTTACCCCACAGACCTTAAAATTATGCCCCTATTGACTGACTCCTCCAGCCTGGGAAAGAGTGTCTGCCCATCCACTCTATCTATGCCTCTCATAATCTTGCAGTTTGAAACAACGGGGGGGGGGGGGGGGGGGGGGTACTTCAGATCCATTCAACTGTGAAGGGAATGATAAATAAACAAAGCTCTTGTCTGCTATGCAAAAACCATTAAGCTGTCAATACAAATGTGAGGTAATGCATTTTGGAAGGTCTATTGCAGGTAGGAAATATACAGTGATTGGTAGAACCCTCAAGAGTATTGACAGTCAGAGAGATCTAGGTGTACAGGTCCACAGGTCACTGAAAGGGGCAACACAGGTGGAGAAGGTAGTCAAGCAGGCATACGGCATGCTTGCCTTCATTGACCGGGGCATTGAGTATAAAAATTGGCAAGTCATGTTGCAGCTGTATAGAACCTTAGTTAAACCACACTTGGAGTATAGTGTTCAATTCTGGTCGCCACACTACCAGAAGGATGTGGAAGCTTTAGAGAGGGTGCAGAAGAGATTTACCAGGATGTTGCCTAGTATGGAGGGCATTAGCCTTGACAAGAGGTTGAATAAACTCGGTTTGTTCTCACTGGAACGAAGGAGGTTGAGGGGCGACCTGATAGAGGTCTACAAAATGATGAGGGGCATAGACAGAGTGGATAGCCAGAGGCTTTTCCCCAGGGTAGAGGGGTCAATTACTAGGGGGCATAGGTTTAAGGTGTGAGGGGCAAGGTTTAGAGTAGATTTACGAGGCAAATATTTTACACAGAGGGTAGTGGGTGCCTGGAACTCGCTGCCGGAGGAGGTAGTGGAAGCAGGGATGATAGTGACATTTAAGGGGCATCTTGACAAATCCATGAATAGGATGGGAATAGAGGGATACGGACCCCGAAAGTGTAGAAGATTTTAGTTTATACGTGCAGCATGGTTGGCGCAGGCTTGGAGGGCCGAAGGGCCTGTTCCTGTGCTGTACTTTTCTTTGTTCTTTGTTCAAAGGCTAGTTAAGGTTACGGGGCCATCAAATTGAACGAAAACAAAGCATTTCAAAGGCTCTCAGGGGACTTCAAAGCTTTTCAAGGGTTGTGAGTATTTTCTGAAGGCTCATGGACTTCAAAAAGCTGAGTGTTAAAAGCATGGGGTGAGTGAACTGATGTGGGTAAAGGGAAAATACTTGCAGCTTCCTGGCTTGTATCCTCAGTGAACTGATTGCTCACCAGCTGTCAAGCAGAGCATTTCAAAGTGAGCAGACCACTTTAAAGGACATGTTTTCAAAGGAGACAAGAAGGATGATGATTTGATCAGAGAGCTGTCTGAAATCACCATGCCAAGAGTGATCTTCAGGTTTTGCAGGGCGAGAAGGGAATGTCCAGCCGCAGGACCCCCTTCCCAGGGGGGAGAGTCCTGAGGTTAACCCTTTACCCTCAGCCCAAGCCCTCCCAACACCCAAGAACCTTGGCCCTGCCCACCCCCCTCAGCGTCCATCGTGCCAGGTCTACGCCTGTCAAGACCTGCACCAAAGCCCGCCCGATGGAGTTCTCACTGGGGTCTGGTGGAGCAGAATGGGAGTGCTTAGCATCAGGATTGAAGCCCGCCAATTGTATGAAAACGAGGTAGTTTCACATAATTAGAGGCTTCCCACCCACTCTAGGCGGGAAGCTCATTTTGGCCGGCAGAGCGGGACTGGAGACTCGGGACATGTCTGCCGCCTGACGCTGATCCCAATTTTGAACCAGCGCAGAATTTTCTGCCCGATTGGGATTCACGATTTTAACGGGGGAAGTGGAGCATCCCAGCCGTAGTCATTTTTGAGGAGAATCAGCCCCTTAGTCATTTTTTGAAAGAATTCCGCCCAATTCTTAGCGTACCTTCTCTCAATAAGCTGAGTAAATAGGGAGGACTGCTGACCGAAGTGGCCACAACCTTGTAACATTGTGAGATTTAAATATCACTTACCCCTTTGAATGTCTGACTTCACTGGAAGATTTTGTTGCTGGTTTGTAATTGGAGCCGGAAGGATGGATACATGGAGAATAACCATGTTTGCTGGGACTGAAATAAAGTTATTCCTTCAATATCACAGCACTAGAGGGATCAGAACAGAACACAGCTGGGAAGAAAGCACTGTGTTCTACCTGAGGTCGTTGATGACAATTCTTCCCCCCCACCCCAATATTTTGATTCAGGAATTCCACTCATTTTGATCTGTCTCCTGAGTTGGCAGCTCTCCATTGTTCCGAAGCTCTATCACGCAGCCCTATGTAACTGTGCCAATATAGGTTTCCATGTGTCCGTTCACACACGCCTGTTGGCTGCCACGACATTCCCAAGTCCATCAACACTACACGTTTCTTATTGTTCATTTCTATTTACATCTCCTCATTGCCTACCCTCCATAGAACGTGCCCTTTAACTGAAGCTTCGGGTGCCCTGTTCAAATAGCTCCCTTTTTGGCTCAGTGTTAAATGTTCTTTGCTATCACTCCAATGGAGCATCAGAGGCTACTTTACTTGGTTGAAGGTGTTACATAAATGTAAGTTGTTGAATTTAAATTCGCAACCAGACACAATGGGTTTTGAACGCTCATTCTACTACATTATTAATCCAACCTTTTGGTATTACTAACCCAGTATCACAGCCATTACTCTCCAGCTGCCTGGATGAATGCAGCTTCAACAACCCATCGGAACCTCGACACCATCCAGGACAAAGTGGCCCACTGGCTATGTACCCCATGCACCACCTTAATCATTCACCTCTACCACGCACAGTGGCAGCACGGTGGCACAGTGGTTAGCACTGCTGCCTCACAGCTCCAGGGTCCTGAGTTCAATTCCATCCTCGGGTGACTGTCTGTGTGGAGTTTGCACTTTCTCCCTGTGTCTGCGTGGGTTTCCTCCGGGTGCTCCGGTTTCCTTCCACGGTCCAGAAATGTACTGGTTAGGTGGATTGGCCATGGTAAATTGTCCCTTAGTGTCCAAAAGGTTAGGTGGGGTTACGGGGCTAGGGTGGAGATGTGGGCATAAGTAGGGTCCTCTTTCCAAGGGCAGGTGCAGACTCAATGGGCCGAATGGCCTCCTTCTGCACTGTAAATTCTATGATACCACTGATGAACAGTAGCAGCAGTGTGTACCAAGATGATGCACCATGTTGACTCACCAAGACTCCTTAGACACAACCTTCCAAAGCCACAACCTCTACCATCTATCAGGGCAGAGGCAGCAGGTGAAATGGAACACCACCACCTGGAGATGCTCCTCGTAGTCACTCACCATCCTGACTTGCAACTCTATAGCCATTCTTTCACTGCCGCTGGGTTAATATCCTGCCACTCCCTTTCTAACAGCACTGTGGGTATACCTACACCACATGAACGGCAGCGGTTCAAGAAGGCAGCTCCCCACAACGGGGAAATCAGGGATGGGCAACAACTGCTGGCTTCAGCCCAAAAAAAATCCACATCCCACCAAAGACCATAAATGAAAATAAGATCAAAATAATAAACTGGGCGAAAGGTGATTTTAATGGAACGAGAATGGGCAAATATACAACAAACAAAGAAATAAACAACAGTGGAAAGTCTGTAAAATAGTGAGAAATAAAATTCAGGAGAAATAAATCCCAATAAAAAGTAAGTACAAATTGGCCAGTAAAAAGTCACCATGGATAAATAAGAAATAAGGATGCAATTGAAACTAAAGATGAAGGCAGACACTAATTACTGAGGCAAAAAGGAAATTTGAAAAGATTAAGAAAGAAGTTAAAGAAAAGAAAGGAAAGACAAAATTTGCAAGTAAATTGCAGAGGAATAGAAAGGAAACAGTAAAGTAGCTTACAGGCACATAAAGAACTGAAGATAAATCAGGAAAGGAATAGAGGGACAGAGGTGATGGCAGAGGGCTGAAGAATTACAAATATTACTCTGTCATTGCTGTCTTTGGTCTGATATGTGGTAGTCATGGGCCTTGAACCATAGCAAAGGTGGGAGGCAATATAGTCAGCAAACTATCTTTTATTAACATTGAGCTGATTATCTATGAGGAGAAACTGCTTTCCCCAAAGTTTGTGAATCTGTGGCATTCGCTACCCCAGAGTGCGGTGGATGCTGGGACAGTGAGTATATTTAAGGAGGGATTAGAATGATTTTTAATTAGTATTGGGTTGAAGGGTTACGGAGAACGGGCAGGACAGTGGAGATGAGGCCATGATGAGATCAACCATGATCGTACTGAACCGTTGATCAGACTTCAGAGTCTAATTTGCCTACTCCTGCTCCTTGTTCTTATGTTCTTATATTCTAAGAAAGAACTATTCTGTCTGATTCCACTTTCCAGCTCTTGGTCTGTGGCCCTGTCGGTAACAACAGCTCACGCACAAATCTGGCGTTCTTGGTTAATAAGGGGATTTCTTGAATAATCAGGGGATCAGAGGTAATGGGGAGAAGGCAGGAAAATGACGACGTGGATCATTTCAGCCATGATCGAATGGCGAAGTAGACTTGATGGGCCGAATGGCCTAATTCTGCTCCTATATCTTCTGGCCTTATGGTCTTATAGGTAGTCTTTACACAAGGTTCTCTGCAGAGAAAATCCAACATTATGCAGGACTACTAACCTTTAGCAGTTGCCTGTGAACTATTTAATAACACGATTCAGCTTTGAAGAATTCCCGTGTTAACAAATAACATTTTAGTAGCTTTAGTGTGTTCAATCCACCTACCCTGCACATCTTTGTGTTGTGGGGGTGAAACCCACGCAAACACGGAGAGAATGTGCAAACTCCACACGGACAGTGACCCAGAGCCGGGATCGAAACTGGGACCTCAGCGCCATGAGACTGTAGTGCTAACCACTGAGCCACCATGCTGTCCTCTTTACACAAAGTTCTCCATGCTCTGTAATTATGTGATCTCACATCACTATCATGTAGACTATATATTTACATATTTAACATTAACCATTTATACTATACTGACACTCTTGTTCAAAAAAGGATATTAGGGTTTACCGGCGTGGTGGGAAAGTTTCCAGAAATAATAATTTGGGGACAAAATTAACAGTCACTCCGGTGAATGCTTGTTAATGAAGGAAAGCCAACATGGATTTGTTTGGAGTGAGTTGCATTCAACTAACTTGCTGGAGTATTTTGTCGAGGACACACGGGCTTCCAGAAGGCATTTGATAAAGTTGTCCAACAGGCCTGTAGGAAAATTTATAGCTCATGAAATAGAAGGGACAGTGGTAACATGGATCAATTCAATTGGCTGAGCGACAGGAACAGAGGGCGGAACTCTCTGGCCATGTGCGACCGGAGAATCCCGCCCAAGGTCATTGTACTCGGCTCATCCGTGGCTTTCTTGCGGCAGGCGGGGCAGGAGAATCCAACCCCGAGAGTCATGGTCAATGGATGTTTCGGGGGCTGGCGGAAGATTGATGGTGGAGTTCCCCAGGGGTAGCTGCTGCCACCCTTCCTCTCCCTGATACATATTAATGAAGGAGATTTTGGTGCACAATTTCAAGCTTTGTGGATGAAACGAAACTTGGAAGCATTGCAAACTGTGTGGAGAATAGTGTAGCACTTCAAAAGTACCGGTGAGTGGAATGGGCATTCAAGACGCAGATAAAATCTGATGCAGAGAAGTGTGAAGAGATTTGTTCTGAATGCATGAGAGACACATAAAATGATTCTTATAGAGTCACAGGAGCAGAAGGACCAGGGTATCTATGTGTTCAAAACATTAAAGGTCACAGGACAGGTTGAGAATGTGGTTATAAGAATACAGGAGCACTGGCTTTTTAATAAGGGCAGATGGAGGGGAGTACAAGAGCAAAGAAGTTACAATAAACTTGGGTAAAATATCAATTCGGCCTCACCCGGAATATTGTATCACTTCTGGGCATTGAGGCACGATCAATTGGACAAAGATGATAGTTGAATCCAACTGAGGCTTTATTGCTATCAGATGTGTGGCCTCCCACAGCAGCTGGCGAAATGGCTGCTGGCTGGAGGACACGCATATTTATACCCCGCCTCCTGGGCAGAGCCAGCAGGCAGGGACTACCGGCGAACCTGTGGTACAGGTCCTACCATACATCACCTCATACAGGTGCAACAATGGTTTACCACATTCACCCCCCTGTTAAAGATTGAGTCTGGCGGGGGTGGTGGATAACTATATACAACAATGAGTTAATATTTACAAGATTTGAGCAAACAAATGTCCTTTGATGTCCGGTGGACCGGTTAGAGGTTTAGCCGGTCCGGGGCCTTGATGTTCCTCTGGGAGCGATGCAGTGGTGTCGGCGATGTTGGTGCTGATCTGGTCGATGGTGACTCCGGGAGCATGCCAAAATCCTCTTCAGCATCGGACGTAGGCAGGGGGGGGATGGATGGTCCTGGGGGGGTGCTGTTGGGAGCGACGGGGGAGGGGAGGGTGGCGCCGGGGGCGGAGGGGGTGTGGGGGTGGAACCTGCTGGTGCCAGGTCCCTGAGGGAAACAGTATCCTGGCGGCCGTCGGGGAACGCCACGTAGGCGTACTGGCGGTTTGCGTGAAGCAAGTGCACCCTCTCCGCCAACGGGTCCACCTTGTGGAGTCAGACATGTTTACGAAGAAGCACTGTTCCCGGAGCTGTGAGCCAAGTCAGGAGTGATGCCCCGTATGTGGACTTCCTGGGGAAGGCAAAAAGACGTTCATGGGGTGTATTGTTAGTAGCAGTGCAGAATAATGAGCGAATGGAGTGGAGTGCATCAGGGAGGACATCCTGCCAGCGGGAGGCCGGGAGGTTTCTGGACCGTACGGCCAGCTGGACGGCCCTCCATACCGTCCCATTCTCCCTTTCTACCTGTCCGTTTGCCCGGGGGTTATAGCTTGTCGTTCTGCTGGAGGCGATACCACTGCTGAGCAGGAACTGATGCAGCTCATCACTCATGAATGAGGATCTCCTGTCACTGTGGATGTAGGCGGGGAAACCAAACAGAGTGAAGATCGAATTGAGGGCTTTAATGATGGTGGCAGATGTCATGTCGGGCAAGGGATGGCGAAGGGGAACCGAGGGTATTCATCGATCACACTGAGGAAATATGTGTGACGATCGGTGGAGAGTGGGGGTGCCTTTGAAGTCCAGGCTAAGGCGTTCAAAGGGGCGGGAGGCCTTTACCAGGCGCGCGCGGTCCGGCCGGTAGAAGTGCGACGTGCATTCCGCACAGACCTGGCAGTCCCTGATGATTGTCCTTACTTCCTCGACGGAGTAGGGCAGATTTTGTGCCTGAATGAAGTGGTACAACCGTGTGACTCCTGGGTGACAAAGGCTGTCGTGTAGGGCCCGGAGTCGGTCTACTTTTGCGCTGGCACATATACCTCTTGCTAGGCAGTCTGGAGGTTCGTTGAGTTTGCCGGGGCGATACATAATCTCGTAATTATAGGTGGCGAGCTCGATTCTCCACCGCAAGATTTTATCATTTTTGATCTTGCCCCGCTGTGTGTTGTTGAACATGAAGGCTACCGACCGTTGGTCAGTGAGGAGAGTGAAGCTCCTGCCAGCCAGGTAATGCCTCCAATGCCGCACAGCTTCAACGATAGCTTGGGCCTCCTTTTCGATGGGTGAGTGCCGAATTTCTGAGGCATGAAGGGTGCGGGAAAAGAATGCCACGGGCCTGCCTGCCTGATTGAGGGTGGCGGCAAGGGTGACGTCTGATGCGTCGCTTTCTACTTGGAAGGGTAGTGTCCCATCTACAGCGTGCATTGTGGCCTCGGCAATATCAGCTCTAATCCGGGGAAAGGCCTGTTGGGCCTCGACCGTCAGGGGAACTGGGTGGCCTGTATGAGTGGGCGGGCCTTGTCCGCATAGTTTGGGATCCACTGAGCGTAGTACGAAAAGAACCCCAGGCAGCGTTTGAGGGCCTTGGGGCAGTGGGGGAGGGGAAGCTCCATGAGGGGGCACATGACTCCGAAGGAAGTGGTATAGACGGCCGTCTGCCTCGAAGGCGGTGTATGGACGGTCCGATTTATGGATGGGGAGCTGGTGGTAGGCGGATTTCAGATCCACCATTGAGCAGACTCGGTACTGCGTAATCTGGTTAACCATGTCAGATATGCGTGGGAGGGGGTACGCGTTGAACTGTGTGTACCGGTTGAAGGTCTGGCTGTAGTCCACGACCATTCGGTGTTTCTCCCCAGTTTTAACTACTGCCACTTGAGCTCTCCAGGGGCTGTTGCTGGTCTCGATGATGCCTTCCCGAAGCAGCCGCTGGACTTCGGACCTGATGAAGGTCTTGTCCTGGGTGCTGTACCGTCTGCTCCTGGTGGCGACGGGTTTGCAATCTGGAGTTAGATTGGCAAAGAGGGAAGGTGGGTCAACCTTTAGGGTCACGAGGCCGCACACAGTAAGGGTTGGTAGAGGCGCGCCGAATTTCAGAGTTAGGCTCTGGAGGTTGCACTGGAAGTCAAGGCCGAGGATTAGTGCAGCGCAGAGGTTAGGGAGGACGTAGAGGTGGAAGCCGCTGATTTCTATGCCCTGGACTGTGAGCGTGACTGTACAGTACCCCCGGATCGCGACGCAATGGGATCCGGAGGCCAGGGAGATTTTTTGGTTGGCGGGGTGCATTGTGAGGGAGCAGCACCTTACCGTATCCGGATCTATGAAGCTTTCAGTGCTCCCGGAGTCCAGCAGGCAGGAGTTTACATGTCCGTCGACGTTCACGCTGGTGGATGCGTTGGTCAGGTTATGCGGACGAGACTGACTGGTCGATTGACATGGAGGCGGGTCTTGGTTGGTCTTCGGGTAATGGGGCAGCTGGTGAGCCCGGGTCCTGGAACGCTGGTGGTGCCCATGTGCTGAGGGGTAGACAAGATAGCGGCGCCCGAAGATCTTGAGGGTTACAAAATGGCGGCGCCCATGAAACGCACATTGCGGGGGTGGAACAAGATGGCGGCGCACATGGAACGCATGTGTTGCGCGGAGGGGAAGATGGCAGCGCTCACTGGCCGAACGTGGTCTGAGGGGGGGGATGGCGGCGTCCATTGTCCGTGACCGAGGAGGGTGGGGCGATAGCAGCTACTGAGCGGGCCTGGCACATCGCGGCGAACTGGCCCTTCTTCCTGCAGGCTTTACAAAGGGCAGCGCGGGCCGGGCAGCGTTGGCGGGGGTGCTTCTGTTGGCCGCAAAAATAGCGTCGGGGGCCCCTGGGGTTCGCTGGCAAGCATGCAGCGCAGGCGTATTGGGTGGGCAGCGCCCCTGCTGGGGTGGCTGTCTGTGGGGTCCACGAAGCGTAGGAGGGGTGGGCCGCATGGCTGGGAGTGTAGGACCGGACGTTGCACGGGGCAACCGTCATGGAGAGCGCTGGCGTTTTAGCCTCTGCGAGATCGCGCGTGGCCCCTTCTAGGCCCCTTCTCATACGCTGGGATATGAAATCTGACCCAATTCCAGTCACAAAAGCATTCCGCATAAGGAGGTCTGAGTGTTCTGTGGCCGTAGCGACCCGACAGTCACAGTCCCGGACTAGTGGGATTAGGGCTCGCCAGAAGTCTCCTATGGACTCACCATGGGGATTGAGAGCGAGTGGCGAGTACGTGCCTGGCGAAGAGCGTGTTCGTTTTCTGTGCGTAGTAGTCCTTGAGTAGAGTCATGGCTTCGGCGTAGTTTGGCGCGTCCTGGATTAACGGAAAGACTTTGGAGCTCAACCTGGAATATAAAATCTGAATCTTCTGAGCCTCCGGAACAGGGATTGGTTGATACACACTTCGAAGCAAGCTAGCCAGTGCTGGAAGTCCTTTCTGGCGTCGCTTGAGTGCGGATCCAGCTGCAGGCGATACGCAGGTCCATCCTCAGAAACTGATAGCAATAAATTGAGGCACGATCAATTGGACAAAGACGATAGTTGAATCCAACTGAGGCTTTATTGCTATCAGATGTGTGGCCTTCCACAGCAGCTGGCGAAATGGCTGCTGGCTGGAGGACACGCATATTTATACCCCGCCTCCTGGGCGGAGCCAGCAGGCAGGGACTACCGGCGAACCTGTAGTACAGGTCCTACCGTACATCACCTAATACAGGTGCCACAGTGGTTTACCACAGGCATCACATTCGGGAAGGATGTTAAGATATCAGCGAGAGTGCTGAGAAGATTCACGGGAATGATTCCGGGGCTGAGGAACGTCAATTCCAGGAACAGTTGGAGATGTTGGAGGGGTTCTCCTTGGATATTCAATTGAAAGCTGCGAATGAGAATTGGATAATGATTTGAAATGAAATAATTTACAAAGTTATGGGAAAAAGGAAAAGGGAGTGGGACTAGGTGAATTGAATTGAGGAGTCGGCACGGAAATCGTGATCAAAATGAAATCCTTCTATGCTGCATTCTAAGATTCTCCGATTCTGTGCACTGACAATCAAAGAAATCTGTTTGATGACGTTTGACCCTGCCTGATAAAGTCTTACTGATATGTCTTGATGACCTCTGATTTCTCCAAACAATTATAAGACATTCGAAGTAGAAAGATCAACTACTGTAATACCTACAAAATAGTGACCCGTGTTTCTGTTTTATTTTTCTCAATGCAGGCCATCAATACAATGGATAACATTGAGCCACAGAAATGCTACAGTGCAGAAAGAGGCCCATCCTGGTTGCACCATCCAAAAAAGAGAAAAAAAATAAACTTGTCGCTGATTTTAATCTCACTTTCTAGCACCTGGCCAATAGCAGGTTCCAGCACTTCAGATGCAGATCCGGGAACCTTTTAAATAAGGTGAGTGATTATGGCTCAACCACCAGTTCAGGCAGTGAATTCCAGACACCCATCGCCCTCTAGGTGAAAAAGATTTTTTTTCATGTCCCCTCTAAGGAGGTCTCCACCATGGCGGAGGCAGAAGAGACTCCCTCCACTGCGCATGCGTGGGAAGCTGTCAGCGGCCGCTGACGCTCCCGCGCATGCGCCGCCCGGAGATGTCATTTCCGCGCCGGCTGGCGGGGCATCAAAGGCCTTTTCCGCCAGCTGGCGGGGCGGAAATTCGCCCGGCGCCGACTTAGCCCCTCAATGTTGGGGCTCGGCCCCCAAAGATGCGGAGCATTCCGCACCTTTGGGCCGGCGCAATGCCCGTCTGATTTGCGCCGTTTTGGGCGCCAGTCGGCGGACATCGCACCGTTTCCGGAGAATTTCGCCCCTGATTCCGGGATTCTGATAGAATCCGCAAGTTTGCAAGTAGGGGTTGGTTTAGCACAGTGGGCTGAACAGCTGGCTTGTAATGCTGAACAATGCCAGCAGCGTGGGTTCAATTCCCGTACCCAGCCTCCCCGAACAGGTGCTGGAATGTGGCGACTAGGGACTTTTCACAGTAACTTCATTGAAGCCTACTTGTGACAATAAGCGATTATAATTATTATTATAAGTTCCCCTCCAGGCATAAATTTTCATGGAAAAGGAGAGGGAATCACTCCTGAGCGCTGCTCCTTGTGCCAACGCAGATTCTACTCTGCCGGAAGCACTTAGGGCGCGATACAGCAGAAAAACCTCAATATCTTGTTCCGGACATGTTTAGCGGGGTATTTCTCAATGGCTGTCATCCCAAAATTGACACTGCTATTCAACGGTACTTAGCCGTTTTTCTGGGGCTCGGGGAGTTTTTCCCCATTGAGGTCACACTTAGAATGTTTTCCTGCGCTGGGGAGCTGAGCTCACCAGCAGCACCGGCTCCTCGAGGATCGGGGTGCCATTTTGAATTGCTGCCCCAATCTCTTTACCTTCACCTTTCAGGACCCCCGCTTCCAGGACTCCCCCCTTCAACCCCCCAGCCCTTCTCCATAAGACCATAAAACATAGAAGCAGAATTAGGCCATTCGGCCCATCAAGTCTGCCCCACCTTTCAATCATGGCTGATATTTTTTTATCCCCATTCTCCTACCTTCCCCCCATAACCTCTAATACCCTTATTAATCAAGAACCTATCTAACTCTGTCTTAAAGACACTGAATGATTTGGCCTCCACAGCCTTCTGCGGTAAAGAGTTCCACAGATTTTTTTTCATGTCCCCTCTAAGGAGACGTGAAGGCTTTGGAAAAGGTTGACCAGGATGTTGCCTGGTATGGAGGGTATTAGCTATGGGGAGAGATTGAATAAACTGGGATTGTTCTCCCGAGGGAGACGGAGGCTGAGGGACGACCGGATAGAAGTTTATAAAATTATGAGGGGTATAGATAGGGTGAACAGTTGGAGGCTTTTTCCTAGGGCGGAAATGACAATTACAAGGGGGCACAAGTTCACGATGAGGGGAGGAATAGATTCAGTGGAGATGTGCGGGGGAAGTTTTTTTTACACAGAGGGTGGTCTGGAATGAACTGCCAGGTGAGGTGGTTGAGGCAGATACGTTAGCAACCGGAGGATGCGTTAGTGACCGTTAAGACTTATCTAGATAGACACATGAATAGACGGGGTATAGAAGGATACAGGCGGTTGATCTGGATGGGACACATGATTGGTGCTGGCCTGGAGGGCTGAAGGGCCTGTTCCTGTGCTGTATTGTTCTTTGTTCTTTATTCTAATCCTTCTACTAATTACCATAAATCTATGTCACCTAGGAATTGACCTCTCCGTTAAGGGAACTAAGTCCTTCCTGTCTACCCTATCTAGGCCCCTCATAATTTTGTATCTCTCAATTAGATCACGCCTCAGCCTCCTCTGTTCTGAGGAAAGTCTATCCAATCTCTCCTCATAGCTGCAGTTCTCAAGCCCTGGCACCATTCCTGTAAATCTCCTCTGCACGTTCCACAGAGTAATTATGTCTTTCCTGTAATGTGGTGACCAGAGCTGCACACAAAGCTGTAGCTGTGGCCTAACCAGTGGTTTATATAGTTTCATCATTATAGCCCTGATTTTGTAGTCAACACCTCACCAGTAAAGGAAAGCATTCTATCTGCTCGCATGCTGTAACATAATAGGACTCAATAAGAGAGACGTAAAATAATATTAAAAAAGCAAGCGGTTTTGCATTCTGGAAACCTGAAAGAAAATCTGGATGCAGAAAGGTTCAGAAAGTCATTCAGCATCTGTAGAGACAGAATCAGAGTTAAGGGGATGGATTCTCTGCCACCCGCAGGCGGTAGCGGGTTCCCCGATCCGGCGGAGAATCGAGCGCAGCCTAGATACTGGATTGGTGCCAGTCCATCCGATGGTCCATTCCCCTGTTGGAAACAGCACCAGCGGGATGATGCACATGGGTCATTTGCATCCATTTTCATCCGATTAATGGGCTGGAAGCCCGATTCTCCAGGCCCCTGTCATGCGCCAGGCCTCTCAGACGACATGCATACGGTCGGCATTGGTGCAGGTATTTGTAAGCGTGACCCTGACGTGATGAATCCCGTGGTGGGTCAAGAGGGTCAGTGTGTAATGGAGGTGATCCTTAATGTCCATCGGCAGCCCCCCTCCCTCCCCACAATGCATACCCTGACCCCCGTCTGACTGCACCCCATCAGAATCCCCCAAACCCCCCATCAGACACCCCCCATCAGACACCCCCCAGCACCTCCAATCAGCCCCCCCCAGAACCCCTATCAGACCTCTCTAGCTGCCCACATTAGATCCCAGGCCCTTCCATCTGACACCCTCCACAACAGAGACCCCCCCCCTCCCATCTGAAGCACCCATCAGAGACTCCTGCCTGAAAGCTGGAGAGA
Organism: Scyliorhinus torazame; assembly: GCF_047496885.1. NCBI lineage: Eukaryota > Metazoa > Chordata > Chondrichthyes > Carcharhiniformes > Scyliorhinidae > Scyliorhinus > Scyliorhinus torazame. The sequence continues at coordinate 320,393,516 of NC_092709.1, forward strand.
AGTCCAGGAGGTAGGGTGAAATATTACTGCATTTTCACTTACCCTTCCCGAGCATCTACTGCCTCAGACGAAAGTGTTCAACGCAGCAGCTTTTGCAAGTGTCAGAGGATTCCTCAAAAGCCCAGTACATTTCAAAGGGCTTGAAATCCCTTGACAGCGTTTCAAATGCAGGTCTTCCATTCAATTTCACACATTACATTGTATTAGCTGGGGATAATTCCGAACCAATGTTTTATGCAAACTAAATTACTCCAGAGACAGCTGCTTGGTGGATTGTTAATCTATCATTTCCTTCATGCTTGAATGCATCTCCATTAACCTGCTTTGATGCTAACCACAATGGTTATAAACACACTTGCAATGATTGACAGCTCCTCACCACATCACAAGTAGCTATTGACTTTCTCTTTTTCACAGCAGTAAGTTTGGAAGGGGGGGGGGAGGGGGTGACCCATTATTTCTTTAGTGCTGGAGGGAGAGTATGCCTCTACTTGTCAGTTGTGGAATGGGCAGGATTTGCATTGTTGGGCGCATGGGGGCTCACTGCTGGATCTTGATATTGAACAGTCCACTCAGAATGATGACCTGGGGCGAGATTCTCCGACCCCCCGCCGGGTCAGAGAATCGCCGGGGGCTGGCCTGAGTCCTGCCTCCAGCCGGTTGCCGAAGTCTCCAGCACCAGAGATTCGGCGGGGGCGGGAATCGCGCCGCGCCGGTTGGCGGGCCCCCGCTCGATTCTCCGGCCCGGATGGGCCGAAGTCCTGCCGCTAAAATGCCTGTCCCGCCGGCGTAAATTAAACCACCTACCTTACCGGCGGGACAAGGCGGCGCGGGAGGGCTCCGGGGTCCTGGGGGGGCGCGGGGCGATCTGGCCCCAGGGGGTGCCCCCACGGTGGCCTGGCCCGCGATCATGGCCCATCGATCCGCGGGCGGGCCTGTGCCGTGGGGGCACTCTTTCCCTTCCGCCTCCGCCACGGTCTCCACCATGGCGGAGGCAGAAGAGACTCCCGCCACTGCGCATGCGTGGGAAGCCGTCAGCGGCCGCTGACGCTCCCGCGCATGCGCCGCCCGGAGATGTCATTTCCGCGCCAGCTGGCGGGGCACCAAAGGCCTTTTCCGCCAGCTGGCGGGGCGGAAATTCGTCCGTCGCCGACCTAGCCCCTCAATGTTGGGGCTCAGCCCCCAAAGATGCGGAGCATTCCGCACCTTTGGGGCGGTGTGATGCCCGTCTGATTTGCGCCGTTTGGGGGGCCAGTCGGCGGACATCGCGCCGTTTCCGTAGAATTTCGCCCCTGATTCCGGGATTCTGATAGAATCCGCAAGTTTGCAAGTAGGGGCTGGTTTAGCACAGTGGGCTGAACAGCTGGCTTGTAATGCTGAACAATGCCAGCAGCGTGGGTTCAATTCCCATACCCAGCCTCCCCGTACAGGTGCTGGAATGTGGCGACTAGGGGCTTTTCACAGTAACTTCATTGAAGCCTACTTGTGACAATAAGCGATTATAATTATTATTATAAGTTCCCCTCCAGGCATAAATTTTCATTGTAAAGGAGAGGGAATCACTCCTGAGCGCTGCTCCTTGTGCCAACGCAGATTCTACTCTGCCGGAAGCACTTAGCGCGCGATACAGCGGAAAAACTTCAATATCTTGTTCCGGACATGTTTAGCGGGGTATTTCTCAATGGCTGTCATGCCAAAATTGACACTGCTATTCAACGGTACTTAGCCGTTTTTCTGGGGCTCGGGGAGTTTTTCCCCATTGAGGTCACACTTAGAATGTTTTCCTGCGCTGGGGAGCTGAGCTCACCAGCAGCACCGGCTCCTCGAGGATCGGGGTGCCATTTTGAATTGCTGCCCCAATCTCTTTACCCTCACCTTTCAGGACCCCCGCTTCCAAGACTCCCCCCTTCAACCCCCCAGCCCTTCTCCATAAGACCATAAGACAAAGGAGCAGAATTAGACCATTCGGCCCATCAAGTCTGCCCCACCTTTCAATAAGGCTGATATTTTTTCATCCCCATCCTCCTGCCTTCTCCCCATAACTACTGATCCCCTTATTAATCAAGAACCTATCTAACTCTGTCTTAAAGACACTCAGTGATTGGGCCTCCATAGCCTTCTGCGGTAAAGAGTTCCACAGATTGACCACCCTCTGGCTGAAGAAATTCCTCCTCATCTCAGTTTGAAAAGATCGTCCCTTTAGTCTGAGATGGTGTTCTCTGGTTCTAGCTGTTCCTACAAGTGGAAACATCCTCTCCATGTCCACTCTGTCCAGACTTCGCAGTATCCTGTATGTTTCAATAAGATCCCCCCTCATCCTTCTAAACTCCAACAAGTACAGACCTAGAGTCCTCAACCGTTTCTCATACCAGGGATCATTCTTGTGAACCTCCTCTGGACCCTTTCCAAGGCCAGCACATCCTTCCATAGATACGGGGCCCAGAACTGCTCACAATACTCCAAATGGGGTCTGACCAGAGCCTAATACAGCCTCAGAAGTACATCCCTGGTCTTGTATTCTAGCCCTCTTGACAGGAATGCTAACATTGCATTTGCCTTCTTAACTGCCGACTGAACCTGCACATTAACCTTAAGAGAATCTTGAACAACGACTCCCAAGTCCCTTTGTGCTTCTGATTTCCTGAGTATTTCCCTGCTTAGGAAATCTGGTCCCTCAAACCCATCCTCACCACCCCCCCCCCCCTTTCATGGGCATGGCGCCCCCAGGTCCCAACCCCTGCAGTGCCAACCTGGCACCTGGGCACCTTGGCAATGCCAGCCTGGCACCCAGGTTGGTAGAGCCAGGTTGCCTGGGTGACACTGCCAGCATGCAAGGCAGGCAGTGCCAAGGTGCCCAGGTGTCCAGGTGCCATGGGGAGTACCAGGGTACTACCCTGCCCTGTCCCTGACCACCTGGGGGCTCTAATGACCTTCCAGACCCCCTTACGTGCCATCCTGTCTGGTCCACGATTGCAAAAACCAGTGCTAAACAGCACCTGGTTGAGGCCTCGCAGGCCCAGCCGTTGACTGCCGGGAGCAGGGTGAATACGGCATTGGGGATATTTGAATTAACCTATTGGGTCATTGAAATATAATTATATGGATCACTCCCAGCGAGGGCATGATCCAGATCGTGCCAGGCACTGAGAGTCTGGTGACTCATGCGACACTTTGCGCTCAGCGCAGAGCCCTCGGGGAAAATCGCACCCTTAGTCTCAGGAACAGAGAATCCTGCCCAAGGTTCCAAGTATAGTCACCTTTGATCGGAAGTGAATTCTGCATTGAATTCTCAACTGACGCAACAAACATTCTGTCCTGACGAGTTAAAACCAAAGAACAGTTTCCCTGCATTTAAAAGTAATCTATTGTACGTGACACACTGGAAGGTATTTCTGGAAGGCACGATAAGCCATTAATATAAATGCAAGTCTTTTTTTCCCCTCGTAATGCCTCTGTTATTTAGTTGAATAGAGATAAAGTTCCAGGAGCTGAAATAGTCTAAGCCTCATTTCTCAATTTGAAGTGAAGGCCAAATCCATCTGAATATCTCAATTTATCATACAAAAAAATGGTACAAGTATTACCTTATTTCAACCAACGCTTAAAATTGCTAGGCTCAGAGGAGAAATGTGTTGCTTTTGAACTTTTGCTTAAGAATAGCCAATGAAAAAGTTGAGAAATGTGGGGCTGGATTCTCCGTCGACCGAAGGGGAAATTGTGATTGGCGATCGGGCGGAGAATTGATTTCCATGCCGGAATCGGGGCCGGCGCCGGTTTGATGCTGGTCCGCCATGCTCCGACACTTCCAAGGCGGTTTCATGTGCCGTTTCAACGCCATTGGTGTGTCATCGGCCGGCCCACCTGCGATGCTCCACCCCCGATGGACCGAGTTCTCGATGGCACGGACCACGTCTGGTCCCTGCGGTTGGGAACCTGGCATGCCGGCTGCGGAAAGTGCCCAACGCCGCCACACTTGATCGGGATCCGTGCCGCTGGCAGTGGGGGCTTCTGCTAAGGCTGGGGGGACAGGTGTGCGGTGGCTAGTGGGTGGGCTGTGGGGTCACGGTTGGCAGGTTAGGGTTCGCGCACGGCCTGCACGACCGGTGCAGGTTGTCAGCCCTGCGCATGCACGGCCCGGGACCTGGCCATTCTGCGGCCATTTTTGATGCGATCCGTGGGAGTTTCAAGCGGTGCCGGTGTGCCAGAATTGGTGAGGCGTTCACGCCGATTTTCCTGTCATGAACCTCCCGCGGATTCTCCATTCGCGTCGCCACTTAGCCTCAGAAACGGAGAGTACGGCCCGTGGTTCTGTTACTTTGGATCCCTGGAATGGGATTCTCCTGTTCTCCCCCCCCCAGAGTTTTTTCTGGTGACGGAAGTGACTCGTGATTGGTTGTTGGCGGCATCTTCTGCTCCTGCCGCAGTCTATGGCATTTTGTATGTCTCACCCACCCCACTGCCAGGGAACTCAGGGAAGGATCAGAAAATCCCACCACGAGGAGTTCTACAGTGACAGGGCTGAGGACTGACTACAAAAGCAGGGAGGTCATGTTGGAGTCGTATCGAACTTTTGCGAAGCCACAGCTGGAGTACTGTGTGCAATTCTGGACGTCACATTATAGGAAGGATGTGATTGCACTGGAGGGGTTGCTTCACCTGATGTTGCCTGGGATGGAACATTTAAGTTCTGAACAGAGGTTGGATAGGTTTGGGTTGTTTTCTCTGGAACAGAGAAGACTGAGAGGCGTCCTGATCGAGGTGTACAAGATTATGAGAGGAACGGACAGAGTGGATAGGGAGCAGCTGTTCTCCTTAGTTGAAGAGTCAGTTACAAGGGGACGCAAATTGAAGGTGAGGGGCCGAAGATTTAGGGAGGATGTGAGGAAATACTTTTTTACCCAGAGGATGGTGATGGTCTGGAACGCACTGCCTAGGAGGATGGTAGAGGCAGGTTGCCTCACATCCTTAAAAAAGTACCTGGATGAGCACTTGGCACATCATAACATTCAAGGCTATGGACCAAGTTTTGTAAAGTATTATTATGGGATGTGAGCCTCGCTGGCTGGGCCAGCATTTATCGCCCATCCCTGAAGGCTTTTAAGAGGTAACCACATTGCTGTGGATCTGGAGTCACATAATAATAATAGTAATCTTTTATTGTCACAAGTATGAAGTTATTGTGAAAAGCCCCTGGTCGCCACATTCTGGCACCTGTTTGGGTAAGCCGGTACGGGAAATGAACCCGCGCTGCTGGCCTAGTTCGGCATTACAAACCAGCTGCCTAGGCCACTCAGCTAAACCGGCCCTGTTTTGTAGACCAGGTCAGGTAAGGACAACAGATTCCCTTCTCTAAAGGACATTAGTGAACCAGATGGGTTTTTACAATTGACAATGGTCACTGTTTTTTTAGACTTCTAATTCCAGATTTTTATTGAATTCAAATTTCACCTTCTGCCACGGTGGGATTTGAACCTGGGTCCCCAGAGCATGACTCGGGGTCTCTGGATTACTTGTCCAGTGCTGGAAAATGGGATTAGGTAGGCTGGTCAGGTGTTTTTCATGTGTCGGTGCAGGCTCGATGGGCCAAAAGGCCTCTACTCCACCCAATTTCCTGTGATTCTGTGAACGCAAGTGTACATCTTATCTTCTTCAATTAATCAGAAATGATGGTTGAATGCTCTACTATTGCCATGATACTAGTGAGCCTCCTAATACTTTGACGCAGTAATAATAACCTTCTAAATGGATTTAAATGATATTTAATCAGTTTAAATGTCATTCCAGATTAGCCCAAATTAGAAAACCTTCAAATCATTATAGTAATGTGTGTGAGGCGTTTCAAAGGATCATTTAGATGGTGGCCTAGGAATGCTCATACTAATTTAGTCACATTAACTGTTAAGCCAGGTGATTTGATTTGTAGATAAGCAGGATAACATGATAATAAGATAAACAGTCCAGCATCAGCATGGCTGGCAACTTCAGTGGAGAGAGAAAAGTTGACATTTACTCTACATATAGATTGGACAAGTCAGGCTGGGAAGGGAGTTCCCTGGAAGATGAGTTTAAAGAGTGTAATCCGGACCATTTCTCAGAATGGTATGTTCCAGAGCCAATTAGGGAGCAGGTTATTCTAGAATGAGCAATGATACAGGATCAATCCATTATTCTGACACAAAAACACAACACAGCAAGCCAAGTGGCACGACCATGGCTTGCAAACAAAATTAAAGCTAGTATCATATCCAAAGAGGAGTCATATAAAGTTGCCAGAAAAAGGATTGGGGGCAGTTTAGAATTCAGGACCAAGGTATTGGTTAAGAGGGGAAAATAGAGTATGAAAGTAAACTTGCAAGGAACAGAAAAGCGGACTGTAAAAGCTTCTATATATATGTAAAAAGATAAAGATTAGTGAAGCTTTTGATAAAGTCCCACAGAAGAGGTTCCATAGAATCATAGAATAGAATCATAGAATCCCGGCAGTGCAGAAGGAGACCATTCAGTCCATCAAGTCAACACCGATCATCCGAAAGAGCACCCTATCTAGGCCCACATCCTCACCCTATCCCCACCTATCCATTTGAGCAATAAGGGGAAACTTAGCATGGCCAATCCACCTAGCCTGCACATCTTTGTGGGACTGTGGGAAGAAATCGGAGCTCCCGGAGGAAACCCACACAGACAGTGGGAGAACGTGCAAACTCCGCAGTCACCCAAGGTCACAATTGAACCCAGGCGTGTGAGGCCGCAGTACTAACCACTGTGCCACCGTGCCGCACTCAGGTTAGTGTGCATGGGATTGGGGGTATTGCCATGGTTTGAGAATTTACTGACAGGAAACAGAGAGACGGAATAAATGGCCATTTTTCAGAGTGGAAGGCAGTAACTAACAGGGTCCCAAAGGAATCCGTGTTTGGGCCCCAGCTATTCACAATATACATTGATGATTTGGACGAGGGAATCAAATGTAATTTTTCCAAGTTTGTTGATGACACAAGACTAGGTGGAATTCTGAGTGGTGAGGAGGAAGTAAGGAGGTTAGACAAGAATAAAAATAATTTTACTAGTGTCACAAGTAGGCTTACGTTAACACTGCAATGGGGCAGCACGGTGGTGCAGTGGTTAGTACTGCTGCCTCACGGCGCCGAGGTCCCAGGTTCCAGCCCGGCCCTGGGTCACTATTCTCCCCGCGTTTGCGTCGGTTTCTCCCCCACAACCCAAAAGTGTGCAGGGTCCGTGGATTGGCCACACTAAATTGCCACTTAATTGGAAAAAAGAAATTGGGTACTCTAAATTTATAAAATAAAACACTGCAATGAAGTTACTGTGAAGTTAAGTGTGTCGGCAAATACGTGGCACATGCAGTATAACGTAGATAAATATGAAGAAAACAAAATTGCAGAGTATTACTTAAATGGCGAAAGATTGGGAAATGTTGATGTATAAAGGGATCTGGGTGTCCGTGTACACCAGTCACTGAAAGCCAGCATGCAGATACAGCAAACGGTTAGGAAGGCAAATGGTATGTTGGCCTTCATTGCTGGAGGATTTGAGTACAGGACCAAGGATGTCCTATTGCAGCTGTACAAAGCCTTGGTGAGACCACACTTGGAGTATTGTGTGCAGTTTTGATCTCCTTACCTGAAAAAATATATATTTGCCATCGAGGGAATGCAGCAAAGGTTCACCAGAATCACTCCTGGGATGACAGGGTGTCATAAAAAGAGAGATTGGCTGACTGGGCCTGTATTCTCTAAAGTTTAGAAGAATGAAAAGAGATTTAGTTAAAAAGTATACAATTCTGACAGGGCTGGACAGACTGGATGCAGGGATGATGTTTACCCCGGCTGGGGAAACCACAGTCTCAGGATATGGGGAGGCCATTTAGGACTGGTACGAGGAGAAACCTCTTCACTCGGAGGAGGGTGAACCTGTGGAATTCGCGACCTCAGAAGGATGAGGAGGCCAAATCACAGAATATATTTAAGAAATAAATAGATAGCTTTCGAGACTCTTCAGTCATCAAGCGGTATAGGGATAGCATAGGGGTGTGGCATTGGGTTCAAGTACTAGCCGAGATCACATTAAATGGTGGAGCAGGTTTGATGGGCCGAATGGCTTACTCCAGCTCTTATTTTCTATGTTTCTAATCAAAACACGGTGTAGGAGTCTCTCGGTGATAGCAACGTAACATGATAAAGTTTCATGTTTAGTTTCGATGGACGAAGCCTGAGCCTAAGATTGAAGCTCTTTGAAGAAATAACAAAAAAGCTGGATAAATCCAAGTAGCTACGGTATACTTGGATTTCCAAAAGGCATTTGATAAGGTGCCACATCAAGATAAGAGCTCATGGTGTAGGGAAGTCGTTTTCAAACCCAGGGTCGTGATTCGTGCATGGGTCAGGGGCGGGTGTCAGGAGGGGTGTGGGGCCATGCTTTGTGGTGTTCTGGGTCGCAGGTCCATGCGGTGTGCCCGATGACGGGATGAACTGCCCGACGGCCTGACCGGCTTTTAAAAATGTCGGCCGCAACTGGCTTTCAGAATGCCGGCCGTTCTGTGCATGCGTGCCCCCTCACCAGTGGGCAGGCCCGGAGCCCAGCGGGGCAGGACACCTCCTCCTGATGTCAGCGCGCTGACCCAGGAGCAGATTTTTAAAAAAATGACAAAGCAAGTGAGATCGTGAAGACCAGGCAGGTTCACCTGTCACATTAAAGGTAAGTGAAAATGGTCGGTCGTGAAGTTCGGTCGGAGGTCGGCAGGCGTGGTCCCGAAGGATGGTCGGTTGGTTAAAATGGATCCTGGGCAAAACAGTTTGAAAAACACTGATGCAAGGGATAATATATTAGCAGGGATAAAAGATTGGTTCACAAACAGGTAGCAGAGAACAGGGATTAATCAGTCTTTTTTACATTGGCAAGGGATGGAGTGCATTGCAGCTAAATTAGCTGATAGCACAACGATACGTCGGAGGGTAAATTGTCAAGAGGAGGTGAATAATCTACAAAGGGATGCAGGTTAAGCAAATTGACATAACTCTAGCAGATGGGGAAGAATGCGAGAAAATGTGAACTTGCCCACTTTGGCAGGAAGAATGGAAAAACAGGATAATATTTAAATGGAGAGAGATTGCTGAACAGGAGTGGCACAGTGGTTAGCACTGCTTCCTCACAGCATCAGGGACCCAGGTTCAATTCTGGCCTTGGGTGGCTGGCTGTACGGTGACTGCATGTTCTTCCTGTGTCTGCGTGGTGTTATGGGCCAGGGTTTAGAGAACCCCAAAGTGTATCATGGAGTTCACCTGACCCACAACTTTTAATAGATTGTGGTATGGGGAGCACGCGTCCCACTCTACAGGTGTGGTACAACAGAAATTGAATTTTTTTTAAAAAGCAAAACAATGTTTATTCTATGAACTCAAGTGAACCTTTTTAAAACATACAGTGAACATCTTAGGAACCATCACTTCAAATACAACCCCCAAAGAATACAACACTAAGTAATCCTTCAAGCTTTCCTTTTAACATCCATAAGACTTAAAACTCCTTTTCCCAGAAGCACATTAGTTTACATTCACTACTGAGAACATTTATAATTCTGAATTCCCAAATGATCAAGAGATAGTCTTTTGATGGCAGAGAGAACAACAGTGCACCTGTACTGTCTGGCTTCAGCTCCAACACTGAAAGCGAAACTAAAACACACCCTGCAGCTTGCTCAAAAACAAAAGTAAAAAGCTGACAGACAGTCCAGCTCCATCCACACTCTGACATCACTGATAATACCCATTTCTTAAAGGTACATTTCTTAAACATCCATTTCTTAAAGGTACTCTCACATGACACCTCCCCCAAGAAAAAAATTAAACCATCAACTTCAAGATGGTTCCATTTTTCAACTTTTCACTATCCTTTAAGAAATGCACACAGTAAATACACTTTTTTGTTTCAAAAAAACAACACACGCAAACAGGTACAATAATATAGTCCATTTTGTTTCGTTCTTATTCCTCCAACTGAAATCCGTCTCGATTGACAGTCTCTTTGAACAAGAAGGTCCTTGCACGATCTGTCCATTTCTCTACGCCTCGGCATTTCTCTTTAAAGTCAGATACTTCAGTTCAATCTGATCACAGAGTCCCTTGTAATTCTCCAACACAGGAGCATTGGTTATCACGACTTTCAGGCAGTCAAATACCTGTTGAAATTCCACTGTCCACTGAAATTTTCGACGTTTCTTCAGCAAGTCCATCAGGGGAGCAAGCATGCTACAAAAAGTTTGCACAAATGTTCGATCAAATCCACTCATGCCAAGAAATCGCATTATTTCCCTTCGTCTTGAGGGTATCGGAAACTCCTCAATAACTGTTGGTTTCACTTCCCGTGTGACAATTCGACCCGGTCCGATTGTATGGCCAAGGAAAGTGAGTTGGGCTTTTCCAAATTCACTTTTGGCTAGGTTTATCACCAAACCCGCCTCCTGAAGTCGATCGAATAACTCCAAATGTTCAAATGTTCTGTCCATGACTGGCTGAAAATTACCAGATCGTCGATGTATACCGCACAATTGGGTAATCCTGAAACAACTTTGTTAGTTAACCTTTGAAATGTGGCTCGAGTGTTTTTCATGCCAAATGGCATAACTTTGAATTGGTATATATCATCTGGAGTCACAAAAGCTGAAATCTCCTTCGCCCTTTCGGATAAAGGTACCTGCCCGTAACCTTTAAGTAAATCCAATTTGGAAATAAAAGCTGATTGTCCCACTTTCTCAATGCAATCCTCCAAACGTGGGATAGGATAAGAGTCCGTTCTTGTAACTGCATTAACCTTTCTATAGTCCACTGACAACCATTGGGTACCGTCTGGTTTAGGCACCATCACCATGGGTGAGCTCCATTGGCTGCAAACCACTCAATTATGCCATTTTTAAGCACACTTTCAATCTCTTTGTTAACCTGTGCCAATTTTAAAGGGTTAAGTCTACATGGATGTTGTTTGATTGGAACAGCATTTCCCACATCTACATCATGTACAGCCATTTTAGTACTTCCCAATTGATCTCCATAAATATGCCCATGCAATGTCAATAACTCTTTCAGGTCAGTCCGTTTTTCCTCTGGAAGGTAACTCAACAATTTATCCCAATTTTTAAGAACATCCTTGTTTTCCAATTTAATTTGAGGTACGTCAAATTCACAGTCATCTGGATTTGGTTCGTCACTTTAAGTTAGAATCATTAAAACCTCCTCCTTTTTCTCTCCTTCCCTTTCAAAGTACCTTTTAAGCATATTCACATGGCACACTCGGTTAGTCTTCCTTCTACCTGGTGTTTTTACCACATAATTCACCTCACTCAATTTCTTTTCAATCTGATAAGGTCCACAAAACCCAGGTTTTAAAGTATACAACACCAGGTTAAAGTCCAACAGGTTTGTTTCAAGCACTAGTTTTCGGTGTGGAGATGCCGGCGTTGGACTGGGGTGAGCACAGTACGAAGTCTTACAACAGCAGGTTAAAGTCCAACAGGTTTGTTTCGATGTCACTAGCTTTCGGAGCACTGCTCCTTCCTCAGGTGAATGAAGAGGTATGTTCCAGAAACACATATACAGACAAATTCAAAGATGCCAAACAATGCTTGGAATGCGACCAGCTTTCGGGGCACTGCTCCTTCCTCAGGTGAACCCAGTCCAACGCCGGCATCACCACATCATAGCTTTTAAAGGTTCACCGACTACTGGTAACAATACTAAAACTTTATCTCCAATGGCAAAACTACGAACTTTGGATTATTTGTCTGCGACCCGTTTCATCACATTTTGTGCAATCTTTAAATGTTGTCTAGCTAATTCACCTGCTCTATTTAATCGTTCCCTAAAATTTGACACGTAATCCAATAATTTAATTTCCGATTTCTCATTCACCAATTTTTCCTTAATCAATTTAAGTGGTCCTCTTACCTCATGACCAAACATTAGTTCAAAAGGACTAAATTTGGTTGACTCATTAGGTGCATCCCTAATTGCAAACAGTACAAATGGAATTCCTTTATCCCAATCCTCTGGATAATCTTGACAATAAACCCTCAACATTGTCTTTAATGTCTGATGCCACCTTTCTAATGCTCCCTGAGATTCTGGATGGTACGCAGTTGATTTAAATTATTTTATTCCTAAGCAATCCATAACTTCTTCAAATAACCTTGAGGTAAAATTTGATCCTTGATCCAATTCTATTTCTGTGGGTCGTCCATATCTAGTAAAGAATTTAAGTAATTCCTCCACAATCTTTTTAGCTGCAATATTACGTACTGGAATGGCCTCTGGAAACCTCCATTATCGTCAAAAGATATTGATTCCCACTTTTCGTTTTAGGAAGCGGTCCTACGCAATCAATGAGGACCCTTGAAAAAGGTTCCTCAAATGCTGGAATGGGTATTAAGGGCACTGGTTTTATCACTGCTTGAGGTTTCCCTATCACTTGACATGTGTGACATGATTGACAAAATTTAACTACATCTTTATGTCGTCCAGGCCAATAAAAATGTTTCTGGATTTTAGCTTGAGTTTTCCTTATTCCCAAATGACATCCCACTGGTACCTCATGTGCAACTCGCAACACCTCCGTTCTATACCCTACCGGCAATACAACTTGATGAACATCTGCCCAGTTTTCATCCGCCTGCATATGTAAAGGTCTCCATTTTCTCATCAAGCCATCACTTTTACGGTAATAACACTCTGGTATATACGCAGATTCCTCTTCTGTGTATGCTTTCTGAGACATCCGTTTTATTTCTACATCTTTTTGTTGTAACTCCGCCAATTTTCCTGAACTAAAAATGTCCGCCTCATTCTCCACTTGTTCTTGTTCTTTTTCAACTATCTGATCAAAAATCGTTTCTGATAATTGCACTTCAACTTCATCTTCACTCTCTGATTTCTCCTCTTGTCTTAACCTGTGACTTTGCGACCTTTTTACTACGAATTCCGGAAAAATCCCAGGATATTTGTCCTTCAACACTTCAGTTGTCTGATTTTCCACTGGCTTATCAATCACAGTAGGCATCACTCCCACCTGCGATCCAGCGATATCATTACCCAAGATAAACTGTATTCCTGGACAAGATAGTTTCTCCATTACTCCCACTACCACTTCACCGTTCTTCACTGGACTTTCCAACCTTATCTTATATAATGGAACACGACTCCTCTCACCCTGAATTCCACATATTACCACCTTTTCTGGCAACATTCTTCCCAAACTACATAACTCCTCATCTCTTACCATTAAAGATTGGCTAGCTCCCGTATCTCTTAAAATTGTGACTTCTTTACCTGCTCCTCCTGATACACATGAGTAAACTTTACCTACACAAGTAAATTCTTTAAAGAGATCTGGCATCTTCTTATCAATCATCTCTTGATCAGGCTGTACAATCTTTTGCACCTCCTTCGCTTCACTTGGGCTTTCCTTTACCACTTTAACAAACCCCACTGTCTGGTCCTGTTTTACCACACCAGCCTTCCCAGTGCTTTTCTTCAACCACCAACACTGTGACTTTACATGGCCTAGTTTATTACAGTGAAAACATTTGAAACTTTTCATTTCTTTTCCACCCTCCTGGATTTATTTTTTAATCTGAGGTACTCTCTTTATTGTCTCCTATCAGATCACCTTGACCTTTACCACTTGAATATTTCTCATGTCCCCAGTTTCTATCCCTCACACGCTGAAACTGATGTCGGAAACCAAGCTTTGATTTATGAACTAATTCATAACCATCTGCCATTTCTGCTGCTAATCTCGTAGTTTTAACCCTCTGTTATTCCACATGAGTTCTCACTACATCAGGAATTGAATTTTTAAACTCCTCCAGAAGTATAATTTCTCTGAGAGCTTCATACGTTTGGTCTATTTTCAAAGCCCTTATCCACCTATCAAAATTACTCTGTTTGATCCTTTCAAACTCCATGTATGTTTGACCAAATTCTTTCCTTAAATTTTGAAACCTTGTCTGTAGGCTTCAGACACTAGTTCATATGCACCTAAGATGGATTTTTCACCTCCTCATAAGTCCCAGATACCTCCTCCGGTAGTGATGCAAACACTTCACTAGCCCTACCTATCAACTTTATTTGAATCAGTAATACCCACATATCCTGTGGCCATTTCACATGTTTAGCTACCTTCTCAAATGAAACGAAAAAGGTTTCCATTTCCTTCTCGTCAAACCTTGGCAATGCTTGGAAATATTTAAATAGATTCCCACCAAGCCTTCGACTATGATGCTCTTTCTCACTATCGTCATCACTATCATCCAACTGTATGTTTCCCTTTATGCCTGCCAATTTTAACTGACTGTCATGTTTCATGGCCATTTTCTGAAGTTCAAACTCCCTCTCTTTATCTTTTTCCCTGACCTGTATCTCCCTTTCTCTTTCGTTTTGTTCTGCGAGGGCTATTCTTTCTTTTCTCCTTTTTTCTCTCTCCTTTTCTTTTTCCTCTCTCTCTCTTTCTTTTTCCTCTCTATCTCTTTCAATCTCTCTTTCCTTTTCCTCTCTGTCTCTTTCGTATGCAAGCTGCTTTAATTCTTTCTCATGTTCCATTTGTTTAATTTGCAACTGAATTTTTGTCATTTCCAATGGGTCAAACTGTATCTCAGGCACCTTTAAATGCTGAGCCACCGCCATAATTACCGCATCTTTTCGCATTTTGTCAGGGAATGTTAACTGCAATGTTTTTGCCAAATCTAACAGTCTGCTTTTAGTCCTGTCCGTAAGGTACTGTGTGTGACCATCTCCACGCCCAAAAACTTCAGAGCCTCTGAAAGAGCCATTGTCTACAACACACTCCCCACTTAAACTAGACTACCACACCTGATAAGCAACCACAATATGCTCACCCCTCACTGTCTTTAAGTTCACTAAGCCAATCCAATAGATACTTTAATCCCGGATAAGCCCCCAATTTGTTATGGGCCACGGTTTAGAGCACCCCAAAGTGTATCAGGAATTCACCTGACCCACAACTTTGAATAGATTGTGTAATGGGGAGCACATGGCCCACTCTACAAGTGTGGTACAGCAGAAATGGAAACGTTTTTTTTAAAGCAAAACCATGTTTATTCTATGAAGTCAAGTTAACCTTTTTAAAACATACAGTGAACATCTTAGCAACCATCAATTCAAATACAACCCCCAAAAAATACAACACTAACTAATCCTTTAAGCTTTCCTTTTAACATCCATTAGACTTAAAACACCTTTTACCAAAAGCACGTTAGGTTTCCATTCACTACTGATAACATATATAATTCTGAATTCACCAAATGATCAAGAGATAGTCTTTTGATGGCAGTGAGAACAGCAGTACACCTGCTCTGTCTGGCTTTAGCCCCCACACTTAAAACAAAACTGAAACACACTCTGCAGCCTGCTCAAAAATGAAAGTAAAAAGCTGACAGACAGCCCAGCTCCACCCACACTCTGACATCACTGATAATACCCATTTCTCAAAGGTACATTTCTTAAACATCCATTTCTTAAAGGTACTCTAACATGACAGTGAGTTTCCTCTGGGTGCTCTGGTTTCCTCACACACTCCAAGATGTGCAGGTTAGGTGGATTGGCCATGCAAAATTGCCCCTCAGTGTGCCAGGTTTAGGTGGAGTTACAGGGATAGGGCGGGTAAGTGGGCCGAGGTTAAGGTGCTCATTTGGACAGCCGGTGCAGACTCGATGGATGAATAGCCTCCTTCTGCACTGTAAGTATTCTATGGTTCTGTTCTATGAACTTGGTGTTACAGAGGGATCTAGGTGTCTTGGTACATGAATCACTAAATGTCAGAATGCAAGTGCAGCAAGTGAAGGAAAGCTAATCGAATGTTGTTGTTTAGTGTGAGGGGAATTGATTTTAAAAGTTAAGCTGCAGCTGCAGGTAATTGGTGAGACCACATCTGGAATACTGTATACAGTTTTGGTCTCCTTATTTGAAAAAAATAATACAATCACATCAGAGGCAGTACAGAGAAGGTTCACCGGACCAAAGGTTGAACAGGTTGTTCCTGGAGCCTCTGGAGATCAGAAAAATGAGAGGTGATCTTATTAAAACATAAAAGATCCTGAGGGGAATTGAGAGGATGGATACCCAAAGGATCTTTCCTCTTAGTTATAGATGGATAGAGTCCTACAGCACATAAAAGGCCCTTCAGCCCATCGCATCTGCACTGGTCAAAAACAACCACATAAATATTCTAATCCCATTTTCCAGCCATACCCTTGTATGTCTTGACATTGATCATTATGAAGTGCTTCGAGAAGTTGGTCATGAGGCACATCAACTCCATACTCCCAGAATGCATTGATCCACTGCAATTCCCATACCGCTACTACGGGTCCACAGCAGATGCTATCCCCGTTTTCCTACACTCATTCCTGGAGCATCTCAACAACAAGGACTCCTACGACAAACTCCTATTAGTTGGTAGAGCTCTGCCTTCAATGCCATAATCTCAGTCAAGTTCATATTGATTTGTTATGTTGTAGGTGTAACATAAGCGGCTTCCTTGTGGTGCATTTGACAAAGGAAGGTTCAGACGTGGAGATAACTTCAACACGTTTATTAAACTATTTACACTTCAATACTCGGGTTCGACATTACTGCTAATCCTACTACAGCTACCCAGACTGACTAACCAGTTGCTGCAATCCACGTGGTGGGTGTAATATTGAATCAACCCTGTCTCTGTACTCACTGACTGTCTCCACTGGAAAGAGGCAGATCATGTGTGTGGTGTCCTTTATATATGGGTTGGTGTAATGTGGTCGTGTCACCTCCTTGTGTATCGTGATTGTCTATTGGTCGTGTCCTATCTACTTGATCTATTGGTTGAGCGTGAGTGTGTGATGTTTCTGGTGCTCCCTCTAGTGTCTAGCTATCCTACATGTATTTACATTGATGCACATCACCACACATATCAAAACTGCAAAACCTCGGTCTTAGCTCCTCCCTCTGCAACTGGACCCTCGACCTTTTGACCCATAGACCACAATCAATAAGGATAAAAAGTAACACCTCCACAAGCTTACTGATGACATGACTGTAGTGCGTCAGACCTCAAACAACGATGAGCCAGAGTACAGGAGGGAGATACAGAACCTAGTGGCGCTGGTTGTGATTTGGGGGTTTTGATATTTGTTGCCTGGGCTGGAGAGTTTTAGCTATGATGGACTGGTGCTTCCCAGGGTCCTGCCATTTATCATATAGTCCCTAGTCTTGTTTGTTTTGTCCAAGTGCATCATCTCACACTTATCTGGATTGAATTCCATTTGCCACTGATCAGCCCATAGACCAGGTCGTCTATATCCTCCTGTAATCTAAGCCTATCCTCCTCACTATTTACCACCGCACCAATTTTCATATAATCCACGAACTTACTGATCAACCCTCCAACATACTATACTTCTACATTCTTGTGGCAAGATGAGAACTAGGGGGCACATTTTATGAATAAGGGGTCTGCCTGTAAGGTGGAGAGGAGAAGAGGAATTTCCCCTCTGAGGGTCATTCGTCCATGGAGTTCTCTTCCCAGAAACCAGTGGAGACTGGGCCATTTTAATTTCTTCAAGGTGGAGTTAGACATATTTTTGAGCAACAAGACAGTCACAGGATAAGAGGGTTAGACAGGAAAGTGGAGTTGAGACCATAACCAGGGATCAGCTAAGATCTTAACAAATGGTGCAGGACGCTCAAATTGCCGAATAGGCTACTCTTGTTCCCAAGCCCCACGTTCTTCTGTAATTGCACAAAATAGTCCTTGAACAAACTCAGGACCCTTATTTAAATATTGTAAAATTGTATTTAAATATGAGGCTTCCCCCATGTTCACCCGTGACCAAAAATTCATTGAAACCCTTTTCTCTCCGCACTTCCTCCTCAACTCCGCGACCTCATCCCACCCCACCCCCTCTCCACACACATACACACAAACTGTAATCAATTCTTCTCCCCCCTGTGGTAAACCACTGTTGTACGTATATTAGAGGTTGTACGGTAGAACCTGCACTACAGGTTCGCCTGTGGCCCCAGCCTGATGGCTCCGCCCAGCAGGCGGGGTATAAATATGCGTGTCCTCCAGCTCGCAGCCATTTCGTCAGCTGCTGTGGGTGGCCACACATCTGATACCAATAAAGCCTCAGTTTGGATTCAACTTTCGTCTTTAAGTCAAATTGATCGTGCCTCAATTTATTGGTATCAGTTTCGAAGGATGGACCTCCGTATTAAACCAGATCGCCTGCAGCTGGATCCGCACTCAAGCGATGCCAGAAAGGACTTCCAGCACTGGCTAGCTTGTTTTGAAGCGTATATCAACGCGGCGTCGACCCCTGTTCCAGAGGCTCAGAAGATCCAGATCTTATATTCCAGGCTGAGCTCCAAAGTCTTCCCGCTGATCCAGGATGCGCCAAACTACGCCTAAGCCATGACTCGACTCAAGGACAATTACGAGCAAAAGACAAACACGCTCTTCGCCAGGCACACGCTCGCAACTCAATCTCAACTACCGGGTGAGTCCATAGATGACTTCTGGAGGGCCCTAATGCCACTAGTCCAGGACTGTGACTGCCAGGACGTTACAGCTAAGGAACACTCAGACCTCCTTATGCGGGACGCCTTTGTGACCGGAATTGGGTCAGACATCATGCGTCAGCGGCTCTTAGAAGGGGCCACACGCGACCTCGCAGAGACTAAAATGCTAGCGCTCTCCATGATGGTCGCCCTGTGCAACGTCCATGCGGCCCACCCCTCCTACACTTCATGGACCTCACAGGCAGCTGCCCCAGTGGGGGCACTGCCCACCCAATATGCCTGCACTACACGCCAGCCAGCAAACCCCGGCGGGCCCCGATGCTACTTTTGCGGCCAGCAAAAGCACCCCCGCCAACGCTGCCCGGCCCGCACTGCCCTTTGTAAAGCCTGCCGGAAGAAGGGCCACTTCGCCACGGTGTGCCAGACCCGCTCAGGGGCCGTGATCACCCCCACCCCCCAGTCACGGACAATGGGCGCCGCCATCTTCTCCTTCCCCGTCAGACCTTGTGCGATCAGTGGGCGCCGCCATCTTCCCCTCCGCGCAACACGTGCATTTCATGGGGGCCACCATCTTGCTCAACCCCATCAACGTGCGTTCCATGGGCGCCACCATTTTGTAACCACCAAGACCTCCGGGCGCCAGTATCTTGTCTACCCCTCAGCACATGGACACCACCAACATTTCAAGATCGGAACTCAGCGGCTGCCCCATTACCCGACGACCAACCAAGGCTCGTCTCCATGTCAGTCGACCAGTCTCGCCCGCATAACCTGACCAACGCATCCACCAGCTGAAAGTCGACGGCCATGTGACCTCTTGCCTGCTGGACTCCGGGAGCACCGAGAGCTTTATACACCCAGATACGGTAAGGCGCTGCTCCCTCACGGTACACCCCACCAATCAAATAATCTCCCTGGCCTCCAGATCCCATTGCGTAGAGATTCGGGGGTACTGTACGGTCACGCTCACGGTCCAGGGTGTAGAATTCCACGGCTTCCGCCTCCACATTCTCCCTAACCTCTGCACTGTACTTATCCTCGGCCTGGATTTCCAGTGCAACCTCCAGAGCCTAACCCTTAAATTTGGCGGACCCTTACCACCCCTTACTGTGTGCGGTCTCGTGACCCTAAAGGTCGACCCACATTCCCTCTTTGTTAATCTAAGTCCAGATTGCAACCGCGTCGCCACCAGGAGCAGACGGTATAGCACCCAGGATAAGACCTTCATCAGGTCCGAAGTCCAGCAGTTGCTTCGGGAAGGCATCATCGAGGCCAGCTACAGCCCCTGGAGCGCTTAAGTGGTAGTGGTTAAATCTGGGAGAAACACCGAATGGTCGTGGACTACAGCCAGACCATCAACCGGTAAACGCAGCTCGACGCGTACCCCCTCCCACGCATATCTGACATGGTTAACCAGATTGCGCAGTACCGGGTCTTCTCAACGGTAGACCTGAAATACGCCTACCACCAGCTCCCCATCCGTAAATCGGACCGTCCATACACCGCCTTCGAGGCAGACGGCCGTCTATATCACTTCCTTAGGGTCCCCTTCGGCATCACTAACGGGGTCTCGGTCTTCCAAAGGGAGATGGACCGAATGGTCGACCGGTACAGTTTGCGGGCCACTTTTCCGTACCTAGACAATGTCACCATCTGCGGCCATGATCAGCAGGACCATGACGCCAAACTTGCTAAATTTCTCCGCACCGCTACTCTTCTAAACCTCACTAAGAACAAGGAGAAGTGCGTGTTCAGCACGAACCGATTTGCCATCCTCGGCTATGTAGTCCAGAATGGTGTTCTGGGGCCCGATCACGACCGCATGCGCCCCCTCATGGAGCACCCCCTCCCCCACTGCCCCAAGGCCCTCAAACGCTGCCTGGGGTTCTTTTCATATTACGCGCAGTGGGTCCCAAACTATGTGGACAAGGCCCGCCCACTCATACAGTCCACCCAGTTTCCCCTGACAGCCAAGTCCCAACAGGCCTTCGCCCGGATCAGAACTGATGTTGCCAAGGCCACAATGCACGCTGCAGATGAAACACTGCCCTTCCAAGTAGAAAGTGACGCATAAGACGTCGCCTTTGCCGCCACCCTCATTCATGAGTGATGAGCTGCGTCAGTTCCTGCTCAGCAGGGGTATCGCCTCCAGCAGAACGACGAGCTACAACCCCTGGGGAAACGGATAGGGAGAAAGGGAGAATGGGACGGTATGAAGGGCCGTCCAGCTGGCCCTACGGTCCAGAAATCTCCCGGCCGCCCGTTAACAAGAGGTCCTCCCTGATGCACTACATTCCATTCGCTCGTTACTCTGCACTGCTACTAACAGTACACCACATGAACGTCTTTTTCCTTCCCCAGGAAGTCCACATCCGGGGTGTCGCTCCCGACTTGGCTCACAGCTCCGGGAACCGTGCTTCTCCGTAAACATGTGCGACTCCACAAGGCGGACCTGTTGGTGGAGAGGGTACACTTGCTCCACGCAAACCCCTAGTACACCTACGTGGCGTTCCCCAACTGCTGCCAGGATACTGTCTCCCTCAGAGACCTGGCACCAGCAGGTTCCACCCCCACACCACCCCCGGCACCCCCAGCGCCATCCTCCCCTCCGCCGCCGCTCGCAACCCCCCCCCCCCAGGACCATCAGTCCTCCCCCTGCCCACGCCTGTCGATGAAGAGGATTTCGGCATGTTCCTGGAGTCACCCTCGACCAGGTCAGCACCAACATCGCCATCACCACTTCGTCACTCTCAAAGGACCATCAAGGCCCCGGACCGGCTGAACCTCTGACCGGTCCACCGGACGACAAGAGACATTTGTTTTGCTCTGTAAATATTAAAATCATGATTGTATATAGTTATCCACCACCCCCGCCGGACTCAATTTTAACAGGGGGTGAATGTGGTAAACCACAGTTGTACGTATATTAGAGGTTGTACGGTAGAACCTGCACTACAGGTTCGCCTGTGGCCCCTGTCTGCTGGCTCCGCCCAGGAGGCGGGGTACAAATATGCGTGTTCTCCAGCTCGCAGCCATTTCGCCAGCTGCTGTGGGAGGTCACACATCTGATACCAATAAAGCCTCAGTTTGGATTCAACTTTTGCCTTTAAGTCAAATTGATCGTGATTCGCCCCCACCCTAGGCAGTCAGCTATTGGTGGGGGGGCAGCACGAAGGCAATGGCAGCTCTGTCAGCCTGAGTTGGTATCCAACTGTGCCCTGCAGATGACATCTTTAAATGCTTTTGAGAAGACGGAAAATATTCCTGAGATTAGGAGATGAGCAGGGCCAGAAGCAGCCTCTGCCTTGGCGCGGGGTGCAGTGTCAAAGCAGGAGCAGCTCACAACCCCAATTGCTGTTTCTGTGACCCTAATTGTATTTGCAACCCACATTTTGGGAATCGTTGTTTTAGGCAGTGCCTCAGAAGTATTCGTTTGTCACCCAACACCATCAGAACCATAGAATCTCTCCAGTGCAGAAAGAGGCCATTCGGCCCATCAAGTCTGCACCGACCCCTACCTAGGCCCAATCCCCTGCCAAATTCCCGTAGCCCCACCTAACCTGTTCAATCCATCCAACCTGCACATCTTTGGACTGTGGGATTTGAACCTCCTCTACCGTTCGATGAGATCTTTGATGATCCCTGGTTAAGATCTCAACTCCACTTTCCTGTCCAACACTCATATCCCGTGACTGTCTTGTCGCTCAAAAATCTATCTAACTCCACATTGAAGAAACTAAAATGTCCCAGTCTCCACTGCTTGCTGGGAATGAGCAGTATAGAGTGCTGGGGAGGTCACACCTGGAGTACTGTGGACAGGTTAGGTCTCCTTACTTGAGAAGGGATGTACCGGCACTGGAGGGGGTGCAGAGGAGATTCATTAGGTTGATTCAGGAGTTGAAAGGATTGGCTTATGAGGACAGACTGACAGGGAGGAGCAAGGCCATATGGAGGGACTTGAAAACAAGGTGAGAATTTTAAAAGCAAGCTGACACCTGACTGGGAGCGAAAATAGTTTGGTGAACACAGGGGGGGGGGAACAGAAAAATGGCTGCAAATACTCAGCAGGTCAGCCTGCATCCGCAGAAAGAGAAATCGAGTTAATAGGTTGGAAATTTATTCACCTGATCTGTTGGGAGCGGGTGGGTCAGAAATGAAGATTTCCAGAATGTTTTGGCCTAAGACGAACAGTGGAGATCATTGGTGTGACAGCTCTGCTCTATTTTCATGAGGTACATCACTTCAAAAATATTAACTGCAACGGCGGCACGGTGGCGCAGTGGTTAGCGCTGCTGCCTCAGGGCGCTGAGGACCCGGGTTCGATCCCGGCCCCGGGTCACTGTCCGTGTGGAGATTGCACATTCTCCCCGTGTTTGCGTGGGTCTCGCCCCCACAACCCAACGACTAGGGGCTTTTCACAACAACTTAATTGCAGTGTTAATGTAAGCCTACTTGTGACAATAAAGATTATTTATTCATCATTATTTATTTATGTGCAGAGTAGGTGGAATGGCCACGCTAACTTGCTCCTTCATTGGAAAAAATAATAGGGCACTCTAAATATATATATTTTTAAAAAGTAAATAAATAACTGCAGCAGGAACACAACTGTGCATCAATCTGGGTAAATAGCCCTGCCTCATCCACAGAAAACACAAGGGAAAAGGAGGGAAGCGCAGCAAGTGGGGTTGAGCAAATTTGAGATCACAGCCTAGTGTAATACTCTCTGATGAACTGGAGAGCGGCCTGGTCATAGATACATAGTTACATAGAAGATAGGAGCAGGAAGAGGCCTTTTGGCCCTTCGAGCCTGCTCCGCCATTCATCCCGATCATGGCTGATCATCCAACTCAACAGCATAATCCCGCTTTCTCCCCATAGCCTTTGATCCCATTCTCCCCAAGTGCTATATCTAGCCGCCTCTTGTAAAAATTCAAAGTTTTAGCATCAACTACTTCCTGTGGTAATGAAATCCACAGGCTCACTACTCTTTGTGTGAAGAAATGTCTCCTTATTTCTGTCCGAAATGGTTTACCCTGAATCCTCAGACTGTGACCCCTGGTTCTGGACATACCCATCATTGGTAACATCTTCCCTGCATCTACCCTGTCCAGTCGTGATAGAATTTTATAAGTCTCTATGAGGTCCCCCCTCATTCTTCTGAACTCCAGCGAGAACAATCCCAACCGAGTCAATCTCTCCTCATATGACAGTCCCGCCATCCCTGGAATCAGTCTGGTAAACCTTCGCTGCACTCCCTCGAGTACAAGAACATCCTTCCTCAGGGAAGGAGACCTAAACTGCACACAATACTCCAAGTGTGGCCTCACAAGGTCCTGTACAATTGCAGCAACACATCCCTGCTTTTATACTCAAAACCTCTTGCAATGAAGGCCAACATACCATTAGTCTTCTTTACCGCCTGCTGCATCTGCATGCTTACCTTCAGCGAATGGTGCACAAGGCCACCCAGGTCCCGCTGCACACTCCCCTCTCCCAATTTACAACCATTCAGGTAGTAATCTGCCTTCCTGTTTTTGCTTCCAAAATGAGTAACCTCACACTTATCCAAATTATACTGCATCTGCCATTGATTTGTCCACTCGCCCAACCTGTCCAGTTCTTGCTGTAGGATCCCTTCATCCTTGACACAGTTCACCCTCGCATCCAACTTGGTATCATCTGCAAACTTTGAGATGTCACATTTTGTTCCCTCCTCCAAATCATTAATATATATTGTGAATAGCTGGGGTACCAACACCGATCCCTGTGGTACCCCACTGGTTACTGCCTGCCAATTTGAAAAGGAGTCATTAATCCCTACTCTTTGTTTCCTCTCTGCCAACCAGTTTTCTATCCACCTCAATACATTTCCCCCGATCGCATGCGCTTTAAGTTTGCACAATAATCTCTTATGCGGGACTTTGTCAAACGCCTTCTGAAAGTCCAAATATACCACATCGACTGGCTCCCCCTTGTTGACCGTACTGGTTACCGCTTGAAAGAATTCTAATAGATTTGTCAAACATGATTTTCCCTTCATAAATCCATGCTAATTCTGACTGATCCTGCCACTGCTTTCTAAATGTTCCGCTATAAAGTCCTTGATAATGGATTCAAGCATTTTCCCCACTACCGATGTTAGGCTTACTGGTCTATAATTCCCTGTATTCGCTCTCCCTCCCTTTTTGAATATCGGAGTGGTGTGAGCTACCCTCCAATCTGCAGGGACAATTCCAGAGTCTATAGATTCCCGGAAGATGACCACCACTGAATCCACTATTTCCAGAGCCACCTCCTTAAGCACTCTGGGATGCAGATTCTCAGGCCCTGGGGATTTATCCACCTTCAATCCCATCAGTTTTCCCAGCACCATTTCTCTACTAATGTTGATCTCCCTCAGTTTTTCCATCTCACTAAACTTTTCATTCTCCAACATTTCTGGGATCTGATTTGTGTCCTCTTTTGTGAAGATAGAACCAAAGTATGTATTCAATTGCTCAGCCATTTCTTTGTCCCTTATTATGCATTCCCCTGTTTCTGTCTGTAGGGGGCCTATGTTTCTCTTTACCAATCTCTTTCTCTTCACATATCTGGAGAAGCTCTTAGTGTCAGTCGTTATGTGCCCTGCAAGCTTCCTTTCGTACTCTACTTTCCCCTTCTTAATCAATCCCTTCGTCCTTCTTTGCTGAATTTTAAACTGCTCCCAATCCTCAGACCTGTTATTTTTCTTGGCCAACCGCTATGCTTCTTCCTTGGATCAGATATTATTTCTAATTTCCTTTGTAAGTCATGGATTGGCCCTCTTACCCCCTTTGATTTTGTGCCATAAAAATGGACAGTTGCTGTAGTTCCTCCATGCATTCCTTGAATGTTTGCCATTGTCTATCCACTGTCATCCCTTTAAGTAACTCTCCCCAATCTATCAAGGCCAACTCACGCCTCATATCCTCATAGTTCCCTTTATTAAGATTCAGCACCCTAGTTTCCGAATCAACTGCTTCACTCTCCACCTTGATAAAAAATTCTATCATGTTATGGTCGCTTATCCCCAAGGGGTCTCGTACAGCCAGATTGACAATGATTCCCTTCTCATTACACAGTACCCAATCTAAGATGGCCAGCTCTCTAATTGGTTCCTCCACATATTGGTCAAGAAAACCATCCCGTATACACTCCAGGAATTCCTCCTCTATGGCATTGTGACTAATTTGATTTGCCCAATCTATGTGAAGATTAAAATCACCCATGATCACCGATATTCCCTTGTTACATGCATCTCTAATTTCTTGTTTAATGCCATTCCTAACCTCACCAGTGCAGTTTGGGAGTCTATATTTGACACTCACTAATGTTTTTTATCCCTTGGTATTTCTCAACTCTACCCATACAGATTCCACATTGTCAGAGCTAATATCCTTTCTCAATATTGTGTTAATTTTCTCTTTAAGCAACAGTGCCATGCCACCACCTTTACTTTTATGCCTGGCCTTCCTAAATACTGAGAACCCTGGGACATTCAGTTCCCATTCCTGTAGTGCATTTTGGAAGGTCTAATGCAGGTAGGGAATATACAGTGAATGGTAGAACCCTCAAGAGTATTGACAGTCAGAGAGATCTAGGTGTACAGGTCCACAGGTCACTGAAAGGGGCAACACCGGTGGAGAAGGTAGTCAAGAAGGCATACGGCATGCTTGCCTTCATTGGCCGGGGCATTGAGTATAAGAATTGGCAAGTCATGTTGCAGCTGTATAGAACCTTAGTTAGGCCACACTTGGAGTATAGTGTTCAATTCTGGTCGCCACACTACCAGAAGGATGTGGAGGCTTTGGAGAGGGTGCAGAAGAGATTTACCAGGATGTTGCCTGGTATGGAGGGCATTAGCTATGCGGAGAGGTTGAATAAACTCGGTTTGTTCTCACTGGAATGACAGAGGTTGAGGGACGACCTGATAGAGGTCTACAATATTATGAGGGGCATAGACAGAGTGCATAGTCAGAAGCTTTTTCCCACGGTAGAGGGGTCAATTACTCGGGGGCATAGGTTTAAGGTGAGAGGGGCAAGGTTTGAGTAGATGTACTAGGCAAGTTTTTGACACAGAGGATAATGGGTGCCTGGAACTCGCTGCCGGAGGAGGTGGTGGAAGCAGGGACGATAGTGATATTTAAGGGGCATCTTGACAAATACATGAATAGGATGGGAATAGAGGGATACGGACCCAGGAAGAGTAGAAGATTTTAATTTAGACGGGCAGCATGGTTGGCACAGGCTTGGAGGGCCGAAGGGCCAGTTCCTGTGCTGTACTTTTCTTTGTTCTTTGTTTGTTCTTTGTTCACCCTGCAGCCATGTCGCCGTAATCCCAATGATCTCATACCCATTTATATCTATCTGCGTGATTAGTTCATCCATTTTATTGCAAATGCTCCGTGCATGAAGGCACAGAGCCTTTAAGTTTGTCTTTTTCACAATGCTTGTCTTGCTCCCAATATTTTTCTCTACTGCTCTGTTTGAATTTTGTCCTTGGTTTCTCCACCTATCACTTTTCTTATTCACTTTTCCACCTTTTGCTTCTGTCCTTGCTCCCTCTTTCTGTGACTCCTAGCATAGATTCCCATCCCCCTGGCATATGAGTTTAAACCCTCCCTAACCGCTCTATTTATGGTGGTCATTTCACTTTGATGGCAGCATCAAGTTGCTTTTCATGAAAGAAAATTGTTGACAACATTGATCAAATTCTCTCAAGTCGGAATAAATGTTAGTAAGTTGAAACCAACGGTTGTTTATCCAGCTGGTTACATCCAAAGAGGGACATGTAAAATTGTGAGAACACAAAAGCTGCCCATTGAAGAAACTGGACAGGAGGTTGCCTACACCTGGCCACCTTGTCCTGACCTAGGATGTAGCCTACACCTGGCCACCGCGTCCTGACATAGGAGGTAGCCTACACCTGGCCACCTTGTGCTGACCTAGGAGGTAGCCTACACTTGGCCACCTCGTCCAGACCTAGGAAGTAGCCTACATCTGGCCACCTTGTCCTGACATAGGAGGTAGCCTACACCTGGCCACCTTGTCCTGACATAGGAGGTAGCCTACACCTGGCCACCTTGCCCTGACCTAGGAGGTAGCCTACACCTGGCCACCTTGTCCTGACATAGGAGGTAGCCTACACCTGGCCACCTTGTCCTGACCTAGGAGGTAGCCTACACCTGGCCACCTTGTCCTGACATAGGAGGTAGCCTACACCTGGCCACCTTGCCCTGACCTAGGAGGTAGCCTACACCTGGCCACCTTGTCCTGACATAGGAGGTAGCTTACACCTGGCCACCTTGTCCTGACCGACGAGGTAGCCTACACCTGGCCACCTTGTGCTGACCTAGGAGGTAGCCTACACCTGGCCACCTTGTCCTGACCTAGGAGGTAGCCTACACCTGGCCACCTTGCCCTGACCTAGGAGGTAGCCTACACCTGGCCACCTTGTCCTGACCTAGGAGGTAGCCGACACCTGGCCACCTTGTCCTGACCTAGGAGGTAGCCTACACCTGGCCACCTTGTCCTGACCTAGGAGGTAGCCTACACCTGGCCACCTTGTCCTGACCTAGGAGTCACCAACACCTGGCCACCTTGTCCTGACCTAGGAAGTAGCCTACACTTGGCCACCTTGTCCTGACCTAGGAGGTAGCGTACACCTGGCCACCTTGTCCTAACCTAGGAGGTAGCCTACACCTTGTCCTGACGTGGGAGGTAGCCTACACTTGGCCACCTTGTCCTGACCTAGGAGGTAGCCTACACCTGGCCACCTTGTCCTGACCTAGGAGGTAGCCTACACCTGGCCACCTTGTCCTGACCTAGGAGGTAGCCTACACCTGGCCACCTTGTCCTGACCTAGGAGGTAACCTACACCTGGCCACCTTGTCCTGACCTGGGAGGTAGCCTACACTTGGCCACCTTGTCCTGACCTAGGAGGTAGCCTCCACCTAGCCACCTTGTCCTGACCTAGGAGGTAGCCTACACCTGCCACCTTGTCCTGTCCAAGGAGGTAGCCTACACCTGGCCACCTTGTCCTGACCTGGGAGGTAGCCTACACCTGGCCACCTTGTCCTGACCTAGGAAGTAGCCTACACCTGGCCACCTTGTCCTGACCTAGGAAGTAGCCTACACCTGGCCATCTTGTCCTGACCTAGGAAGTAGCCTACACCTGGCCACCTTGTCCTGACCTAGGAGGTAGCCTACACCTGGCCACCTTGTCCTGACCTAGGAAGTAGCCTCCACCTGGCCACCTTGTCCTGACCTAGGAGGTAGCCTACACCTGGCCACCTTGTCCTAATAGGCGGTGACCTGGATGGATTCAACCAAGATTGAAACTCATTTGTATCCCCCCTACCAGTTTTAAGTCTCAATGATCCCTTATTGTAAATAAGACAAAATGGGAGAAATTATAACACCCACAGTGACTGTCAAGCTTGGCTGCAGACAAGCCTTATTATAGGTTCATTTTCACTAGAATATCCTCAAGATGACGCTCAGTGAGATTTTTCCAAACCCTCGCTGCATTTGCTGGCTTCATTAGATTGCAACAGTGTCGAAGTATTGTGGAGAGCAAAATTAGTTCAATTTAACTGATGCTGCCTTATCTTGTGCTGTGCGCAGAGCCGGGAAAAAGACATCGCAAAATAGCCAACTGCACAAGAACAGAGCACTGTTCTCGATGAGGATAGATCATACAATACACTGTCAATTATTCTAATCTCCCTGGATTTCACTTTTAGGGAAACATATGAGTTATTTTTGAATATAATTGTTCTCTGCAAATATTTTATACATTGTTGTTCTGTGTCCCCTGAGACATGTAATCCCTTTGCCTTTGTGCACTTGGGGTGTCCTTTACTTCCATGGAGTGTAAAGAAGGACTTGCATTTATATCGCACCTTTTATATAGCAGCAACAACAACCTATATTTCTACCAAGCTATTAACAGAATAAAATGTCCCAGGGTGCTCCACAGGAGAATTAGAAAGCACAGTATGACACAGAGCTGCAGAGCAGGATAACAAATTACCAGAAGTTTGTTCTTAAGGAGTATCTCAAAGACTGGAAGCAAGGTAGAGAGGTGAAGGGGTTTACGGAGGGAATTCCAGAGCTTGGGGCTGATGCACCTGAAGACATGTCCACCAATGATGGAGCGGTTTTGTACTTTTCTCAAGTAAGTGCAGGATAAAAGGATTCTGAAGCAAAGGCAGGTCTAAGAGTTTGGAGTTTTAAAGAGTGACGCGAGGGGCTGTCTTTGAGCATTGGGAGTGTTTTTTCTGCGTAAGTTTCATCATAGTGTGGAGTTACAGGATATTTCTGCTCTCTGACACCAGAGATTTAGGTCCTTCTGCTACCCTCTGTGCTTGGGCCAGTCCCACCTGCAGAGGAGAATAGTGTACTCAGCAGGGAGCATCTCCTCTGAGGAGGACAGGATGAAGAGAGAGGAGGCCTGGTGGCCACAGGCTTCAGGATAGAGGCACAGATTGATCTGGGTGCAGGGTGGGCAAGGAGATGTCCCCACAGAAGATAACACTATCCAGCTGCCAGGGCACATAGGCAGTGATACAACTACTTAGATATGGCAGAGGTCCAGTGTCACACACTACGGGCGGGATTCTCCACTCCCACGCCGAAGCTCCCACGCCGTTGTGAACGCCGTCGAGGCTCACGGTGGCGTGAAACGGCCCCGATCCCGACCGATTCAGGCCCCGACAATGGGCTAGGATCGGGGCCGCATCATCTACACGCGCCAGGCCTCGTTGCCGCGTAAAGGCGGCGCCGCATACATGACGCGGCCGGCGTCGCATAACTGGCGTCACTCGCGCATGCGTGGTTGCCGTCCTCTCCGAGTCCGCCCCGCAAGAAGATGGCGGACGGATCTTGTGGGGCCGCGGAAGGAAGGAGGTCCTCCTTCAGAGAGGACGGCCCGACGATCGGTGGGCACCCATCGCGGGCCATCCCACATTTGAGGTACACCCCGGTGCAGGATCCCCCCTACCCCCCCCCCCCGCAGTCCGCCCCCCCCCCAGCGTTCCCGACGGCAGCGAAGAGGTGTGGTCGGCGCCGGGGGGAACCCGCCGTTTTGGCCTGGCCGCTCGGCCCATCTGGGCCTGAGAATAGCGGGGGTGCCGGAGAATCGCCATTTTGGGTGTCTCCGGCGATTCTCCGGCCTGCGGCCCGCGGAACTCGACAGGGCCGTTCCCGCCTCTTGGGAGAATCGCAGGAGGGTCTCCAACCAGCGCCCCGGGAAATTTTGGAGGCCCAGGCAATTCTCCAACCAGCGCGCGAGTGGAGAATCTAGCCCGATGGCTTTCAAGGGAAGCTGTCACAACCATATGCCTATTGATTGGGCCAGAGGAAGCGTCCAATTGTGTTGGTGGACACCCAGTGCCCATGGCTCTCAAGGCAATTGTGGCACTACATTTTTATACCTCCAGCTCCTACCAGGTCTCTGTGGGTGATCATTGTGGACTTTCACTGTAAGCTGCACACAACTGTTCAGGCGGATGAGGGCATTCCTTCATTTCAGGACAGACCAAGTCAGCCAGACTGAGCAGGTCAGAGGAAGGTGAGATCATAGGGGATTAGGGATAGAGTCCTCGATTTGATTCAGGATTTGCTGACTGCCAGAGAGCAGAGGGTCGGGTTAAATGGGTCCTTCTCTGGCTGGCGAACGAGTGGGGTGCCGCGGGGTCAGTCCTCAGACCTCAACTGTTTACAATCAATGTGAATGATCTGCAAGCAGGGACAGAGTGTAACATAGCAAAATTTGTGGATGATACTAAAATAGGTGGGAAAGCAGGCAGTGACGAGGAGATAAAGATTTTACAGACAGATATAAATAGGCTCGGAGATTGGGCCAAGATTTGGAAGATGGAATTTAATGTGGATAAGTGTGAGGTTATCCATTTTGGCCCAAAGAATAGTCAGGCAAATTATTTTCTAAGGAAAGCAGATTTAAATCCATCTGGGCAGAGGGATCTGGGTGACTTTATTCATGAATCGTAGAAAGCCTGTGTGCAGGTACAAAATGTATTAAGAACGGCAAGGTGTTGCTCAGTGGGCGAGACAGCTGGTTTGTAATGCAGAACAAGGCCATTCGCGCAGGTTCAATTCCTGTACCGGCTGAGAATTCTGAATTTTCACTCTATACCTGAAAAGGCGCTTTTCACAGTAACTGCATTGCAGTGTTAATGTTAGCCTACTTGTGACAATAAAAGGATTATTATTATTATTATTAAATGGAATGTTAGCGTTTATTGCAAAAGGGCGGGAGTAAAAAAGTAGAGAAATGTTGTTGCGATTGTATAGGGCGTTGGTGAGACCACATCTGGAGTAGTGCGTCCAGTTTTGGTCTCCTTATTTGAGGAAGAATGTGGTGGCATTGGAGACAGTTCAGAGGAAATTCAGCAGATTAATCCAGGGATGAAGGGGCTGCCACTGTTCATTGGTGGTGGAGGGTTTGAATGCTTGTGAAAGGGGGAGCAATCAAACGGACTGCTTTGTCCTGGATGGTGTCGAGCTTCCTGAGTGTTGTTGGAGCTGCACTCATCCAGGAAAGTGGAGAGTATTCCATTTCACTCTTATTATGTGTCTTGCAGATGGTGGACAGGCTTTGGGGGGGTCAAGAGATGAGTTACTCACCGTAGGATTCCTAGCCTTTGACCTGTTCTGGTAGCCACAGTATTAATGTGGCTAGTCCAGTTCAGTTTCTGATCAATGGTAACCTCCAGGGTGTTGATTGTGGGGGATTCAGCGATGGTAATGCCATTGAATGTCAAGGGGTGATGATTAGATCCCGTCTTGCAGGAGATGGTCATTGCCTGGCACTTGAATGGCGCGAATTTAACTTGCCACTTGTCAGCCTAAGCCTGGATATTGTCCAGGTCTTGCTGCATTTGGACGTGGACTGCTTCATTATCTGAGGAGTTGCGAATGGTGCTGAGCATTACGCTGTCATCTGCAAACATCCCCACTTCTGACCTTATGAAGGAAGGCAGGTCATTGATGATGCAGCTGAAGATAATTGGGCCTTGGGCACTATCCTGAGGCACTCCTGCAGTGTTGTCCTGAAGTTGAGCTGATTGACCTGCAACCACTAAAACTATCTTCCTTTGTGGCAGGTATGACTCCAATCAGCGGTGAGTTTTCTCCCTGATTCCCATTGACTCCAGTTTATCTGGGGCCCCTTGATGCCATACTCCATCAAATGCTGCCTTGATGTCAACGGCAGTCACTCTCACCTCACCTCTGGCATTCAGCTCTTCTGTCAATGTTTGAACCAGGGCTGTAATGAGGTCAGCAGTTGAGTGACCCTGGCATAACCCAAACTGAGCGTCCGTGAGCAGGTTATTGCTGAGTAAGTGCCACTTCACAGCACTTTTGATGACTCCTTCCTCACTTTACTGATGATGGATAGTAGACTGAGAGGGCGGTAATTGGCTGGGTTGGATTTGTCCTGTTTCTTGTGTACAGGACACACCTGGGCAATTTTCCATATTGCCGGATAGGTGTACTGGAACAGCTTGGTTCGGGATGTGGTAAGTTCTGGAGCACAAGTCTTCAGTACTATTGTTGGGATATTGTCAGGGCCCAAAGCCTCTGCAGTATCCAATACCTTCAACCGCTTCTTGATATCACACGGAGTGTGTGACATTATCATAAATATAAATAACTGCGGGGGTTAATGTAATGTCTAAATCAACCACTAGAGGGAGCTAGATGTACAACTATATAAGACATTGTTGCTAAGCCTTGTGGAGGAGAGGTTGAGGAGAAAGCTAGAGCACAGACTGAAGGAAAGATAGTGTGAGTGAGAGCAGGTCATAGTTAATTTAATAGTGTAGATGAGTGTAGATTATGGGCAGGATTCTCCAATAATGGGGCGATGTCCCCACGCCAGTGTGAAAAGTGTCGCCAAGCACTCCGGCGGCAATGGTCCCCAATAATGGGGAATGCTCCCCTTTGTAGGGGGCTAGGTTGGCACCGGAGTGGCCCCTGCAGCTCCAGCCGGCACGGAACAGCCGCACTAGTTTGCGCATGTGCTGAACGGCTGGTGTATTTCCGCGCATGCAAGGGAGTTCCCTTCCCCGCGCCGGCCCCCGGCAATATCGACGAGCCCTACAGGGGGCCTGGCGCGGAGTAAAATAGGCCCCCACGGAACCAACCCCCCCCCCCCCCCCCCCGCCGATCGGTAGGCCCCGATCGCGGGCCAGGCCACCGTGGGGGCCTCCCCCAGGGTCGGACTCTCCTTCCAGATCCTGCCCGTGTGGGACCTGAGAAACCCATGCCGGCGGGATTCGGCTAAACTTGTCGGTCACTCGGCCCATCGGGGCCCGGAGAATCGCTGTGATGCTGGAGATGATGGAGGGTATCCTCAATGTGAAGATGGGAATTTGTCTCCACAAGGACTATGCGGTGGTCACTTCTACCGATACTGTCATGGACAGATGCATCTGCAGCACGCAGATTGGTGAGGATGAGGTCAAATATGTTTTTCCCTCTTGTTGGTTCCCTCACCATCTGCTGTAATCCCAGTCTAGCAGCTATGCCTTTAGGACGCAGCCAGCTAGGTCTGTGGTGGTACTACCAAGCCCCTCTTGATGATGGACATTGTAGTCCCCCACCCAGAGCATATCCTGTGCCTTTGCCACCCTCAGTGCTTCCTCCAAGTGGTGTTCAATATGGAGGAGTACTGATTCAGCAGCTGGTGGTGGCCAGTACGTAAAATGAAAATTGCTTATTGTCACGAGTAGGCTTCAATGAAGTGACTGTGAAAAGCCCCTAGTCGCCACATTCCAGCGCCTGTTCGGGGAGGCTGGTACGGGAATCGAACGTGCTGCTGGCCTGCCTTGGTCTGCTTTAAAAGCCAGTGATTTAGCCTAGTGAGCTAAACCAGCCCGTGGTACTCCATCAACTGCTGCCTTGATGTCATCGGCAGTCACTCTCACCTCACCTCTGCCATTCAGTTCTTCTGTCAATGTTTGAACCAGAACTGTAATGAGGTCAGCAGTTGAGTGACCCTGGCATAACCCAAACTGAGTGTCCGTGAGCAGGTTATTGCTGAGTAAGTGCCACTTCACAGCACTTTTGATGACTCCTTCCTCACTTTACTGATGATGGAGAGTAGACTGATAAGGCTCCCTCTAGTGGTTGATTTAGACATTACATTAACCCTCGCAGTTATTTATATTTATGATAATGTCACACACTCCATGTGATATCAAGAAGCGGTTGAAGGTATTGGATACTGCAGAGGCTTTGGGCCCTGACAATATCCCAACAATAGTACTGAAGACTTGTGCTCCAGAACTTACCACATCCCGAACCAAGCTGTTCCAGTACACCTATCCGTCAATATGGAAAATTGCCCTAACGTGGCATAGGAAACATAGGAAAACGTGGTACTCAGCAAGAGGTTTCCTTGCCCATGTTTAACCTGAATCTATGAGACTTCATGGAGTCCAGAGGATGCTCAGGGCAACTCCCTCCCAACTGTATACCACTGTGCCACCACCTCTGCTGGGTCTGTCCTGTCAGTGAGACAGTACATACCAGGAATGGTGATAGTGGTGTCTGGGACATTATCTGTGAAGTATGATTCTGTGAGTATGACAGGCTGTGGCTGAACAACTTTGTGAGATAGCTTTCCCACCTTTGGCACAAGACCCCAGATGTCAGTAAGGAGGACTTTGCCAGGTCGGCAGGGCTGGATTTGCCGTTGTCGTTTCCAGTGCCTAGTTTGATGCCGGGTGGTCCGTCCGGTTTGATTCCTTTTTTGTGTTTTCGTAGTGGTTGAATATATTTGAGTGGCTTGCTAGGCCATTTCAGAGAATATTTAAGAGTTAACCACATTGCTGTGGGTCTGCAGTCACATGTAGGCCAGAGCAGGTAAGGAGGGCAGATTTCCTTCCCTAAAGGACATCAGTGATCCAGATGGGTTTTTACAACAATCGACAATGGTTTCATGGTCATCATTAGAAATATACACTTTGGTTCTGTCGTCACAAAGGTTGACACAAATAACAGACCAGAAATGTTGGGGAACACAGGGTTTAGTAAGAGGGAGGAACTGAAGGAAATCAGTATTAGTAGAGAAATTATGTTATGGAAATTGCTGGGACTGAAGGCCGATAAATCCCCAGGGCCTGATAAACTGCACCTCAGAGTACTTAAGAAAGTGGCCCGAGAAATAATGGGTGTATTGGCGGTCACCTTCAAAGATTCTATAGACTTTGGAACAGTTATACCAGATTGGAGGGTAGCCAATGTAACCCCCATAATTTCAAAAGGAAGGTAGAGAGAAAACAGGGAATAATAGACCAGTCAGCCTGATGTCGGCAATGGGGAAAATTCAAGAGTCCATTATAAAAGATTTAGCAGGAGATCGCTGGGAATACAATGGCAAAATCGGACAGAGTCAGCATGGATTTACAAAAGACAGTGGATATAGTTTATTTGGACTTCCAGAAGGCTTTTGACAAAGTCCCACACAAGAGATTAGCGTGTAAAATTAAAAGCATGGAATTAAGGTAGTGTATTGAGATGGATAGAAAACTGTTTGGCTCACAGGAAATGCAGGAAACACAGGTTCAGTTGACAGTTAGGAAGGCAACTGCAATGTTAGCATTCATGTTGAGAGGGCTAGAATACAAGAGCAGGGATGTCCTTCTGAGGCTGTGTAAGGCTCTGGTCAGTCCTCATTTGGAATATTGTGAGCAGTTTTGGGCTCAGTATCTAAGTACAGATGTGCTGGCCTTGGAAAGGGTTCAGAAGAGGTTCACAAGAATGCTCCCCCAAATGAAGGACTTGTCGTATGAGAAGTAGTTGAGGACTCTGGGTTTGTACTCAATAGAATTTAGAAGGATGAGTGAGGTATCTCATTGAAATATACAGAATACTGAGAGGCCTAGAGTGGACGTGGAGAGAATGTTTCCACTTGTAGGAAAAACTAGAACCATCTCAGACTAAAGGCATGATCCTTTAAACCAGAGATAAGGAGGAATTTCTTCAGCCAGAGGGTGGTGAATTTGTGGAACTCTTTGCCGCAGAAGGCTCTGGAGGCCAAATCACTGAGTGTCTTTAAGACAGAGATAGATAGGTTCTTGATCAATAAGGAGATATGGGGTTATGGGGAGAAGGTAGGAGAATGGGGATGAGAAACATATCAGCCATGATTGAATGGTGGAGCAGACTCGATGGGCCGAATGGCCAAATTCTGCTCCTATGTCCTCTGGTCTTATTGAAACAAAGAGTAGGAATAAATGGGTCTTTTTTCTGAATGGCAGGCAATGACTAGTAGGGATCAGCTCTGAGACCCCAGCTGTTCACAATATATATGAATGATTTAGATGAGGGAACTAAATGTCATATCTCCAAATTTGAAGATGGCACAAAGCTGGGTGAGAGGGTGAACTGTGAAGAGGATGCAGAGGTATTTGACGTGGTTTTGGACAAGCTGTGTGAGTGGACAAATGAATGGCAGATGCAGTATAAAGTGGATAAATGTGAGATTATCCACTTTGGGCTTTTCACAGTGACTTCATACTTATGACAATAAAAGGTTGCAGGAAGGCAGGTAATTAGGTGAATGGCTATGGATTGGGAGAAGGAATGTGCAATGAGACCTGGGTATCCTCGTACACTAGTCACCGAAGGTAAGCATGCAGGTACAGTAGGTGGTAAAGAAGGCAAATAGTATGTTGGCCTTTGTAATGGCTTAGGCCAGGCCTTTGAGATTGGCCAATTAGAATACGAGTTCCCTGATTAGTGGCCCAATCAGGGAACCCCTTTCTGTGTCGATAACAGGGAGTGTCAGATCTTCTGCACGCCCGGTGCAGACAGCAGACTGAATGGTCATGGTTGTTCAGCTGTTGGGTTTGTAAATAAAAGGAATTCTGGTGACGGGACTTCTGCCTCCCTGGACTTAGTACAGCCTTCATAGTGAGAGGATTTGAGAAGAAGGGACATTTTGCTAGAATTACACAGGGCCTTGGCGAGACCACACCTGGAATATTGTGTGCAGTTTTGGTCTCCTTATCTGAAGAAGGATGTTCTTGCTGTAGAGGGAGTGCAGAGAAGGTTTACCAGACGGATTCCTGGGATAGCGGGGCTGACGTATGAGGAGAGATTGAGTCGGTTAGGATTGTATTAGCTGGAGTTCAGAAGAATGAGGGGGATCTCATTGAAACCTATAGAAGTTTAATAGAGCTAGACAGGGTAGGTGCAGGAAGGATGTTCCTGGTGGCGGAGAGTCCAGAACCAGGGATCACAGTCTGAGGATATGGGGTAGCTTAGGACTGTGATAAGGAAAGATTTCCACACCCAGAGAGTGGTGAGCCTGTGGATTTTGTTACCACAGAAACGAGTTGACGTCAAAGCATATGCTTTCAAGAAGCAGCTAGATCTAGCACGTATAACGAAGGGGGTCAAAGAATATAGGGGAAAGCGGAATTCGGCTATTGAGTTAGATTATCAAGCAGGATCATAATGAATGGTGGAGCAGGCCCGAAGGGTCAAATGGTCTAATCCAACTCTTATTTCCAGGTTTCTGTAATATCCTACATGGACCTACGGGGTGGGAATGCTTGTCTTCCCTGTGCTCCTTGTGGAGTACGAGCCCCTCCGTTAATCACTGTATAAAAGTACAACCAGTAAGGCACAGACAGAGAGGAGAACCCGGTTGGGATCTACCGGGCGGTGCACATATCGTTCTTGTAAATAAACTTTGTTTTGTATTTTACTCAGTGTGGACTTCCCATGTCCTTATTAAACTGGCGACGAGGAGTAAAGTGGTTTTGCTAAAGTGGACGCTGCAACCTACTCAGCTGAGCCACCTCCCTGATAATCTGTACCAGGGTTGGATTTCTTTAATTTGCCTTGCCTCTGTTTGGGAGGTTAGATTCATTTGACGCCCATTTTGAAGACGGGAACCATTCCGCTAGAGGAATGCGTATTTCCTCTGGGCCGACAACCTCATGGCGAACAAGCGCCAGACAGTCACACTTTGGTGGGCTGTAAAGCTTACAAATTTGGTGCGATCCAGAGTCTTACATACCTGGCGACGCTGGATATGCTAACATTTGATCAGCTGATACAGTCCACCCTCACGTCGGTGGTTTATGAGTGCCAGTTAGTTGTTGTGCAAGGAAACAGCCCTCGCCTGTTGGGCCGCATTTGGTTGCACCAGCTGCACTTGGATTGACAGCAGATCCTCCATGTGGGGTCAGGTGGTCTGTGTACGGTTCAGAGCAACTTCCCAGAGGTTTCCCTGCCAGGTTTGAATCATAGTATAGAATCCCTACAGTACAGAAGGAGGCCATTCAGCCCATCAAGTCTGCACCGACCGTCTGAAAGAGCACCCTATCTCGGTGCACTCCCCTACTCTATCCCTGTAATCCCACCCAACCTGCATACGTTGCACACTAAGGGGCAATTTAGCAAGTCCAATCCCTAACCTGCACTGTGGAAGGAAACCGGAGCACCCGGAGGAAACCCACGGCGACACAGAGAGAAAGTGCAACCTCCACAAAGATAGTCACCCGAGGCTCGAATTGAACCCAGGTCTCCGGCGCTGTGAGGTAGCAGTGCTAACCACTGTGCCACCCCTGGGTACCATTAAAGGAGCCGTGGCCAAAATCCAGGTAGACCCAGAGGCCGAACCCCGTTATTACCGTGCCCGGCCGGTTCACTACGCTATAGTGGAGAAGGTTGAGACTGAACTTCGGTGTTTGGGTATCATTCGGCCGGTGCACTTCGCTGAATGGGCGGTGTACACAGCTTTACAATTAGATCTTTACCCTTCACCTCACATCGAGGACTTGTATCCAGTGTTAGCTCGTGGCTCTACGTTCACGTAATTGGACATTCCTCATGCTATTTGCAGAGTACGCACTCCTTCACTAGGGGCAGCGTATCTCGTTTATCACTGTAAAAACGTTTGGCCAGTAAGGCACGAACCAGAGGACAACCCAAGAGGGAACTACAGGGCAGTGTACATATCATTCTTGTAAATAAAGTTTTTTTTTGTTATTTTACTTTGTCTGATCTTCCCATGTCCTTATTAATGTTTCTATGTGTTCCGGGTGCGGCTATGCAGAGCTAGGTCGCATATTCGGTAGCTCCCGCTTGGAACGGACTTTTGGGCTCTTTTACAGGGCCCCCACGGCATTTGTTTGACATTTCCCGGTGTGGGAAGAAGACTGCAGCATTCCCTGACAGTGTCCCCCAGGAATGTTATGTCTTTTGGCTACCAGACCCGGCAGAAACAGTAAAAGATTTGGCTTGAGCTGCAGGAATAGACAAAGGCGTCTTCCAGCATGCAGGCGGGGGAAGGGCAAGCTTAAAGCTGCAATCTGACTTGAGAGCCTCTATCAAAGGTGAATTCTAGCAGCAGAGGGAACAACTGTGAAAAGATCTACCAAGGCCATTGAAGAAGCAGGGATGAGGCTTCCGATGGCGGCCATGGAGGAGTAGGTCGCGCATTCGGCAGCTCCTATCTGGAACCGACTCTCAGACCTTTTTCAGGAGTTTCCATAGACTTTTTGGGGCAGACTGGTGAAGCGAACACTGCCAAAAGGATTCCCTCTCGACTTCCGGTTGCGGCTATGCAGAGCTAAGCCGCACGATTCGGCAGCTCCCGTTACCACGGACTTTCGGGCTCGTGAGAGGAGCCCCAACGGAACTTTTTTTTTTTTTTTTTTGACGCAACTTGTGGGGAAGGGAAGAGAGAGGTCCCCCTCCAACTTCTATGAAACGGACCAGAAATGTAACGGCCAAAGGAGCGGCACTGGAGCAACGGGAGAAGCGAGGGAAAGAAAACAAAATGGCGGCTGCCAGGGACAAAAGGGAGCTGCAGGAGTTCATCAAGCGCTGCTTCAAGGAGCAGCGCGAGGAGATGCGCAAGGAGATGTTGGCGCCTATGCTTTCGGCAATTGAAGGACTCGGGATCACCCAGAAGGCCCACGAATCTAAGATCCAGGAGGTACAGAAAAGAGTCAGTCAGAACGAGGACGAGCTCGTGGGCCTGGCGGTGAGAGTGGAGCAGAACGAGGCGCTACACAAGAGGTGGGCGGGAAGACTCGAAGACCTGGAGAACAGGTCGAGGAGAAAGAATCTGCAAATCCTGGGTCTCCCTGAGGGAGTGGAGGGGGCTGATGCCGGGGCATACGCGAGCACGATGCTCGAGGCGATGATGGGCATGAAGGCCCCTTCGAGGCCGCTGGAGTTGGACAGGGCACATCGGGTGCTGGCGAAGAAGCCCCAGGCAAATGAGCCGCCAAGGGTAATGGTGGTGAGGTTCCACCGGTTCACGGACAGAGAGTGGGTCCTGAGATGGGCCAAGAAGTAGCGGAGCAGTAAGTGGGACAATGCAGAGATCCGAATATACCCGGACTGGAGCACGGAGGTTGCAAAGCGGAGAGCGGGTTTCAACCGGGCCAAAGCGGCGTTGTACCGGAAAGAAGTGAAATTCGGAATGCTGCATCCAGCGCGA
Source organism: Scyliorhinus torazame (assembly GCF_047496885.1). Lineage (NCBI taxonomy): Eukaryota > Metazoa > Chordata > Chondrichthyes > Carcharhiniformes > Scyliorhinidae > Scyliorhinus > Scyliorhinus torazame. The sequence continues at coordinate 320,434,619 of NC_092709.1, forward strand.
CTGTGGGTCACATACAAGGGCCAACACTATTACTTTGAAACGCCTGAAGAGGCGTGGACCTTTGTACAAGCCGAAAAGTTGGACTCTAACTGAGGGTTTGTGAGGGTGGGGGGGGGGGGATGTTTGAGATTTGATGTGTGATGGTTGTTGTATATAGGGGGTCAATCACGCGCAGGAAATGTTACATGGGCTGGGGGAGAGAGACAAGGCCGCGACAGGAGCTGCGCCAGAGGGGGCGGAGAGGGCTTTGGAAAGCGCGGGGTGTTTTCCCGCGCGCGGGAAGAAAGGCGGGAAGGGGAACGAAGGAATGCATATGGATTGGGAGACTCCCACGCGGGGAGGTCAATGGGACGGCGGGGGAAGCCGGGGTCAGCAGGCGTCAGCTGATTTACGGGAGTGCCATGGGGGGAGCAAGAAAGCTAGACAGGGGTCTAGCGGGAGGAGGGGGGGGGAAGGGGAGGGGGGGAAAGGGTTGCTGCTGCACTGGCTGAAAGGGAATGGGACACAGAAGAGGTGGTCGGGACGGGGGTCCCTCCTCTGGGGGACTGGAGAGAAGCGTGGACACAGGACTGGCCCAGAAAAGGAGATGGCTAGACCGGGGGGGGGGGGGGTGAGAGCCCCTCCAATCCGGCTGATAACGTGGAACGTGAGGGGGCTGAATGGGCCGGTGAAGAGGGCTCGAGTGTTGCGCACTTAAAGGGACTGAAGGCGGACGTGGCCATGCTCCAAGAGACACACCTGAAGGTGGCGGACCAGGTCAGGCTAAGAAAGGGATGGGTAGGACAGGTATTCCACTCGGGACTGGACGCAAAGAATAGAGGGGTGGCAATATTGGTGGGAAAGCGGGTGTCATTTGAGGCCAAGACTATTGTAGCGGACAATGGAGGGCGATATGTAATGGTGAGCGGTAGGCTGCAAGGGACGTGGGTGGTGTTCGTAAACGTCTACGCCCCAAACTGGGATGATACAGGATTCATGAAGCGCATGTTGGGGCGCATTCCGGACCTGGAGAAAGGAGGCCTGATTATGGGAGGGGACTTCAATACAGTGTTGGATCCAGCACTGGACCGCTCCAAATCAAGGACTGGAAAGAGGCCGGCGGCGGTCAAGGTACCTTGAGGGTTTATGGATCAGATGGGGGGAGTGGACCCATGGCGGTTTGCAAGGCCGCATGCCAGGGAATTTTCTTTCTTCTCCCATGTGCACAAAGCCTACTCCCGGATAGATTTCTTTGTTCTGGGTAGGGCGCTCATCCCGAGGGTGGAGGGGACGGAGTATTCGGCTATAGCCGTTTCGGACCATGCCCCCCACTGGGTGGAACTGGAGCTGGGAGAGGAGAGGGACCAACGCCCGTTGTGGCGGCTGGATGTGGGACTGCTGGCGGACGAGGTGGTGTGTGGGAAGGTGAGGGGGTGTATCGAAAGGTACTTGGAGGCTAACGGCAACGGGGAGGTGCGGGTGGGGGTGGTATGGGAGGCGTTGAAGGCGGTGATCAGGGGAGAGCTAATTTCCATTAGGGCTCATAGGGAGAAGACAGAGGGTATGGAAAGGGAGAGGTTAGTGGGGGAGATTTTGAGAGTGGACAGGAGATACGCAGTCGCCCCGGAGGAAAGATTACTTGGGGAAAGACGACGGCTCCAGACGGAGTTTGACCTGTTGACCACAGGGAAGGCGGAGGCACAGTGGAGGAAAGCGCAGGGGGCGACCTACGAGTATGGGGAAAAGGCTAGTTGGATGCTGGCACACCAGCTCCGTAAGAGGATGGCAGCGAGGGAAATAGGGGGAGTCAAAGATGGAAGGGGAGCCACGGTTCGGAGTGCGGCGGAAATAAACAAGGTATTCAAGGCCTTTTATGAAGAGCTGTACAGATCACAGCCTCCAACGGGGGAAGAGGGGATGAGACAATTCCTAGATCAGCTGAGATTCCCGAGGGTGGAGGAGCAAGAGGTGGCTGGTTTGGGGGCATCAATTGGGTTGGAGGAGCTGAGTAAGGGTTTGGGGAGCATGCAGGCGGGGAAGGCCCTGGGACCGGACGGATTCCCGGTGGAGTTCTACAGGAAGTACGCAGACCTGTTGGCCCCGCTACTGGTGAGGACCTTTCATGAGGCAAGGGAGGAGGGGACCCTGCCCCCGACAATGTCGGAAGCGACAATTTCTTTGATCCTAAAGCGGGACAAGAACCCACTGCAATGTGGATCGTACAGGCCGATCTCGCTCCTCAATGTGGATGCAAAGTTGCTGGCAAAAGTGCTGGCCACGAGGATCGAGGACTGTGTCCCGGGGGTAATCCACGAGGACCAGACGGGATTTGTAAAGGGCAGGCAACTAAACACCAATGTGCGGCAGCTCTTAAACGTGATAATGATGCCATCGGAGGAGGGAGAGGCGGAGATAGTGGCAGCTATGGACGCGGAGAAGGCCTTTGACCGAGTAGAGTGGGAGTACCTCTGGGAGGTGCTGCATAGGTTTGGGTTCGGGGTAGGGTTTATCAATTGGGTTAAGCTCCTTTACAGAGCCCCGATGGCAAGTGTAGTGACGAACCGGCGGAGGTCGGAGTACTTTCGACTGTACCGAGGGATGAGGCAGGGGTGCCCCCTGTCCCCCCCTGTTGTTCGCATTGGCGATCGAACCATCGGCCATGTCATTGAGGGAGTCTAATAAATGGAGGGGGTTGGTCCGAGGGGGAGAAGAGCATCGGGTGTCGCTATATGCGGATGACCTGTTGCTGTATGTGGCGGATCCAATGGAGGGGATGGTGGAGGTCATGCAGACTCTAAGGGAGTTTGGGGAGTTTTCGGGCTATAAGCTCAATGTAGGGACGAGTGAGCTCTTTGTATTACAGGCGGGGGACCAAGAAAGAGGGATAGGGGACCTACTGCTGAGGAGGGCGGAGGGGAGCTTTCGGTATCTGGGGATCCAGATAGCCAGGAGTTGGAGGACCTTACATAAACTGAATCTGACGAGGTTGGTGGAGCAAATGGAGGAGGATTTCAAAAGATGGGACATGTTACCGCTCTCGCTGGCGGGTAGAGTGCAGTCGGTCAAAATGGTGGTCTTTCCGAGGTTTCTGTTTGTGTTTCAGTGCCTTCCCATCGTGATCACTAAGGCCTTTTTTAAGAGGGTAGGCAGGAGTATTATGGGGTTTGTGTGGGCGAATAAGACCCCAAGAGTAAGGAGAGGGTTCCTGGAACACAGTAGGGTCCGAGGAGGGTTGGCGCTGCCAAACCTGGGTAGCTACTACTGGGCAGCAAATGTGGCGATGATCCGCAAGTGGGTTATGGAGGGAGAGGGGGCGGCATGGAAGAGGATGGAGATGGCGTCCTGTAAAGGAACGAGCCTGGGGGCATTGGTGACGGCACCGCTGCCGCTCTCACCGACAAAGTATACCACGAGCCCGGTGGTGGCGGCAACGCTAAGGATCTGGGGCCAGTGGAGACGGCACCGGGGTGCAATGGGAGCATTGGTGTGGTCCCTGATCATGGGTAACCACCGGTTTGTCCCGGGGAAGATGGACGGGGGGTTCCAGAGCTGGCATCGGGCTGGGATTGGAAGAATGGGGGACCTGTTCATCGACGGGACGTTTGCGGCTCTAGGGGCACTGGAGGAGACGTTCGAGTTACCCCCGGGAAATACCTTGAAGGGTAAATGGGAGGAGGAGCTGGGGGAGGAGATCGAGGAAGGTCTGTGGGCTGATGCCCTAGGTAGGGTTAATTCCTCCTCCTCGTGTGCCAGGCTCAGCCTGATACAATTTAAGGTGGTCCACAGAGCGCACTTGACGGGGGCGAGGTTGAGTAGGTTCTTTGGGGTAGAGGACAGATGTGGAAGGTGCTCAGGGAGCCCGGCGAACCATGTCCATATGTTTTGGTCATGCCCGGCACTGGAGGGGTTCTGGAGAGGAGTGGCGGGAGCAATATCTCAGGTGGTGAAAGTCCGGGTCAAGCCAAGCTGGGGGCTAGCAACATTTGGAGTAGTGGACGAACCGGGAGTGCAGGAGGCGAAAGAGGCCGGCATTCTGGCCTTTGCGTCCCTAGAAGCCCGGCGAAGGATCTTGCTAATGTGGAAGGAGGCGAAGCCCCCCAGCCTGGAGGCCTGGATAAATAATATGGCTGGGTTCATAAAGTTGGAGAGGATTACGTTCGCCTTGAGAGGGTCTGCGCAGGGGTTCTACAGGCGGTGGCAACCGTTCCTCGTGGAGCATTAGAGGAAGGTCGGTCAGCAGCAGCAGCAACCTTGGGGGGGGGGGGGGGGACACATCCTGGGAGGGGGGATGGGAGGGAGGGAGGGGGGAAAGGGGGGACTGCCTGGGAGGGTGGATGAGCAAGAGATAACATGAAGGGTTGGGGAAACTGGCACGTACGGGTGAGGGCCGGTGTACAAAGCTGTGTAAATATATCATTTTGCCATGTATATATCTTGCTCTGCGCAATTTCTCGTTTGTTTTTGTTACGAGGGGGGGGGGTTATTGTTTGTAAGGGAGAAAAATTGTGTTAAAAAACTTTAATAATTATATATATTTAAAAAAATTAATGTTTCTATGTAAAGATCTCACATTTAATCATTACATAAGCCCAATTACCTGAGTAATAAAGATTGATGCTCTGAACGTCTCTCCACAGCCATTTATGAGGCTGACACCAATTGTGCACACAGAACACTGATGGCTTTTGAGCAATAAATCATTTTTGGTGAGGACAATATTATAAAACAAAGCAAAAATATCCGGTTGAATCATCAATATTATGCAGTGATAGGAAAAGAAATGAAAAGTGTCCTGTGCTCACTGTGTCTTCAGCTGACATTTCAGATGCTTTGTTTATGTGCTCCCCTTCCACCACCCCCTCGCTGTCAGTAGCATGAGAGGCAGGTTGCTGCCTTTGATGCCCTGTTGGCACAGCTGACCTTTTGTCTGAGGGGGGCTGAGAATTTGCTTGCAGCAAAATGGCCGGGTACTCCTCAAATGCTGCAGACTCAGAGGATGGTGCGGTGACTGTCAGAGAGGCGGAGGATCTCTTGCCCTCGCCCGGGGCACCATGAGAGCAGGTCCCAGAGGTAACAGCCAGTTTTCTGCCATTGTTAGGCGTGTCCCCACCTTTCTGCTCACCAATGGAGGTTGTCTACCCATCGGAAAGATTGGTTGCCGCAAACTTCTCCTACACTGGCAGTGGCCTTCTCAGATCAGAGCCAGTATGATAATAATAATCTTTATTAGTGTCACAAGTAGGTTTACATTCACACTTTAGGGTCCCAGGTTCGATTCCCGGCTTGGGTCACTGTGCGGAGTCTGCATATTCTCCCTGTGACTGTGTGGGTTTCCTCCAGGTGCTCCGGTTTCCTCCTACAAGTACCGAAAAGCGTGCTGTTAGGTAATTTGGACATTCTGAATGCTCCCTCCGTGTACCCGAACAGGCGCCGGAATGTGGCGACGAGGGGATTTTCACATTGACTTCATTGCAGTGTTAATGTAAGCCTACTTGTGACAATAAAGATTATTATCATTATTAAATTCCCACTTTGACTGGCATTCTCCTTCCCCAATGTCGCCTTGGTTACAGCTCTCTTTCCATAATCGATTGGGTTCCTTTCTGGTCTGGTCTGCAGTAGCGAAGTTTCCTTAATTGCCTGTTTTGTACCTTCTCCCCTCCAATGGTGAACAAGTTGGTACATTGCAAAGTCTTCATTGAACTGTCGATGATTGCTTTCAGATCAATTCAGATTTTGGGGCATCCGATCGCCCCGCCGCACTGCTGAACCACCTGATGCGACTTGTCCAGGAGCGGGTTGCCATAACCTGCATCCCTCTCCACAGAGGCAGGCAGCTGACTAAGGCCTCACTTCGGGGCCATTTTCTGTTTGACGCAAGGGTTGGACCCTCCCCCTGCTGAGTAGGGAGTCCAGCAGCTATTTGGGGGTGGTCTTGTTTCCTGTACTGATGCACCAGCATCCTGCTCGCTTTTTCCCCGTACTCATACACTGCCCCTCTCACCCACCTCACCAGTCCCACCGCCTAGCCCGTGGATAGGAGACCTAATTCCAATTGCAGCCTCTGGCGTTCCTTCAAAAGCCCTTGCTCCGCGTATCTCCTGTCCACTTGTAGAATTTCTCCCCACCAGCCTCTCTATCTCCACCCGCTCCAACTTCTCCTTGTGCGCCCGAATGGAAATAAATACCACCCTGATAAGTGCCTTCAGTGCCTCCCAGACCATAGCCGCCGACACCTCCCCCGTAACATTCATCTTTATATACCTCCTCACCCGCTCACACACCTCCTCCTCCACTAACAGCTCCACATTCAACCTCCATTGTGGGCCCGGGGTCCTTCCTTTGCTCACTCGCAGGGCCAGCCAATGCGGGGCGTGGCCCGACACCACGATTGCTGAATATTCAGCATCTATCACCTCTGCCAGCAGCGTTTTATCCAGCACAAAGAAATCTATTCGGGAGTAAACCTTGTGCACATGGGAGTAGAATGAAAATTCTTTCCCCTCGGCCTCCCAGATCTCCACAGATTGACCCCCCCCCCCCCCGCCCCATGTGCTCCATGAATCCCCTGAGTTCTTTAGCTGTAGCTGATACCTTCCCCGACCTAGGGCTCGACCGGTCCAGTCTTGAATCCAGGACCGTGTTGAAGTCTCCCCATAATCAGCCACTGAGAATTCAGGTCCAGAATCCTCCCCAGCACCCGCCACATAAATTCCACATTGTCGCAGTTCAGGGCATAAATATTTACCAATACTACCGGCATTCCCTGCAGTTTCCCACTAATCATGACATAACTCCCCCCGGATCCGCCTCTACATTCCCCACCTCAAGCGCCACCCGCTTATTGACCAAAATCACCACCCCCTTCAGTTTAAAGTCCTGCCCCGAGTGGAATACTTGCCCACCCATCACTTCCACACCTGATCTGGTCCCTCACCTTCAGGTGTGTCTCTTGCAGCATGGCCACATCCGTCTTCAGTCGCCTCAAGTGTGGAAACACATCGGCCCTCTTGACTGACCCATTCAAATCTTGAACGTTCCACGTGACCAGCCTGGTCACCTCCAATGGTCAGTCAATATGCACCTTCACCAAGCAGCTTCTCGAGCATCTTCCCCACGTACACAGCAGCATCGGCTCCTTCGCACCCCTCTGGCAGACCCACGATCCAAATATTCTGCCTGCGTGACCGGTTCTCCAAGTCCTCCACCTTCTCCTCGACCTGCTGGTCCCGCATTAGCCCCATCAACGCTGCCTTCGAGGTGAACTGCTCGTTGTTCTCCCCCGTCAGCTCCCCCAGCTTCTGGATTGCCTGACCCTGAGCTGCCAGCCTCGCCTCCACGCAGTCAACCACCGCCTTGACTGAGTACACTGCCTTGGCCAGGTCCTCCAGACTCTCCTTTCGTTGCTCGGTGAACTTCTCATTCAAGAAGCTCACTAGCTGCTCCATCGACCACTGAGTCGGCAGGGTCACTCCCTGTCCCTCCGCCATCTCAACATGCGTTGCCAGCTCCACACCCGCTCCGACTGACTTATTCCTTCTTTTTGGGGCACTTATGGTCCTCAGCTCCATAAACTAGAGGGTCAATCTCCCCCACTCACACTCCTACACCTATTTCCGTCTCACCTCCACTTGAAAACCAGGGAAAAAGGCCCATAAAAGACCGCCATGAGCGGGAGGTACCAAATGTGCGGATTTAGGGCATGGTTTAGCACAGTGGGCTAAACAGCTGGCTTGTAAAGCAGAACAAGGCCAGCAGCGCGGGTTCAATTCCCGTACCAGCCTCCCTGAACAGGTGCCGGAATGTGGTGACTAGGGGCTTTTCACAGTAACTTCATTTGAAGCCTACTTGTGACAATAAGCGATTTTCATTTCATTTTCATTTCATTTTCATGTGCGATCACTCACTCCATGGCCGCCACCGGAAGTCCATTTCATGCCCCCCCCCTTCATGATCGCCCTTTCAGCTATGCCCCCTTCCAGTCCCCGCCCCTTGTCAGTACTCTGTTCCCGACCATCCAGGGCTCCAATGATCTCCAAACCCATCGGCGTGTTCGTGATGGCTGTTCTCCTGCCAGACTCACAGGAGCCGGGAGATTCCGGCTTGAAATGGGCTGAGCAGATTAAAATGCTTATTCAAACATTCTCCCCTGGTTCACGCCCAGCGAGGGTGTGAACCAGATTGCATCCATGGAGTGGGCCAGGAGCAGTGAACTCCATCCGGCGCCTGCCGCTAACCCCGTAAAAGGGTTCTCCTGGCATTCTTCGGGAATAGTGGGATGTGCGCCGAACGCAACACAGGAGAGTCGCCCCTGTTAACTCTGTTTCTGTCTCAATAAATTCTGTCTCAATGAATGTTGCTTGACCTGCTGAACATTTCCAGTGTTTGTTGTTGCTTTTCCCAGCCGCCTAATAAAATAAATGACAATCCTGGAGTCGCAGGCTTAAATAAACGTCATGTAACTATTGAGGAAGAGATAAAACTTTGCTTCCTGAAGGATTCTTCCTGACATAACCAAATGCATGCCCAGATTTATGGAATGTGTTTCAAGTGAGTAAAACTCTATTCCATTTGTAAAACAATCCTTTCTCACACATGTCAAGCAGTTTACCAATAATGCTCACTCAGACACAATGACCTGCCACTTGAGAGATGTCAGTGCATGAGGGATCAGAGCTTTATTCTGCAGGATCTGTTATTTCCATTTCTCAATCTCAAAATTCCCAATGAAAGAAATACATTGCTGATATCTCCAGGAAGTATTCACATAAAACGCAACCTGACATGAAAAAAGTATCCTGCAAACATTGCCTCAAGCAGGAAGAATTTCTGGAAGAGAAACAGAAAATGTTGGATGTACTCATCAGATCTGGCAGCATCTATGGAGGGAGGCAAGCAGAACTAATGTTTCAGGTCAATGACCTTTCTTCAGAACTTTTCTGTTAGAATTTCTGGATTTCGATGTTTGGGCATCAACTCACATCTGTAAAGATAATCATAATTTAAAAAGTCAGACTTTATAAAATGCACTTCTGAAACAATCACACTGTTAATACCAACATTTAGTCCCTGTCTCTGGTTGCTTTTGAGAATATGGTGATGGGGCACCTTCTTGAACCATGTGGTGAAGATATATAAATTGTACAAATCAAATTGGCAAAGGTAGCCCACAGGATGAGTTTCTAGAGTGCATTCAGGAAAGTTTCTTCGAACAATATATTCTGGAACCAATGAAGGCAAGGCTATTTTAGACCTGGTAATGGGAAATTAATCAATTACCTCATTTTAAAGGATTATCTAGGAAAGAGTGATCATAACATGAGAGAATTTCACCTTCAGTTTGAGGGATGAAAATTTGGGTCTCAAACTCGTGCCTTCAATTCAAATAAGGCAATTACATGCAAAGACATGATTGACGCAAGTCGACAGGAAAAATGGATTAACAGGGAAGATGAGGTGGAGAATCAGTGACAGATGCTGAAGGAGATACCTTATAACTCTCAACAAAAATATATTCCATTGAGAAAGAATGCATCTATGAGAAGAATGCACTATCTATGGTTACTAATAAAGTTAAGGATGGCATCAAATTGAAAGAAAAGATGCACAATGTTGCAAATATCCATGGTAGCCCAGATGATTAGAAAGCATAACCAAAAATAATAATAAAGAGGGAGAAATTAGATTATGAGAGTAAACTAACAGCTAAATCAAGCATTGATCCCTGGGAGGATAAAACTGGGAAGTTACTGGTATAACTAATTTGACAGACGACTGTCTCGTCCCCTGAATCTGGTGGTCTGCATCCCAGGGTCTGAAATGAAGTGGCTACAAAGATAATGGATGTTTTGGTTATAATCGTCCAAAACTCCCTAGATTCTGGCACGGTCCCAGGGAATTAGCAAACCGTATGTGTTACACCACCATTTAAAAGAGGATGGAGACAGAAAGCAAGAAAGTATATGTCAGTAAGCCAAACATCTGTCACTGGAAAAATGCTATCATCTATTTTAAGGAAGTAGTAGCAGGACCTTTTCAAAGTGATAATGCAACCAAGCAGTGTCAGTGTGGTCTTGTGAAAAGGAAGTCATGCTTGTAAAGTTTATTAGAATTATTTGATGATGGATCAAGGGGAGCCAGTAGGTGCAGTGTATTTAGATTTCCAAATGACATTTAATAAGGTTACGACAGAAGATAAGAACTCATGTTTTTGGGGGAAATATATTAGCATTGATAGAGGATTGGTTAGCTAGCTAAAAGGAACCAGAGAGCTGGGGTGGATAGGCCATTTCCATATAACTAGTGGAGTGTCACAGTGATCAGTGGGACCTCAATCACTTGCAATCTATAGTATTGATTTGGATGAAAGGACCAAGTGTATTTTACCCAAATTTGCTGTTCTGCTGATACAAAATAGGTAGCAAAGCAAGTTCTAAGGAGGACACAAAGAGCCTGCGAAGGGATTTAGATATGTTACGTGAGTGGACAAAAGAATGGCAGATTGTGGGAAATGGTCTGCCTTGGAGGAATGAAGAGAAAATCAGAATATTATTTAAATAGAGAGAAACTTCCGAATGCTGCGATACAAAGGGACCTGGGTGCCACGCATGAATCATAAAAAGTTAACATGCAGGTAGAGCAAGTCATTCGGAAGGTCAATGCAATTTTGGTCCCTATGGAAAGGGGGATGGGTACAAAAGTAGGGAAGTCTTGCTGCAACTATTCAGGGCATTGGTGAGGTCACATCTGGAGTGTTTGTGCAGCTTCGATCTCCTTACTTAAGGAGATACATGCTTGCATTGGATACAGTTCAGAGGTGGTTCACTAGGCTAATTCCTGGGCTGAAGGGTTTGTCTTATGAAGAAGTGTTGCGCAGATAGAGCCCATACAAATTCGAGTTCAGAAGAATTTAGAAGTGATCTGATTGAAAAATATAAGATGTTGAGGGGCATTGACAGGGTGGATGCTGAGACAATGTTTCCCTCCATTTACTGCAGGGGCCATGGTTTCAAATGGAGATTAGAAGTATTTTCTCCTTTTGAAGTGTCATCAATCTTTGGAATTTTCTTCCTCAGAGAGCAGTGGAGGAAGGGCCATTGAACATATTCAAGGCAGAGTTAGATAGTTCACGCTTAAGTGATTTTGTAGTGCTGAGCTGGAAATTGAATACATTTAACTATCTTTGACGTGGTGGATGTTTGTATATGTTGTGGTTTCAGCACTTTGATTTACTCACCCATGAAAAGATGAATGGTGCAAGGCTCACAGCTGCTTTATGGAAGCTGTCAATGATGTGCCCACTCCAGTAATGAATGAATGGCTTGCTGCTGATGGATCTCAGAGGTCCAAACACAGACCACAGCTGTTCTCTTTCCAGGAATGGACACATGCTGCTTCCAGGTGAGTGTTACAACCCTGGTTTTATCACTGCTCCTCTCTTGACTTCCCTCTAGCTTCCAGACAGAAGTCCTTTTTTCTAGGGGGAGTCTGTGTGTGTGTGTGTGGGGGGGAGGAGGGGGGGGTTCCCCTCTATTTAGGGGGTCCTTTCATTCAGAGGTTTCTGTGAAGGGTCCTTCTAGTTCGGGGGTCTCAGTGGGGGTTCCTTTAGTTTGTGGGTCCCTGTGGGGGGTTTCCCAAATAAGAGGGTCCCGATGGGGGGAGTTTCCCCATTAAGCGGCTCCTCAGGGAGCCTCCTGATTAAGAGGTCCTGGGCGGTCTCCATGTTAAGGGGATCCCTGGGAGGTCCTAGTTAGGGGGCCCCTGTGAGTGGCTGCTTTAGTCAGGGGGTCCATGTGTGGAGGTATCCCTGTTTCGGGAGTCCCGAGGGGGAGGGGGGGTGCAAGTTTGGTCACTGTTGTATTTGGGGGAAGAGGAGCACCCAGTAAATCTGGGGGTGGGGAGCTGCTTTGCAATGCAGGGGGATGGGGGTGGGGGGGCTGATTTGCGATGTGGAGAAGGGGGTGGACGGCCCCGGGACTTCGCCAGCAGATAGCCTACTCAAAATGGTGACCCGATAGTGGGATTTCCTGGAGAGTCCCTCGCATTCCTGATCAGACATAGATTTGCACGGCGAGGGACACTGAACTGCTCAGTCATTTGTGGGAGCTCAAATCATGTGCAATTCAGCTCTGGTGGGGGGGGGGGGGGGGGGGGGGGAGAAAGGGGTGAAATAGCCACCGGCCGGATTCTCTGTTACGCCGGGAGCAGCCCTCCGTATGCAGTGTCCCCGGCAGCATGCGGGGGTGCCTGCCATGGGAAAAGCCATTGGCCAGCGGCGAGAACGGAGAATCCCGCAGCCGTTGATGGTGCGCCATCGGGAAAAACTCAGCTGGGGAGGAGGAGAATTCATCCCTTGTCTTCCAAATGGAGAATTCCGCCCGAGGTTTGGCCATCGACCGTGGCATTAGAACTCAGCAAGATGGAGGACAGAATTCTTCCACTTTGAGTCTAAGTGTTCCTGCCAGCGGGGAATCAGAACTGTTTCCCTCTGGCACTCGGAGCGATGCTGATGTTCCATTCAATGGCACTGAGAATTTATTTTCCATAGGACTGAGTTTTATTTGGATTTGAGAGGGCCGGGCCCTAAATCCGCCGACTTGTCCTTCTTCTCAAATGGGGTTCTGATCTCAGAATAATGATGCAGCCACGCCCTAATCACTGGCCATGCCCCCCCTCCCAAGTGAGTGACACCCCATTAGGGGTTCGCCAAATGCACACCAGCCCCCTCTTCAACTTCCCCCCTCGAGCCACCACCATTAGTCCCCCCTTCAAGCCCCCCCATCAGTCCCCTTCTTCAGCCCCCCCCCAACCCTTCGCAGCTTAGTCCTCCCCCTTCAGATCCCTCCCCCCCCCCTCAGTTCCCCCCTCCTTCAGGTCCCAGGTCGTGGTTTCACTGGTATTCACATCTGTAGCCTTGAAAATCATGAAACTACCTTTCAGCCTGTCATGTTTCAGTTTAAAATTTCCCCTCTGATGTGTTGGAATCTCCTAGAATTTCAACATTAATGATCATCAAGAAGCAAATGGAAATGATCTTTATGAAGAAAGTTAAACTCTTCTCTATGTAGTCTTACAACCTTTAAACTCTCTCCCAGGTTGTCAAGATCAATGATCTGTCAGATGAAAAAGGAAGACTTCCCTTTAATGTGGTGGAATCATTTGAAGTGCTTTTTTATAGTCAATTTCATTGCACTTTATATTTTTCAAGCCTCTTATAAAGCTTTGAACTGCATTGTTTACATTCAATTTCAAATTTCCTTTTCACAAGCCTCTTGATTGACAAATCCAGGCTATTTCAAAGGAAAGATGCCCATTTTCTGCTTTTAGAGCTATAAGACCATAAGACATAGGAGTGGAAGTAAGGCCATTCGGCCCATCGAGTCCACTCCACCATTCAATCATGGCTGATTTCAACTCCATTTACCTGCTCTCTCTCCATAGCCCTTAATTCCTTGAGAAATCAAGAATTTATCAACTTCTGTCTTAAAGACACTCAACGTCCCGGCCTCCACCGCCCTCTGTGGCAATGAATTCCACAGACCCACCACTCGCTGGCTGAAGAAATTTCTCCTCATCTCTGTTCTAAAGTGACTCCCTTTTATTCTAAGGCTGTGCCTCCGGGTCCTAGTCTCCCCTGCTAATGGAAACAACTTCCCTACATCCACCCTATCTAAGCCATTCATTATCTTGTAAGTTTCTATTAGATCTCCCCTCAACCTCCTAAACTCCAATGAATATAATCCCAGGATCCTCAGACGTTCATCGTATGTTAGGCCTACCATTCCTGGGATCATCCGTGTGAATCTCCGCTGGAAGCGCTCCAGTGCCAGTATGTCCTTCCTGAGGTGTGGGGCCCAAAATTGCTCACAGTATTCTAAATGGGGCCTAACTAATGCTTTATAAAGCTTCAGAAGTACATCCCTGCTTTTATATTCCAAGCCTCTTGAGATGAATGACAACATTGCATTTGCTTTCTTAATTACGGACTCAACCTGCAAGTTTACCTTTAGAGAATCCTGGACTAGGACTCCCAAGTCCCTTTGCACTTCAGCATTATGAATTTTGTCACCGTTTAGAAAATAGTCCATGCCTCTATTCTTTTTTCCAAAGTGCAAGACCTCGCACTTGCCCACGTTGAATTTCATTAGCCATTTCTTGGACCACTCTCCTAAACTGTCTAAATCTTTCTGCAGCCTCCCCACCTCCTCCATACTACCTGCTCCTCCACCTATCTTTGTATCATCGGCAAACTTAGCCAGAATGCCCCCAGTCCCGTCATCTAGATTGTTAATATATAAAGAGAACAGCTGTGGCCCCAACACAGAACCCTGCGGGACACCACTCGTCACCGGTTGCCATTCCGAAAAAGAACCTTTTATCCCAACTCTCTGCCTTCTGCCTGACAGCCAATCGTCAATCCATGTTAGTACTTTGCCTCGAATACCATGGGCCCTTATTTTACTCAGCAGTCTCCCGTGAGGCACCTTATCAAAGGCCTTTTGGAAGTCAAGATAGATAACAACCATTGGCTCTCCTTGGTCTAACCTATTTGTTATCTCTTCAAAGAACTCTAACAGGTTTGTCAGGCACGACCTCCCCTTACTAAATCCATGCTGACTTGTCCTTATCCGACCCTGCACTTCCAAGAATTTAGAAATCTCATCCTTAACAATGGATTCTAGCATCTTGCCAACAACCGAGGTTAGGCTAATTGGCCTATAATTTTCCATCTTTTTCCTTGTTCCCTTCTTGAACAGGGGGGTTACAACAGCGATTTTCCAATTCTCTGGGACTTTCCCTGACTCCAGTGACTTTTGAAAGATCATAACTAACGCCTACACTATTTCTTCAGCTATCTCCTTTTGAACTCTAGGATGTAGCCCATCTGGGCCCGGGGATTTATCAATTTTTAGACCTCTTAGTTTCTCTCGCACTTTCTCCTTTGTGATGGCTACCACATTCAACTCTGCCCCCTGACTCTCCGGAATTGTTGGGATATTACTCATGTCTTCTACTGTGAAGACTGACGCAAAGTACTTATTCAGTTCCTCAGCTATTTCCTTGTCTCCCATCACAAAATTACCAGCGTCATTTTGGAGCGGCCCAATGTCAACTTTTGCCTCCCGTTTGTTTTTAATGTATTTAAAGAAACTTTTACTATCATTCCTAATGTTACTGGCTAGCCTACCTTCAAATTTGATCCTCTCTTTCCTTATTTCTCTCTTTGTTATCCTCTGTTTGTTTTTGTAGTCTTCCCAATCTTCTGACTTCCCACTACTCTTTGCCACATTATAGGCTTTCTCTTTTGCTTTGATGCATTCCCTAACTTCCTTTGTCAGCCATGGCTGCCTAACCCCCCCTCTGATAACCTTTCTTTTCTTTGGGATGAACCTCTGTACTGTGTCCTAAATTACTCCCAGAAACTCCTGCCATTGCTGTTCTACTGTCTTCCCACTAGGCTCTGCTCCCAGTTGATTTTCGTCAGTTCCTCCCTCATGCCCCTGTAGTTACCTTTATTTAACTGTAACACCTTTACATCTGATTCTACCTTCTTTCTTTCAAATTGGAGATTGAATTCTACCATGTTATGATCACTGCCTCCTAAGTGCTCCCTTACTTTAAGATCTTTAATCAAGTCTGACTCATTACATAACACTAAGTCCAGAATGGCCTGTTCCCTCGTGGGCTCCATCACAAGCTGTTCCAAAAAGCCCCCCTGTAAGCATTCAATGAATTCCCTTTCCTTGGGTCCACTGGCAGCATTATTTACCCAGTCCACCTGCATATTGAAGTCCCCCATGATCACTGTGACCTTGCCTTTCTGACATGCACTTTCTATTTCGTGGTGCATTTTGTGCCCCCGGTCCTGACCACTGTTAGGAGGCCTGTACATAACTCCCAATCTGGTTTTTTTGCCTTTGTGGTTCCTCAACTCTACCCACACAGACTCCACATCATCTGAACCTATGTCATTTAGTGCTATTGATTTAATTTCATTCCTAATTAACAAGGCAACCCCGCCCCCTCTGCCCACCTCTCTGTCTTTTCGATAGGTTGTGAATCCCTGGATGTTTAAATGCCAGTCCTGCACCCCCTACAACCATGTCTCTGTGATGCCTACCACATCATACCTGCCAGTCACAATCTGGGCCACAAGCTCATCTACCTTGTTCCGTACACTGCGCGCATTTAAATATAGCACCTTTAATTCTCGATTGACCGTCCCTTTTTGTTTTCTTAGTGTGGTGGACCTTGGTTTACTGAGCCTTTCCATATATTGTGTCATATTTTGTGGGATGGGGACAATTGTAACCACTCTTGAGTTTTGTCTGTTCGTGTTTTTTTGTATTCCTAAGCAGCTACGCTCCCCGCTGATTACTTCACCTCTTGGTTCCCTGACTTTCCCTTCCCCCCAATCTTCAGTTTAAAGTCCTCTATCGGAGTCCATTAACTCTAAAGTGCTTTCTCTTTTGAACAGGTTTCTTTCTGAGCACAGTATTTTTAAAGCGGCTGTCTTTTTGTACTGAAGAGCTTCCTCAAAAGGGCAGGTGCGGGACAGCACTCAGAAAGAGTAACTGAGGTACAGTTGTGATTTTCTTAAGAGGTGTATTCTCCTGTTCTTTTCAAATAAGTGCCCTGTCCTTGTGTAACATGAAATGTAAGCATTGGGCCTGCACAAAGGCGATTATCTAGAGTTCCTGTATTCCATTGGCATGAAAGCTACATGAACTCTCAAGAGAAACAGAGCTACTAAAATGAATTATGAAAGGAAACTTACAAGGGATATCAAAATCAATCAGAAGAACTTTTATGAGTATATGAAGGGAAAACAGGTGGTGAAGAGCAATGTAGGCCCACCAAAAGCTGAAAATGGAGATATTTGTCAGTGATAATGGGGAAATGGCAGACATGTTGAACAACTACTTTGCCTCAGATTTTACAGTTGACAGGGACTTAATACAATTGACGTAAGTACAGCATCAATAATTAGGAAATTAATGGAACAAAAGAGTGACATATCCCCAGGACCTGACGGTTTCCATCAGAGAGTGCTAAAGCAAGTAGGGGAGCACATTGTAGATGCCCTAATTATAATCTTTCAGAGTTCCCTAGATTCAGGAGTAGTCCCTCTGGATTGAAAAATTGCACATGTCTCTAATTTTTAAGAGAAGAGAAAGGGGGAAACCAGGGAATTACAGACCGGTTAGCCTAACATTTGTGGTGGGGAAATGAATGGAATTTATAATCAGGGATGGGGTAACTAAACACCTTGAAAAAGTTTGGTTGATCAGCGAGAGGCAGCATGGATTTGTGAAGGAAAGGTCGTGTCTGACTAATCTTATTGAATTTTTTGAAGAGCTAACTAAGGTAGTGGACATGGAAATGTCTCTGGATGTTATTTATATGGACTTCCAGAAGGTATTTGATAAAGTCCCACATAAGAGACTGTTAACTAAGGTGGAAGCCCACGGAGTTGAGGGCAAATTATTGACATGGTGAGGAAATTGGCTGAGTGACAGGCGACAGCGAGTGGGGATAATGGATAATTACTCAAATTGGCAGGAGATGACTAGTGGTGTACCAGAGATCTGTGTTGGGGCCTCAATTATTCACATTATTCATTAATAACTTGGATGATGGTATATAAAGTCAGAAATCCAAATTTGCTGATGACACAAAATTAGGTGCCATTGAAGACAGGCGAGATGATAGCATAAAATTGCAAGGAGATATTGACACACTAGGTGAATGGGCAGATTTGTGGCAGCTGGAATTTAATGTAAGCAAGTGTGAGGTTACCCATTTCGAACCAAAAATGGATAGAACAGAATACTTTCTAATTGGAACACGGTTAGGTACAATAGATGCCCAAAGAGACTTGGAGGTTCAGGTGCATAGATCCTTAAAGTGCCACAAACAAGTGCAGAAAATAATCAAAAAGCACAGTGGTGCTAACCTTTATATCTAGAGGATTGCAATATAAAGGATTGCATTATAGGGAGGAGACTGCTGAGCCTTTGGCTTTGATCTTTAAGTCATCTTTGTCTACAGGAATAGTGCCAGAAGACTGGAGGATAGCAAATGTTGTCTCCTTGTTCAAGAAGGGGAGTAGAGACAACCCCGGTAACTATAGACCAGTGAGCCTTACTTCTGTTGTGGGCAAATTCTTGAAAAGGTTTAGAAGAGATAGGATGTATAATCATCTGGAAAGGAATAATTTAATTAGAGAGAGTCAACACGGTTTTGTGAAGGGTAGGTCGTGCCTCACAAACCTTATTGAGTTCTTTGAGAAGGTGACCAAACAGGTGAATGAGGGTAAAGCAGTTGATGTGGTGTATATGGATTTCAGTAAAGCGTTTGATAAGGTTCCCCACGGTAGGCTACTTCAGAAAATACGGAGGCATGGGATTCAGGGTGATTTAGCAGTTTGGATCAGAAATTGGCTAGCTGGAAGAAGACAAAGGGTGGTGGTTGATGGGAAATGTTCAGACTGGAGTCCAGTTACTAATGGTGTATCACAAGGGTCTGTTTTGGGGCCACTGCTGTTTGTCATTTTTATAAAGGATGGGTGAGTAAATTTACAGATGACACTAAAGTCAAAGAACAAAAGAACAAAGAACAAAGAAATGTACAGCACAGGATCAGGCCCTTCGGCCCTCCAAGCCCGTGCCGACCATGCTGCCTGACTAAACTACAATCTTCTACACTTCCTGGGTCCGTATCCCTCTATTCCCATCCTATTCATGTATTTGTCAAGATGCCCCTTAAATGTCACTATCGTCCCTGCTTCCACCACCTCCTCCGGTAGCGAGTTCCAGGCACCCACTACCTCTGCGTAAAAAAATTGCCTCGTACATCTACTCTAAACCTTGCCCCTCTCACCTTAAACCTATGCCCCCTAGTAATTGACCCCTCTACCCTGGGGAAAAGCCTCTGACTATCCACTCTGTCTATGCCCCTCATAATTTTGTAGACCTCTATCAGGTCTCCCCTCAACCTCCTTCGTTCCAGTGAGAACAAACCGAGTTTATTCAACCGCTCCTCATAGCTAATGCCCTCCATACCAGGCAACATTCTGGTAAATCTCTTCTGCACCCTCTCTAAAGCCTCCACATCCTTCTGGTAGTGTGGCGACCAGAATTGAACACTATACTCCAAGTGTGGCCTAACTAAGGTTCTATACAGTCGGTGGAGTTGTGGACAGTGCAGAAGGATGTTACAAGTTACAGAGGGACAGAGATAAGCTGCAGCGCTGGGCTGAGAGGTGGCAAATGGAGTTTAATGCAGAAAAGTGTGCGGTGATTCATTCTGGAAGGAATAACAGGAAGACAGATTCCTGGGCTAATGGTAAGATTCTTGGCAGTGTGGATGAGCAGAGAGATCTCGGTGTCCATGTACATAGATCCCTGCAAGTTGCCACCCAGGTTGAGAAGGTTGTTAAGAAGGCGTACGGTGTGTTAGCTTTTGTTGGTAGAGGGATTGAGTTTTGGAGCCATGAGGTCATGTTGCAGCTGTACAAAATCTGGTGCGGCCGCATTTGGAGTATTGCGGCAATTCTGGTCGCCACATTATAGGAAGGATGTGGAAGCATTGGAAAGGGTGCAGAGGAGATTTACCAGAATGTTGCCTGGTATGGAGGGAAGATCTTATGAGGAAAGGCTATTTTCGTCAGAGAGAAGAAGGTTAAGAGGTGACTTAATTGAGGCATACAAGATGATCAGAGGATTGGATAGGGTGGACAGTGAGAGCCTTTTTCCTCGGATGGTGATGTCTAGCATGAAGGGACATAGCTTTAAATTGAGGGGAGGTAGATATAAGACAGATGTCAGAGGTAGGTTCTTTACTCAGAGAGTAGTAAGGGCGTGAAATGCCCTGCCTGCAACAGTAGTGGACTCACCAACATTCAGCGCATTCAAATGGTCATTGGATAAACATAGGACGAAAAGGGAATAGTGTAGATGGGCTTTAGAGTGGTTTCACAGGTCGGCGCAACATCGAGGGCCGAAGGGCCTTTACTGCGCTGTAATGTTCTATGTTCTAAAGACACAGAGGTTATGCTGCAGCTATACAAAACCTTGGTTGGACCCCACCTGGAGTACTGTGAGCAATTCTGGGCACCACACCTTAGGAAGGATATTTTGGCCTTGGAGGGAGTGCAACATAGGTTTACAGAAATTATACCTGGACTACAGGAGTTAAGTTACGAGGAGAGATTACTTAAAATAGTTTCAGTGAGAATTTAGAAACATAAGGGGTGATATGTGTCGTGTTAGGTACACTGGTCTAACACTGGCTGCAACTGGATGCAGCTTAGATCAGAAAAATACTCCAGACCTTGAAGTTAGATCAATCAGATTTATTGAACTAATAGCACAGTTAGCACAGTTCTCTGTGAGTTTGACTCTCTGCTAACGTAAGTGTGGTTGCTCTGTCTGACTGAACCAGACTAGCTCTTAGCCACGTGGTGGAGGCGTGAGATTGTAACAACACCCTTGACTGACTCTCGAGATGTTCATCAGTGGAAAGGGGTGGAGTGTGAGTGCCTCGTGTCTTTTATAGTCAGATCCCACCCCTGCCAGCTTATTGGTCATGTCCTGTTCTCTGTGTCCATTAGCTGCTTGTCTGTCTATCATTATGTGTGTGTCTGCATATCATGACACCTCCCCTTTTTTTAATGTTTGGTTGACATATATGAATGTATTTGCAAGAATAGGCCAATAGTAACATATATACATGCAGTGGATGTGAACATATGTACATGTGAAAACAGCTGTCTAATGCAAGGACACAGAACATAGCAAACAGAACAAATGTTCATAAGTCCAGTCTCTGTGGCTTGTGTCTGATCCTGGTCGACCGCCTGAGAGACGGTGGTGGGGACAACAGCGCCTTGATGGGCAGGATTGAAGCCTGACTGGTGGCCTTGTGAAGCGAGGTATCAGGAGGTGGTGAAACAACAGAAGGAAACGGAGAAGAATGTGGTTGCGGGCAGGCAACTTTGCGCAGTGCCCGTCTGTTTCAGCGCACAACAAAACCATCAGCCAGATGCACAACATACAGCGGGGGGCAGCCTGTCGAACAACGACAGCTGGATCTGACCAGCCTCCATCAGGGATCTTGACCCGAACAGTGTCTGACGGGGATAACACGGGCAAATCGGTGGCATGAGCATCGTAGCCCTGTTTTTGCCGGTCTCGGAGTTGCTGCACTTTCTGCAGCACCGGGAGGTGATCCAGGTTGGGCACGTGTATGGCTGGAAGTGTCGTTCGCAGGTCCCTGTTCATCAGGAGTTGAGCCGGTGACATGCCAGTGGACAGTGGGGTCGCCCTGTATGCAAGCAGTGCAAGGTGAATGTCAGGCGCAGAATCCGCGGCCTTGCAGATGAGCTGCTTCACTATGTGCACCCCTTTCTCAACTTTTCCGTTTGACTGCAGATAGTGTGGGCTGGAAGTGACGTGTTTGAAATGATATGACTGGGTGAACAGAGACCATTCAGGACTGCTGAAGCATGGGCCATAGTCACTCATGACAGTGAGTGGGACACCATGCCTGGAGAACGTCTCCTTACAGGCCTTGATGACGGTCCGAGATGTGAGGTCTGAGAGCTTCACGACTTCAGGGTAATTGGAAAAGTAATCAATGATTGTCATAGATTTTCATAGAATTTACAGTGCAGAAGGAGGCCATTCGGCCCATCGAGTCTGCACCGGGTCTTGGAAAGAGCACCCTACCCAAGGTCACACCTCCACCCTATCCCCATAACCCAGTAACCCCACCCAACACTAAGGGCAATTTTGGACACTAAGGGCAATTTATCATGGCCAATCCACCTAACCTGCCCATCTTTGGACTGTGGGAGGAAACTGGAGCATCCGGAGGAAACCCACACATGGGGAGGATGTGGGGACTCCGCACAGACAGTGACTCAAGCCGGAATCAAACCTGGGACCCTGGAGCTGTGAAGCAATTGTGCTATCCACAATGCTACCGTGCTGCCCCACGTAAGGCGGTAATCACGACCATTTGCATGAAAGAGGTCGATGCCAACCTTGGACCACAGCGAGGTTTTGATTTCATGCTGCTGAAGTGTCTCCTTACTCTGCGCTGGCTGGAAGCGTTGACAGGTTGCACAGTTAAGGACCATGTTCGCGATGTCCTGGCCGGTCCCGGGCCAGTAGACAGCTCTGCGTCTGCACTTTACCACACCCAGGTGGCCCTCACGGATTTGACGGAGCACTAAGCTCTGGAGACTGTGTGGAATTACAATCCGGTCCAGTTCGATGAGGATGAGGATACCATCAACCACCGCCAGGTCGTCCTTTACATTGAAAAATTGGGGGCACTGCCCTTTTTGCCAGCCATTGGCTAGGTGTTGCATAACACGCTGCAAGACGGGGTCTTTGGCTGTCTCCTCACGGATACGAATCACCTTCTCATCAAGTGCCGGGAGGGTGCTAGCACACAGCTGCATCTGTGACTCAACCTGTGACTCAATTTGCCGGATGACGTTCAGTGGTTCACTAGGCACGGTGATGGAACGGGACAGTGTATCGGCAATGATGAGCTCCTTGCCAGGCGTGTAGACCAGGTCAACATCGTACCTTCTGAGTTTGAGGAGGATTCGCTGCAACCGAGGCGTCATGTCATTAAGGTCCTTGTGGATAATATGGGCCAGGGGCCTGTGATCCGTCTCGACTGTGAATGTCGGCAGGCCGTAGACATAGTCGTGCAACTTGAGAATGCCAGTGAGAAGGCCCAGGCATTCCTTCTCAATTTGTGCATACCTTTGTTCGGTGGGGGTCATTGCCCTTGATGCGTAGGCAACCGGTGCCCAGGATGAAGTGTCATCGCGTTGCAGCAGGACCGCACCAATGCCATCCTGGCTCGCATCTGTCGAGATTTTCGTTTCCCTGTCTGGGTCAAAAAATGCCAATACGGGTGCAGTGGTGAGCTTGGCTTTCAGCTCCAACCACTCTGCCTGATGGGCCGCCTTCCACTCGAAGTCAGTGGACTTCTTCACTAGGTTTCGTAGGGCCTGGTGTGTGAGGCCATGTTTGGGATGAACTTGCCCAGAAAATTGACCATGCCCAGGAAGCGCAATACCGCCTTCTTGTCTTCCGGGACCTTCATGGCTGCGATGGCCTTGACCTTGTCTGTGTCGGGGCGCACGCCCTGCTGAGAGATCAGGTCTCCTAGGAACTTGAGTGTCGACATGCCAAAGCAACATTTGGCCCTGTTCAGCTTCAGGCCATTGGAGTGGACATGACGGAATACCTGCTGGAGATGGGAAACATGCTCCTCGGGATCCCATCGTCCACGTATACACAAACCCCTTCGATGCCCTCCATCATCTGCTCCATGATGCGATGAAATATCTCCGATGCCGAGGCGATGCCGAACGGCATACGGTTATAGCAGTACCTGCCAAACGGTGTGTTGAAGGTGCAGAGCCTTCTGCTGGACTCATCCAGCTGGATTTGCCAGAATCCATGTGACGCATCTAACTTCGTGAAAAACCGTGCATGTGCCATCTCACTGGTGAGTTCCTCCCGCTTCGGGATGGGTACTGTTCACACATTATATTCTGGTTGAGATCCTTGGGATCAATGCAGATGCGCAGGTCTCCAGAGGTTTTTTTTAACCACCATAGAGCTGACCCAGTCAGTCGGTTCGGTTACCCTGGAAATGATCCCCTGCTGCTGCAGCTCCTTGAGCTGCTCCTTCAGGCGCTCCTTCAGCGGAGCCGGGACCCGGCGTGGTGCATGGACCACTGGCTTGGCATCAGGTTGCAGTAGGATCTTGTTCCGATATGGCAAAGTGCCCATCCCGCAAACACATCTGGGACGTCATTCTCCGACCCCCTGCCGGGTCGGAGAATGGCCGTTGGCCGCCGTGAATCCCGCCCCGCCGAAGTCTCCGCTCCCGGAGATTGGGCGGGGGCGGGAATCGGGCCGCGCCGGTTGACGGGACCCCCCGCTCAATTCTCCGGCCCGGATGGGCCGAAGTCCCGCCCAGAAATTGCCTGTCCCGCCGGCGTAAATCAAAGCTGGTATTTACCGGCAGGACCAGGCGGCGTGGGCGGGCTCCGGGGTCCTGGGGGGGGCGCGGGGCGATCTGACCCCGGGGGTGCCCCCACGGTGGCCTGGCCCGCGATCGGGGCCCACCGATCCGCGGGCGGGCCTGTGCCGTGGGGGCACTCTTTCCCTTCCGCCTCCACCACGGTCTCCACCATGGCGGAGGAGGAAGTGACTCTCCCCACTGCGCATGCGTGGGAAACTGTCGGCGGCCGCTGACGCTCCCGCGCATGCGCCGCATTTCCCAACAAACGCCATTTCCGCCAGCTGGCGGGGCGGAAATCCCTCCGGCGCCGGACTAGCCCCTCAATGTTGGGGCTCGGCCCCCAAAGATGCGGAGCATTCCGCACCTTTGGGCCGGTGCGATACCCGTCTGATTGGCGCCGTTTTTGGCGCCAGTCGGCGGACATTGCGCCGTTGGGGGAGAATTTCGCCCCTGGACACTGAGCGAGGATGTCGTCAATGCCAAATTGAAGATCCACGTTGGAGGATGTTGTTGAATAAGCCCGCTGCATCAGGTTTAGCTTTTTGCAGGCATGCGCACCCAGTAGGGATACCCTGTCCTGCTTGACAATTTCAAACCTTAGCCGTGCATGGGTACTCCAGTTGGAGACGAGTAGATAGCAGGACTCCAGTGCCATGATGGCATTACTGTTACAGTCCAGGAGCTGGCAGGCTGCTGGAAGGACCTTGGGGGGCTTTGTGATGCGTTTGAAGTCTGCCTGTGAGAGAAGGTAGGCAGAAGCACCTGTGTCCAGCTTGAACTGGATGGAGCAGCGGTTGACCTGCATCACCGCACGCCATTCGTCCTCCGAAACCACAGCGAGGATGGACTGAATGCGAGATGAGTTTGGTGTGGCATGTTCACGTGTGGTAATGATGCCCACTCGGTCGGCGGACTCCAGGCACTCGTCCTCTGGATCCGTTGTACTACCAGGATCAGAATCCTGTAATCATCGTTGCACATTCTGGACGCGGCGTCGTCCGAATTGGGAGCCTGGCCTCTGACTGGTGGTGCAGACCTGCACAAGGCTGCATAGTGTCCAGGCTTCCCGCAGTTTAAACATCGCCTGCCTCTTGCAGGGCAGTGTCCCTTTAAGTTGGCGTTGCCACAGTTCGGGCATGTCATGACGTCGGCGCGTGACGCGGTGTATGTCGTCGCACATGCGCAGTGCGGTCGGCAGACGTCTGCAGTGTGGGTGTCGGCCGCTTTGTTATCCCGTTCGCATCGCGCATGCGTGGGGCTCTGGGAAAAGCGCGCGAGATGGCCGCTGTCTTCAATGCTGAGGCGCTGCATCCGGGAGATGGCCTGCACACTCACTGCCTCGTGGGAGGCAAGTTTCTCATTTTCAGCCGATTTGTATTGGGAATCCCGTTTTTTTGCTTGCTCATGCACTGTACATGTTTCAATCGCGACTGGCAGGGTCATATGCTTGATTTTTAAGAGCTGCTCTCTCAGCGGATCAGAGTGAACTCCAAACATGCTTTGTTCTCTGATCATGGTGTCAGTAATATCGCCAAAGTTGCAGGACAGCGCTAGCAGGCGGAGGCTACTTAAGAAGGCATTGAAAGATTCATCTTTACCTTGTAGACGCTGTTTGAGTATGTAGCGCTCGAAGATTTCATTGGTGTCCACTTCACAGTGGCTATCGAACTTGTCCAGGATGGTCTGAAACTTTGTCTTGTCCTGGCCTTCAGTGAAGTTAAACGAGTTGAAGAGTTGGATGGCTTGATCAACCGCTGTTGAGAGGAGAAGTGCGATCTTTCTTGCATCAGACACACCCTCGAGGTCTGAGGCTGCAATGTACAGCAGAAACCTTTGCTTGATTATCCGCCAGTTAGCACTGAGATTACCGGAGGTCCTGAGCTGGTGAGGAGCCTGAATCTTCTCCATGGTGCCGGGATACATTTGCTGGTCGTCACGAAATGGACTGAGGTAAGCCACCTTAAATTAGTAGTCTTCTGGTATCATGTTGTGTTAGGTAAACTGGTCTAACACTGGCTGCAACTGGATTCAGCTTAGATCAGAAAGATACTCCAGACCTTGAAGTTAGTTCAATCAGGTTTATTGAACTAATGGCACAGTTAGCACAGTTCCCTGTGTGTTCGACTCTCTGCTAACTTAAGTGTGGTTACTCTGTCTGACTGAACCAGACTAGCTCTTAGCCACGTGGTGGAGGTGTGAGATTGTAACAATACCCTTGACTGACTCTCTAGATGTTCATCAGTGGAAAGAGGCGGAATGTGAGTGCCTCGTGTCTTTTATAGTCAGATCCCACCCTGAGTGTCCTGCCTGCCTATTGGTCATGTCCTGTTCTCTGTGTCCATTGGCTGCTTGTCTGTATATCATTATGTTTGTGTCTGCATATCATGACAATGTGATCAACGTATTCAAGCTATTAATAGGGAAAGACAGGGTAGATAAAGGATAAAATATTTCCACTGGTTGGAGATTCTAAAACTCAGGGGCTAAAAATTAGGACTGATCTGATTATGGCCTCAACTCCACATTCACGATTATCCCTGATAGCTTTTGACACCCTTGATGCTCAAGAATCTATCTATGAGCCTTTAAAATATTCAATGAGCCTGCATCTACTGAGGAGGAGAGTTCCACAGACTCACCATCTATTGAGAGAAAAAGATTCTCCTCAACTCCGCCTTAAATAGGAGCTTCATTATTTTTAAACTGTATGCCCTAGTTCTAGTCTCTCCCACAAGGGGAAACATCCCTTCAACATCCGCCCCGTCCTGTCCCCTCAGGATCTTATATCTTTAAATATAATCACCTCTCATTCTTCTAAACTCCAATGGATGCAGTTCCAACTTATCCAACCTTTCCTCATCAGATAACCCCACCATGTCAGGAATTAGTAGAGCGAAACCTCATGCAAACAGCCTCTCGCACATTTATATAATTTCTCAACTGAAGATCCAAAACCGTACACAGTATTCCAGATGTGGTCTCACCAACAATTGTATCAAAACATCTCTTTATTATTTAACCCCTCTTGCAATAAATGGCAACAATTCATTTGCCTGTTCACTTGCTTTTCCTGCATACTAACCTTTTGCAATTCCTGTATCAGGATGTCCAGATCCCTCTGCACTCGGCCCCCTGAGCCCATTCAATAAGATCATGGCCGATCTGATTGTAACCTCACTCCACATTCCTGCCTTACCCTCTGATATCCTTCAGCCCCTTGCTTATCAAGAGCCTGCCTGACATCTCAGCCTCTCCTTCTGGAGTGAAATACAGAACTTAGTGGAGTGGTGTAGCGACAACAATCTCTCCCTCAATGCCAGCAAAACTAAAGAGCTGGTCTTTGATTTCAGGAAGCAAAGTACTGTACATACCCCTGTCAGCATCAACGGGGCCGAGGTGGAGATGGTTAGCAGTTTCAAACTCCTAGGGGTGCACATCTCCAAAAATCTGTCCTGGTCCACCCACGTCGTCGCTACCACCAAGAAAGCACAACAGCGCCTATACTTCCTCAGGAAACTAAGGAAATTCGGCATGTCCACACTGAGTCTTACCAACCTTTAAAGATACACCGTAGAAAGCATCCTATCGGGCTGCATCACAGCCTGGCATGGCAACTGCTCAGTCCAAGACCGCAAGAAATTTCAGGGAGTTGTGAACACAACCCAGTCCATCACACGAACCTGCCTCCCATCCATTGACTCTATCTACATCACCCGCTGCCTTGGGAAAGCGGGCAGCATAATCAAAGATCCCTCCCACCCGACTTACTCACACTTCCAACTTCTTCCATCGGGCAGGAGATACAAAAGTCTGAGAACACGCGCAAACAGATTCAAAAACAGCTTCTTCCCCGCTATTACCAGACTCCTAAATGACCCTCTTATGGGCTGACCTGATTAATACTACACTCCTGTGTGCTTCACCCGATGCCGGTGTCTATGTATTTACATTGTGTACCTTGTGTTGCCCTTTTTATTTAATTTTCTTTTCATGTACAAAATGATCTGTTTGGGCTGCTCACTTGCTGTTCCTGCATACTAACCTTTTGCGATTCCTGTATCAGGGCGTCCAGATCCCTTTGCACTCGGCCCCCTGAGCCCATTCAATAAGATCATGGCCGATCTGATTGTAAAAAGTTGAAAAATACTTTTCAGTGTGCCTTGGTACACGTGACAATAAAGAGACAAACACACACACTGGATGTACCTCTGGAATTCCAGACCATGAGGGGCAACAAATCAAAGACTGTAAGCTCATCATTTCCTCCGAGTTAAACCTCCCCGGGAGCTGAGCTCTGCTGACAATGCCAGATCACGGGTTCATCCCTTTGATTGGTTCTGCGTTTCCGGCCCACATTACTTTGAGGGAAATCATTACACCTTTCAAGACTTCAGCAGGATTTCATAAAACAGGTCATTGAGGTAATATGAGAGCAACGCACAATCAACTGTTTGGAATTGACTCGTTCAGTTAGGAGAATAACAGCAGTCTTTGTCACAGCAGAACAACTTTGGCTATCAGACATTTTGTAGGAAATCAAGTTATTTTGTTTTGCCCTTAACCTTCTGAAAAGAGAATGGTCTGTATTTTCTGTAAATTGCAGATAATCACCAGTTGTAAAGTCTGTCTTTTCTGAAGCAGAGTTCTGAGAATTCACACAATGTATCGTACGGTGCAGTTTCCAAGACAGACTGTTATCACAGTAACGATGTGCTATCTCAGAATGATGGAAAACAGGTCAGGTTAGCCATCCTGACAACAGAAAAGAATAGTCAGCACCTTCAGACAAGTCAAGAAATTAGAAAATGTGCCCGACGCTTTATTTAGGAAGTTTGTTTATTATTTATCATTATCTAACTCTTCAAGGAGATTAATCCATGAGTCCAACGCCATTCAATAATATTTTGCTGTTGAGTTCTACAATTAAAGTGAATAAAATGTACAAGGGAAACGAAGGATGTGGTTCAGAGATGCCATTGTTCAGATATTCATTTGACTTGACTTTTCCAGTAGCAACCGTGCATCTTCTTTGGTGTCCACCATTTTGATCAAAAGCACCACGGAGTAGACTGACTTCAACGTTCATTTGGACGGAAAAAGTAGCCAGAATCCGGAGGACGGTTCTGCAGAACGTTCGGCAGAACTATTATTGGGCAGCAAATACTGAGAAGATACTGGGATGGTTTGGAGATTCGGATGAGATATGGGTGCAGATGGAGTCAGGCTCCTTTTGCAGGTCAGGGCTTCAAACATCAGTAATGGCTGCATTACCTTTTTGTCCTGGTAAATATTCTAGAAATCCAATGGTAACCTCCACCCACCTTAAAGATATGGAGACAGTTTCGCCAATACTTTAAACTGGGTGCGGTGTCAAATCTGATGCTGATGAGTGCGAACCAGGGGTTGGATTCTCCGATTCTGGGGCTATGTCCCCACGCTGACGAAGAAATAGCATAAAACGGCCACCGATTCCCCGTTTTGCTGGGGGCGAGCTGCACGACAGCGCAGAGCACCCGGCTCTAGCTGCCGATGCAGCCCGTTGAATTGCCGGGTGCATGGCCGTGCATACGCATGCCAGTGGCCTACAGCGGCTGCGCTGTGCTATATGGCGGAGGCCGCTCGCGGACCCGGCCCGCAAAATAGTGCTCTCCCCCTTTGGCCAGCTAGCACGTCCCGGACCACCCCCTCACAGTGCCACCAGCGCCTAATAAAGTCCCCCCTGCCCGCGCATTGGCCCTCCCCCGACTGCGGTGGCGCTGGACTGAGTCCGCAGCCGCCATACCGAGTTCCTGACGGATGAGATCACACGCGACCGACGCCATCCGGAACTCAGCCGATCAGGGCGGAGCATCGGGAGCCAATGTCCTGAGGCCGTCGATACGTGGTGTGGCGTACTCTCCCAATGTGCCGCTTTGGAGGGAACGGAGCGTTGTGAAAGCAGCGCCGCCCCCAATTTGGTCGGAAACTGATTCTTCAGCCGAGCTCCGAACACGATTTCACCTTCGGCGACCAGGGAATCCAGCCCCATATGTTTGAGTCTCGGAAACGTGGCAGTAGGATCCGGAGATGGGAAGAGAAAGGGGTAGTTATACTGAAATATTTGTTTGTGAAGGGCCGATGTGTGAGCTTGGAAGAATTAATAGTGAAGTTCGGGCTTTCACGAATGAAAAATTTGGATATTTGCAGGTGTGCGACCTTTCGAAAAAGATTTTTCCATCTTTTCCCATATTACCGCATCTTTGTTATTGGTGAAGATTCTGTCGTGAACAGGGAAGAAGGAAGGAAACACATCAGGGGTTTATGGGAGGCATATAGTAGAAGAGACGGCATCAAAACCAAAATGGGAAGAGGAACTGGGATTTGAACTAGAAGATAAGATGTGGCATGAGATTCTGCAAAGGATCAACGTGACCTCATCATGTGCTAGATTAGAATTAATACAATTGAAGGATGTGTGTGGAACCCATTTGACCAAATCCAAAATGAATAGGAAGTGAAAAATGAGTGCGAAAGGTGTGCAATGGGCTCGGCCATTCATTTATATATGTTTTGCACATGTCCAAAGCTTGTGGGATTTTGGGTCTCCTTTTCAGCATCATGTTGACCATTCTGCAAATCAAGTTGAATCCTTGTCCTCAAGTAGCCATATTTGGGATGTCGGACTTACCAAAGCTGCAGGTAGAGGGACTGATGTCGCACCTTCGCCTCACTAATTGCTCCGAGGCTGATACTAATGAGATGGATGCCATCTTCTCCACCCAGTGCTCAATATAGCTTGGAGATCTTATGGAATCTTCATGTCTCAAAACACTTAAGGAAACCATGAAGGGCTCAATTGATGGGCTGTACCGGAGATAGCAGCTATTTATTTTATACTTTAAAGAGTTGATCACCATTAGCTGTTGAAAGATTGGGGTGAAGGAAAAGGTGGGGTGGGGGGTGGGTGTTGTTGTTATTGGGAAATAATTTGTTATTGTTATTGTTTGTATTTATGTATAATTCTTTTAAAACCGGATAAAAATATTTTTTTTAAAGCAGCATAGAGAAGAATGACCAAAGGGCTAATATTCCCAATTCATGTTTCCTGCACTGGACCGCAATCCCCCAGCCATATGTATGGATAACCATTAATGGACAAAGAACCTCAAAAACACGCATTTGATTTCCTTAGATACAATGCTAACCACTAAGATTCCATGATCGGATCTTGGAACTTAGCCCTCCAGCCCAAAAGAGCTGGACCAAATCAAGATAAGAGCATGCCTTTGTACAAAGTTCCAGAGAAAGATTTTCCTTACAACTTTTAAATTAAACATGTTCGAGGAACAGTTTAACAGAACTATTTTTCTTTCCTTTCAAATTGCCTTGTACATATACGTGGAACTAATTGTTCTTATTCTGTGGGTCAACCCCTCCAGAGAAGTATTGGATATATATCTGATTGAGGGCGGATTGAAAGTTACAGGTATGATGTGAACACATGATCCTGGGGTCCTTGTACACCAGGTAAAAGGTGAAAGTTATCTGTGAGGAGACAGCAAATGTGGGCATGGATAATAATCTTGGGTTTTGCTTGGTTATCAGAGAAGTTCGTAAGATTATAAATCATTAGAAATAGGAGAAGGAGTGGGGAATTCTGCCCAATATCAAGCCTGTTTGGCCAATCCACAAGAGTGTAGCTGATCTTGTTTGGATCTTAACTTCAATTTTCCTGCCTGTCCCTCATAACATTTGATTCTCTTGTCTATCAAAAGCTGTCGAACTCCGTCTTGAATATGTTCCATGACTCGGCCTCCACGGGTCTCTGTGGAAGAGAATTCCAAAGATTAACAACCCTTTGAGAGAAGAATTTCCACCTCATTTCTGTCTAAAATGGGAGAACCATTGTTTTTAAACTGCGCTCCCAGTTCAACAAGTGGGAACATCCTCTCAGCATCTGCCTTGTAAAGTCCGCTCATAATTGATTCAGGGCAGGATTAAAGGTCAGGTGCAGGAATCTCTGGTCCACCAGCCGCATTTTCCTCCATGGCGCACCCCCGCCTGCAGCGGGATTCTCCGTTCCCACAGCTGCCCATTGGGGTTTCCCATTGTGGCCATCCCACATCATCAGGAACCCCACGGGCATGGGTGCGCTGCCGGTGGACCGGAGGATCCCGCCAACAGAGAATTCCGCAGCAAATACTCAAATACAATTTGTTCCTAATGGGAACCATAAGACCATAAGAAATAGGAGCAGAATTAAGCCTTGCAGCCATTCGAGTTTGCTCCACCATTCAATCATGGCTGACATTTTTCTCATCCCCATTCTCAGACCTTCTCCCCATAACCCTTGATCCCCTTATTAATCAGGAACCTATCTATCTCTGTCTTAAAGACACTCCATGATTTGGCCTCCACAACCTCCTGCGGCAAAGAGTTCCACAGCTTCACCTCCCTCCGGCTGAAGAAATTCCTCCACATGTCTGACGATGTAAAGTAAAGATCGTCCCTTCAGTTCTGAGGCTGTGCCCTCAGGTTCTAGTTTTTGGGGACTGAGGAGTAATGAGTGTGCTGCCTAGACAATCATAACATCGGTTTTCCATTGATATTTAATTTTCACAGGTCAGCAGCTGTCTGAGACAGCTTCACAATGGTGGCCCCTCTGACAGGGCAAATAGGAAGAGCCAGCCCCCACCCTCCCAATTCTCGGTGCACACCCTCCCCAACGGTGCTCAGCCTTTCACAGAGTGCGTACTCTGGGCCGACCACAGCTGGGAACACATTTCGTGCCCGCCCCTGGGCCCACTGAGTGCATGCGTCCAACGGGTGAAAATTCATGCCATGGAGAAGTGCTCATGATAAAGAGATTGTATGCAACATATGGTTGGGAAAAATGTCTTTTTCTCATTCAACAAATTCTTAGATCTTTAATATTTCCAAATCCTGGAATGGAAAGTTTGTTTTTGAACTTTGTGATGTCTCAGTTAAAGGTTAAAGAATCGGAGCGTCTGATTTATTGCATTCCTCAGTTCCTCGAGACAATCGTCTTGGCTCAATTGTCTTCAGGTGCTTCATCAATGGCCTCCCTTCCTCAGGAAATCAGGAGTGATGATTGATTATTGAACAACATTCAACTCCATTCACAATTTTGCAGATAATAAAGCAGTTCATTCCTGCGTGCAGCATCAACTTACACAAATTCCAGGCTGGGGATGATCATTTGCAAGTCAAATTTGTGCCATACAAGGACCAGGCAATGTCAGAGAAGCTCACCGCCTGTTTTTGACATTCAATGGCATACACAGAGTTGAATCACCCACCATCCACATTCTGACGTCACCATTGACCAGAATCTTAACTGAACCAGCCATACGAATCAAATGAATGTAGAGTAGGTTAGAGGATAACCTCGCCTGGCAACTTACTCAAACACCGACAATTAACAAACAGGACATGACTTTGAACACCCTCCTCTGACATGGGTACCTGCAGCTGAAATAACAGTCAAGCTCCGCACTGTATGGGACAAAGCAATCTTTTCATCAGCATTTCATCCATTCGGATAAACATCTAACCTCCTCCAGCACTGGTGCACAGTGGCTGCAGTGTGTACTATCTACAAGATGCATGGCAGTAACTCACCAAGGCTTCTTCAACTGCATCTACTGAACCAGAAAGCTCTACCACTGAGAAGGTCGAGGTCAACAAATGCAAAGGCACGCCATCATCTCCACGTTCCCCTTCATGGCAAATATTATCCTGACTGAGAGAGAGAGAGCACTGTTCCATCATTGCCACTCTGTCAAAATCCTGGAGCTACAGGATATTTACTGTCAAACAATATTCGTTACAATCCCACTGACTCGACTACACTTCTCACACCCTGCTTCCTGTAAGGATTCCATCCCACTCTGTCATTCTGTCTCTGTCATATCTGTTCCAATGGTGTGATCTTCCACAATGTACTTTTGACATGTTTTCCTTTTTCCTCAACCTAGGTTTCCTCACCCCCGCCACCCCGCCCTGCACTATGGTTGCCAGGACCCTCAACTGCACCTGATCCACTTCCCGCACTTCTGCCCTCACTCCTTCCCCTCCCGCCCAGAAACCTCACTTTCCACTACACCAGCCTCTGTCATTTTCGCCAGCTCCAGCAGGATGCCACCCCCAAATATATCTTCCCCCTCACTCCCTCTGTCAGCATTCCGAAGGGACCATTCCCTGCGTGACACCCTGGTCCACTCCTCTATCACCCCAACATCTTACCCTCTTCCCACAGTTAGTTCCCTTGCATTCACAGACGTGTAACGCCTGCCCCTTTACCTAAGGCTCCTTTCAGGTGAAGAAACGACTTGCTTGCCCTTAATTCAATTTAATTTACAGTATTCACTCACTGCTCACAATACGGCCTCTTCTGCACTGACACAGATTGGGTGACTATTTTGCTGAACATCTTTGCTTACTCTCTAAGCCCGACCCCAACCTTCATGCCACTTGCCATTCAATTCACCATCTTTCTCTCACGCTCATGTTTTTTGTCCCCGGCCGGCAACAATAAGAACTAGGAGCAGGAGTAGGCCATATGGCCCCTCGAGCTTGCTCCGTTCCTGTGAAGCCAAACGCAAGCTGAAGGAAGAGTGCCTCATCTTTCAATTAGGCACTTTCCAGCCTTCTGGACTCAACATTGAGTTCAATGACTTCAGGTTAATGAAGCTGTTCTCCATTTTGATTTTTTTTTTTTTTGCAACCACACCCTCCCTTCCCCTCCCCCATCCTGAGCCCCATTCTGTATTTTTACTTTCAGAAAGTGCTGACTCTTGTTCGGCTATTAACATATTCCACCATCTGACCTTTATGCCACTGTCAACAGATGCTTTAGTTTTTAACACGATGATAAGAACTCCATTTGTCTTGTGTTCATGATATCTTTGCCTTTTTATCTCTCCTGACCATCAACCTATCCCTGACCTACTATTTTGCTCCACCCCTCTCTCGTCTACGGTGACCTCGCCTACCCATTCCACCCCTCCCTCATCTCCAGCTCAAAGCCCATCGCATTTCTACCTCTCTTCAGAGCCACAAGGTCTTGAAACATAAACTGTGGGCGGGATTCTTCACCTGTTCACACCAGCGGGATTCCCATTCTCGTTGCGGTGAATGGTGTTTTGGCTGGCAGCGGTAGCGGGGTAAATTCTTTATTTTTATTTGTCCGTCCATGGCATGTGGGCGTCACTAGCTGGGCCAGCATTTATTGCCCACCCCTGAGGGCATATAAGAGTCAACCACATTGCTGTGGGTCATGTTGGCCAGACCAGGTAAGGACGACCGATTTCCATCCCTAAAGGACACAAGTGAACCAGGTGGGCTTTTACAACAATCGACAATGGTTTTATAGTCGTCATTAGACTTTTAATTCCAGACTTCTATTGAATTCAAATTCTACCAACTGCCCTGGTGGGATTCGAACCCAGGTCCCCAGAGCATCACCCTGGGTATCTGGATTACTAGTCCAGTGACAATACCACCACGCCACTGCCTCCCCGCTGAGGACCGGAGAATCCCGGCCTCTCTCCCCAAAAATGCTGCCAGACCTGCTGAGTTTATCCTGCATTTTCTGGTTTTGTCTTGGGATGAGGTGCTGGGGGCACCTTTATCAAACAGACTGCAATCCTTCGAGAAGAAAGTCCACACCATCCGATGGGCGATTAGGAATGGACAATGAATGCCAACCTTGCCAGCACTGCCCACATTCTGAAAACGAATGTGGCCGAAACTACAATGGACAGATCAAACTGGGAGAAAACAATCAATGTTATATTAGCCTTTTTCATTTCAGCTTTAAACCGACATAAACTCATTGAACCTAGCACTGGGACTCTGCCAGAATCTACCCCTTTCAATACTGAGGCGAGACATGGAGTTTCAGTTAAATTTTCAGTACATTCAGTTCCAAATCACACAGCATACCAACATTCTTCATTGACAACAAGTCCGGTGTGCTGTTTTTCCCTCATAGCATTGAATTCAAGCCAATGCTGAACTTTTGAGACACATGTTCTGTTTGTTCTGATGTCTCTCAGTTGGTTGAATCAAAGACTGGCTTGGACTTAAGGCATGGTTATTAATACATTTCAAAAAGAAAAAGACCATTTTTATACAATGGTTAGAAAAGAATGTGTTAACTCAGTAATCCATGTGTCCTACTCTCGTGAAAATGTAGTCCATACATAGAAATTGTCGACTTATATGGTATGGCACCTATATAACTGCGTTTCATCACTGTTGGTACAATTTTCCACATTAGCACGCAGCATGGTTTAATTGTCAAAGTATGCAATAGCCTCAGGAATAGGTTGAGACAATCTCGGCCGTTAAGCTTGGACAAATCAGCTGAAAATGAAAACATCACTTTTCAGAAGATTGTTTTCCTCATCTTCCATTGTTTTCCATGTGCTTCGACCTTTCTGTCAACGTTTTCTATCAGTGAGACTTAGCTCACAACAAATCATAAAGTGAGTCATCTGAAATGTTAATGAGAATATCATTTCCTCGCCATGTTACGGGCTGGGGCTACCCACAGAGCCGTATCTCCTCCGCCACTGTGGCTTCAACAGGGGTGAGGTGGGAACCATGGACTGGAGATTGCGTTGTGTGTCTGCCCCGTTACTGCTGCTAGCGAGGACGGAGAATTTGGCAGCGCTGTTCACGGGCGGAGGGGTTCTCTACTCCCACTGCCTGTCAATGGGATTTCCCGGGAAAAACACGGGCAGGATGCACTGCCAGGAAATCCCGCCGCCAGCCAATGGCTGTGGAATTCCATCCCACAGTTATCCTGCACTGACAGCTGTGACTCGGTGGCAGCCCTCTTACCTCTGAGTCAGGCACTTGGAGGTGGTTCAAGTCCCACCTCAGCAACCGGAATGAAAATCTCAGCCGACACTCCAGTGCAATACTGAGGACCTGTTGGACTGTTATCTGTCAGATCCCGTGGCACCATTCGGAAAAGAGATCTCCCCGGTGACTGTGCGATGGCTTGAGGCACCACTACGGAGGCTTCTTGCATAATCAAAAGGGGTTTATTGTAAACAAAGGAAAAGGTTAATTATACATAGGTACAGAAGTCTTTGAATCAAGTATTCATACTATCACTCCCAGGTCCACATTGCCTGGGCCCCTGCTCCCAGGGCCCTGTCCTTCTTCCCCATTGGTCGAGGTTCATGTGCTCATGCACGATAGGCCTCGAGCCAGCGTGCACGGCGAGGGATCGCCCCTTAAAGGGGCCGCATCACCACATCCCTCCCCCTTCAGTTCCTCAGTAACATATATACAACATGGGTCATTTACAGTCAACTATGTGCAACAAAAGGTTGAGACATAAAAAGAGGGAGTCCATAACAGTCCTTCAAAGGGTTAATCTTTTAGGCATAATGGACTTCCTCAGTCCCCCAACTGCCTCCTCTACCAGTGAGGTCGTGAAGTCGTCAACAGCAAGAGGTTGCCTCCAGGACTCAACTTGTACCTTGGGGACCTTCCCCTCTCCAGCTCACTTGGGGGGCCATTGGCGAGGCCTCCCGATGCCTAAATCGCGGCTGGCACCGGGGTGGAAAATCCAGTTTGATGCTGTAATCGGGCCCAGCGCCGGTTCAGCGATTCTCCGGGCATTAAAAATCGGCGTCACCAGGGAGTATGCCATGCCACCGGGGGCCATTGCCAGAGGCCCGCTCATCAATCCTCCACCTCCGACTGCCCAAGTTCCCAATGGTGTGGAACTAACCCGGTCCAGCCAGTTGGGATGCTCGCGTGGGGGCTGCGGACTCAGTCCGTGGTCGCCCTTGTCGGAGGCGGGGGATCGGAGACCAGGGGATGCCTTGTAGGCAGCTGTGGCCGATCGGGGGGATCTCTTTCTTGGGTCTGGCTCCGCGGACTGAGTCCGCCACGGAGCAGGGCGCGGCCGCTGGAGATAGCCGCCGTGCGCATGCGTGACCTCTGACCCGGAGGTGCGGGGGCCCGTAGCTGCAGCAGAAGCTGCGAGATTTACTCCGGGTCTCTGCTAGCCCCCTGCAGGACGATGAATTTGTTTCACTTTTTTGCAGGAATTTCAGGAGTAAAACTCCACCGTTTTGCCGTCGGCGTGGGGTCATCGTCTCAATAATGGCAAATCCAGCCCCTAATGTAGATTTGGTGCCCACAAACTATTCACAAAATAACCTTTTGCTTATCTTCCCCCGCAACTTTGTTGGCAGAAAAGGAATACCAGAGACACTCGATATATTGGCTCCAGTCTTCGGCCCCCTGGTTGAACGGATCAAGTTTCCCAATCATAGGTTTTTCATTCACTGTTTTTCAATGATTTTGGCTTCTTTTGGAAGCTCCACTGTAACCCCTTCCCCATGAATTCTGAAACTGCCGATGACATGCGATCATTGTTCGATTTACATTTGTCACCAATATGATGACTTGAAGCAACACTGCGGAGGCTCATTGTATAACCAAAAGGTGTTAATTCAGAACAAAGGAAACGTTAACTGTCGTGTTGGGTGTTCTTAAGCACAAATGATCCAACACGGCCGTAGATGGTACAACTCTGTTTTATTGTCTAACCAACGGTAACAACTAACTACTGGCTTGGGTACGTGCCTCACCAGCTAACCTGTGGACCCAGCCCTATCACTATCTTAGTGAGGCACTCAGCACATGGTCTATGTCTGAGTGGCGCGCTGTGAGCTCTGTGCTCTGAGCTATCTCCTGGTAGAATGAGCGGGAACTGTGGTGTTCCCTGTTTTATAGTGCGTGTGCTCTCACTGGTGATTGGCTGCGATGTTATGTGTGTG
Organism: Scyliorhinus torazame; assembly: GCF_047496885.1. Classification (NCBI taxonomy): domain Eukaryota; kingdom Metazoa; phylum Chordata; class Chondrichthyes; order Carcharhiniformes; family Scyliorhinidae; genus Scyliorhinus; species Scyliorhinus torazame. Next base: position 320,473,468 of record NC_092709.1, read on the forward strand.
CTGGTTGGCCCAACTACCTGTCCATCAGTGTGTGTGTGATTGCACCATGATATGCTGATGTGGATATCATGACATTTCCCCCCCTTTCACAAAGGATATGTGCCTACATGATAAGAAATAGAAATGTGTACTGAGTGCATCTGAATATGTGTGTACAATATTTACAACATGTACACGAGGCTAAACTATATACAGAGGAAGGTGTCAGGTGCAACAGACCAACGACATTGTACCAATAACAGAACAAATGCAATCAACAAACGACGAAAGAAAACTTCTGGAACAATGAACAACAAGGAAATAAAAACTCGTTCACAGAACTGTAAAACAATTCAGTGAGTCCAATGTGCTAACAGGCTCATAAGTTAAGTCTCTCAGGTGGGCGACGAATTTGGGTTGACCGCCTCAAGGGTGGGTCAGGATTCACCGGCTGAGGAATGGGTCTGGCCACGGGCGAGAGAGGAAGAGGCAGAGTGGCAGGAAGCTCAACAAAGTCGACATCAGGGAACAGGAGGGCGTGGCACCGGTGCATGATCTCGTAGCGAGCGCGGAACCAGACGAAGGGCCTGCCGATTACGGCGGCGAATACAGCCATCAGACATACGAACCAGGAATGAGCGGGGAGCCACGTGGCGGAGAACCTCGGCAGTTGCCGACCAGCCACCCTCCGGTAGGTGTATGTGGACGTTGTCCCCAGGCGCCAGGGCAAGAAGATCAGTCGCCCGAGCGTCATGTGCCACCTTCTGCTGAGCACGCTGTTGTTGCATCCTTCACAATACTGGAGCATGTTCGAGGTCAGGAACATGAATGGACGGCACAGTGGCCCTGAGGGTGCGATCCATCAACAGCTGGGCTGGCGAGAGGCCCATGGACAGTGGGGCCAAGCGATAGGCCAGCAGGGCTAAACAGAAATCAGATCCGGCATCAGCAGCCTTGCAGAGGAGCCGCTTCACAATGTGGACGCCCTTTTCTGCCTTGCCATTCGACTGGGGATGCAAGGGACTGGACATCACGTGCGTGAAGTAATATGAAGTGGCAAAGGAAGGCCATTCTTGACTCGCAAAGCAAGGCCCGTTGTCAGACATGACGGTGAGCGGAATTCCATGGTGAGCAAAGGTTTCTTTGCATGCCCGGATGACAGCTGATGACGTTGTGTCGTGCAGGCGTATGACCTCCGAATAACTTGAGAAGTAGTCAATCAGAATAATGTAGTCCCTGCCGAGCGCATGAAAGAGGTCCACGCCCACCTTCGCCCAGGGGGACGTGACCAACTCATGGGGCTGAAGGATCTCAGGGGGTTGTGCCGGCTGAAACCTCTGGCAGGTGGGGCAGTTGAACACCATGTTGGCGATGTCGTCGCTGATGCCCGGCCAGTACACAGCGTCTCGGGCCCTCCGCCTGCACTTTTCAACTCCGAGATGGCCTTCGTGCAGTTGTTCGAGGACAAGCCAGTGCATGCTGTGTGGAATCACGATCTGGTCCAACTTCAAGAGGACACCATCAATGACGGCCAAGTCATCCTGGACGTTGTAAAATTGTGGGCACTGCCCCTTGAGCCACTCTACCGTCATGTGGCACATCACACGTTATAGTAGGGGGTTAGCCGCAGTCTCACGGCGAATGTGGGCCAGACGTGCATCAGTGGCCGGCAGATTGGTCGATGTGAAGGCTACCTGTGTATCGACCTGACAAACGAACCCCTCCGAGTCGGGCGGTGTGTTGACCACCCTGGACAGAGCATCTGCGATGATGAGATCCTTCCCCGGGGTGTAGACAAGTTGGAAGTCGTACCTCCGGAGCTTGAGCAGAATGCACTGGAGGCGAGGGGTCATATCGTTGAGGTCCTTCTGAATGATGCCGACCAGGGGGCGATGGTCGGTCTCCACAGTGAACTGTGGAAGACCATATACATAGTCGTGAAACTTGTCGATGCCAATCAACAGGCCTAGACACTCCTTCTCAATATGCGCATAGCGCTGTTCTGTGGGGGTCATGGCCCGCGACGCATAGGCGACCGGAGCCCATGATGTGGTGTCGTCCCGTTGCAGGAGTACCACCTCAATGCCAGACTGGCTGGTGTGAGTTGAGATCTTTGTTTCCTGTGTGGTATCGAAAAACGCCAGTCCAGGGGCGGTGATGAGCTTGACATTGAGCTCCTCCCATTCACTCTGGTGTGCGGGCAGCCACTGGAATTCCGTTGTCTTTTTGACCAGGTGGCGATGAGCTGTCGTGTGCGAAGCAAGGTTAGGAATGAACTTCCCCAGGAAGTTGACCATCCCGAGAAAGCGCAGCACTGCCTTCTTGTCTGACGGCTGCTGCATGGCTGCGATGGCTGCTACTTTGTCGGCATCCGGCCGCACACCCGACCGGGAGATGTGGTCCCCCAAAAATTTTAGCTCAGTTTGGCCAAAAGAGCATTTGGCTCGGTTAAGGCGCAGGCCCTGATCTCGGATACGTGCAAAGACACGCTGGAGACGACTGATGTGCTCCTGTGGTGTGGTGGACCAGATGATAACGTTGTCTACGTAGACGCGTACCCCTTCGATGCCCTCCATCATCTGTTCCATGATGCGATGGAACACTTTGGAGGCCGAAATGATGCCGAATGGCATCCTATTGTAGCAGTATCTGCCAAATGTAGTGTTGAAAGTGCACAGCTTCCTGCTGGATTGATCCAATTGAATCTGCCAAAAGCCCTTTGAGGCATCAAGCTTGGTGAATATTTTTCGCTCGTGATTTCTTCTCGTTTGGGTATGAGGTAGTGTTCCCTCATAATGTTGTGATTTAAATCTTTTGGGCCGATACAGATCCGGAGCTCACCGGTGGGCTTCTTGACGCACACCAAGGAGCTGACCCATGGCGTTGGCTCCGTGACCCGGGAAAGCACTCCTTGGTCCTGCAGGTCCTGAAGCTGCTGCTTGAGGCGGTCCTTGAGTGGTGCTGGGACCCTGCGAGGTGCGTGAATGACCGGGGTGGCGTCCGGTTTGAGCCTTATTTTGTACGTGTGCCCAATGTGCCCATGCCCTCGAAAACCTCCTGGTTGTGCGCGAGGAGTGAGTGGAGCTGCGCCCTAAAGTCTGCATCTGGGCAATCGGATGTGCCTTCTGGAGACAGAGTGTGTACCCACTGAACGAGGTGGAGGATCTTGCACGCCTGTGCGCCTAACAGAGAGTCCTTCGAGGATCCTACAATTTCAAATGATAATGTGGCTTTGTGTGAGTTGCGTGTAACATCGAGCTGGCAGGACCCCGTGGCCGGGATGACGTTTCCATTGTAGTCAACCAGCTGACAGTGGGATGGCAGAATCGGTGGTTTAACCTCCAAGGGTTGGAAGGCTGACCATGCGAGGAGATTGGCGGAGGCACCAGTGTCCAGGCGAAATGTGATCTGGGATCGGTTGACCGTTAGGGTGGCACACCACTCATCGCCCGGATCAATGCTGTGCACTGGCAGCGGCTGGTGGTTCCGACTTGGGGACATCCGGTTCTTGTGGATTGCCGCAACGCGGAAGGGCTCCCTGTCTTCGGTATCGCTGGTCTGCATACTATCTGGATATGACTCAGTGTAGGAGGGCTGAATCGCCCGCACGAGGCTGGCGGAATTGTTGGGAGTTGGCAGGTTGAGCCGCTCGACAGCAGGCAGCATAGTGGCCCATAATGCCACATCGAAGGCTTTGTCGCGCTTTGGCCGGACATTGCCGCTTTAAGTGGGCGGAGCCACAGTTGCCACACATTGTGATGTCATGGTTGTGTTGGTTGCACCACCGCGCATGCGCGGTGAGGTCCTGCGTAGAGCGCGTCTGCGCATCACGTTCCTCTGCGTCAACATCCCCTCTCTTGGCGCGAACAAGCGCGGGAGGCATCCGAAAGCGCGCGAAATGGCCGCCCTCGTCTGGGCCGCGGGCCGGGAGGAACTCGATCGACTGGACCCGCTCTGCCTCGTGGGTCCCGTGCCATGCCGTTTCAGCCGCCTGGATTTGGGAGTACCGGCTGGTCGCGTTCTCATGGAGGACGCAGGTCTCGATGGCAGTCGCTAGGGTGAGGCGCTTTATTTTAAGGAGCTGCTGGCGTCAGGTGTCCGAGATGACCCCAAAAACTATCTGATCCCGTATCATGGAGTCGGAGGTGACCTCATAGCCGCAGGACTGCGCGAGGATTAGGAGGTATGTTAAGTAAGACTGGAAAGGCTCATCCTTACCCTGCAGGCGCTGCTGGAATAGGTACCTCACGAAGCTCTCATTGACTTCCATGCTGAAGTGTTCATCGAACTTCAGAAGCACCGTCTTATATTTTGTTTTGTCCTCGCCTTCCGTGAATGGCAGCGAGTTATAGATGTGGATGGCCTGTTGCCCCGCTGTGGAGAGGAGGAGGCCGATCTTCCTGGTGTCCGATGCATTCTCCCTGTTTGTGGCTTCGAGCAAGAGCTGGATGCGCTGTTTAAACAGCTTCCAGTTTACGCCGAGATTACCAACGATTCGGAGCGGCTGCGGCGGGCTGATGTTTTCCATGGAGCAGGATGGCGGATTTCTGAAAGGGTGCAGGTAGATCTCACAGTCGCTGGTTTGCGTCCACTACTGGTATCATGTCGTGTTGGGTGTTCTGGTGCACAAATGATCCAACACGGCTGTAGATGGTACAACTCTGTTTTATTGTCTAATCAATGGTAACAACTAACTACTGGCTTGGGTACGTGCCTCACCAGCTAACCTGTGGACCCAGCCCTATCACTATCTTAGTGAGGCACACAGCACATGGTCTATGTCTGAGTGAAGTGCTGTGAGCTCTGTGCTCTGAGCTATCTCCTGGTAGAATGAGCGGGAACTGTGGTGTTCCCTGTTTTATAGTGCCTGTGCTCTCACTGGTGATTGGCTGCGATGTTATGTGTGTGCTGGTTGGTCCAACTACCTGTCCATCAGTGTGTGTGTGATTGCACCATGATATGCTGATGTGGATATCATGACATTAACTATATCCAGGCACAGAGGTTTCTGAAACAGGTCTTCACTCTATGAATCCCGGGTCCACACTTCCTGGGCCCCAGCTCCCAAGGCCCTGTCATTTTTCCCATTGGCCGGGATTTGCACGCTCACATACGATCGGCCCAAGACGGTTAGGTGTACTGCAAGGGGTTGCCCCTTAAAGGGGCCACGCTGCCACGGTCCGATAAATATCTGCCCAACCACCAAAATCATTAAAACAGACTACCTGGTCACTATCATATTGCTGTTTGTTAGCACAGTACAAATGAAAGATCTTTTGCATAGAAGCCTTTTCTTCAAAGTGAATAATGAGATATCTCGGAAAATGTATCTTTTCTTCTTGAAATCTACTGGTCAATGAAACATACTTTTGGACAAAATTTATCTCTCCAGCCTCTCTGAAGGCAAAAGTTAATTATTTTGAGGGGGCGCCTGTAGGGGGCGTCGGTGGGTGGGCGGGCCTAGGCATGAGCGGCGGGAGTACTGACCCTCCAGTGAGGTGCTGTTGGGGGGGGTAATGGTTTGGGTGCGTGTGGGGTTCTGGCGGGCGCCAGGTCCCGTAGGGAGACCGTATCTTGCCGGCCGTCAGGGAACGCCACGTAGGCGTACTGGGGGTTAGCGTGCAGCAGGTGGACCCTCTCGACCAACGGATCCGACTTGTGCGCCCGCACGTGCTTCCGAAGCAGGATGGGTCCGGGTGTCGCTAGCCAGGTTGGGAGCGAGGTCCCGGAGGAGGACTTCCTGGGGAAAACAAGGAACCGTTCATGAGGTGTCTGATTGGTAGTTGTACAGAGCAGCGACCGGATGGCGTGGAGGGCCACCGGGAGGACTTCTTGCCAGCGGGAGACTGGGAGATTCCTGGACCACAGGGCCAGTAGAACAGTCTTCCAGACCGTTCCATTCTCCCTCTCCACCTGTCCGTTTCCCCGGGGGTTATTACTGGTCGTCCTGCTTGAGGCAATGCCCCTGCTGAGCAGGAATTGACGCAGTTCGTCGCTCATAAAGGAAGACCCCCTATCACTGTGTATGTACGCGGGGAAACCGAACAGTGTAAAGATACCCTGGAGGGCCTTGATGACGGTGGTTGCGGTCATGTCTGGGCAGGGGATGGCGAATGGGAATCGGGAGTACTCGTCAATCACATTCAGGAAATACGTGTTGAGGTCGGTGGAGGGGAGAGGGCCTTTGAAATCCATGCTGAGGCTTCCAAAGGGATGGGAAGCCTTTATCAGGTGCGCCCTCTCTGGCCGGTAGAAGTGCGGTTTGTACTCCGCGCAGATTTGGCAGTCCCTGGTGACTGTCCTGACCTCCTCGATGGAGTAGGGCAGGTTGCGGGTCTTGATGAAGTGGAAGAAACGAGTGACCCCCGGGTGGCAGAGGTCCTCGTGGAGGGTTCAGAGGCGGCCCCCTTGTGCAGTGGCACAAGTACCGCGGGGCAGGGCATCAGGAGGCTCGTTTAGCTTCCCCGGACGGTACACGATCTCGTAGTTGAAGGTGGAGAGTTCTATCCTCCACCGCAAGATCTTGTCGTTTTTAATCTTGCCCCGCTGTGCATTGTCGAACATGAAAGCAACCGACCATTGGTCCGTGAGGAGAGTGAATCTCCTGCCGGCCAGGTAATGCCTCCAATGTCTCACAGCTTCAACTATGGCTTGTGCCTCTTTTTCGACCGAGGAATGGCGAATTTCTGAAGCATAGAGGGTACGGGAGAAGAAGGTCACTGGCCTGCCCGCTTGGTTGAGAGTGGCCGCCAGAGCTACGTCGGACGCATCGCTCTCGACCTGGAAGGGGAGGGACTCATCGATGGTGCGCATCGTGGCTTTTGCAATGTCTGCTTTGATGCGGCTGAAGGCCTGGCGGGCCTCCGTCGACAGGGGGAAGGCTGTGGACTGGATTTGGGGTCGGGCTTTGTCTGCGTAGTTAGGGACCCACTGGGCATAGTAACTGAAAAACCCTAGGCAGCGCTTCAGGGCCTTGGGGCAGTGACGGAGGGGGAACTCCATAAGGGGGCGCATACGCTCAGGGTCGGGGCCTATAACTCCATTTCACATTATGTAGCCTAGAATGGCTCGACGGTCGGTGCTAAATACGCATTTATCCTTATTGTACGTTAAGTTAAGGATTTTCGCAGTCTGGAGAAATTTGCGGAGGTTGGTGTCATGGTCCTGCTGGTCATGGCCGCAGATGGTGACGTTATCCAGATACGGGAACGTTGCGCTTACTGGTCAACAATTCGGTCCATCTATCGCTGGAAGACCGAGACCCCATTAGTGACACCAAAGGGAACTCTTAAAAATTGATAGAGCACCCATCTGCTTCGATGGCAGTGTACTTGCGGTCACTATTACGGAGGGGTAGCTGGTGGTAGGCGAACTTGAGATCCACCGTGGAGAAGACCTTGTATTGCGCGATCCTGTTTACCAGGTCGGCTACACCGGGGAGAGGGTACGCGTCCAGCTGCGTAAACCTATTGATGGTCTGGCTGTAGTCAATGACCATCCTATGTTTCTCCCCGGTCTTTACCACCACTACTTGAGCTCTCCTGGGACTGTTGCCCGCTTCGATGGCCCCTTCCCTCAGCAGCCTTTGGACCTCTGACCTGATGAAGGTCCGGTCCTGGGCACTGTACCGTCTGCTCCTGGTGGCGACGGGTTTGCAATCCAGGGTGAGGTTCGCAAACAGGGAAGGCAGGTCGACCTTAAGGGTCGCGAGGCCGCAGACAGTAAGGGGGGGTATAGGGCTGCCAAATTTAAAGGTCAGGCTTTGCAAGTTACATTGGAAGTCCAACCCCAGGAGGGTAGCCGCGCAGAGGCGCGGCAGGACATAAAGGCGGAAATTGTTGAATCTCCTGCCTTGGACAGTGAGGTTCGCTTGGCAGAACCTCTTTATCTCCACCGAGTGTGACCCGGAGGCCAGGGAGATCCTTTGGTTTACAGGGTGGGTAACAAGTGAACAGTGCCTTACCGTGTCGGGGTGAACAAAGCTTTCCGTGCTCCCAGAGTCAATCAGGCAAGACGTCTCGTGGCCGTCGATGAAGACCGTCGTTGTTGCTGTTGCGAGTGTCCGAAGTCGACTTTGGTCCAGTGTCACCGAGGCCAGATGAAGCAGTTGCGAGTTCTGATCGGGCAGCGTGTAGTCGGCCGTGCTGGGGCCCCCATCCAAGATGGCGTCTCCCATGGGTCGCACATGGTGACCGGGAATGGACAAGATGGCGGCGGGGATGGACAAAATGGTGGTGTCCGGGGGGAAAGATGGCCGCATCTGTGGGTTGCACGTGGCCCTAGGATAGGGGGGTGGCGGTGAGCGCTGGGCAGTCGGGGCCTGAAGGGGGGGTTGCCGCGGCGGTCCGGAGTCATTGGAGACCACGGCCACGGCGCGGGATAGGGGGGGTGGCGGTGAGTGCTGGCCGGTCGGGGCCTGAAGGAGAGGGTTGCTGCGGCGCTCCAGAGTCGCTGGAGACCGCGGCCACGGCGCGGGCCTGGCAGACCCCCACAAAGTGGCTCTTCTTGCCGCACTTTTTGCAGGTGGCGGTGCGGGCCGGGCAGCCTGGGCGGGGATGATTCGCCTGCCTGCAGAAGAAACAGCGGGGCCCGGCGGCGTCAGCGGGCCGTCTCGCAGTGCAGGCCTGCGGGGTCAGGGGGAAGGTCTGTGGGGCTGCCGCTGCGGGGTGCCACGCAGCCCAGGGGGCCGCCATGCGGTTGGTTGCATAGGACTGCGCGTTTTGGGAGGCTACGTCCATGGACCCTGCCAGGGCCCGTGCCTCTCTAAGTCCCAGGGTGTCCTTTTCTAGGAGTCTTCGGCGGATCACTGAGGAGCTCATGCCTGCTACGAAGGCATCTCTGATTCAAAGTTCCATGTGCTCGCTCCCCGAAACTTGCGGGCAGCCACAGTTTCGGCCCAGCTCCAGTAGCGCCCGGTAGAAATCCTCCAACGATTCCCCAGGGTTTTGCCGTCTAGTTGCAAGCAGGTGACGTGCGTAGACCTGATTTACAGGGCGGATATAATGTCCTTTTAACAGTTCGATCGCGGCATCATAGTCCTCCGCCTCATCGATAGGGGTGTAGATCCCAGGGCCGACCCTTGAGCGCAGGAGATGCAGTTTCTGTCCTTCTGAGGGGGTGCCTCCGGCCGTCTCGAGGTAGCCTTTAAAGCACGCCAGCCAGTGTTTAAATATTGCAGCCGAGTTCTCCGCGTGGGGGCTGAGTTGTAGGCACTCCAGTTTGATTCGGAGATCCATCCTTCCAGCTTAAGTCTAGTCGATTAAATTGATGCACGATCAATTACACTCAAGACAAAGTGATTTCATAACTGAAGGCTTTAATCGACTAGAACTTGTTTCCCATTAGCTTCGGTACAGAAAGTGAAGGCTGCTGGGACGGCACCGGTTCTTATACTCCGCCTGTCAGGGCGGAGCTAAGTATCAACAGCCAATGGTAAACTCCTGGGTTTAACCAATGGTCATCAGCCTCTTAGGTACCGCAATACCTGATACTACCACACCTGCCACCTCTGAAACTGAAAAATGCTCTACCTTACAAACTTAAAAAATATTATTGAAAAAATATCTGAACTTCATTTAACATAATGGAGAAATTTCACATACCCCAATACAAAGCTAGATTTTCAAGTGCAGAGGTTTTATTTTGAGCAGAAATTATCAACTTAGAATGCTATTAAAAACCCAGTTACATCTCATTCAACATGTCCTAACTTTTTCAAGCGTGTTTACAGTGAGACTAACATCATAGTAGGGCAATCTTTCATCAGTTCGTTCAGTGACTTCTAATTGATTGCAGTCTGCAGAAGCTTCACCAATCTACTCTGTGGGATCGCATAGAGTCACGGGCTGGGATTTTCTAGCCCCATTGTGCCAGACCCGCCACGGGGATTTGGTGACACAGCCAGAATTCCATTGACTTTCAGCGAGATGGGATGATCCCGGCGGTGGGTGGAACCATTAAATCCTGCCCACTGACTACTGGATTTCCATGTTTAACTGTGCACGTGCAATTCCAGAAACCTCTGTCAGTTTCAGAGGTGTAATGACAATGAATGCTGATAGTTTTACTTTCATTACCACAGCAAAATCTGGGCCATTCATTTCAAATTTCAAAGGGGATACTATTGTTACACCATATAAATTATGTGTAATCTGGACACATTTCTGAGTAATATTTTCAAACAGCATTATCTGACTGTATCATGGAGAGTACATTAAGGTGCTAAACTTGTAAAATAAGGTGCCCGATTAACACGCTTTTTGTAGAATTATTTATCGAAAAATGCAGATTGTTTCAGATGTAGCAAAGTGTGAAAGGGACATTCCAATAAAGCATCATTTAGTGATTCCAAAGAGGATTCTATTTGGATCAAACTCCTGTCCGCATTATTTAAACCTTTCAACACTCAAACCAAGATTTCTCAATGCGAAGCTCGGCAAGGTATATCGGAAAACAAAAATTGCTAGATGAAAAAAGGCCGCCGCCTGTCTAGTAGTCTACCATCTGGTAGCTGCATGATGCAATGATAATGGAGTTGTTGGCCATTCATAGCCATCAATTTCTGTCAATTAGTTTACAACCGCCCCTGACGTGAGCCTAGGGAAGTCCCAATGGTGGAAAGCTTTGGAAACAAACGTGTTATACTTACCACATGTCATCTCTCAGGTTACACATATACCAAATCCCAGTCTGTTATTTCCTGACAGAAATCTATCTTGTCGTGTTATTCATCCTGGGGTAACACGGACTGCAACTGGGTGCAGTTGTACTTGAAAGTAGACACCAAACTTTGATGTAAGTTCAATACGTTTTATTGAACTTGCTGAGCAGTGTACACAGTTCGCTGTGGGTCTGACACTCTACTAATCTAAGCGTGCTAACTATAACTAACTAGACCAGACTAGCTCTGAGCCACGTGTAGAAGGTGCTAACTGATATATACATACTGACTGTCATTACAGTTGTCACCAGTGGAAAGAGGCAGAATGCTGATGCCTCGTGTGTTTTATAGTAGGAAACCCCCCTCTAGTGTTCTGCCTGGTGATTGGTTGTGTTCTGTCCTGTGTGTTGATTGGCTGTACTGGGTGTCTGTCACTGCCTGTCTATATCTCATTATGCGCATGAGTGCATATCATGACATATCTCATTTGCTTTTGAATAATAATAATAATAATCGCTTATTGTCACAAGTAGGCTTCAATGAAGTTACTGTGAAAAGCCGCTAGTCGCCACATTCCGGCACCTGTTCGGGGAGGCTGGTACGGGAAGTGAACCCATGGGAATTGAAATGAATCAATACTAATAACTTCCGGTGTCTTCATAGGGAACTTGCACCATAGACTGACCACATGGCTCACTGAAATATTGGGCTGACTTTAATCCTGAGTAGAGGTTGGTTTGGAGGCAGGCTTTAATAATAATCTTTATTATTGTCACAAGTAGGCATACATTAACACTGCAATAAAGGTACTGTGAAAAGCCCCTAGTCGCCACACTCCAGTGCCTGTTCGGGTACACTGAGGGCGAATTCAGAATATCCAAATCACCTAACAACACGTCTTTTGGGATTTGTGGGAGGAAAGCGGAGCAGCCGGAGGAAACCCACGCAGACACAGGGAGAACGTGCAGACTCCGCACAAACAGTGACTCTTGCATGAATCGAACATGGGACCCTGTCACTGTGAAGCAACAGTGCTATCCAATGTGATACCGTGTAGCCCTTGCCGGCAAAGTTGCGCTACCATCCAGCCTGCCACTCTGCCAGCATGTTCTCACCTCCAGCATATTTTCAGGGTGGCTGCTCTTGGGGGCAATGGCTACACAACCACCAGTGGTGGATAGCCAATTCAATCAATTAAAATGCCAATTGAAGGGCGCCCAGACATACTGAGTGTCGTTTCACGACGGCATCAACAGGCCCCCAGGAGCACCGATTCCGAGCCCTTCAGGACGCCAGCAGCACGGCACTGGAGCGACCCACACCGCTCCAGCTGCCGATACTGGCCTCAAATGTGCGCCGTGGGTCTGCACATGCGCACTGCGACCGGCGCGATTGCACGTATGCGCGGTGGCTTCCTTCTTCGCGCTAGCCCCGATGCAACATGGCATAGGGGCCGGCGCGGAACAGAAGAGGCCCCCAGCCCGAGAGGCCAGCCCACCGATCGGTAGGCCTCGATCGCAGGCCAGGCCACAGCGGAGGCCCCCCACGGGGTTGGACACCCTCCAGAATACATGTCAGCATTGGCATTGAGACTCTGGAACTAAAGGTTAGCTGATAGCTTGCCCAGATTTTGAGTTTAGCCAATCAATAAACCTCTGATCCAACACCTCTTGTCAAGGTGAGACAGCTTGTCACAGTCTACATTATCTAATACCCTCAGAATTCTAACAACAGCAATCATATCACCTCTCAACCTTCACTTCTCCAGTGAGAACAGTTATAATTTACATAATTGCTTCTCATAATCCATCTAATCCCCTTTGGTATTCTTTCAATAGCTGCAGTATCCTTTTAGTACTTGGCAACCAGAACTGTTCAAAGTACTCTAAGTGCAACCAGTGATTTATTAAGTGACAAGATTACCTCACTCATTTGGCTCAATAGCAACCTTTTCATACATCCCGACAGCTGATTTTCTTTACTGACTGCCACTGAGCACTGTTGCAATACGCTTGATACATTTTCAATCAGGCCTTCAAGGAGCGTCATTTCGACTTGAAAAGCTAACGCTGTACCTTTCTCTCTCTCTCTCCACAGCTGCCGCCAGAACTGCTGAGTATTTCCAGCACTTCCTGTTTGCCTCCAAGTGTTTTCATTTTCCATGTACGTTAGACTTGCGAGGGATCTTCAAAACCATGAAGGGCCTGGACCGTGTAGACTTGAGGATAAGTGTTTCCGCTCGTGAAAGGATTGAGAGCAAGGGGGGGGCACAGATTTAAAATCTGACCCAAAAGCGACAAGAGGAAAAGCTTTTGTCACACGGCGAGTGGTTAGGGTCTGGAATGCACTGTCGGAGAGCGCGGTGGAGGCATGTTCAACTGAGGCGTTCATGAGGGAATTAGATAAGTATCTGAAAAGAAACAATATGCCAGGTCACGCATGTGGAGATGGCGGGAGAATAGCACCAGGTGAAATACTCATTTGTTACAGCTGGCCTAGTCACGATGGGCCGAACGATTTCCTTCATTGCTGCAACAATTCTGTGATTATTTTATTTTCATTTCAGTAACAGTCTTTTCCTGGATTTCTTATCTCCATGGAAAGCATTTTGCATTTCTTTACACTGAATTGCATCTGCCAACTTTCTTCCTATTTTTAAGTATATTAAAATCCTCCTACTGCTTATCCTTTTTAGCTTTGGCGTCTACCACTGCCTTTTGCTTCCTATCATTTGCAAATTTAACAACGATACTCGTGACTCCCAATTGCTTATAATGACAAAACAGGTCTTAGAGCAAATGGTCAGGAAGTAATGTACTTAAGTGAAGCAGTCGGCAGCACAAGTTCAACCTCATCAAAATTAGGTAACCAAGGGAGGGAACTGAATAGTCAAGGGTATTTAACATTTAGGATGGAGAGCCAAAGAGGTAAATGAGATGGAGTGGAGCTGTTTAGAAAGGATGCAATCAATACATTAGCAATATAGGGTTTTAGATTGAAAGATCAAGATGTAGAATCAGCTTGAGTGGACCTAACACACAGTAATGGGCAGCAAGCATTGGTTTGTTTATAGACCACCAAACAGTAGTACTAATGTAGGGTATGGCATAAATCAGGAAATTAGAGGTGTATACAACAAGGGTAGCACAGCAATCATGAGGGCTTCAGTCTACAAATAGACTGGGTAAGCCTCATTAGCACTAATGCTATGGAGGACAAATTCCTGGAATGTACACAAGGTGGTTTTCTAAAACAATTTGCGAAGGAACTAACTACAAACTGATGATTTTAGACTTAGTATTATGTAATGAGAAAGAGCTGATCAATAATCTGATTGTAGAAGAGCCTTTAGGGAACAGTGACCATAATAAGTTTTGCATGATAACTGAGGGCATTCAAATGGTCATTGGATAGACATATGGACAATAATGTAATAGTGTTAATGGGCTTTCGAGTGGTTTCACAGGTCGGCACAACATCGAGGGCTGAAGGGCCTGTACTGCACTGTAATGTTCTATGTTCTATGAAAGTGATGCAGTTCAATCTGCAACTAGGGTCTTAAATCTAAACAAAGGCAGCATGGTGGCACAGTTGTTAGCACTGGTGCCTCACAGTGCCAGGGACCCGGGTCAATTCCAGCCTTGCGTGACTGTCTGGAGTTTGCACTTTCTTCTGTGTCTGCGTGGGTTTCCTCTGGATGCTCTAGTTTCCTCCCACAGTCCAAAAATGTGCAGGTTAGGTGGATTGGCCATGCTAAATTGCCCATTAATGTAAAAGATGTGCAGGTTAGGTGGGGTTATGGGGCGGGGGAGTGGACCTACCGGTGCTCTTTCAGCGGGTCGGTGCAGACTCGATGGGCTGATTGGCCTCCTTCTGCTGTAGTAATTCTGAGGTTAAAAGAAAACTGAGAAAGCATAAGGGGCAGGTTGACTGTTGTTGGGAAACTACATTACAAGGTATAACAGGAGACAGGTTATGGCTAGTGTTGGGGGATGGAATGGGTTAAAACATAATCTGAAAGCTAGGGAAAAAATAGCTGCTGAATGAAATTTATAGGAAAGCAGGGTGTTAGACACAGATGTAGTTGTCAGTTCTTTAGCTTAGTGGATAACACTAAATAAATGATAACAACCAAAAGATGACAGATTAAAATCTGTAAGATAATAATGATATGTAATATTTAAATACGTGAGTGATAACAAGCTCAGAATCACGTGTCTTTGACCCTATACATTGCCTGTGATCACTCGTGTCTGTGGATCATTGGCTCTTGGGTCAGTGTCCCCAGCACATGTTAGATAAACCAGATTAACTCTACACCGTCCAGGCTCCATGTGGTGACGGAAATAACCCATAACAGTTAAGGAATCACGTCAAATGTAAAACAATTATGCATTCCTTCAAGGAACAAAAAGCCAACAGTGGAAGTGATGCAACTATGGCTAAAAAAATAAGTCAACAATTGCATTAGATCAATGGGTGGCACCTTGGCACAGTGGTTAGCGCTGCTGCCTCACAGCTCCAGGAACCGGGTTCAATTCCGGTCTCGGGTGACTTTCTCTGTGGAGTTTGCATGTTTTCCCCGTGTGTACGTGGGTTTCCTGCAGTTACTCCGGTGTCCTCCCACAGTCAGAAGATGTGCAGGTTAGGTGGATTGGCCATTCCAAAGTGTCCCTTAGTGTCTGAAAGCTTAGGTGGGGTCATAGGATTACAGGGAGTTGGTATGGGCCTGGGTTGGGTGCTCTTTCAGAGGGGCGGTGCAGTCTCGATGGGCTGAATGGCCTCTTCCGACACTGTAGGGATTCTATGATTTTATGAAAGGAAAAGGCTTGTGAAGAGGCCAAAATAGTAGTAAGTCTGAGGATTGGGAGTCTTTTTCGAATTCAGAAAATGAGAACCTAGAAACTGATACAAAATGGAGAATAGAATATAAAAGTAAGCTGGAAGGAGCATAAAAACAGAGTGTATAAGCTTCTATAGGCAGGAAAAAATGAAAAGATTAGCAAAGACCAATGTGGATCTGTTAAAGGCAGAGACAGAATTTTTATGGGTAATGAGGAAACGGCAGAGAAACTAAATAAATATTTTTTGAGTCTGTCCGCGTGGTGGAAAGTACCAAACAAATCTCCCCAAAAAACTAGAGAATCACGGGACTATTGAGCAGGAGGAACTGAACGAGATTAGTATTAATTAAAATGTAGTGCTGGAGAAATTAATGGAATTGAAATCTGGACTTTATAATCTACATTCCAGGCGCTGCAAAAGGTGACTTTAGAGAGAGTGGACGTGATGGTCATTTTCCAAAACATTATAAATTCTGGAATGGTTCCTATCGATTGTAAAGTGGCAAATGTGACCCCACTATTGAAGAAAGGATGGAGAGAGAAAAAGTGGAACTACAGAACCATTGGCCTGATGCCAGGAGTAGGGGAAATACTAGAATCTATTATAAAGCTGTGATAATGGGGTACTTCAAAAATAATGGTAGGATTGGGTAGAGTCAACATGGATTTATGAAAGGGAAATCATGTTCGAGTTTTTTTGAGACTGTAACTAATGGAACTGATAAGGGGGAACCAGTGGATGTGGTGTATTTGGATTTTCAAAAGGCTTTCGGTGGGGACCCATGCAGGAGATTAATAGAACAAAGAGAACAAAGCACAATGCAGCACAGGAACAGGCCCTTCGGCCCTCCAAGACTGTACTGATCATGATACTATTCTTTGCCAAAACCCTCAGCGCTTCCTTGTGCCGTATCCCCCTATACAAATCTTATCCATGTATTTGTCGAGATGCCTTTTGAAAGGCGTTAATGTATCTGCTTCCACAACCTCCCCTGGCACCATGCTCCAGGCACTCACCACCCTCTGTGTAAAAGGCCTGCCTCGCACATCTCCTCTAAACTTTGCCCCGTGGACCTTAAACCTATGTCCCCTGATGACTGACCCCTCCACCGTGGGAAAGAGTGTCTGCCCATCCATTCTATCTATGCCCCTCATAATCTTGTAGACCTCTATCAGGTCACCCTTCTGTCAGGTGGATGTACCTTTAAGAAATGGGTGTTTATCAAATAGCTGCAATGATGTCAGTGTGTGGGTGGAGCTGGGCTGGCTGTCTTTCACTTTCGTTTTTGAGCTGGCAGCTGCAGTGTGTTTTTGGTTTCGTTTTCAGAGGTGGAGAGCTCTATTCAGAGCAAGCAGCTGTATAATGATCTCTCTCTCTACAAGCTAAAGAATGTTCCAGATCATTGATGATTTAAAAGTAATTCCTGTTTCTGTAGATCATTTAAACCTGCCGTCTTTATTTTAAAAAGGATTTAACTTATGGATGTTGTTTGGGAAGTTATTAAAGGTTACCTACAGAATATTGTATTTGGGAAAGTATCAGTATTTGTAGTTGATAAGATATTTACTGTGTGTTTATAAAATGTTAACTGGATTCATAGAATAAACATTGTTTTGTTTTAAATATACGTTAGCTCTCTGTTGCACCGCACCTGTAAAGTGGGCCCTGGTGCTCCGATAACCCAAATCTATTTAAAGTTGTCGGTCAGGTGATTAGCCTGATATACTTTGGTGATATACTTTGGTGTTCTCTAAACTCTGGCCCATAATACCTCAACCTCCGTCGATCTAATGAAATCAGTCCGAGTCTATTCAGCCTCTCCGCATAGCTAACACCCTCCAGACCAGGCAACATCCTGGTAAACATCCTCTGCACCCTCTCCAAAGCCTTCACATCCTTCTGGTAGTGTGGTAGCAAAACTAGAGCACATGGAATAGGTGGTAATATACTGGCATGGCTTAGAATTGGTTAATGGGCAGAAAACAGAGACTAGGAATAAACGGATCATTCTGAGGTTGGCAGGCTGTGACTAGTGAGATACCACAAGGATCATTGCTTGGGCCCCAGCAAATCACAAACGATTTGGATGAGGTGATCAACTGTAATACTTTTAGGTTTGCTGATGATCCAAAATTTGCTGGGAATGTGAGTTGTGAGGAGGATACAATGAGGCTTCAAGGGGAGCTTAGGCAGTGCTAATGAGTGGGTATGAACATGGCAGATGGGATATCGTGTGGAAAAATGTGAAGTTATCCACTTTGGTAAAAAGAACAGAAATGCAGATATTTCTTAAATGGTGAAGATTGGGAAATGTTGATGTCCAAAGAGGCCTGCGTTTTGCTGTTCATGAATCACTGAAAGTTAACATGCAAGTACAGCAAACAATTCAGAAGGCAATTGGTATGTGGGCCTTTATTGTTGGAGCATTTCAGTGCAGGAGCAAAGAGGCCTTTCGGCAATTGTATGGAGCCTTGGTGAGACCGCACCTGGAGTACTGTGTGCAGTTTTTGGCTCCATAATCTATACTTGCCATGAGGTAGTGCAATGAAGGCCCAACGGACTGATTCCTGGGACGGCCATATTGGTATTCCACGATACGCTTCCAGCCTGATAAAACCCAATCTGAGTTCTTTTTTTATTTAAATCAAAGGAAAGAGGTTCAAACCTCGTCCATTTGTCGCACTCATTCCTGAATCAGCAGATTGTGGATTAAAGTCCTGCTTCAGGGACTTGATCACAAAGAATCATAGAATCGTAGAATCCCTACAGTGCAGAAGGAGACCATTCAGCCCATCAAGTCTGCACCGACCCTCTGAAAGAGTACTTCGCCCAAGCTCACTCCACCGCCCTGTCCCTTTAACCCTTTAGCTTAACCAACACATCTCTTTGGACATGAAGGGTCAATTTAGCATTGGGCAATCCACCTAACCGGCACATCTTTGGACTGTGGGAGGAAACCGGAGCACCCGGAAGAAACCCACGCAGAGTGACCCGAGGCCAGAATTGAACCCGGGCCCCTAGTTGAAAGACTAGGCTGAAAATCTGATGCTGTGCTGAGGGGGTGTTGCATTGCTGAAGATGCTCGGTGGGATTTTTCCGGCGGTTCCTGCCGGTAGGATCGTCCGGTCCTGCCAGTGGCAAGCCCCCGCCACAGGGGGCAGTGGAGGGTGTGAACAAGGGGAAACCCCGTTGGCATCGGCGGGACCGGAAGATCCTGCCACCATCTAATGGCGGGCCGCCTCCACTGCCACAAAACACACTGTGGGGGTTGGGAGTTGGCATTGGTGGGGGGAGGGGGGGGCATGGAAATCCTGCCCACTGTCTTTTGGATGAGGGCATAAGAGGCCCCATGGCACTATAATGGATTTATCCCAAACACAACACCATTAAAACTGATTATCTGGTCATTATTGCAATGCAGTTAGTGGGAGCTTCCTGTGAACAAATTGACTACTGAATTTCCTACACTACAACAGTGAGAGAACAGGGAACTTCAGGAGTATTTCATGGTCCATCAGTGCTTTGGGCATCCTGCGTTTGCAAAAGGTGCTGTATAAATGCAAGTCTTTCTGTTTACAATGGTATGTAGTCCATACTGAGCCTGAATCCTGCACAGCCAAATCATTTCATCTTTAAGTCTGTTGTTGCTACTGCTCAGGTGCAAAACGTTTCAACATGAATGAATAATCCTCCTATGAATGACGGTGCACAGATCTCCCAACAGTAGGAACAGTTTTATCACCAAATAAATGATTAGCATGGGTTCTGGCGAGTTCCCTTTTTCATTTAAAAGTATCCATTGAGTTCTGCCCAGAAAAGAGATTTAAACGTTTGTCCGCTTCATGGTACAATGTTTTCAAAGTTAATGAGATACAGAGGAAGTATAAAATGGGATTTATTATTTTAGATGAAAATTTCCTGATTTTGGGAGCTTTCTGCTCTCATCCAGGTAATTCCAATAAAGTGTAATCAGTGATAGGTTTTTGAATCAGTGGAAAATCTTTCATTCAAGTATTATTCACAGTTAACTAATTATTAGTTCCCACAACGTTAAAAGGAAATGGGCCAGCTATACATGTTTTAATAGTCAGAGCAAGTCCAAATCTTACCCGGGTACACATCTGGAATAGTGCGAACAGTTTGGGTCCCCTTACCTAATGACATAGATGCTGACATTGGAAGCTGTCCAGAGAAGGTTCACTGGGCTGATCCCGGTATGGAGCGATTTTCTCATGAGATGAGGCTGAGTAGGTTGGGCCTGTACTCATTGGAGTTTAGAAGAATGAGAGGCGACCTGATTGAGACTCATCGGATTCTCAGAGGGCTTGACAGGGTAGATGCTGAGAGGTTGTTTCCCCTTGTGGGAAAGGCTCGGGCCAGAGGGCATAATCTCAGAGTAAGGGTCAGCCCATTTAAGACAGAGATGAGGAGGAATTTATTCTCACAGAGGGCAGTGAATCTGTGGAATTCTTCACCGCAGAGAACTGTTGAGGTTGGGTCGTTAAGTGTGTTCAAGGCTGATAGAGACAGATTCTTAATCAATAAGGGAACCAAGGGTTATGGGGATAAGACGGGAAAGAGGATTATTATGTCAGATTAGTCATGATCTCATTGAATAGTGGAGCAGACTCAATGGGTTGCATGGCCTACTTCTGCTCTGACCTCTTATAGTCTTATAATAAAGAGTGAAAGGCCCTCAATTTTCCTGCCGTGCATGTGTGCAAGAGAGTTACTAAGAAATCCATGAAGGAATTAAGAAATGTCTTTACTCAAATCATGGTTGGGATGGGATTTCTGCTTTTCAGGGAAGCCCCAGTGTCAGGCAGCTAATTGCCTGGTGGGCTTCCCTCAATTGGGGCCACTGCCTCGGGAATTAAATTCAGCCAAAAGTGTGAAAGGGGGGTTGACCATCAAGCACAAGGAAGGAAACGGAAAGATGTACAGAAAGGCAAGAAACTGCCCAAGGCGGGATTAACATATCAGAAGAAAATGTGAGAATGAAATTTCGAAATAAGCTCAATTTTATTGGTGCCATGTCTGAAAATGCCTGACTGTTCTGCCTCTGCCAGCTCAACTTAGGTTGCTATTGGATACTGTTGTATATGTGGGCTGTTGATGTGTTGTTGCATGGTGACTTTAAGAGTTTAGTCAAGTGATAGTCCGTGACGTCATCGGCTATTTTGCAGCTTCCTCTCAGATTAGATCAAGCCTTTCTACAGTTTGTAACCACCTAATAAACCTCTATTGGTTACCGTGTTCAGCCCACGTGCTTCCAAACGCCAATGAGTAAGACCCAACTTACTTAACGTCTCTCGTAAGACCATCCGTCCATACCCAGGATCAACCTAGTGAACCAGCTCAGCATTATTTTATCCTGCAAGTACAATACACAACAAGTTAAATAAAGAAAACAGGCGACGAGGAACAGATCAAAAGAAAAATTATTTTCCGAAGAGAAAGAAAACCGAAGCATTCAACGGCCAACTTTTGAGGCAGATTAACAGTAGACCAGCGATTGCACCCCGCACTTGACTTCGGGCCAGTAAGGTTGTTGGGCACAAATGAAAAAGAATAGGTCCATACCTTAAAGTTAATCCAGAACCCCGAGGAGTTAGGCTGCAGAGCTCGCCACGATCAGTTGAGCAAGACGCGGAGATAAAGTGGGGCAAAGGGACGACATTCTGGCATCACAAGCTACTACAATTGGCTTATTCAACATTATTAACTAAAGGTGGCACGATAGTGCAGTGGTTAGCAGGGCTGCCTCATGGCGCCAAGGACCCAGGTTCGATCCAAGCCCCGGGTCACTGTCCATGTGGAGTTTGCACATTCTCCCCATTTTTGCTCGGTCTCACCTCTACAATCCAAAGATGTGCAGTGTAGGTGAATTGGCCACACTAAATTGTCCCTTAATTGAAAAAAAAGAATTGGGTACTCTAAATTTATCTAAATAAACATTACTAACTGGAAAATTAATATATAAGAAGTTGCCAGACCATTTCGATATTGCTAAAAAATGGCGGGAAAATATGGCGGGATGGGCCCATTTGATGAAGAGTCTGGAAATCATACGAGAAATATTCCATGATTGTATCCTGGCCAATAAGATTTCAGTAGACATTGTGGCCCTTGCATTCCTAAGTACCATTGGCTTTTAATTTACTTTTAATTCACTCTGAAGTCTGGTACAGCCCGAGAAACCCGCTGATAGAATTTATCAGAATTGGTTACAATATTAGAAAACCATTATGCCATAAACCATTAATTATCGCAGCGAGGTTTCGATTTCACCGAAGGAATCAGCTAAAAGGGGAGAATATAGCACATTTTGTTGTGACCTGTGAGCACTTCTTGGAGTTTTGTGAATTTAGTGACTCGCTGGATGATACCATGAGAGATCGCTTGGTTTGTGTGTTGAGAGTTTAGGCCATTCGGAGTAGATTCTTAATGGAACACAACCTAAGTTTGAAAACACCTTTCAATATAGCCATTTCAATGGAGTTTGCTGTTGAGGCGGCTTCTCAGCTAAGAGCAGGCTCGAGGATCCATAAACTGGCTGCCGCCAGAGAAAGTCAGCCCAACAACCGACGTATCACAGGCTGATTGCTGGAGCAAGGATAGCCAATGCAAAAATTGTGGCAGAACTGGCCACACTTCAAGAGCTTGATGGAATAAAACAGCTTCTCCAGAGAAGAAGGTTCAAAGAAAAACACAGAACATATTTAGAGGAAGAAACAATTTGTTTGCCAGCAATCAGGAGAGCAGAAGTTCAGCAAGATCTTCCTATCCTTTTTAAATAACATCAGCACACGCTTTATTTCAGTGGTCCATGGACCAGATCCTAGAAGTTTGTTGTGGGGGTATAGTGTTACCTCGAAGATATACTAATTACTGGTAACAATCAATAAGAACATTTCCGTAACTTAGAAGCCACATTGAAACACCTTCGGACACATGGTCTTCATGTCAGGAAAGGTAAGTGTGACTGCTTTCAAACATTACTCCAAAATCTGGGCCATGAGATCGATAGCAAGAATTTTTACACAAGGCACCTAAGATGATGGAGTCAATAATGGAGGCTTCACGGCCAATGAATGTAACACAGTTAAGATAATTCCTTGGGTTAATTAATTACGATGCAAAATTCGTCCTACTTAAACCTTTACATACTTTGTTCTCCATAAAACAAGTAGGGTAATGGACACCAGAGTGCGAAAAAGCACATAAGTCATAAGTGTTGGTATATTTCAACCTGAAGTTAGCATTATAATTTGCCTGTGGTGCCTCACTGTATGGAGTTGGGATGGGGGTGTCACACATGCTACCTTCAGGGGAGGAAAGACCAATAGATTTTGCATCATGTACCTTAACAAGTGCTGAATCAAACTACGCTCAGTTGGAGAAGGAGGCACTAAGTATTATTTTTCATGTGAGAAAGGTTCACCAATGCCTTTATGGTCTTCAATCCACATTGTTGACGGACCACTGGCCCTCAACAGCTATTTTTGGGCCACATAAAGGTATTCCTTCATTGGCAGCAAGTAGACTCCAAGGATGGTCTTTGATTCATTCATATCAGATCAAATCCCAACAGTCAGAGAGCCAAGCCAATGCTGATGCGTTGTCACGTTTGCCTTTCTCTGCTGGTCAGATAACACCCAGTAATGAAAATATCTTTTGTTGTGTGCAGATAGCACACGTTCCAGTGACTGCAGCTCAGGTCCAATGACATAGAAGGAATGATCCCGGGATGGGAATGGTATTGGAAATGGTATTAAAGGGGAGGATAGTGGGAAGGCATCCTGAATTAAAGCCATATATTTCCAGAAAACCCAAGTTGACCGTACAAGGCGGATGCCTGTTGATGGTAATAATTCCTCCAAACTTGCAACAAAGAGCATTGAAGCAATTACATGAAGGACACTCAGGTACAGCTCAAGTGAAGGAGCTTGCACGGTGGCCAGGAATCGATGCCCAGATGGAGGAAAAAGCAGGACTGTGCCAGTCATGTGTGCAGGAAAGAAACACACAGCCTTTATCCCTACTGCATCCATGGGAGTGGCCTAAAATTCCTTTGCAATGTCTGCACATTGACTTTACTGGGTCCATACGATGGGCACATGTCCATAGTTGTTGTAGACGCACACGTCAAGTGGCCTGACGTGGTCCAGATGAGGTCAATAACTACGGAAGCTCGATGAGATTTTCAGCAAATTTGGGAAACCAGAAAAAAGCACGAGTGACAATAGTCCACAGTTCACGGCTCAGGAAGTCGAGGACTATTTAAAGGTGAGTGGTATCCAATCAATAAAATCAACACCTTACCACCCATCCATGAATGGTTTAGACAAATGGTTTGTCCGGGCCTTGAAGCATGCACTGAAAACCTCCAAGGACCAAGGTTCATTACTTCACTGCTTAAACATCTACACTCATCAATATGCCAGTATCGTGCATGCTAGAACCACCGCAGGAGGAAATGGCAAGTGCACTACCAGGTCATGTGACTGCGACATCCGGTAAATTCGCAGAAGCAGGAAAGTTCCAAAGAATCCCTTGCTGCTAATAGTCTTCCTTCTGCAAAAGAGACTGTAACGCCTTCCAGGGTGGAGACATCCTCTGAAGAACGTGAGAGTACCTCTAAGGTAATGAACATCCAAATCCCTGAAATGCGCAAGCAACCAGTGCAGAAAGATTGTAAGAGCGGTGAAAAAAGTTAAAGATAAAATAACGAGAGCAAAGAACAAAGAACAATACAGCACAGGATCAGGCCCTTCGGCCCTCCAAGCCTGTGCGATCATATGCCCTATCTAGACCAACCGCCTGTATCCTTCTATACCCTTTCTGTTTGTGTGTCTATCCAGATAAGTCTTAAAGGTCTCTAACATATCTGCCTCACCCACTTCACTTGGCAGCGCATTCCAGGCCACTAGCACCCTCTGTCTAAAAATCGTCCTCCGCACACCTTCAATGAACCTTTCCAATCTCAAATTGAACTTGTGCCCCTTGTAATTGTCATTTCCGCCCTGGGAAAAAGCCTCCAACTGTTCATTCTATCTATACCCCTCATAATTTTATAAACTTCCATCAGGTCACCCCTCAGCCTCTGTCTCTCCGGGGGGAACAATCCCTGTTTATTCAATCTCGCTTCATAGCTAATACCCTCCAAAGCCTCCATGTCCTTCTGGTAGTGTGGTGACCATAATTGGACACAATATTCCAAATGTGGCCTAACCAACGTTCTATATAACTGTAACATAATTTGCGAGCTTTTATACTCGATACCCCGTCCTATGAAGGCAAGCATGCCATAGCTCTCTTTACCACCATTTCCACCTGTGCTGCCACTTTTAAGGATCTGTGGACCTGCACGCCCAGATCTCTCTGTGTCTCTATGCTCCTGATGGTTCTGCCATTTATTTTATAGCTCCCATCTGAATTGGATCCATCAAAATTAATTACCTCGCATTTGTCCGGTTTAAGTTCCATCTGCCATTTATCCGCCCAATTTTGCAGCCTGTCTCCATCCTAAAGAGAACAAAGGCAAATTATGAAAGAAAACCTATGTATAAATGGCTTGGATAGAGGGATAGAAGGTGCTATAATCAAATTTGCCCGGAGAATCACGTAGGGGGCCATTGACAGAGGACACCCCACAATTCACCAACGGAAACTGGTCGTGTTCCCGACGATGTGGATATGGATAGGTTAGGTGACTAAAGGGTTGTGAATCTGTGGAACTCTACCCTCACAGACAGGAAGGCTGTGGGGTTCCCACTCTTCTATCTGATTAAATGCCCCCATCTCCAATTGCATTTCGTCAGAGGACATTCAATTCCATCCTGTTTCTCTCCCTGTAGATGCTGTTTTCCACCATTTTCCATTTTTATTTCAGGTTTTCTGCATCTACGCTCTTTTGCTTTCGTTTCTGTGTTCACCTTGAAAGTCACTGGAAGTGGCATTGTTGTTCCAGCAGTGACTTCAAGGTCTTATCCCGGATTATTGCTTGTATTTATCACTCCCTCACTAATGAAATGAATCTCTCAAGACATGCAGTCACACCTTGGTTTCTCTACATGGTTGGTTGAGTAAAGGCAGATGTGGCTTCACTGATTTAATTGTAAATACGTCTCATTCATCTTCAAGAAAAATTAATTTGGAAAAGAAGACAGCTCAATTGGAAGTAAACGTTTATGGGTTGGTCATGTTTCCTTCTGGGGCGTTGCAACCTGACTCAATTTAATCCTTTCCGCTTGATGAGACACATTCTGAAGAGAAAGAATTTGGAAATCTGTCTTGCAGATTTATTGGCATCAGGGCTAATAAAAGCCAAATGTTGACTGAGTAATATGTAATCCATGGAGTTAAATTGTTCTCCAATTTGGGGTTGAAGTGACTCCAAGTGTTTGTGTCAGTCTCCACACGCGATCTCTCCTCACTTTTGAATCAAATGAGGAACAATATCAGCAGTGTGACATCATCATTAATTACTTCAACTTCAAGATATATATATGGGGTGACCTAATATAGGTTTTTAAAATTATGTAAACTTTTCAGACAGAATCCTTCCTCTTGTGGGGAAGGGCAGGACTTGTGGGCGGCACGGTAGCACAGTGGTTAGCACAGTTGCTTCACAGCTCCAGGGTCCCAGGTTCGATTCCCGGTTTGGGTGGCTGTCTGTGCGGAGCCTGCACGCTCTCCCCGTGTCTGCATGGGTTTCCTCCGGGTGCTCCGGTTTCCTCCACAGTCCAAAGATGTGCAGGCTAGGTGGATTGGCCGTGACAAATTGCCCTTCGTGTCCAAAAAGATTAGGTGGGGTTAGGGTGGAGGTATGGGCTCAAGTAGGGTGCTCTTTCCAAGGGCCGGTGTAGACTCGATGGGCCGAATGGTCTCCTTCTGCATTGTAAATTCTATGATATATAACTATGACTAGAGGTGATCAATATAAGATAATTACCAAGAAATCCAATTCTTCCGACACAGAACAGAAAACATCAACCCTGCGTATATTTTAAAACTTTATCCATGTTACTATTTCTTATTTTTAAACTGGACTTTTCTGTTTTTTAAAATATTTTAAAAATAAATTTAGAGTACCCAATTAATTTTTTCCAATTAAGGGGCAATTTAGCGTGGCCAATCCACCCCGCCTGCACATCTTTGGGTTGTGGGGGTGAAACCCACGCAAACACGAGGAGAATGTGCAAACTCCACACGGACAGTGACCCAGAGCCGGGATCGAACCTGGGACCTCGGTGCCGTTACGCAGCAGGGCTAACCCACTGCACCACCGTGCTGCCCTAAACTGGACTTTGCTGCTGAACAAAGACAATTCAGATGGTTGACCCATCTGTCTGGAAATTATTATCAGCAGTCTCCAGAACTAAATAATTCTCTTCTCAGTTTCTGGGAATGTCACACCTCGTTATGCCTAAGGAGCTTCTAACACACCAATTTCAGAAGGAGCTACAGGAATTCCATTTGCATTCAATAAGCCAACTTTGCCAGCAGAATCAGTGGGTCTGTCGAGACAATGGCTTCCCAAACACCAGACCCTCAACAGGAGTGGGACCCTTTTCAACCCATAATTGTTGAGACATTATCAATCCAGAAAACAAAGTATAATTCTAGATGCTGAATAAACATCCTTTGTTGAAGTCACTATGGAGAAGGAAGGACAGCTAACCTTTTGAGCAGCATAACATTACCTTTCCTGCTGTTTACCACCCAACTGATATCCCTTTGTGTATGAGTGTGTGCACTGTTTGCACTCCAAGGGCAATAATCACTCAGGGCACGATCCAATGGCCATGCTGGGTCCAAACAACAGCTCGCCATGGCCCGTAAAAGCCAGGAGACTCCCTGGATCTATCCGACTCGCAATGCCTCACAAAATCCAATGCGATCTCATGAGATGTAGGGATTGTGGGCGGGATCACATTTTGGCATATCTGCATATTAGAATGAAACAGTTAGCCTCACTCTAATGTGCAGATTCCCGAGGTACCTGGGGCTTTGGGATTCAACCCACTTGTCTTGGAAATCACACATGGGGACCAGATGGAACAGCACGCGTGGGGATCGCTTCTCGGGCCTTTTGGCTAAGATCAAGTGTAGTCTCTTGTGATCAAGGGAAGCTGAGGATTTCGATTTCGATGTCGATCGTGGATTGGAGAACTCGGAGGGATTGAAGTCGTCAAAGAGGAAACATTTGGAGCCCAGCTGCTATTGGTGGATCTACATGCTAGTCTAAACCAGACGCTGATACAGTTCAGACCCAACGTATGAGCTATGGATGCAGCTGCATCCCGACCACCAGGCTGGGGAGTGCGAAACACTGTCCGAGTCACAGTGAAGAAAGCGGAAGGGGAGTCACCTGTGGACCGGAAATTCTTCGTGAAGCGGGTGCTGCTCGAGTGTTGTGGGTTTAAAGCAACAGATATCTTCTGCTTGCAAAAATTCCCCAACAATGGGTATTTTGATGTCACCTTCAAGAGCGTCACAGCGTGCATCAAATTCTTGAACGTCTTCAAGGAAAAAGGTAACCAGAGTCCCCTGTCGATCCTGACTGCGGAGCCTCTGTTTACGCTACCGTCGCAGCAAAACCGGGTTGTAACACTGCACACGTACAACCCCCACGTCCCCGTGTCTGATGTGCTCACGTTCCTCGCCAGGTACGCTGAGCTGGAAAGTGACAGCGTGCAAGTGAAAGACACCTTTGGCATCTGGACAAGTGAGCACCAGATCAAGGTGACTCTGAAAACAGACAGCAACGGATCCATCCTGCATCCCCCCCTCCAGTTTCGCCATTGGAGGAAATCGTGGCTACCTCTACTACGTGGCACAGCCACGAGTATGCCACACCTGTGGCAAAATGGGGCATGTTGCCACAAACTGCAGTGTGACCTTCTGCAAAAACTGCAGGCAGGAGGGACACATAACTAAGGACTGCAAGGAAGACAAGTGCTGCAACCTGTGTGGGGAGGCCAGCCATCTTTACAGGGTCTGCCCGAAACGCGGGGCGACATATGCACAGATCATCATCAGCGGAGTTAAAAAGGCGACCAGAGAGGAGGTGCATACACCCTCCACCGAAAAAGACACCACGGCACAGAATGCGGAAAAGCAACAGAAGGGCCCTCAACAAAAAGAGGAGGCCCCAGCACGCCCTGACAACCCAGCCCCAGCCCCATCTGATGAGGAACACTCAATGGAAGAGGAAGAGGATGGGACAAAGAATAAAGAGCCCTGGGAAACAGTGAACAGGGACAAACGAAAGAGAAAACAAAAAAACAAACTGAAGAACCCCCCGATGGGGAGTGGCAAAAAGCGACGCCTTTCAGCCAGCGGACTTAGCGCCGCCACCTCCTCCGATGAGGGAAAACAAGACAAGAATCGGCCTCAAATAACGAGGCAAAGCACCAATGTGGAACGGGAGGCACAGCCCCCCCCAGACCACAGACCGGGAAGAAAATAAAACACGCCGAGACAATCAACCTCTGGCTCATGGGAACAGCAATATGACCAACGGCCACCAAACGCCAGACATCGAAAACAAGGTCACAGACCAACCCCCGAAAGTAACAAGCAGCAACAACCCAGGCGAAGACCGGTCTGCAACCCCAACACCTACTGACTGCAACAACGAACGCCAGGGCTACACCACCCCCCCAATGCATCTGCATCAAGTTCACGGGGCCAGTGCGGACCAGAACAGTTTTCTCAGCCCTGCAACTGTGCTAAAGAAACCGGCATGCTGGGGAACATCCAACAGCTGGAACAGCCAACTGTATAGACTCTGGACTCTTGAGACTGGTAAATCTACCTTTTTACAATGGGTTTAAAAATTGCATCCATAAATGTGCGAAGCATCAAAAATACTTCGCGGTGTGTAGCCACACTCAACTATTTAGCAAATGTGAAAGCTGACCTACTGTTCCTGCAGGAGTGCGGAATTCCGCACCTCAGCAACTACAGGCGCTGGTCGAGCTGGTGGTCCCACGGGCCATCCATCTGGTCAGGAGGAAACGACTGCCGCTCCTCCGGCCTGGGTATTCTGCTGCGGGGAGGCAACTTCACCATCTCCGACGTTAAGGAGGTGGTGGGCGGGCGCCTCCTCATAGCAGACGTCAAATACAAAAACACCCCTCTCAGACTTATTAATGTGTACGCCCCGGCCGTAAAATGTGAGTGGCTGGCAGTCCTTCAGCAACTCCCGCTGCTGTTGGCCACCTCCAAGCCGGTCATCCTGGGTGGTGACTTCAACTGCATCATCGATGCGGCTGGACGATCTGGCAGAGCCGACAGCAAACTAGACGCTATGTCCAGTCTCCTGATGGAAACGGTAAAAGACGCCAAGCTGCTCGACGTCTGCAGCAACCCTGCAGACGGAGCGCAGCGTAGATACACATGGTCACGGCCAGACGGGTCCGTCCGCTCCAGGATAGACTTCTTCTTTGTGTCCCGAGCTTTCACGGTCAGGTCCACCGACGTAAGGCCGGTGTTCTTCTCTGACCACTGCCTCCTACTGGCCGACTGCCACCTGCAGGAAGACCAGGGGGTAGGCAGGGGGACATGGAAGCTAAATGTAAAACTGCTGACCCCTGAGAACCTCGAGGAACTCAGGAGGGATTACAAGGGTTGGATAACCGTGAAACCCCTCTTTGAGGCCCCAAATCGCTGGTGGGAAGCAATCAAGGGGAATATCAAGAGGTTTTTCATCCTCAAGGGCGTTCAAAAGGTGAGAGAGAGACGAGGGGTCATGTCCAGGCTCCAGAAAAGTATGCAGAATTTGCTCCAGCTGCAGTCAATGGGGATGGATGTCAAGAAGGATCTCCAAGAGGTGAAGAGCCAGCAAGCCTCGCTCTACACCTCGGAGGCCTCCAAGGTTATCTTCCGTTCCAGAGTCCGCTCCGTGGAGCAGGACGAAAAGTGCTCACGCTTCTTCTTCCAAAAGGTGCACAGAGAGACCTCTGTGATCAGCAGCCTGAAGGAAGAAGATGGCTCTGTAAAGTCATCACAGCCTGACATCCTGAGGATCAGCCAATCCTTTTATGCCGGACTGTATGACCTGAAGCCAACAGATAGCACTGTTTCCCAGACCTCCCTGTCGACTATCACGGAGGTCATAGGCGACAGCGAGCTGGAAAACCTGGACAAACCACTAACTCTGGATGAGCTGACAAAGGCCGTCAAGTCCTTCGAGACGAGTAAAACTCCCGGAGGGGACGGCTTAGCGGTTGAGTTGTATTCGGCTCTGTGGGACTGGATGGGCCCAGACCTGCTGGAAGTGTATGAGAGTATGCTTCTGGAAGGCAGCATGTCAGAGTCCATGAGGAAAGGCATCATCACCCTCATCTACAAGCAGAAGGGGGAAAGGGAAGAAATTCGAAATTGGCGACCCATTTCACTTTTGAATGTGGATTACAAAATTCTAGCCAAGGTCATCGCCAATCGGGTCAGGTCTGCTCTGGAGTCGGTGATCCACCCTGACCAGACCTGTGCTGTACCCGGCAGGAAGATCTCTGATGGCCTCGCGTACTCAGGGATACGATCGCCTACGTGCAGGACAGGAGGGTGGACACCTGCCTCATCAGCCTTGACCAGGAGAAGGCTTTTGACAGAATATCGCACACCTACATGATGGATGTGCTCTCCAAAATGGGGTTTGGGGAGGGAATTCGCAATTGGATCAAACTGCTCTACACAAACATCTATAGCGCAGTCTCAATCAATGGGTGGGAATCAGAAAAGTTCCAGATCAAATCCGGAGTCAGGCAGGGCTGCCCTCTCTCCTCTGCCCTTTTTGTGTGCTGCATAGAACCTTTTGCCGAGCCCATCAGGAAGGATCCGGGTATAAGAGGAGTGACGATCCCAGGCAGTGGAGGCACGCAAGTCAAGGCCTCCCTGTACATGGACGACGTTGCCGTCTTCTGCTCGGATCCTGCGTCTGTACGCAGGCTCTTGACCACCTGCGACCAGTTTGAACTGGCCTCGGGAGCCAAGGTAAAGCGAGGCCATGTTCTTTGGGAACTGGGCCGACCGGTCCTTTGTCCCCTTCACTGTCAGGTCAGATTACATGAAGGTGCTGGGGATATGGTTCGGAGCTGTTGGGGCGTGCACCAAAACCTGGGAGGAGCGCATAGCAAAGGCAAGGCAGAAATTGGGCTGGTGGGAGCAACGCGCCCTCTCCATTGCGGGCAAAACCCTGGTCATCAGGTGTGAGGTACTCTCGGTGCTACTGCACGTGGCGAAGGTCTGGCCCATAACCCGACCATCTTCAAATTCATCTGGAGATCCAAGATGGACCGTGTCCGAAGGGACACCATGTACAAACCTCTGGAGAAGGGAGGGCGGAACGTACCCAACGCCTCCCTCGTCCTGTTGGCCACCTTTGTGTCCAGCTGCATCAAGGTGTGCGTGGACCCCCAGTATGCAAACACAAAGTGTCACTACATACTGAGGTTCTACCTGTCCCCGGTGTTACGAAGGATGGGCCTGGCCTCATTGCCGCGGAACGCTCCAAGTAGTTGGACCGTACCGTACCACCTGTCCTTCGTGGAACAGTTTTTGAAGAAAAACACCTTTGACCACAAGGCAATGAAGCAGCGGTCAACACGTAATGTCCTCGAGGCCCTGAGGGAAAAGGAGACCGTGGAGCACGTTGGATGGTTCCCTGAGCAGACTGCCAGAGTCATCTGGCAGAACGCCTCATCACCAGAACTTTCAAACAAGCACCAAGACCTAGCTTGGCTGGTGGTGAGAAGGGCCCTCCCTGTCAGATTCTTCATGCACACCCGAAGGCTCTGCGCCAATGCACGCTGCCCTCCGAGTGGCTGTGGGGGAAATGAGACGGTCACACACCTCCTTGTGGAATGTGCCTTTGCAAAGAAGGTCTGGAGAGAGATGCAGTGGTATTTGTCAAGGTTTATCCCAAACAGATCTGTGACACAGGACTCTGTGCTCTATGGACTGTTTCCAGGGACGCACAACGAGACAAATATCAACTGCTGCTGGAAGGTCATCAACTCGGTGAAAGACGCTCTTTGGTCTGCCCGAAACTTGCTGATCTTCCAGTGCAAAGAATTGTCCTCGACCGAGTGTTGCAGACTGGCACATTCCAAGGTCCAGGGCTACGTGCTGAGGGACGCACTCAAGCTTGGGGCAGCTGCCGCCAAGGCGCAATGTAAGGTCTTTCCAGCAAATGTACACCGAGGGGCGGGTAACAGTGTAAAGCCCCCTCGGTCTGGGCCACCAACACTCCAATGTATAAAACAAACATGACAATGTAAATATTTAAGAAGGAATTGTAATGTAAAGAGTGATATGTGTATAATAATATCAAAATTGAATGGAAGAAAGTCAAGGCAATGTGTAGCTCTGACGGAAATGTACAGTCAAGACAATTCGAAATGCTCTGTAATGCTTATGATAAATTTTATGAATAAAGTATATTTTTTTGAATTAAAAAAAAAACGCGTGGGGGTCTTCTAGGGGATCGGAGGCTCCAAGCCGCATGCCCTTTGGGCAGGGTAGTGCCCTGGCACAGCTGGTGCCACCTGGGCATCCTGGTAGTGCCACCCTGGCAGTGCCACCTGGGCACCAGCATGGCATTGCCAAGGTTCCCAAGTGGCACTGCCTATGCCAGCCAAGCTGGCATTTTGTGTGCACGTGTGATCGGACTGGGGATGCGAAGGGGACTGGGGACCCACCCATTGTGCATTTGGGCTGGGGGATCATGGCCACTTCGGAAGCCTAATTTAAAAATGGTGTACCGACCTCTCGCTACACTGCGGAGTTCCGAAGAGCGGATTTCCCCAGTGTACAAAACGGGGCTATGTGTGGCCTCGGCCGCATGTTCCCTGCTGAGGCCCCTTAGCGGGCACCCCTTATCCCCAAGAGCCAGCCAGCCATCCTGGCGTGGTCCTCGAAGAGGTCGGGGATTTGGATTGTTGTCACGTGTACCGAGGTACAGTAAAAAGCATTGTCCTGTTATAGTCCAGACAGATCATTCCATACATCAAAACAAAACGTAGGGCAAACAGTAATACACAAAGAAAACATAGGGCATACATAAATACACAATATAAATACATAGTCACAGGCATCAGGTGGCGCATACAGGAGTATAGTACTACTCAGTAGAGATCTGTGTGAGAGAGCTCACAGGGGGCCATCACACTCCAGCGCCATGTCTGACTGCCCCAGAATGTAACTCGTGAACACTCTCTGGGAAGCGTGCACACAAGTTTGTGACCTGTATGTGGTGGTCGCACTGGAGCTCGACATTCAGGGAGTGTAACAGCTTCCTGTTAATGTAGGGCACTCCCAGATGGCCTGGTGCGAGCAAGGCCACATGAATGCAATCTACCAGCTGAGGACTTGAGGCATCCCGGTGATGGAGGAGAATCCTGCTGCCCGGGTATCTTGCTGGGCTTGGTCCATGTCAAAGTTTATGTAGTTTTCCACCCGGGCAAACAGGGCATCCGTGAGCTGCCGGATGCACCTGTGGGCTGTAGCTTGAGAGATGCCCTGGAAGGAACCCAAGGCGTAAAGGTTCACGGCTGCGGTGACCTTGACAGCCAGAGCGAACAGATGTCCTCCTCCTCTACGTGGTGCCACGTCTGCGAGGAAATGTCACAGGTACTCCACCGTCTTCTTGTTGAGGCGGAGCCTCCTGTGGCACGCGCTATCCATCATTTTCTCTAACGACCAGTGACGCTTGTACACCCTGAGCCATCGCGGGCCTCCCCTTGTGGGTCTCACCCTGGCCTGATAGGCGGCTTGGTCCTCAGGGTGTGGGGCAGGGTCTGGCAGATGGGCCACCCCCTCGAGCCACTGCAGACACTCGAGGGTTAGTTCCGTGGGATCCAAAATACTGTCCATAGCGTTCAATATCTGCAAAGAATTGGGGGAGGATGTTAGACTGACAAACAGCGGGAGCTCCCACCCTGGGACTCTCCCATTGATTCCCCCATTGATCTCCCCCCCCTCCCCGTCTCCCGCACCTGTGCCATGCTTCCCGCCACAACGGACCCCTAACCCTGTACCCCTGACACCTGCACATAATGTTACCTGCACCGGGTGCTGGTCCCCTCCCTGTTGCACTGTGCCCGATGCTGGGGCCCATCCCCTGGGTGTTCCGATCTCAGCTGCTGCGTGTGTGGTGTTGTTTCTTGTAGTGTTCAGACACAGTGTCCAAGCATCACGGTCGGATTGGGATGATAGGCAATAACTGTCAGATGCCTGGCCCGTCCACCCACGGAATCCACTTGGGATGTGTGAAGGAGTCACTTAACCACGATTGTCAATTCAGCAATAGCCTTCAGCCGCATGGCTACAGGTCTCCGCAGTCAGTGGGCGTTATGGATGGTCGGTGGGGCAGACAGGCAGGGACAAGTATTGCCCACTGAACAGGTACACATGATCCAGGGGTTGGCGTGGAGGAGATGTGCGCCCCCCCCAGCAGAGCACTCCCTCCCCCCACAACTCCGAACCCACGCCCATGGTGGACCAGCCCAGGCGAGGGTGTCCCCCCAAATTTGGCCCCTTCCCCCCACCCCCGGTTGCTCCCCTACACCTCTCCAAGCACAGAGGTGGCAAGCCCAGTGCCCCCGGGCTCATTGCCTGAGAGCAAAGATAGCTACTCACCTCCTCGACTCCCCGCAGAAGCCCTTCCACAAGGTCACGTTTTTAAAATGGGGTACTAATCGGCGCCAGCATGACCACCTGCTGGAGAGTCGGCATGGTCATGGGAGGCTGTTGGATGTGGGGTGCCTCTCATTAATTGTATAGAATTAGGGCTTAAGTGGTGATAATTGGCTTCTCGCCACACTACGGCGTGATCCCAATTTCGCCTACGGGACCGGGCCGGTTGCATTGCAAACCGTTTGGCGCCTGACGCGGTTCCCGTTTTTGGCCTCTCCTGTTATTCACCAGCCTCATCGCCCTCTCGCTCGAGCACAACGAGGCCACTGAACCGCGCAGTCAGAATGTTGATAGAATGTTATCATTTATTGAATGGGGATTCAGGAGGTTATACTTCAGTTCTTCCTGATAAAAGGGTGTAAATGCATTGGAAGCTGTTCAGAGAAGGTTTACCGGACTAATCCCGAGGATTGTCTGAGGAAAGATTTAATGGGCTCGGCTTGTATTCGCCGGAGTTTAGAAGAGTAAGAGGTGTCTTGCCTTGGACACATAGGGCTGGATTCTCCGATTTTGCGGCTATGTCCTGAGGAAGCTTCTGGTCTTACGACCAGTCGGCGCCGCCGCCCGCACCGATGCTCCGCCCGGTGGGGTCCAGCAGCCGCCCCACGTAAAGCCCCCGCTTTTACCTGCAGATACAGACGCAGAATGGCCAGGTCCATCGCCGCATAACATGGCGCCGGCAGCGTGCGGACTTGGCCTGCCAGATAGTGCCCCCCTGTAACCCACCCCCCTTGCCACCATCGGACCACCCCCCAACAGTCCCCCCAGTCCCCGCCACCCCAAAGCCTCCCCCTGCCAGCGGAATGGCTCCCACACCCCTCCACCCGACTGCGGCAGCGCTGGACACAGCCCGCGGCCGCCACTTGAGGTCGCCAAACAATGAGAGGGCACGCGGCCGACGCCGTCGGGAAGTCGGCCCATCGGGGGCGGAGCATTAGGGGAGGGTCTCAGGTGGAGTCCTGAGGCCATCCCGACGGTGTGCTCCTCAAGTACACTGTTTTTGAGAGGGTGCAGCAGCTGAAAAATGGCATTGCCCCCGATTTCGGCAGAAAAACAGATTCTCCGGCCAATCGGCAATCGTGATTTCGGCGTCGGCAATCAGAGAATCCCGCCCATAAGATCCTGAGGGATCTTGACAGGATGGATTTGGAGAGGATGTTTCCTCTTGTGAGAGAATCTAGAACTAGATGGCACTCTTTAAAACGAAAGACCCTCCCATTTAAGGCAGAGATGAGGAAAAATGTTTTTTCTCTTCGAGGGTCATGAGTCTCTGTGACTCTCTTCCTGGCAAGAGGTGCCTTCTCCTAACTAATAGTATGGCAGCCACACAAAAGCAAACTCTGCCCAAAACCATTTCAATAGACCCTCTGTTTATGGGCAGGTGATAAGAGGAACACAGGCTTGTTTGAAATAACCCCCCTGCTGTCCGTGACAATGGTATAGATGCATTTAAGAGGAAACTAGACAAAAGTATGTGGGAGGAGGAAATGAAGAGTTATACTGATAGCGATAAGTGAGGAAAGGTGACCGGGGGGGCTTTTTAAATGGAGCACAATCAGCCGCAGTGGCCTGGATGTTCCTAATGTCCTATTGCCGTGCTGCTTGTTGTATGCAATTCTGGTCATCGTTCTTAACTCCAATTCTTGCAGTGGAATAGCTCATCCAAGAGAAAGTTATTTGAGTCACACGTTTAATGGTGCCAACATGGCTGCTCTGTCCATTTTGGAGCCAAATTGTTTGCATTTACTTGGCATTGGATGTAGCAAATTCTCTTTACTCTGCAGTACTGTGCAATTACCATTAATTGTTCCACTGAGGTTTCAGGGCAAGCCTGGTAATGGAGTACTTTGAAAAGTGCAGCTTGTAAATTTACAGGCAGCCTGCAGATGAATTTCCCTCACTGATTTTAATGTTAATAGCTAGGTCGTGTTTCAGGGACCTGCACACAACCTCCTGGTACGCACTGCTATTGGGCAGTGGGACTGAGCATTGGAAACATTTACCCTGCAGTGGCCAGAAAGATTGAGTAGAACGCAGTCAACGTTTCGTCACCATTTGTTTGACATGGTGATAGCTTTGTTCTATTTAATCTTTAATAAACCATTATTAATAACTGTAAATAAATACATGAGTCTTTACTTGCCTTCTTAAGATATCAACCATTTTAACATGTGATGAATGTCACAATTAAAAAGAAATGAGTATGACTTCCGGTGGCGGCTATGAAGGAGTAAAGTCGCACATTTTGTGGCTCCCGCTCTGGTCGGACTTTTGGACCTTTCCCCTGGACTTTTTTCCGGTTTTAAACGGTGAATTCGAAGGCTGGGCAGTGGGCACCATTTACAAGTATCGGTGTACGGAGAAAAGAACCAGAAGTGCACAAAAAGGCAGAAATAGAAAGATAGGCAAGAGCTGTGCTGAAGCTGCAGCAGGAGCCAGCATGGCCGAGGCCCGGATCCTTGGGGTGCCGGCCCAGCGATCAACCGAGCAGTTGATGCAGGTCACCCAGGACGGCTTTGCCAAGCAGAGACGGGACTGATTAAAGAGTCGATTGATCGGCTGGAGCACAGATTGGACGCCCAGGATCAGGCGATCCAGAAGGTTGAGAAGGCGCTGGCTGAGCAGGGGGAGCATCAAACAGCGGTGGAGCTGGAGGTGGGGATGCTGCGGGGCCAGCAAAAGAAGCTGCTGGAGAAGGTGGAGGACCTAGAGAATAGGTCCCGCCGGCAGAACTTAAGAATTGTCGGGCTCCTGGAGGGGGCTGAGGGAGCGGATGCTGGGGCGTACGTAGCGGGTATGTTCGAAAAGCTGCTGGGGGAGGAGGCATTCTCCCGACCTTGGAGGTGGACAGGGCGTACAGAGCGTTTGCGAGGAAGCCGCGAGCATGGGACCCTATGAGGGCAATGGTGGTGAGATTCCACAGGTTCCTGGACAAGGAATGTATTCTTCAGTGGGCCAAGCGAATGCGGAGCTGTAAGTGGGACAACAGTATCCTGCGGGTGTACCAGGACCTGAGTGTGGAGGTGGCTAGCAAAAGGGCAGGCTTCAACCAAGTTAAGTCAATCTTCTTCAAGAAACAGGTGAAGTTTGGACTGCTGTATCCGGCTCGTCTTCGGGTCACATATGAGGACCAGCATCATTATTTTGAGTCGCCCGAAGATGCGCTGGACTTTGCTAAAAGAAAAGGACTGGTGGAGGGCTGAGAACTTTCAAACCTTGAGGCAACTTGTTGGCTTACATTGGGCCCCTTTCCTTTTAAAATTTGTTTTTTCCCCTCTTATTTTTTCTCTTCTGTATTTGAGTTCTGTTTAAGAAGGGGGTGGAAGAAAATGTTTTCGTTTTCGGGTTTTCATTTTGGTGGATGTTGGCAATGTCTTTTTCGTTGATGTGCACTTTTCTGGGGTGGAGACATGCTTGTTTGAGTTTCGGTGGGTGGTGTTTTCTTTTGCAGCTGGGTGATGGTGTGGGGATAGTTAGATGAGGGAATTTGTTTGTACGAGCGGGGGGGGGGGCGGAGGGGAGTGAGGGAACAATAGGTGGAGACCTTTTGGCGCCGGGGGTGGGGGCCACCAAGTTAGCTGGGTGAGCTAGCTCACAGAAGCGCAGTGGGGGGTGTGCATATGTTTAGTTTACTATATGGGTTAGGTTTTAGAGTAGTGTTGCTGGGGGAGGGGGGGAAGGGGGGAGCAGTTCTGCTGATGAGGGAGGGACTTCGGTGGAGGGACAGTGAGGGGGTCAGTGGCGGGGGCCACCAGGGGGCGGGCCGGAGTAGGCGGGGTGCAAGGGCTGGAGGCGGGTCCAAGAAAGGGGATGGCTGATCGGCAGGAGGGGGGGCACTTTGCCCCCCAACTAGGCTGATCACCTGGAATGTTCGAGGGTTAAATAGGCCGGTTAAGAGGGCACGTGTGTTCACGCACCTGAGGGGACTGAAGGCGGACGTGGTAATGCTGCAGGAGACGCACCTTAGAGTAGTGGACCAGGTTAGATTGAAGAAAGGCTGGGTCAGTCAGGTCTTCCACTCGGGGCTGGATACAAAGACTAGAGGGGTTGCGATCTTGATTAATAAGCGGGTGATATTTGAAGTGGGTAGAAGATTTTGGATGTGGGGGGTCGATATATTATGGTTAGTGGTAAGCTGGAGGGGGTGAAGGTAGTGCTGGTTAATGTATACGTGCCAAATTGGGATGACGTGGAATTTATAAAGAGGATGTTGGGGAAGATACTGGACCTGGACTCGCACAAACTGATCATGGGAGGGGACTTTAATACAGTTATTGATCCCGGCCTGGATCGGTCATGCTCGAAAACAGGCAGGGTGCCAGCAATGGCAAAGGAACTGAAAAGGTTCATGGAGCAGATTTGGGGGGGGGCGGGGTGGATCCATGGAGATTTAGGCAGCCGAGGGTAAAGGAGTTTTTACTTCTACTCCCACGTACATAAGGTATACTCTCGGATCGATTTCTTTGTTTTGAGCAGGGCCTTTTTGGCAGGGGTGGTGAACACGGGGTACTCGGCAATCACAATCTCGGACCATGCCCCACACTGGGTTGACCTGCAGGTTAGTACAGGTAGAAATCAGCGCCCGTAATGGAAGTTGGATGTAGGGCTATTGGCGGATGAAGCGGTGTGCGAGAGGCTGAGGAAATGCATGCTGAATTACCTGCAGGTAAATGATACGGGGGTGGTCTCAGCAGCGGGTGTCTGGGAAGCGCTGAAGGCAGTGGTGAGAGGAGAGCTGATCTCGATCCGGGTTCACAGGGACAGGACGGACAGGGCAGAGACAGACCGACTGGTAAAAGAGATTCTACAAGTCGACAGGAGGTACGCGGAGACTCCAGAGATAGGGCTTTTAAGGAAACTGCGGAGGCTACAGGCAGAGTTTGGCTTGTTAACCACAGGGAGGGCAGTGGAAAAGCTCAGAAAGGGGAGGGTGGCAATATACGAGCATGGTGAGAAGGCCAGCAGGGTGCTTGCACAGCAGCTCAGAAAGAGGGAGGCAGCTAGAAAAATAGGGAAAGTTATCGACGGGGATGGGAACTTAGTTGGGGACTCGGCAGGGGTGAGTAAGGCGTTTCGGGATTTCTACAGCAGGTTGTACAGGTCGGAACCCTCTGCGGGGCCGGAGGGGATGAGGCACTTTCTGGAGGGGCTGGCTGACTTTCCTGAAGGTGGACGGGGAGCTGGTAGAAGGACTGGGGGCCCCGATCGGCTTGGAAGAAATAGCAGAGGGTCTGAATGCCATGCAGTCAGGTAAGGCCCTGGGGCCAGACGGGTACCCAGCGGAGTTCTATAAAAAGTTCTCTGGGATATTGGGACCGGTGCTGATGAAGGTGTTTAACAAGGCAAGGGAAAGGGGGGTTCTGCCACAGAAGATGTCATAGGCCACGATTTCGCTTATCCTGAAATGGGACAAGAACCCAGAGCTATGTGGGTCTTCCAGGCCGATTTCCCTGTTGAACGTAGATGCCAAACTGCTGGCCAAAATTTTGTTGTCAAGGATTAGGGATTGTGTGCCGTACGTCATTGTGGAGGAGCAGACAGGGTTCGTAAAGGGCAGGCAGCTGGTGGCCAATGTAAGAAGGCTGTTAAACGTGATCATGATGCCCCCGGAAAGTAGGGAGGTGGAGGTAGTGGTCGCGATGGATACAGAGAAGGTTTTTGACGGGGTTGAGTGGGATTATTTATGGGAGGTTCTGGGGGGGGTTCAGATTTGGGCAGGGCTTTATTGACTGGGTCAGGTTACTGTACCAGGCTCCTGTGGCAAATGTACGGACGAACAGGACGACTTCGGACTATTTTAGACTGCACCGGGGGACGAGTCAGGGATACCCCCTCTCCCCACTGCTGTTTGCGCTGGCTATAGAGCTGCTGGCAATTGCTCTGAGGGCCTCAAGGGGCTGGTGTGGACTGGTGCAGGGGGGGGGGGGGGGCGGGGGGGGGTGAGCACAGAGTCTCGCTGTATACCGACGATCTGATTTTGTATGTCTCGGATCCAATTGAGGGGATGGAACAAATTATGGGAATTTTAGGGGAATTCGGCCGGTTTTCAGGGTATAAGCTTAATATGGGGAAGAGCGAGATGTTTGTGGTCCAGGCGAGTGGTCAGGAGAGGCGACTGGGGGGCACTGCCGTTTCGAGTGGTAGGGAACAGTTTCAGGTCCCTAGGTATTCAGGAGGATTTCCGGAGATGGGATGCGCTCCCGTTGTCTTTAGTGGGCAGAGTTCAAATGGTGAAAATGACGGTCCTCTCGAGATTCCTGTTTGTTTTTCAATCTCTCCCCATCTTCATCCCGCGGTCCTTTTTTAAGCGGGTCAATAAAGTTATAGCGGGCTTTGTATGGGGGGACATGTCCCCGCGAGTGAGGAGGGTAATGCTTGAACGGAGTCGGGGAGAGGGAGGGCTGCTGCTGCCGAACCTTTGCAATTATTACTGGGCGGCTAACAGAGCCATGATTAGGAAGTGGCTGGTGGGTGGGGTGGTCGGCATGGGTGCGTATGGAAGCGGTTTCATGCAGGGGCACAAGTCTGGGGGCACTGGTAACTACGCCTTTGCCGTCCCCACCGGCGCGGTACTCCACCAGCCCCGTAGTGGTGGCAGCCTTGAGAGTCTGAGGGCAATGGAGGAGACATGTGGGAGCAGTTGGAGCATCGGTCTGGTCCCCAATCTGTAATATTCACCGGTTTGCCCCGGGGAGGATAGAGGGGGGATTCCGAATTAGGCGAAGGGCAGGGATTGAGAGGATGGGGGACTTGTTTATAGAGGGGAGCTTTTCGAGTATGAGGGCGCTGGACTGTGGGAGGAAACTGGAGCACCTGGGGGAAACCCACGCAGACATGAGGAGAAAGTGCAACCTCCACACAGACACCCGAAGTAGGAATCAAATCCAGGTCCCTGGTGCTTTAAAGCAGCAGTGCTAACCACTGTGCCACCATGCAGACACATGGAAACACCACAACCTGGACGTTTCCCTCCGAACCACTCGCCATCCTGACTTGGAAATATATCGCCGTTCCTTCACTGGCGCTGGGTCAAAATCCTGGAACCCCCTCCCTAACAGCACAGTGGGTGTACCCACACCACATGGACTGCAGCGGTTGAAGAAGGCAGCTCACCACCACCTTCTCAGTTAGGGATGGGCAACAAACGCTGGCCTGACCTGTGGCACCCACATTGCATGAATGAATAAAAAGGTGCCTGTATCTTAGCTGCAGATACAGGGAACGGGCACAATCCAGCAGATCTAATCAATGTACTTAGGGCGGCACGGTGATGCAGTGGTTAGCACTGCTGCCTCATGGTGCTGAGGAGCCGGGTTCGATCCCGGCCGCGGGTCGCTGTCTGTGTGGAGCTTAAATATTCTCCCCGTGCCTGCGTGGGTTTCACCCCCCCACAACCCAAAGATGTGCAGGGTTGGCCGCGCTAAATTGCCCCTTAATTGGAAAAAATGAATTGGGTACCCTAAATTTTTTTTACAAAAATTAACGTACTTTGTACAGATCTCACACAGCACTGGAAAGGTCGGTCGTGACAGTCGGCAGCTTTCTGGCAGATTCCTGGTGTTGTGTGAGTGCAGGTAGACCTGGATACACTATGGCCCTTCTCACAATACCCCGAATGCTCCAGTCGGGATAGATTCACCACAACTCAGCTGAGCAAAGACATCAGGGGAGAGAGGCACAATCCGGGGATTCAGGGGCCAACCAGCACCCTGTCAAAATAATGTTAAGGAAGCATTGATGGCCTCAAAGTGGATTTGCTAGACCCATTATCTTGTTAATCTCAATATTTTGTCAATGGCGGCCAATATGGGTTCAGGCGGTGACAGTTTCACCCTGCTCTGATGCCGCAGGTGGGGTGCAGGAAGTGGCTCAGTTCAATGC
Source organism: Scyliorhinus torazame (assembly GCF_047496885.1). Taxonomy (NCBI): domain Eukaryota; kingdom Metazoa; phylum Chordata; class Chondrichthyes; order Carcharhiniformes; family Scyliorhinidae; genus Scyliorhinus; species Scyliorhinus torazame. The sequence goes on from NC_092709.1 coordinate 320,516,540, forward strand.
CCACATTCTTAGTGAAGGACAAACACCTCAGAAACTCCCCCTAGCTGAGGTGGAGGTGGAAGAGTTGTTCCCTATTAATAATAATAATTAGGGCTAAATCGCAGGCTTTGAAAGTAGACCAAGGCAGGCCAGCAGCACGGTTCAATTCCCGTAACAGCCTCCCCAAACGTGCACCGGAATGTGGTGACTAGGGGCTTTTCACAGTAATTTCATTTGAAGCCTACTTATGACAATAAGTGATTTCCATTTCATTTTATTGTCACAAGTCTGAAACATTCCGGTGCCTGTTTGGGGAGGCTGGTACGGGAATTGAACCTGCGCTGCTGGCCTTGTTCTACATTACAAACCCAAAGACCCTTGGCGGGTACAGCCATCTGTTGAGAGCACTCTTTCTCCTCCATGTACACACAGAATCCTCATTCTGCTGGTTCTACTCCATTCCTGTCTCAGGCTGCAGCCCAAGATGCATTGTGACTACAGCCCCATTATAATAATCTTTATTAGTGTCACAAGTAGACTTACATTAACACTGCAATGAAGTTACTGTGAAAAGCCCCTCGTCGCCACATTCCTGCGCCTGTTCGGATACACAGAGGGAGAATTCAGAATGTCCAATTCACCTAACAGCACGTCTTTCAGGACTTGTGTGAGGTAACCGGAGCACCTGGAGGAAACCCACACAGACACAAGGAGAACTTGCAGACATTGACCCAAGCCGGGGAACGAACCCGGGTCCCTGGCAATGTGAAGCTAACTACTGTGCTGCCAGGCGTTCTCCTGACAGCCTAACCACCTCCTCAGGCATCAAAATTCACCATTACTCCTTTGCAAATTCAAGAAGTTTGCAAAGCTCCTTCAATAACAATCAGCACAGTGAAAAGCACCAAACCTGGGGCGGGATTCTCCGACCCCTCTCCGGGCTGGAGAATCGCCGGGGGGGCGGCGTGAATCCCACCCCGCCGCCCCGATGCTGGCTGCCGGATTCTCCAGTGCCGATTTTTCGGCATGGGCGGGAATTGCGTTGCGCCGGTCGGGGCCCGTTGGCAGTGGCCCCATCCGCTTCGCGATGGACCGAGTGGCCACCTGTTTTCGGCCAGTCCCGCCGGCGTAAATCAAACAAGGTCCTTACCGGCGGGACCTGGCTCTGCGGGCGGAGTGCGGAGTCCTCGGGGGGGGCGTGGGGGGATCTGGCCCCGGGGGGGTGCCCCCACGGTGGCCTGGCCCACGATCGGGGCCCACCGATCTGCGGGCGGGCCTGTGCCATGGGGGCACTCTTTCCCTCCGCGTCGGCCACGTAAACATCCGCCATGGCCAGCGCAGAGAAGAACCCCCCTGCCCATGCGCTGGGATCACACCAGCACACGCTGGCACACCCGCACATGCGCCAACTCGCGCCAGCTGGTGGAAGCCCTTTGGTGCCAGTTGGCACGGCACCAACCACCCCGTCGGCACCGGCCTAGCCCCTGAAGGTGCGGAGGATTCCGCACCTTCCGGGCGGCCCGATGCCGGAGTGGTTCACGCCACACCTCGGCGCCGGTCCGGCCCGCCCCGCCGGGTAGGGGAGAATCCCGGCCCTGACCTTTATGGTCAGTCATTTAACAGCATCAATAGTGACTGGGGACTATTCTTTCAAGAGATGTGGCGTCGCTGCTTGGGTCAGTATTTATTGCCCATCCTTAATTGCCCTTGAGAAGGTGGTGGTGAGCTGCCTTCTTGAACTGCTGCATATCATGAGGCGTAGGTACACCCACAGTGTAGTTAGGGAGGGAGTTCCATGATTTTGACTCAGTGATCGTGAATAAACGCCAATATATTTCCAAATCAGTATGCGGCTTGGAGGGGTGGTATTCCAATGCATTTGCTTCTTTGTCCTTTGAGGTGGTGGTAGGCGTGGGTTTGGAAGATGCTGCCAAAGGAGCCTTGGCGAGTTCCGGCAGAGCATTTTGTAGATGGCACACACGGCTGCTGCTGTGCATTGGTGGTGGAGGGAATGAATGTTTGAGGAAGCGATGCCAATCAATTCGGCTGCTTTGCCCTGGATGGTGTAGAGCTTCCTGAGTGTTAATGGAGCTGCATTCGTCCAGGCAAGTGGAGAGTATTCCATCAAATGACGAATCCTCACCCATGTTTAGCTGTGCATGAAATGAAAAAATGAAAATCGCTTATTGTCACAAGTCCGCTTCAAATGAAGTTACTGTGAAAAGCCCCTAGCTGCCACATTCCGGCGCCTGTTCGGGGAGGCCGGTACGGGAATTGAACCGTGCTGCTGGCCTGACTTGGCCTGCTTTAAAAGCCAGCGATTTAGCCCTGTGCTATACTAGCCCCAACCCTGTGCTGAACCAGCCCCAGGATTACCTAGAATCTGATATTTAACATCTTCCAAATATTTAACAGAGGGAGATAACAGGACCTGCACAATCCCAAAACAGCCTAACTTGTGTCAAGGCAGCTTTAGAGGCTGTTTGACATCACAATCCGCTCACTCTGCCTACTCCAGGCACATTCCCATCAGTTAGAGTGTAGGGTAGTCCAGTGGTGGCTCAAAGCTTCCTTCTGACTTCTTTTTAAAATTTGTAATTTTCTTGGCACTAGCAACAGTGTCAATACAGAGCCTAATCTGGGCCGATTAAGCCATGATTCACTGTGTTTATTCTATTCTATTCTGCCCCCTTCAACCTGTCACTTGGAGCTTAGCAGCAGAAATCTGAACTTGCAGTAACTTTTTTAGACTGATCTACACTCAATTAGTGAGAATGGCAGGAAATCTGAGCCGAACTTGTCTTTGGCAGAATGGGCAGTGATAAGGGGCCTACCTTCCAGTTTGCCTCTCCACAGGAACATTTTTACTACCATTAAAGGCACTGTTAAAAATTCAAGTTGTTGGTAACACCAAGATTTTAGCTGGAATGCTTGTCGCTGAGGTAAAGGATTGCTCAATTTGGAAGATTTTCCAGCATTAATCAGGTGGGTGTTCTGATTTTAAAATCAGTGACCTGATGCTGCCGGACCGATTGAGTACTTTCAGGACGTTCTGATTATATTTCCGATTTCTCGAATCCATGGCATTTTGCTTTTCATAAAAATAAGCTGCCTCATTTTGATTTGATAGTCCACTTTTATTTCTTTATTTCAGTTGGTTTTGGATAAACTCCTTTTTTCCACTGAGATTCTTCATGCAGATTCTGCTATGCATTCTTAAAATTCCCAAGTCCATCAAGTTAGGCATCCGGGAAAGTATTTCCCACCGGGCCTGGAAAATGCGGCACGCCATTCTCAACCCCATTGATTATAGCGGGACTGGAAGACCCCAACAGTGTGAAGGGTTCTAAAATTCAACACCTGAGGATAGGAACCCCTCCCCCAAGATCTCGTCCCCCCCCCCTCTTACACCCCCACTTTGACTCCAAGCCCCCTCCCCAGACTTCCAAACCCAGCCCCCTGACTGGGATCTGCAAACCAGACCCATCCAAAATCCTCAAGGTTGGGCCCAATTGCTCCTTCTTCTCGAGGACTGCCTGTAGTTCCAGCTGCGGCCACCTCTTGAACCTGCCTATGCTGCGGCTAAAATAAAGTAAAAGTCGCCATAGTCCCAAATGACCATAGGCTGCTTTCCCCTTTGAGGGCGGGAGCTGACCGGTGGCGATTGAACCTGAGGCGTGGGGTAACGTTGAGAAGATTGAGGCGATAGGTAAGTAACCTCGGCTGGTACAGGGAATTGAACATGCGCTGTGATAAATGTATTCACCGAAGTATGAACTGTCTGTATATTGCTGTGACCTATGACCCGGAAATGATAATACGGTCTACTTCCAGGTATTGGACTGGAACCCCGGTGGGCTCCACCTCTGGCTCCGCCCTCCCGGGGGCGATATATAGACCGGCTACCTGTCCAGTGGAGGCTTACCTGTGGGTGACACTCATTTACACAGCAGACACTGGCAGGCGAGTTCCTGGATATTAAAGCCTTATGGTCACTCGTTCTCACAGTCTTGCAGTGAATTGATGGTATATCAATTTATTATCCAGAGACATCACCATGGAAGCTGCTCTAAAGCCAGATAAACTCAAACTCGACGCACGAGCAACAGAGGCTAAGGAGATCTTCTCCCACTGGCTTCGCTGTTTCGAGGCCTACTTCGACTCCTCCGCAACGCCTCCCTCCGAAACCCTCAAGCTGCGACTCCTCCATGCACGGGTGAGCCATTGAATCTCTGTAATGTTAGAGAAAACTGCCACGTACGAGGCGGCGGTCACGACCCTCATGGCGTTTTGTGAAGCCCGTAAATGAGGTGTTCACGCGACACCTCCTCACTACCTGCCGTCAACGTGCCGGGGAATCACTGGACAAGTACCTAGAGAACCTGACCCTACTCACAAGGAACTGCAACTATCGGGATGTGACGGCCGAGGAGCACATGAAGCTGCAGATCCGGGACATCTACGTGGCTGGGGTCCGGTCTAACTACATCCGGCAGCGCCTGCTGGAAAACAGGACCACTGACCTGCAGGACACGGTAAAACTAGCCACCTCATTAGGGGTGGCCTACCAGAGCCTCAGCGCGTTCCCCGCAGACCCGGCAAACCCCTCGTGGGCACCACGGTCGTGGCCCCCGATTACGTCACAGGCCTGTGCCGCGCGGTTGCCCGTCCAGACCGGGGAACCGCAGTACTACTTCTGCGGCCCGGGTCAACACCCCCGGCAGCGTTGCCCAGCCCGCTCAGCGACGTGCAGCGACTGTGGCAAAAAGGGACACTTCGCCAGAGTCTGTCTGGGCCGACCTAAAGCCCAAAAGTGAAAACTTTCCAGGCCCAGCCCATGGACTCACAGGCCCGCAGACCCCTTAATGTGGCTGCGTGCCTGCCGGGGACGCCCCCTTCAGACGCGTCATCAGCATCATGCGACTTGTGGGGGCCTCCATCTCGGCAGCCGGCTCCAACACCGACCGACACATGCGACCCGTGGGGGCCGTCTTCTTGGCCGCTGGTTCCAACACCGACCGACACGTGCGAACGATGGGGGCGGCCATCTTGGCTGCTATCTTCTAACCAGCCCGACACGTGCGACTCGTGGGGGCCGCCATTTTGTGACCCTGATACGTCCGACCACGCAGGCTACCCGCAGCTTGGCGCAGTCACCCTCGACCAGTCGCAGCCAAAGCACCTGAAATATTCTATGATGGTCGTCCGGGTCCTGTCTTTTCGACTCCTGGAGCACGGAGAGCTTCGTTCACCCTGACACAGTAAGGTGCTGCTCCTTCACATCTACCCCGCATCCCAAACAATTTCCCTTGCCTCCAGATCCCATTCGGTTCAGATCCAGGGGTACTGTATCGCGAACCTCGCGATGCAGGGCACTGAGTACGCCCCACAGCCTCAATGCCCTCAAACGATGCCTGGGGCTATTCTCCTACTATGCCCATTTTAAACTGTACGTCCTCCCTCACCTCTGCGCCCCTCTACTGCTTGGATTAGACTTCCAATGCAGTCACCGAAGCCTGACCCTACAGTTCGGCGGACCCTTACCCCCCTCACTGCATGTAGCCTCGCAACCCTTAAGGTCCCCCCCTTCGCTCTTTGCGAACCTCACTCCCGACTGTAAGCCCGTCGCCACCAGGAGCAGGCGGTAAAGTTCCCAAGACATTCGGCCCATCGAGTCTGCACCGGCTCTTGGAAAGAGCACCCTACCCAAGGTCAACACCTCTACCCTATCCCCATAACCCAGTAACCCCACCCAACACTAAGGGCAATTTATCATGGCCAATCCACCTAACCTGCACATCTTTGGACTGTGGGAGGAAACCGGAGCGCCCGGAGGAAACCCACGCACACACGGGGAGGATGTGCAGACTCTGCACAGACAGTGACCCAAACCGGGAATCGAACCTGGGACCCCGGAGCTGTGAAGCAATTGTGCTAACCACAACACTACTGTGCTGCCCTGCTGCTGGCCAATCACCTTGGCTGGCCTGGCACCTCCCTCGAGCGGGACTCGTCCCCCCTCCCACCGAAGGTGGAGGAGGCGGAGGGGGGAAGTCGCAGGGGGAAATCAGACTCCGGAACAATTAATGTTGGTCCCAACATATTATTGCTGCCGAGGAGCTGGGTTTTCAGTGGGGCAGTGGGGAGGGGGAGCGGGGGGGGGCGAGAGGCGGAGGGTAGCGGGTATATGGGGCTACATTCTCCAATTCTCCGCGGCGAAATCGTGAAACGCGATTGGCCAGTGAATAGGATTTGTCGCCGGAATCGGCTCCGATGGTGGCCTGGTTTTCACCACGTTTGAAAAATCGTCAACCAGGCGTGCTGGCTGTTGAGGCGCCTGGAGGAGGTAGTGGTCGACGTGGGGGGACCTCCGGGTCTCCGGGGACCACGGCCGTGGCTGCTGCGGGGGGTGGGAGAGGCATTCCAGGGTGGGGGGGAGTGTCGGGGAAGGGTGGGGGGAGACAGTTTGGGCGGCCGGGAACCGCCTCCATGCCAGGGCGGTGTCAACACAGTGGATGCCATTATGGCGGCCATATTGATGGGCATCCACACCGGGCTCTCGCTCAGCGCAGGCCTCCCGGCCATATGGGTGGAAGCTGGACCCCTCACAGGGCACCCCACCCAGCCTGCGGCACCCACCGGGAGGAAGGCCCAGGGCCACACCCACGGCAGCCCCCCATGAGGGCAGTGCCATTAAATAGTGGCCCTGTCAGGAGGGATGGGCGACAGGAGCCGAGGCACCGAGGGAGCGGGGGTGGGGGGCATGCATGGCTGGGGTGCGCGATGCTAACCGGGGCGACCATGTAGCCCATGGCAGCTGGTTGTGGAGGGGTGTATGCGCCATGAGAAAATTGTGTACGCTCACTCCCTGCAGACCACAATGTTTGGGCACCAGATGAGGAGGACTTTCTTCAGCCAGACAGAGGGTGGTGAATCTGTGGAAATCTTTGCCACAGAAGGTTGTGGAGGCCAATCCACTGAGTGTCTTTGAGATAGAGACAGATAGGTTCTTCATTAATAAGGGGATCAGGGGTTATGGGGAGAAGGCAGGAGAATGGGGATGAGAAAATATCAGCCATGATTGAACGGCGGCGCAGACTCGATGGGCCGAGTGGCCTAATTCTGCTCCTATGTGTTATGGTCTTATAACAGGCCGATGTTCATGAATAGGAAGGGGTACCACTCCATGAATATTCAGGTGGTCTGTGACCACCAGATGAAGATCCTGTACGCCTGCACGCCTGTGCCCAGTACCCAGGCAGTGTGCATGACTCATTCATTCTGGTGCAATCATTCATCCCCGGCATGTTCGAGGGACACACCCCACCTCCAGCTGCGGGGCTGGTTGCTGGGCGACAGGGGTTACCCGTTGCAGTCGTGGTTGATAACACTTATACGGAGACCACAGACTGACATGGAGACCCGCTACAATGATGCCCATTGCGCGACCAGGGGTGTGGTCGAGAAGTGCTTTGGGGTCCTGAAAATGCGCTTCATGTGCCTGGACCGCTCTGGAGGGGCCCTCCAGTTTGAGTCAAGGAGGGTCGGCCACATCGTTGTAGTCTGCTGCGTCCTCCACAATATAGCCCAGCAGAGGGGCGATGTGCTGGAGGAGGAGGAGGAGGATCATGAGGGAGGGCACGTCCCTCCAGATAAGGAGGAGGAGAGGGAGAGGGACAATGTACGGAACATGGGGGCAGCACTACGCCATTGGCAGGGCCAGCGATCAGGTTTAATCGCTAACATTTCACCAACTGGGGACGGGGAGGTTGCTGAGCAGGGGCACGGACACCAGAGTACCACACCACCTCACCACCCTCACAACACCTATGAGACTCACCTCCCCCACCACCGACCAACCTTCCCTCCACAACACCACAACACCCCTCCATTACACATCCACCTGCAGCACAGCGAGCTGGGGTCACAGGGTTGGCAGTGACAGCGGGTCTGGGCCATGGCATGGAGGATGATGACACCCGCTCTACGATGAGCTCTGAGCTCCACGTCGTTGGACAATGTCCGACCCATACCCACAGTTAGACCCTCCACCTGGGTGATCCCTGTATGCGGGCTGGACACTCCATCACATGGCCCTGTCGAATCACTGGGGGCGGGGTTGTGTGGAATTCCGGGGGGGGGGGGGGGGGGGGGGCATGCGCACGGAATGGAAATTCCAGGGAACCCAGAACCCGTCTGGGTGGCAGCTGGTTGCTGGGTCCGGGCTGCCCTCCGACCGTCCGGCCCCTCGGCTGCTCCTACCTCCATCAGCTGTACCGGAGCGGCTGTGTGGTGTGCACCAGTAAGTGTTCCAAAAGCCTCCTCACTAAAGAGCCCAACCGAGGTTATAGTCTCTGCGATGGTGGAGGGTGTAGGAGACATCGCTGACCGAAAGTCTATGTCCTCATCAGGTCCAAAGATTGGCATCTCCTGTGCAGTGTTGAGTTATGTGTCTGATTCCTGTGTCACCATCCGCAGTGTCACCATCCTCTGTGTTTCTGTCCCCTGTGTTTCTGTCCCCTGTGTGTCGGTCCCCGGTGTTTCTGTTTCCTGTGTTTCTGTCCCCTGTGTGTCATTCCCTGTGTTTTTGTCCCCTGTGTGTCGGTCCCCGCTGTTTCTGTCCTCTGTGTTTCTGTTCCCAGTATTTCTGTCCTCTGTGTTCTGTCCCCTGTGTGTCGGTCCCCGGTGTTTCTGTCCTCTGTGTTCTGTCCCCTGTGTGTTGGTCCCCGGTGTTTCTGTCCTCTGTGTTCTATCCCCTGTGTGTCGGTCCCCGGTGTTTCTGTTCTCTGTGTTTCTGCCCCCTGTGTGTCGGTCCCCGGTGTTTCTGTCCTCTGTGTTCTGTCCCCTGTGTGTCGGTCCCCGGTGTTTCTGTCCTCTGTGTTTCTGTCCCCTGTGTGTCGGTCCCCGGTGTTTCTGTCCTCTGTGTTTATGTTCCCTGTGTTTCTGTCCTCTGTGTTTCTGTCCTCTATATTTCTTGTCTCTGTGTTTCTGTCCTCTGTGTTTCTGTCCTCTATATTTCTTGTCTCTGTGTTTCTGTCCTCTGTGTTTCTGTCCTCTGTGTGTCGGTCCTCTGTGTTTCTGTCCTCTGTGTGTCGGTCCCCGGTGTAGTGATCTCTATATGTGCATGTACACAAGGTGTTAATGTGGAATCAGTAGCACCACATGATCATTAGAGGGCCGGACCAACAGGGGTATAAAGGGTCACCACATTGGGTCTCTGAGTCTCTCGTGGATGCACTGTGACCAGGGCAATAGCAGAGTAGTTCAGATGGCTAGTGGAGTTACGTAAGTTACTATAGTTAGATCTTGTTAACCTTATCACTAGTATCAAAGTTAAAGTAAAGAACTCATGCAATTATTGTTATAGTTACTCAATAAATCTTTTGTTACTACTGGATGAGTTTGAGTCTTCTTCATCGAGATTCAGAAGACCTCTTCATTAGCCAAGGATTGAGTAGCACATGTTACCTACCACACAGGTAAAGAAAACATGGTACCGGGTGTCTTGGCTTCAACAGAACCAGTTAGATTAGGTTTGACAAAAAGACAAGAAAATTCAGACTGGATATTCGACTGTGGAAGACTTCGCAGCAAATGGATCCTCGATGACTACCTATGGGACTCATTGGACCTCTATGGCAGCTGGAAACAACCGGTAATTTAAGTTATAACTGGAAAAGATTTGAACAGATATTCCAAATATTTATCACAGCTAATGATTTAAGCACGGTCTCTGACGCAATGAAAATAGTAATACTACTCTCAACAGGAGGGCATGAAACGAGAGAAATCTATAATTGCTTTAATTACTTCAAAGGTGAAGACAATACCAAAATGGAAGTAATACTCAAAAAATTTGATGAACACTGTAAGAGTCAGTCTGGAGAGATGCTGGAAAGATTTAACTCTTGTCATAACTGCCAGAGAAACAGAGGGCCCATCACTGATTTTATCACAAATCTCAAGTTAATACCACAAGGCTGTGATTAGCTGATTTCAGAGACACTATGATAATGGATCAATTAATTTATGGACTATATGACAAAAATTTGAGAGGAAGAACTTTCACACGATAAGTATCTAACTCTAGAAACTGCTGCACAAAAATGCCTTGCTTATGGACAAAAACAAAATCAATACTGTGAGTCTTTACAAACACAGAATCAGTATCTAGAAAGCAAAATCGGTAAAAATGGCACGAACACTCACCACAAGGCAGAGGCAGGATCTCACTCGTTGCAACAGCGCTTTTTGATTGGCAGCCATTTTGAGCGAGAGCATTCCGGCCAGTACGCACATGCGCACTTCTCAAAAAGAAGGAAAACAACAAAATACACTTGAGAAGCCGCGCATGCGCAGTTGTGAAAAGAGCGCACAGTAAAGGAAACTCGAGTTGCGCATTCTCAATCGATTCCTACGCATGACATCACGAGCATCATGATGTCAGAGGACCCAGACCACGCCCACTTAAAAGGGAAATGCACAAAAATGAACAAAAAGACATTTAAAGCTGCAAAACCAAATTTTCTTACATCAAAAGACAGAACAATGCCCGAACTTACATCAGCATTAAAAATAACCTCCGCAGCACCCTGGCACAAGCAGTTTGCACTACCCAAAGAGGAGAGCACAGTGATTTGTTCATTGAAGAATACTACACAGAAGATGATTTCTTCATTGGACATAGAAAGAACAATGACAAATCCGAAACAAAAAGAGATGATTTGTTCATTGAAGACTACTGCTCAGACATGGATGAGTTATTCGGAATTGATGATCATTCCATCAGCAACACGGTTGAAATGCTCAACACGACTCTTCTCAAGGTAGATGAATCCAATACCATGATGCTGTGGCAGATCGTCGATGCATTGGATGACAGCAATACCCAAGAAGAAGACGGCGCCACACAGAGAGCGATGACAGACTCCACAGAGAGAGCGATGAAAGATTCCACAGGGAGAGCGATGGACTCCACAGAGAGAGCGACACAAGCCTCCACAAAGAGAGCGACGCAAGCCTCCACAGACAGCTCGGTGACAGACTCAAAAGTGGAAGCAAGCAAACATTCCATCACGAACGCCATGCATGAACAAGACTATGAAGGTCTATCCACCTTATCTGCGCAACCAGCAGCAGTCTATGAAAGTCTACCAAGCTCACGTGAACAACAAGAAGACTATGACAGTCTACCCCAGTTTATTTGAGCCACCAGAAGAAGACTATGAAAGTCTACCAAGCTCATTTAACCAACAAGAAGACACTGAATGTCTACCCACTGTATGTGAGACAAGTGACGAAGAAATCACAATTCCCATACAGGATGTGCAGGGTCACAGCGAGACTGACAGATCTCAGCTCATCTGTACAGAAGCACTCAACAATCAGAGGACGGCTGCTCATGAGTCCAGAGAGACCACGTCAATTGAAATCTTGAAGATTTTGACTCCAGAAGAGGAGCACCAAGACCAACAAGAAAATGAAATTGTGAAGATTTTGACTCCAGAAGAGGAGCACCAAGAAATCAATGATGATCCAAGTGAACCAGAAATGACTTTAGAAGAGGAGTACCAAGGAAGCAAAGAAGAGGAATCAAATATACCACAAATAACTGATGTCACCAACATCAATGCGACATCAGATCATTCTCACAATTCTCAAGAAGAAACGCTCAATGTAACAGATACCACAACGGACACTGACACCAATAACTGTGACAATGACTCAAATCATCCACACCGAACACTCATTGAGTGCAACAAGAACAACAAACACCGCAAGACGCACAGCAGAAACAAGAACAACAACAAAAACAACATGCAGCGCAACAGGAACAACAAATACAACATGAAGCATAACAGAAACAACAAGCATGACAAGAAAAATGACAAGAACAGCGACGAAAACGACAAAAACAGAAACAACAAGCACGACAAGAAAAACAACAAGAACAACAGCGAAAACAACAAAAACAGAAACAACAAGCGCGACAAAAACAACAATAAGAACGACAACAACAAGAACGACAACGAAAACAACAAACACAGAAACGACAGAAACACCAATAATGAAACAACGACTTGTACAACATGGTACAACTCTGCACATGAAGGACAATGCCACAGCACACTGCAAAACAATGACAAGACTGCAAACATGCCAAGGCATGACAAAGAATCTCACGAATTCACACCTGCTCCAGAACAAGCAAGCATGCCAGCTTTCAAGACAGATGACACACTAGATCAATACCGCAAGCACAGGAAAAAGTCCAGGTCAGACGACAAAGATGACATACAGAATCAACACCGCAAGCACAGAAAAAAGTCCAGGTCAGGCAATGGTGTAACATAGAATACCTACCACAAGTATAGAGAAAAAAAGAAAGTCTAAATCAGACAACAAAGTGATTCGACCATTCAAACATCTCATGATGACTTAATGGTCACTTAAACACAAGAACACTGACGACGTTCACAAAGAAATAATGACATTAACATCATTACTTCAACAACAGAAGATGAAAGCAACTCAACCGAGCAAATTCATAAAGTTTGTGATTTGTTATGCTCTAGGTGTGGCATAAGCGGCTTCCTTGTGGTGCACTTGACAAAGGAAGGTTCAGACGTGGAGATAACTTCAAAACGTTTATTAAACTATTTACACTTCTATTACTCGGGTTCGACACTACTGCTAATCCTACTATAACTACCCAGACTGACTAACCAGTTGCTGCAATCCACATGGTGGGTGTAATATTGAATCAACCCTGTGTCTCTACTCACTGACTGTCTCCACTGGAAAGAGACAGATCATGTGTGTGGTGTCCTTGAAATATGGGTTGGTGTAATGCCCTCCTGTGGTCGTGTCACCTCTGTGTGTATCGTGAATGTCCATTGGTCATGTCCTATCTAACTGATCTATTGGTTGAGTGTGTGTGTGTGTGTGTCATGTCTCTGGTGCTCCCTCTAGTGTCCAGCTAGCCTACATGTATTTACATTAACCCCCCCCCGTGTACCCACAGTGATGCACATCACCACATCACCCCTTTTTTATATGTTACATATTTTCTGTACACTTTAAGAAAATTGAACAAAAAACAGGTAGGTACGTTAAGGTATACACAAGTCATGGGAACAGTGATTAAACAATAAGTCCAAATCATTTGTGTGAGTCCAAAAACCATCAATCATCATGGTCAAATGTCTCTCTTGGTTATGAACGCATAAACTTCCCTGTGCCACAGGAACCAAGAAGTGGTCAAATCACTTTGCTGTCTGATTTGGAGTCCCTTTCTTTTTCGATGTTTGTGATGGTGCTCTCGGATGGCATCTTGTAGCTGATAAGGTGTTGACGTTGAAGAGGTACCATCAACAGTATAATTCGAGGTCATGGATGTGCCATATGTTGAAGTTGCAGAAGATTGTCCATACAACATGCCACATGCTGTGCAGGAAGGGTGATCCTACTGAGAACAGTTGAAGCTTGTCGAATTGGAAACAGAATTGCAGCTCGCATAAATACCTGGTGATGGTGTGAAACTAGAACCTTGCATCTGATAGGAATATGCTGTCTGGCCAGGCTGGGGTGCATCAAATCCTGGGCTGTAACTAAGGCATCCAGTCTGCAGTGCAGATTGTGCTTGCGGCCGTCCTCCTTCGGTCTTGATTCCATTAGTGGGCAATCCGTAGTGCTGGCCTGTTTGAGAATATGCTGCATAGACTGCTGGCTGCTGCATGCCTGAATACTGGGTTTGTCCAGCATGAGCTGTCATTGGCTGCACTGCTGGTGTGGAAAAGATGTGTGGATATGGCTGTGGTGAATATTGGTGTATTCCTCTTGCACTGTAGCCGCTGTTTGTTATTACTGACCCAGTGTAATTGTTAAGTGATCCATCTCCTGTCGTTGTGGCATCTCCTGTCACCCTGAGCGTGCCATCACTGAGGTTGCGGCACTCCCTGTCTGGAGTAAAGTCCGGCTTACGTGAATCAGAGTCGGCGTTTGGTTGCTCCCCATGTGGAGTCTGGTCTGTTTTAACTGAGTCAGTGTTGGTTTGTTGATGCTCCCCGTCCGGAGTCTTAGCAGGTTCACTGGAGTCAGCTGAGATTTCTTGAAGCTGCACATCTGGAGTCGGAACATGCAGGAATGCATTGACTTGTGGAGAGGGTCGAGCGAATGAGGGTGGAAGTATCATAAGACCATAAGACATAGGAGCGGAAGTAAGGCCATTCGGCCCATCGGGTCCACTCCACCATTCAATCATGGTGTCACCGGAGTCACCAGTGGTCTCACAGTGATCGTGGAGTGCCTCTGTACACACTAGCTGAGGTCTGTCACTTTGCACATCGTGCATGGGAAGTGGGATGCTGTCGTCACTCGTCTCACATACCGTGGGTAGAGCCTCAGTTGCTGCTTGTTGTTCACTTGGGTTGGGTAAATTGTCAGAGTCTTTATCTGGTGGCGCAAACAATGTGGGTGGACTGTCATTGTCTTGCTGTTGTCCTCCATTTGGGCTAGGACTGTCATCGTCGCTTTGTTCTTCACTGTAGCATGATAGACCGTCATGGTCAGCCTGCTGTGCACTGGAGCGTGGTAGACTGCCATAGTCTTCTTGCTGTTTACTTGAGCATGGCAGACTTGCATCGTCTGCTGCTAGTTGGTCAGAGGAGGTTGCTAAACCCTCATGGTCTTGTTCCTGCAAGGACGTCGGAGTCTTGCGTTGCTTCTATCGTGGAGGCTGTCCACGAGCTCGCTGCGGAGGCTTGTGACACTGTAGTCACGTCTTGTCTGTGCAAGGACTGCGCTCTTGAGTCTTGCATTTCTTCTATCGGGGAGTCTGTCCACGAGCTTGCTGTGGAGGCTTGTGACAGTGGAGTCACTTCTTGTTCATGCAAGGACTGCAGTGTGGAGTCTTGCGTGTCTTCTTTCGTAGAGTCGGGAACCCTGAACGGTGCGTGGACCACGCTCTGTGTGGCAGCAGGCCGCTCTCTGTGGGTTTGTACCGCTTTCTGTTTCTTGGTTTCAGGCCGCAGCATAATCCTGCACTCTCGGGTCGGGATGTCATATCTGCTGGGCTGAAGGTCCTCAAATCCGAAGAATTCGTCGTCGGGGTCGTCAATGTGCAACACGTCTAGTTGCGGTTCGGATTTGGTACTGCGGTAGCCTCCCAAGGCGAAAGGTTTGGCTGAGTCGTTGTTTTCTAGGACCATATCATCACTGTTTGCGTCAGAGCTGGCATTGGGCTCGCGAGATCCAGAGAAAATGTAAAGGTCGGTTTCGAAGTATTCAAGGTCGGAATCATCGGTTTGGGCATAGGTAACTGTTTGTTGCAGGGTTCTTCGGAGGTTAATTTCATTTCCTGGTTCAATTTGAGGCATTGTGCTGTCATTCCATGCGAAGGAAGGTTGTTTTATGGCTTTAAAAGATTTTTTCTTTGATTTGGGATGTTTCCCCTTTAAATGGGCGTGGTCTGGGGCCTCTGACGTCATGAAGCATGTGACATCATACGTAGGAAGCGTTTGCACATGCGCAAATGCTGTTCCAGTACCGGGAGCCGTTTTCTTGATTGCGCATGCGCGGCGTCTCGTGACTGTGCAAGTGCAGTCCCTTTAGAAAGATGGCCACTGATCAAAATTGTTCTCTGCTGCGGGATCTCGGCCTCGTGGTGAGTACTGGTGCTTCTCTTACCTTTTCTTGCTGGTTGGAGTGTGTTTTCCTCACAGTATTTACCGAATTTGGCCAGGACTGCCTGGAAGTCGCTCCTGTTTTGCCCTTTGGAGAACTTGAATTTTTAAAAGATTTCTTCTGCTCTGGCACCGGCGATGGTGAGGAGAAGCTCTGTCTTTTAAGCATCGGCCATGTCTTCTAGTTTGGCTGCTACCAGGAAGATTTCAAACATTTGCCGGAATGCCCGCCAGTTTGCGCGGAGATCGCCGTGGCACTGGCGCTGCTGCGGAACCCGGATCTCGAACATCTTGCCTGGGTATCGTTGCTGGCTGTCACTGTACGCTGAGGTATGGCTATATGGATTGAAGCAGTTCACTCTGGTACCATGATTTGTCATGCTCTAGGTGTGGCATAAGCGGCTTCCTTGTGGTGCACTTGACAAAGGAAAGTTCAGACATGGAGATAACTTCAATAAGTTTATTAAACTATTTACACTTTTATTACGCGGGTTCGACACTACTGCTAATCCTACTATAGCTACCCAGACTGACTAACCAGTTGCTGCAATCCACGTGGTGGGTGTAATATTGAATCAACCCTATGTGTCTTCTCACTGACTGTCTCCACTGGAAAGAGGAAGATCATATGCGTGGTGTCCTTTATATAAGGGTTGGTGTAATGTCCTCCTGTGGTCGTGTCACCTCTGTGTGTATTGTGAATGTCCATTGTTCGTGTCCTACCTAACTGATCTATTGGTTGAGTGTGTGTGTGATGTCTCTGGTGCTCCCTCTAGTGTCTAGCTAGCCTACATGTATTTACATTAACCCCCCCTTGTACCAACAGTGATGCACATCACCACAGTTTGGACTCACAAATGTTTTATTAAGATTGGACTCATAAATATTAATTGGCTTTGTATAATCACCAAGATCACAACTTGTACATAACATCATTTGTCTATCTATTTCACGCAAGCGAAAAAATCTTAGAGACTAAATGTATTCACATTTGACGGACTAACTCATTGATTTTATGTAATGCATTTGCAAACGGCATCCATTATGTTTGCTCAATTTTCTTGACAACATACAGAAAATATGTAACATGAAGTAATGGGGGATGTAGTGATCTCTATATGTGCATATACACAAGGGGTTAATGTGTAATCAGTAGCATCACATGATCACTAGGGGACCTGACCAACAGGGGTATAAAAGGCAACCACATTGGGTCTCTGGCTCTCTCGGGGGTGCACTGTGACCAGGGCAATAGCAGAGTAGTTCAGATGGCTAGTGGAGTTACGTATAGTTACTGTAGTTAGATCTTGTTAACCTTATCACTAGTATCAAAGTTAAAGTAAAGAACTCATGCAATTATTGTTATAGTTACTAAATAAACTTTTGTTGCTACTGAATGAGTTTGAGTCTTCTTCATCGAGATTCAGAAGACCTCTTCATTAGCCAAGGCCATGTTAACACCCAAACAGGTAACAAAACATCCGGTGTTTCTGTACCCTATTATTCTGTGGCCTGGCTCGTTTTGGGCGCAGGGCTGCTGCGAGGGCTGGCCTCTCCATCGGTGCTTGCGTCCCTGGGGGACACCGGCCCTGGCACTGGCTGGGGGCAGGGGGTGGGGTCAGGGCGTGGGGTCAGGGGGTGAGGTCAGGGGGTGGAGTGAGGGAGGTGAGGGGGTGGGAGTTGGCACGTGAGGAGCTGTGGCCTGGCAGGGGGTTCTCACTTGGTGGCGCGCCTCCAACCTCAGCATCAGCACCCTCCCGCTCCTCGGGTCTGCCAACGATGTCCAGTGCCCTCTGCTCGTGCACGGTGAGGGGATGCAGTTCAGGTGCTCCCACTCCGGTCTTCTCCTGCTCCCTGCAGTTATGGGCAGACTTCTCCCGGGTGGGGGGGGGGCACACAAACATCAACACTGTTAGACAGTCCGATGCATGCAGCCCAGCAGTTGGGTCTATGCTGGCATAGGTGCAGTGCTCACCCGGACACTGCGGCTGGCATGGGTGGGCAACCATGTGAGTCAGGGTGGGTGTGGCACCGTCCCCTGGGGGGTGGGGGGGTGGGGGGGTCACTTGTGTGTGGTGGGTAGGGGGGTTGGTGCCAGGGGCACAGTGCTGGGTACTCACCCTGGCTGCCCTGAGTAGATCATGCAGCTTCTTCCTACACTGGTCACCTGTCCTGGCAACTGGCCCCACGGCGCTGATGGCCTATGTCTCGGAACCTGGGCGCTGCGTGGTGAGCGGCTATCTGCCCTGCGATGGCTGTGTGTGGTGGATGAATTTTTTAAAGCAGCAGCGGCGTCATGTTAATGACGCAACCCACGTATCGGCGGCCGATCGGCTGCCGCTCCCTCGGGAACTTCCTGTGACACCCGTGCTGGCCCCTTGTGAGCCGCGAAACCGATGAACCTGGGGGCCCATTGACGCCGCCGTAAAACAAAACGGTATTTACAACGGCGTCAACACTTAGCCCCATTATCGGACAATCCCACCCAGGGTGCCTTACAACATCCAGGCTGCGAACTTTGGTTAGCAAGGCAATCACCTTCATAAATTAGAAAGCCTCCATTAAATCCTGTAAAGTTTCATTCATAATGAATATCCAGTCTGACAACCTGCGTTTCACACTTGATTGGCTTGATTGTATCTAGTCAGTCGATCGTTACTCTTTATCCTGTCAATCAATAATTACTGTTACAAATGGTTTGCGCTGTTTTCCCACAGGGTAAACATTTCGCCCTATTTATAATGATCTCACGTTCTTTCGGGCGAGTTGCGTTCAATGATTCTCTTTCACAATGTGGGGAAATGATTCATTTTTGGATCACTTTCTTTCAGCAGCTTTAGCCAGAAGGCTGCAGTAACCCAAGACTAGCCGTTAAACAATGTGGCAGCGAAAAAAAAAGGTGCGATCAATCCGCCAGAAGGGAGGCTCGTCGGAGAATATCTACTGACAGGGGTTTGAAAACACATAACACCGATCGCAATGAGTGCAAACAGGGAAAGTGAATCAGCATCACACTGCAATCCAATATTGACTGAAATACGGCGTGTCACCAGCTGGAATGACTCGGGATGAGAGTCGGCAGAGAGGAAGGTGAGGGAGTCAGCCGAAGCGGAGCAGGGGGCAGGAAAGAAAGAGCCATAAAAAAGAGAAAGAGAAAGAGAAAGAGAAATAGAAAGAGAGAAAGAGGGGGGGGAGGGAAGAAGAGGGAGAGAGAAGAGAAAGGAAGAGAAAAAGAAGGAGAGAAAGAAGGTAAAGAACTGGCAATTCCACAATATCTTTCACAACTGCAGGATGTCTCAAAGCACTTACAGCCCATGCAGTACTTTTGAAGTATAGTCACCGTTGCTTTGTATGGAACATGGCAGCCAGTTTTCACACAGCAAGCTCCCACCAATAGCAATGCGATATGATGACTGCATGCTTTAGGGGAGGTGGTGACAGTGGTATTGTCACTTGATTAGTAATTAGTCATTAGAATCCCACTGCGGCAGATAGTCGATTAAAAAATTCAATAAAATAT
This sequence comes from Scyliorhinus torazame, assembly GCF_047496885.1. Classification (NCBI taxonomy): domain Eukaryota; kingdom Metazoa; phylum Chordata; class Chondrichthyes; order Carcharhiniformes; family Scyliorhinidae; genus Scyliorhinus; species Scyliorhinus torazame. Next base: position 320,535,722 of record NC_092709.1, read on the forward strand.
CAGGAATTAATAGTCCAATGACAACGACCATGGAACCATTGTCAGTTGTTGTAAAAACCCATCTAGTTCTCTAATGCACTTTAGGAAAGGAAATCTGCCATCCCTATCTGGTCATGTGACTCCAGACCCACAGTAATGGTTGACTCTTAAATGCCCTTATTGTTCTGTTCTTGTCGAATGGCCTGATTTATATTACAAGAACACTTGTAGCTAAAGCTATAAATGGTTTATTGGCATTATCTGTGGGTCAAATATATACAAAACAACAGATGAATAACAGTATGATCATGCACAAGCAACCTCTCTCTCCCATACTCCCCAGCCAGTCTGAGGTCACCTGACTCTAACATTCACTATTCTAATGAGATTCCTAATGGTCAGTCAGCAAATTACAACACAACCATGCTATCACTACATTCATGACCTAGCAACCCACTCAGTTGTATTGAACAGCTACAAATAGAACAAAAAAGAATGATATCCAAGACAGTTTTCACTTAGCTGGTGAATCAGGACTCCTCCATGTTGAACATCACATGGAGGGAGCACTGAGGGTGGCAAAGGTGCAAAATGTACTCTGGGTGGGGGTTTCAATGCTCATCACCAAGAGTGGCCTGGTAGTACCACCACAGACCGATCTGGCCGGGTCCTAAAGGACATAGCTGCTGGACTGGGACTGCGCCAGGTGGTGAGGGAACCAACAAAAAGGAAAAACATACTTGACCTCATCCTCACCAACCTGCCTACCGCAGATGCATCTGTCCATGGCAGTATCGGTAGGAGTGACCACCGCACAGTCCTTGTGGAGCAGAAGACCCGTCTTCAAATTGAGGATACCCTCCAATGTGTTGTTTCGCACTACCGCCATGCTAAATGGAATAGACTTTGAACTGATGTAGCAGTCATGAATGGTGGTGGACAATTAAACAACTCACTGGGGGAGGAGAAGGCTCCACAAATATCCCCATCCTCAATGATAGAGGAGCTCAGTAAAGCAGTGCAAAAGATAATGCTGAAGTATTTGGAATAATCTTCAGCCAGAAGTGCGAGTAGATGATCCATCTCGGTCTCCTCCAGAGGTCCACAGCATCTTGATGTTTGTCTGCAGCTGGTTCGATTCACTTCACATGGTATCAAGAAACGCCTGAAGGCGGGGACTTCCGGGTGCGGCGATGACCAGCTAAGTCGCACGTTTCGGCACCTCCCGTTTTAACGGACTTTTGGGCTCTTATCGGGAGCCCCAACGGCAATTTTCGAAGGTTTAACCCACTGTGAGGCGACATAGAAGGGAGTCCCCCCGGATGTGAATGGACAGAAGAGATAATAGTGGCCAGATTGCGGAGGATCCTCTGGAGCAGCGGCAAAGAAGGGAAGTGAGAAGCAAGATGGCGGCGGAGGGAGGCCAGTTGGTATGGGACCTGGAACAGCAGGAGTTCCTCCGGCGATGTGTGGAGGAGCTCAAGAAGGAGGTGCTGGAGCCGATGCTGCAGGCGATTGAGGGGTTAAAGGAGGCGCAGAAGACCCAAGAGATGGAGCTCCGTGGAGTGAAGGCAAAAGCTGCTGAAAATGAGGACGAGATACAGGGCTTGGTGGTGAAGACGGAGACGCACGAGGCACTGCATAAGAGGTGTATGGAGAGACTGGAAGCCCTGGAAAATAGCTCGAGGAGGAAGAACTTAAGAATCTTGGGTCTTCCCGAAGGGGCAGAGGGAGCCGACGTTGGGGCGTATGTGAGCACGATGCTTCATATCTTAATGGGAGCTGAGGCCCCGACGGGCCCCCTGGAAGTGGAGTGAGTGTATCGAGTCCTCGTGAGAAGACCAAAGGCAGGAGAAATACCTCGAGCAATAGTGGTGAGGTTCCACCGCTACAAGGACAGGGAGATGGTCCTGAGATGGGCGAAAAAGACACGGAACAGCAGGTGGGAGAACGCGGTGATCCGCGTGTATCAGGATTGGAGTGCGGAGGTGGCGAGAAGGAGGGCGAGTTTCAATCGGGCCAAGGCGGTGCTCCACAAGAGGAAAGTGAAGTTCGGAATGTTGCAACCGGCAAGACTGTGGGTTACATACCAGGGTAAACACCACTACTTCGAGACGGCAGAAGAGGCGTGGACATTTATTGAAGAGGAGAAGTTGGACTAGATTGGAGAAAGAGTGTTTGAAATGAAGTAGTGAGGTGGTGGTAAGGGACTGTGAATCAGATGGGGGAAAATTTTCTTTCCCCTCGAAGGGGGGGACACACGAAGAAATGTGGGCGCCGGTGGGGAAGGAGAGGGGGAAGGAGAGAGGGAGCTGCGCCATTAGGGGTGGGGCCGAGAGGGAAGCGTGGGCTTTGTTCCCGCGTTATGGAAATTGTGGCAGGAAAAGGGGGCTCAGGAAGGAGGGGGCCTCACATCATGGGAGGCTAAGGATAAACGGGGGAAGCCGAGGTCAGCCAGAGTTTGCTGACTTCCGGAAGCAATATGGGGGGAGCAACTAAGCTAGAGAGGGACAGTGGGGGTAGATACGTGATGGTGAGTGGCAGATTGCAAGGTGAGGCGGTGGTGCTGGTGAATGTATATGCCCCGAACTGGGATGACGTGAACTTTATGAAGCGTACGTTGGGGCGCATCCCGGACCTGGAGATGGGAAAGTTGGTAATGGGGGGGACTTCAACACGGTGCTGGACCCAGGGCTGGACCGGTCCAGATCTAGGACCGGGAGAAGGCCGGCAGCGGCCAAGGTGCTTAAGGGCTTTATGGAGCAGATGGGAGGAGTGGATCCCTGGAGATTTACTAGGCCAAGGAGTAAAGAGTTTTCCTTCTTCTCCCATGTCCACAAAGTGTACTCCCGGATAGACTTCTTTGTCTTGGGAAGGGCGCTGATCCCGAAGGTGGCAGGAACGGAGTATTCGGCTATAGCCATTTCAGATCATGCCCCACATTGGGTAGATCTGGAAGTAGGAGAGGAAAAGGAGCAGCGCCCACTCTGGAGATTAGATATAGGACTGTTGGCGGACGAGGGGGTATGTGTAAGGGTGAGGGGATGTATTGAAAGGTACCTAGAGATTAATGATGATGGAGAGGTCCAGGTGGGAGTGGTCTGGGAGGCGTTGAAGGCAGTGGTTAGAGGGGAGCTGATCTCCATAAGGGCCCATAAGGGGAAACAAGAGGGTAAAGAAAGGGAGAGATTGTTGAGGGAGATTTTGAGGGTGGATAGGCAATATGCGGAGGCTCCAGATGAAGGGCTATACAGGGAAAGACGGAGATTGCACACGGACTTTGACTTGTTGACCACGGGTAAGGCGGAGGCACAATGGAGGAAGGCACAGGGAGTGCAGTATGAATATGGAGAGAAGGCGAGCCGGCTGCTGGCCCAACAACTTAGGAAGGGGGGGGCGGTGAGAGAGATCGGAGGGGTTAGAGACGAGGAGGGAAAGATGGAACGGGGAGCGGAGAGGGTGAACGGGGTGTTTAAGGTATTTTACGAGAGGCTATATAAGGCTCAACCCCCGGAAGGGAAAGAGGGAATGATGCGTTTCCTAGACCAGCTGGAGTTCCCGAAGGTTGAGGAACAGGAGATGACAGGACTGGGAGCGCAGATTGAGGTGGAGGAGGTGGTAAAAGGAATTGGGAATATGCAGGCAGAGAAGGCCCCGGGACCGGATGGGTTCCCGGTGGAGTTCTATAGGAAATACGTGGACCTGCTGGCCCCACTTCTGACGAGAACCTTTAATGAGGCTAGGGAAAGGGGGACACTACCCCCGACGATGTCGGAGGCGATGATATCGCTGATCCTGAAAAGAGACAAAGACCCGCTGCAGTGCGGGTCATACAGGCCTATTTCCCTCTTGAATGTAGATGCCAAGCTTTTGGCCAAGGTGATGGCGACGAGGATAGAGGACTGTGTCCCTGGGGTGGTGCATGATGATCAAACGGGGTTTGTTAAAGGGAGGCAATTGAATGCTAATATACGGAGGCTGCTGGGGGTGATGATGATGCCCCCACCGGAGGGGGAGGCGGAGATAGTGGTGGCGATGGATGCAGAGAAAGCATTTGATAGAGTGGAGTGGGACTACCTGTGGGAAGTACTGAGGAGATTTGGATTTGGAGAGGTGTTCATTTGATGGGTTCAGCTCCTGTACAGGGCCCCGGTGGCAAGTGTGATTACAAATAGGCAACGATCTGACCACTTCCGATTATATAGGGGTACAAGACAGGGATGTCCCCTGTCCCCGTTACTGTTTGCGTTGGCAATTGAGCCACTGGCCATAGCGCTGAGGGGCTCTAGGAAGTGGAGGGGGGTACTTAGAGGAGGAGAAGAGCATCGGGTGTCATTATACGCGGATGATTTGTTGTTGTATGTCGCGGACCCAGTGGAGGGGATGCCTGAGATAATGCAGACACTCAGGGAGTTTGGAGAATTTTCAGGATATAAATTGAATATGGGGAAGAGTGAACTGTTTGTGATGCACCCCGGGGAACAGGGCAGGGGAATAGACGATTTACCGTTGAGGAGGATAACAAGGGATTTCCGGTATTTAGGGATCCAGGTGGCCAGGAACTGGGGAACCTGGATAAGCTTAACTTGGCACAACTGGTAGAGCAGATGGAAGAGGACTTTAGGAGGTGGGACATGGCGCCCCTGTCATTGGCGGGCAGGGTGCAGGCGGTTAAAATGGTGATCCTTCCGAGGTTTCTTTTTGTGTTCCAGTGCCTCCCTGTACTGATTACAAAGGCCTTTTTTAAGAAGGTGGACAAGAGCATTATGAGCTTTGTGTGGGCTGGAAAGACCCCAAGAGTAAAGAGGGGGTTCCTGCAGCGCAGTAGGGACAGAGGGGGACTGGCACTGCCGAGTCTAAGTGATTATTATTGGGCCGCCAACGTGTCAATGATATGTAAGTGGATGAGGGAAGGGGAAGGAGCGGTGTGGAAAAGACTGGAGATGGCGTCCTGTAGGGGAACTAGTCTAAAAGCACTGGCGACGGTGCCGTTACCATTCCCCCCGAAAAAATACACCACAAACCCAGTGGTGGTGGCAACTCTGAAAATTTGGGGGCAGTGGAGATGACATAAGGGAGTGACGGGTGCCTCAGTGTGGTCCCCGATAAGGAACAACCATAGGTTCATCCCGGGAAGGATAGATGGGGGATTTAAATCTTGGCAGCGAGCAGGAATTGCGAAATTGAAGGACTTGTTCTTAGACGGGACGTTCGCGAGTCTGGGAGCACTGACAGAAAAATATGGGTTGCCACCTGGGAATGCATTTCGCTATATGCAAGTGAGGGCATTTGTGAGGCAACAGGTGAGGGAATTTCCGCAGCTCCCGGCGCAAGAGATCCAGGACAGAGTGATTTTGGGGGCATGGGTGGGTGATGGTAGGGTGTCAGATATATATAGGGAAATGAGAGACGAGGGGGAGACAATGGTAGAGGAGTTGAAGGGAAAATGGGAGGAGGAGCTGGGGGAAGAGATTGAGGAGGGGCTATGTGCAATGCCCTAAGTAGGGTAAACTCCTCGTCCTCGTGTGCCAGGCTCAGCCTGGTACAATTCAAGGTTCTACACAGGGCGCATATGACTGGAGCAAGGCTGAGTAGATTTTTTGGAGTGGAGGATAGGTGCGGGAGATGCGCGGGAAGCCCGGCGAACCACACCCACATGTTTTGGTCCTGTCCGGTATTGCATGGGTTCTGGGTGGGTGTGGCAAAAGTGATTTCAAAGGTGGTGGGGGTCCGGGTCGAACCAGGCTGGGGGTTGGCTATATTTGGGGTTGCAGATGAGCCGGGAGTGCAGGAGGCGAGAGAGGCCGATGTTTTGGCCTTTGCGTCCCTAGTAGCCCGGCGAAGGATTCTACTTATGTGGAAAGAAGCTAAGCCCCCGGGTCTGGCGGCCTGGATCAATGACATGGCAGGGTTCATAAAATTGGAGTGGATAAAGTACGTACTAAGAGGTTCGGCTCAAGGGTTCACCAGGCGGTGGCAACCGTTCCTCGACTATCTCGCAGAGCGATAAGGGAAAATAGGAAAGGTAGCAGCAGCAACCCAGGGGGGAGGGGGGGGAGGGCTCATTTGGGTCCTCAGGGGTTTTATGTGTGTGCTTATATATTAGTTATTTATATTAGATGTTACAAAGTCACTTTTTTCGTTACAATTTCTGTTGTTTCTTATTTTGTTGTTGGCAGTTGCCGTTAGTGAGCATATTATTTATTTTAAAAAACGATCAACGTATATATTATTACAAAGTTGTAAAATGGGAAATTTTTGTTTGATCGAAAAACTTTAATAAAATATATTTATTAAAAAAAAGAAACGCCTGAAGGCACTGAATACTAGATATTTAGAAGAATGAGGGGAGTTTTTATAGAAACATAAAAAATTATAAAGGGAATAGATAGGCGAGAAGCAGGGAGGTTGTTTCCACTGGCGGGTGAAACTAGAACTAGAGGGCATAGCCTCAAAATAAGGAGGAGCAGATTTAGGACTGCATTGAGGAGAAACTTCTTCACCCAAAGGGTTGTGAATCTGTGGAATTCTCTGCCCAGTGAAACAGTTGAGGCTACCTCATTAAATATTTTTAAGGCAAAGGTAGATAGAATTTTGAACAGTAAAGGGATTAAGGGTTATGGTGAGTGGGCGGGTAAGTTGGAGCTGAGTCCACAAAAAGATCAGCCATTATCTCATTGAATAACGGAGCAGGCTTGAGGGGCCAGATAGCCTACTCCTGTTCCTAGTTCTTATGTTCTTATGTACTGCAAAGACTATGAGCCCTGACCATATTCCAGCAATAATATTGAAGACTTGTGTTCCGGAACTTGCCGCGCTCCTAGCCAAGCTGCTCCAATACAGCTATAATGCATGCACCTACCTGGCAATGTGTAAAATTGTCCAGGTATCTCCTATACACAAGCAACAGAGCAAATACAACCCTGGCCAATGACCACCCTCTCCATCATCAGTAAAGACAGTCTACTCTTCATCACCAGTAAAGCAATTGAAGGAGTCATCAACAGCACTATCGAGCAGCAGATACTCAACAATAACCTGCTCACGGATGCTCAGTTTGGGTTCTGCCAGGGTCACTCAGCTCCTGACCTCATTACAGCCTTGGGTCAAACATGGACAAAAGAGCTGAATGCCAGAGGTTAGGTGAGAGTGACTGCCCTTGACATCAAGGCAGTATTTGACTGAGTATAGCATCAAGGAGCCCTAACTAAACTGGAGTCAATGGGAATCAGGGGGAAAACTCTCAACTGGTTGCAGTCATATCCGGCACAAAGTTTGCACTGAGTGCTGAATTTGGTGCATTTGAGTGCTATAGTGCGAGTTTGGTGACTGAGGGAGTATAAGGCTTCATTTTTATCTAAAGTATAGTCTTTCTTTTATTTAGTTAATTAACTTAAAAGTTGCTGTTTGGTTTAGAAGAAGGTGAATTTTCAATCAGCTTTAAACAAAGGTTCTACCTGTAGGTACTTGCAGCTGGAGCTTGTTAATTAGTTAATTGGATTAGGCCAGTTTTCAGAGGATAGAGTCACAGTATAAAAGTGATCCTCTACAGTGCAGACTTTGTTTGCACTGAGTGCTGAATTTGGTGCATTTGAGTGCTATAGTGAGAGTTTGGTGACTGACGGAGTGCTGAATTTGGTGCATTTGAGTGCTATAGTGAGAGTTTGGTGACTGAGAGTTCGGTGAGGAGGGAGTAAGGTGTTCCTTTCATTTTGTTTCCTACATTTCTGCAAAGAGTGAGAAGAGAGCCAGGAGTTTACAGAGAGTGCAGCTGACTGGGAACAGAGTTGAAGGGTGGAGGTCCAGTTGGTCCACAGGGCAGCTATATTCTGTAAGACAAGAGGGGATGGAGGCTAGGCCAGTTGCATGCTCCTCCTGTAGGATGTGGGTGGTGAGGGATACCACCGGTGTCCCCGCTGACTATACCTGCAGGAAGTGCACCCAACTCCAGCTCCTCAAAGACCGTGTTAGGGAACTGGAGCTGAAGCTGGATGAACTTCGGATCATCCGGGAGGCTGAGGGGGTGATAGAGAAGAGTTACAGGGAGGTAGCCATACCCAAGGTACAGGACAAGAGTAGCTGGGTTACAGTCAGGAGAAAGAAAACAAACAGGTAGACAGTGCAAGGATCCCTCGTGGCTGTTTGTGATTTTCATTAATGACTTGGATGAGGGAGTTGAAGGGTGGGTCAGTAAATTTGCCGATACAAAGATTGGTGGAGTTGTGGATAGTGAGGAGGGCTGTTGTCTGCTGCAAGGAGACAAGATAGGATGCAGAGCTGGGCTGAGAAGTGGCAGATGGAGTTTTACCCTGAAAAGTGTGAGGTTGTCCATTTTGGAAGGACAAATATGAAAGCAGAATACAGGGTTAACGGTAGAGTTCTTGGCAATGTGGAGGAGCAGAGAGATCTTGGGGTCTATGTTCATACATCTTTGAAAGTTGCCACTCAAGTGGATAGCTATGAAGAAGGCCTGCGTTCATTAACAGAGGGATTGAATTTAGGAGCCGTGAGGTGATGATGCAGCTGTACAAAACTTTGGTAAGGCCACATTTGGAGTACTGTGTACAGTTCTGGTCACCTCATTTTGGGAAGGATGAGGAAGCTTTGGAAAAGGTGCAAAGGAGATTTACCGGGATGTTGCCTGGAATGGAGAGTAGATCTTACGAGGAAAGGTTGAGGGTGCTAGGCCTTTTCTCATTAGAACGGAGAAGGATGAGGGACGACTTGATAGAGGTTTATAAGATAATCAGGGGAATAGATAGGCAGTCAGAGACTTTTTTCCCGGGTGGAACAAACCATTACAAGGGGACATAAATTTAAGGTGAATGGTGGAAGATATAGGGGGGATGTCAGAGGTAGGTTCTTTACCCAGAGAGTAGTGGGGGCATGGAATGCACTGCCTGTGGAAGTAGCTGAGTCGGAAACATTAGGGACCTTCAAGCAGCTATTGGATAGGTACATGGATTACGGTAGAATGATGTAGTGTAGATTAATTTGTTCTTAAGGGCAGCACGGTAGCATTGTGGATAGCAAAATTGCTTCACAGCTCCAGGGTCCCAGGTTCGATTCCGGCTTGGGTCACTGTCTGTGCGGAGTCTGCACATCCTCCCCGTGTGTGCGTGGGTTTCCTCCGGGTGCTCCGGTTTCCTCCCACAGTCCAAAGATGTGCAGGTTAGGTGGATTGGCCATGATAAATTGCCCTTAGTGTCCAAAATTGCCCTTAGTGTTGGGTGGAGGCGTTGACCTTGGGTAGGGTGCTCTTTCCAAGAGCCGGTGCAGACTCGATGGGCCGAATGGCCTCCTTCTGCACTGTAAATTCTATGATAATCTATGATTAATCTAGGACAAACGTTCGGCACAACATCGTGGGCCGAAGGGCCTGTTCTGTGCTGTATCTTTCTATGTTCTATGTTCTATGTTCTAAAGGAAGATGGTTGTGATGGTTGGAGGTCAATCATCCCAGCTCCAGGACATCACTGCAGGAGTTCCTCAGGCTAGTGTCTGGGACCCAATCATTCTCAGCTGCTTCATCAATGACCTTCCTTCCATCATAAGACCATAAGACATAGGAACAGAATTAGACCATTCGGCCATCGGGTCTGCTACACCATTCAATTATGGCTGATATATTTTTCATCCCCATTTTTGGCACAAGTTGTCCATGCAGGATTTCATGCTCAATCCGAATCTCTCTTTCCTCATTTAAATTTAGCATCGTAATGCTCTCTTCCCTTCTCGCTCCTATGACTGCCCAACCTCCCCTTATATCCATCTGCCCGGTTCCGAGTGAGTTCCACATTCTCACCACTCTTTGGCCAAAGACGTTTCTTTTGAATGCCCTTTGGGATTTCTCGGTGACCATCTGATATTAATGGCCTCTTGTTATGCTCTTCCCAACAAAAGGAAACACTCTCTCTATCCATTCTATCAAATGCCCTCATCATTTTAAAGACGTTGATTCAGTCACATCTCAGCCTTCATTTTTTTTTGAAAGAAACTCCCTTTGCTCCTGTTAGCAACAGGAGAGTATTTTGCAAGCCCAGACAAGTGCCCCTCACAGTATGCAGCTTACATAAATGGATAAACTTGCTTTTGTAATAAATGGACTTTGCTTGCTGTGATAATTGATCTGGGCTACCACAGTGCACTCGTCTCTGATGAAAAATAAAATGGAGCGCGGTGTAAAACAGGCAACTGACCGGACCTGAGCTGTCTTCCACTGAGCCAGTTAAAATTTCCCAGCTTCCCTTTCTTTATTGGTCTACAGCCCTTCTTAAAGCTGTGACGAGTTTGTAAGCAATGATAATTTTAGAGACCCTCTTCGGGTTATACTGCAGAACGCCAAATGGTTTATCCAGGCATCAAAAGCACTCCCATGGTTTCCCTCAATGAACCAGAGGAGTGCAAATAATTCAAATTCCACCTGACAGTTCTTGAGAATCAGGTTTCAATTTAACAAAGAACTCTGAAAAATAAAGAATGGCCATGAAGCTGTCAACTGGGGTATAAAAGCAAACGAGTTTGCCAGTGATGCACCCTTAATGGCACAGCTTTCTGTCACGGTTATTTAATGAGGGGATAAGTCTGCATTATTTAGTGTCCGCACGGGTTCAGTGGCAGCACTCACGCCTCTGAGTCAGTTCAAGTCCTAGCCCAGGGACTGGAGCACAATATGTAGGCCGACAATTCATTTCAGTACTGAAGGGATATTGCAGTGGCATCCTTTTAGACCAGACGCTAAACCAAAACAACTTCTGCACTCTTCGGTAGATGTTAAAGAAGGTGGACGTAATTCTCCGCCGGCGGGATTCTCCTTGGCAGAAAAGTGGCATGGCGGGGCAGAGAATCCAGCGGTATTTTGAAGAAGGACTGGGAGTTCTCACCAGGATCCTGACCAATATTTATTGCTCAATCAACATCACCAGAACTGAACCCCAAAACACAATTGATATGCCGGAGTTACCACTGACCAGAAACATGACTGGACCACTCTTATAAATACGGCGGCGCGGTAGCACAGTGGTTAGCACTGTTGCTTCACACCGCCAGGATCCCAGGTTCGATTCCCGGCTTGGGTCACTGTCTGTGCGGAGTCTGCACGATCTCCCTGTGTCTGCGTGGGTTTCCTCCGGGTGCTCCGGTTTCCTCCCACAAGTCCTGAAAGATGTGCTGTTAGGTGAATTGGACATTCTGAATTCTCCCCCTGTGTACCTGAACAGGCACCGGAATGTGGCGACTAGGGGCTTTTCACAGTAACTTCATTGCAATGTTAATGTAAGCCTACTTGTGACAATAATAAAGATTCTTATTATACTAAGGCTACAAGAGCCGGTCAGATAGGAATTCTGTCCACCACCTACAAGGCACCTACATGTCAGGAGCATGATGGAATACTCTACCCTTGCCTGGATGAGTGCAGCTCCAGCAATACTTAAGAATTTCAACATCATCCGGGACAAAGCAGCCTCCTTGATCAGCATCCCATCCGTCCCCTAAAACATTCAATCCCTCCAGCAGTAGTGCACAGTGGCAATAATGTGTACCATCTACAAGAGACACTGCAGGAACTCACCAAGGCTCCTTCAACAGCATCTTTCAAACCTGTGACCTCTACCTCTAATAAGGATAAGGGCAGCAGGTGCATGGAAACCCCACCTGGAGGTTCCCCTCACAAGTCACTCACCACCCTGACTTGGAAATATTTTGTCGTTCCTTCACTGTCATTGGGTCAAAATCCTGGAACTCCCTCCCTGACAGCACTGTGGCTTTATCTACACCACATGGACTGCAGAGGTTCAAGAAGGCAGCTCACTACCACCTTTTCAAGGGCAATTAGGGATGGACATAAAATGCTGGCTTTGCGAGCAGCGCAAACATCTCAAAGGGTAAACAAAAGACTATTGGGCCATTATCTCAATCCTGTTTGTCAAATCTTGCTGAGCTTAAACTGGCTGCTGTGTTTCCTCACCAGTGACTACATTTCAAAAGACCAGAGGCACTTAAGAAATCCTGAGGTTGTGAAGGATTTTTCTTTCATAGAATCAGACCAGCATAATATGAACCAGGAACTCAGCCCCTCAATAGTGCACCACCATTTAATGAGATCATGGCTGTGACCTCAACTCCACATTGTGCCTACTCCCGGCCCATTGTGCTTGCTCCGCCATTCGATAAGATCATGGCTGATCTGACTGCAACCTCCCGTCTGCCCCGGTAACCTTTCACCCCCTTGCTTATCAAGAATCTATCTGGCTCTGCCTCAAAGATGCTGCTCCCACTGCCTTTTGAGGAAGAGAGCTCCAAAGATTGACAATCCACTGAGAGAAAGAATTTCTCTGTATTAAATGGGAGACCCCACAGTGACCCCCTAGTTCTAGATTCTCGACCCAGAAGAAACATCCTCTCCACATCCATCCGGTCAAGACTCCGCACTCCCACATCAGAGGTCTGTGGATTTGCATCCCCGTTAATCAGTGTTTTTTTTAGTATTTTGGAACCTGCTCATCGACAGTTAAGCCAAAAATGAATTTCCCCTGGATTTCCCCTGGTCAGAGAGATATTAAATATCATAGATTATCATAGAATTTACAGTGCAGAAGGAGGCCATTCGGCCCATCGAGTCTGCACCGGCTCTTGGAAAGAGCACCCTACCCAAGGTCAACACCTCCACCCTATCCCCATAACCCAGTAACCCAACCCAACACTAAGGGCAATTTTGGACACTAAGGGCAATTTATCATGGCCAATCCACCTAACCTGCACATCTTTGGACTGAAATATTGAAAGAGAGATTGTTCAACAGGCTACAGTACAACACCACATGGTTGAAATAAAAGGGGTATAATAAAAGATGTAGAAATGTCAGAGAAGTACATGAAACATTCTGCGTTGCTTGGCACCAACTGTATTTCCAACTCTTAAACCTGTCAAAGGGAGTTTTTTTTTTCATGTACGAGAAATAAAAAATCTTTACATGCTGCGATTATTTGAAAAAGACGATAAAGTGCTCAAAAATATTGTTGAATACTGCTGAAAAGAGACATGTTGTTGAAGCTTTACATCTAGCACTCATCAGGTGGAACTTTCCCATCCCCCCCCCCCCCCCCCCCCACAGCGGGTTTTGTGGCGGTTTTGCATATCTCCTGGTGGCGGGCCAATAGCGGCTCGCTTACTCTGCCGCCTCACGGCTAGAAAGCCATTTGCAGTCATTTAAATCTCATGGGTACTCATTGAAGCAGCTGCTCCCCGGGATCTCTTCGTGCCTTCCAATCTTGTGGCACGCCAGCAAGAAGTTACGTCGGCCTGAAATCCCATTTGAAAATGTGTGGCATTCATAAGTAGGACCTCAGTTCGCTCGTGACTTCAAGGTAAGTACAACATACATAGCCTACCTACCATAGCCCCGTGCCACTTGTGTTGTGATGAACGCCACACTGCTGGGGTTCTTGGGTTGGTCTCCTCCTGCTGTTTGTCTATATTGCCCACAAGGACACCACCGTGCTGCAGTATCTTATGCAGACCGTCCACGTTCAACCATTGATCAATACTGTACCCAGGATAGGTGAGTGAAGGGGTCTTCTACTCTCAGTGGCTGACACCTTTGTCCACCACTGTGCTCCGGTACTCAGGTAGAACGCCACTTTCGGCAATGATTGTTATGACTGGGTGAGGGGAGGGTGGGGATGACAAAGACCTGAGGGGGTAACGGGGAAGGAAGAATGTGCAAGGGCTGAGATGGAGGAAGGGCGAACACAAGGGGTGGGCAACGGGGTGAGAAGGTTGTGCAAGGGCTGTGTGGGGGTAGGAGGCACGGTGGAAGGCAAGGAAGTGGAGGAGGATGAGGAATAAAGGTACACAGCACCAGGGTCTCAGGCCATGGGTGAATGTCGCTGTGGAGTTTTCACATTCTCCCCGTGTGTGCGTGGGGTTCTTCCGGCTACTCCTGTTTCCTCCCACGATGCAAGGATGTGCAGGTTAGATGGTTTGGCCATTCTACATTTTCCCTTAGTGTCCAAAGATTTGGAGATTAGGTGGGGCTACCGGGATAGGGCAGGAGAGTAGACCTAAGTAGGGTGCTCTTTCAGAGGATTGGTGCAGATTTGGGGGCAAAATGGTCTTCATCTGCTCTGTAGGGGTTCAATGGATTCTCCCATCTTCCTGCACTCTCATTTGTTATGTGAGATCTTGTCCTGCAGAAAGGCAGAATGATAGGTTGAGAGGCTGGTCAGCAGTTCAGAAGCATGCACACCTATCACAGATGGCTTTATGAGACAGTGAGTTTGCAGTGAGTAGATCGTTCACTTAACTTGGTGGAGTGCGGCAGATCATTCATTCCTTTCTCTAAACCGCAGGACTGTCCTTTTATGGGAACCATGGGCACTCATCACCCCGGCGACCTCCTCCCAGGCTGCCATGGTCAGGTGGCTGGACTTCCTTCTTCCATCCCAAGGAAAAACCACCTCTCGCTTTTCCAGAATGGCCTGGAAGAGGATCCTGAGGCAGTTGACGCTGAACCGTGGGGCCGAAGGTTTCTTTCTTCTTGCAGGCGTTTTGTCTGGTGCTCCTGGCCTGCATGGGGCAAATGGCTGCCCAGGTGCCCTTCTCTGGTGGCAGGCCCCTTGATCCCATGAGGTAACGGCGGGGTGGGTGACTTTCTGTCCATCGCATCACGGGATTCATCAAGCTCCTCGCGGATGCATAACTAATTAGCTGAACAGTGTATGCGTGTTCAGCGGTCACACCTACCCAGTGGAAATCAGCCCCACTCTCCCGTCTGTCAACAGGTGTAATGCCTGGATCTGGTATGTCTCTCTTGTGGGGACCATGAATTGGATTCAATTTGAATTGTTTTTTGGAGCAGGCAAGGAGCTGGATTAGGGGTTTTCCCCTGTCCACACTCTTGAGCTCTGGCTTTGTAGCTCTGATAAAGTAATAATAAACAAAAGAATCTGGGGACTGCGTGCAGTTCCAGTCCTGACCACTGTTGTCACTGGCGCTGTTGGGACTACAGAGCTGTGAGCCAATTAGGTTGACAGTCCTCAAAGCATTGAATGGCTGTGGTGCTGTTGTGACTGGCGGGGATGCATTTCGCCACTGATTACAGGTACGGGGTAGGAGGCCCCTACATCCAAAAGACCCTTCCCCCTGGGTGGCATGGAGGCACAGTGGTTAGCACTGCTGCCTCATAGCACCAGGCACCCGGGTTCATTTCCAGCCTTCGATCACGTGTGGAATTTACACGTTCTTCCCGTGTCCGTGTAGGTTTCCTCCGGGTGCTCCAGTTTCCTAGCAAAGACGTGCAGGTTAGGTGGAGGGACAATGCTAAAATTGCCCCTTAGTGTCCATGGAGGTGCAGGTTAGATTATGGGGTTCTGTTGATAGGGGGGAGTGGGCATGGGTAGAGTGCTCATTCGAAGGGTCAGTGCAGCTTGATGGGCTGAATGGCCTCCTTCTGCACTGTAGGAATTCTATGATTCTTCTATGATTCTGTGAGTTGGAATATGTGTTGGCTGGTAGGCAAGGGAGAGGGAGGAATTGTGATAAAGTGAGTTGAGTACAGATCATAGTACAGAACAGTTCAATGGCCAACTCCTGCTTTGTTGTTCCCATGTTCTCTCATGTCCTGATCTGATTTATTCACATTCATAACTTTCAATCGCAGTGCAAAAAAGGCAGAATTTTCTTTTGAGATATGAAAAGCTGAGTCCGAGGATAAAAAACAATATTGCCAGATTAAAGCACTGATCGACGGCCTGAAGCAGGTCCCTGCTCCTGTATTATCTGGCAACGCTGCTTTTTATCATCACTTCAAGCAACAGCTGTCAAGGCTGTTTTTGCACTTAGCTTTCAGGCAAATGCAGACTGTTTTATCAGAGCCTGGTCGGGCCTAAGTGATGGAGATGTTCTTAAAGACTTTTAAACGAGTCAGTTAACCGACTGCACAGACACAACTCCATTTACTGCACAAATAGCATGATTCAGATCACTGATTGGTAAATATGTCATTGTTAAGTGAATGCTTCGGTGCCAAAGCCTTTAAAGAGATAAAGGGATCGAATGAAGACAGATGGACAAGATGGGAACTTTTAACTTGACAACACGCTGACAGTGGCGGAGCCTTGGTCGGGCCTGGGGAGCCTGAAGGCTGCTTGCAGTACATTTGTCAGTGACTTTTAAAAAACCCAGTTACTGCGTTGGCTTCTGGCCTGCGGGTTTCCCAACCAACTGGTATGGGTGGGTGTGCGACACCACACTCCTGGTTACAGTGCTGGAAAAGGGTTAATGGTCGAATCATGATAGGAAAGGAACAGTCCCGTGCATTCAAAAACACCCTGCTACGTATCTTAACCAGGGATAGACAAACCACCACCCATGGACCACATCGGGAGCGACTCACTCAATCCTTGAACTGCATTGTGTTGGGCCGAGTATTTGAGAACTTGTGCTGAGAATTGAAGACTTTGAGAGGAGAAGAAAATCTGACTAATTGCTTTAATCTGTATACAGTACGATGACCTTAAATGGATGACCACAGGAAGTTGTCCTGTTGCTAACTTTTGGTTGGCTCTTAATTCATAATTTGCTCTGTTTGTTTAACCTTTGCTCTAGAGTCACCAGGTATCTTTATGATACCGCCACGAGGTTCAAGTTCAAGTACTGATCAATAACTCAACACACCAATTAGTAAGATGCCAATCAAAACACATTTATTATATACAGTAAGTCACTACTAATGCATATAATTCTACTTTCCAGACTATTTCTATCACTAAAAGGCCTATACTTAGCTTCAGAATTGGCCCACCAGGTCAGGGGAACAAATGTCATTTTGTTCAGGTCCTGAGTCTGCAGGATTCAAAAGCTGATATGGACTTGTAGCTAGGAGCGCCTATCTCATAGCGAGCGTTGACTGGAGACTTGGTTGATGTGGCCGCTTGGGCAGTTCACTCTCAGGGGTTGATTTGCGTTATTGCGTGACCCTGCCAAGAAGGACGATTTGAACTTGGGGGCTTTACTTTATAGTCCTCAGGGGCTTCCCGCCCTTCGGGGCGGACCCCGTACCTGGTTCCAAATGATTCGACTGCGTCCCAATCACTTGGATCGATTTCTCCAATACTGGAGTTGTTCCCTGATCGCTGGGCGGTCCCTAAATGTCCGTTGGCCTTCCTTTGTCTTGGCTCCTGCTGGCGCTGAGGAATCTGACTTGGCTTTATTCACCTTAAGTGTTGTGATTGTGCCTTGGAATCGCTCATTACTATGCAGATGGCTGCTGGTTTCAGTGCTGTCTGTTTTTTGCAAGTTCCAATACACAGGATTTCTGCACTTGCTCGTTTTTGCCTGTGTTAGCTGAATTTTCCTTTAGTCTTTGCGGTTCTCCATTTTAAGTCGGGAAGTGGCCAACCCAGGTGGCTACACCCCCTCCTTGTGATCCCTAACACGAAGCGTGAAAGATCACATAACTGCGTTGTCTTCATTCCCTGACCCAGCGAACACTCTTCCATGGCCTCTACACTGACCATAACTATGCAGTAAACATTTTAACTAACAATTTCTAAGTGGCGCTATGTCTGACAGGAACATGCATTACAACACAAAAAAAACGGTACCTCTAATTGTCCACAATAAACTACACTCACTAAAACATTCAGTCATATTAACTTCCTAAACAATACAAAATAATAGCAGCATTCACATTTTTCCTCTGGCTTGGCAGTCAAGCACAGGGGTGTACAATATTTCCATGTCTTTATTTACAAAAGATGCAACGCAAATGGTCTTTATTGTAGATCAAGGGGTTCGGGGGCCTGGTGAAAACCGAAAATAGAGGATCTCATTCTGTATACCGGGGTGCTAGCGCGGTCGGCTCTCCTTCGCCATTTTCTCATGCGGATAGTCTGCACGATGCTGCAGAGTATCGCCAACACCAATAGGAATTCGACTACGTAGGAAAGGGAGTACCATGTTATGAGCTTATCACACCATGATGGTGTGGTGTTGCCTGTTACTGGGCTCTGGGTGCTATGGGGAAGTGAATCATTAACGGCCGGGGGGGGTTGGGGGTGGGGTTGGGATCAGGGGGTTCGCGTTCGCGCAACCGAATACACATCATAATGGCGGTGATCAACATGGAGGATGTCCTCATTGTTCTTCTTCTTTCTCTGCTCTTCTTTTCTTTCCTTGGGGCTTCTGGAGTTCTGTGGGATCAAGCACAGTGTCTGTTACTATCTTGGTTAATATCTCGTGCGTTAGCATGTCTGTCCTTTAATGCCAATTTTGCTTTACAATTTGTCACCATGTGTGACTCCCTCATTTTTTATTTTTTTTAAACCGAATATTCAGGACAAGACACACTTAAAAAAAATACTGAAACAGTGCGAGCCGTCTCGCAGGCTGTGCGATTTACCATCCAAATGTTTGAGGATGTAAATAGCATAGGGATGGCACCTAAGGGTTACCGGAAAACAAAACAAAACTTTTTGAACCAAGAGTGCCGAAATGAGGTGCGTATCGGCCGCGACAGGTAAGAATTGGATGGAATCCCCGGGTAGGACGGCGACCAATGCCGTGTGTGCTCTACCCGAGCGTAGCTGACCAGAGGGGGGTCCTCAGGCAGGGCGGAGACCAATGTCGTTTCTCCACTGCCTGAGCAACCGACAAGAACGGGCACAAATGTAGTCATCGTGGGGGGGTTGCCGTAAAGGTTCCACCTTCGAACCAGAAGAGCAGCTATGAACGGGGGTTGGCAAGCTCTCAGCGGTTTCTGCCGATGAGCGTGCTGGCAAGTTTTCTAGGTTTCTGCAAACAAATATGGCGTGGGGCTATGGAAGAAAAATAAATTCCGATCTTACGTACAACACATAACAATAACAGTAACAAACAAACATTGAACAACATGCTGCAGGTTCCATCAGAAAGGACACCGTTTCTCCCAAGCGATTCCTTTTTAAAACATTATCTGGGCACCTCAGTTATCCGTCGAGAACAGGGTCGCAAAGGGGTTCTCGCTTTGGGAGTCAGACTCAAAGTCGTCCTCTTCTCCCGGATGCCATACTCTCGAATGTATAAGGGCTGATAGGGCTGCATGGTGCGATTTGGGGTCCATCTTGTCGTTCCGGGCGAGCCTGTATGAATTATCGTGGTGCCAAAAGGTGGTGTCTAGTTCTGTGGGGACGGAATCGTCATCGTAGGGTGGTGGTCTTTGGTGGGGTTTGTTGAGGAATGTCATGGGGAAGGGGTCACTCGAATCGTGGTCAGATTCGCTGGGTGTGGGTCCTGTTGCATGGGGATAGTAGGGAAGCGTGCTGTGGCTATTGTCTGAGTCACAGTCGCTGTCTCTGCTGCTGCAGTCTGTGGGCATTCCGGGGAGGAGTCCAGAGGTCAGGAGTGGAGTCGAGGGCGAGTCCGTGGATGTGGTGGGCGTGTTGGGGGAGGGTAGGGATACGTTGGGTGTGGGCGGGGTGTGGTCTGCTGCGTCGAGCATGACGTGGTGTGCGTGGCTGGACTGTGGGCCATATGCCTTAAGCTGGTTAATATGGAACCACGCAGTCTTTCCGTTGGGGTACTTAATTATATACACGGAGGGGCTTACTTTGTCCGCAATGGAGTACGGACCCGAATACTTTGGTGACAGAAATGTGCTGGGGTTGTAAATTGAGAGCATGACCTGCTGTCCTACCTCAAACTCAGTCGCATGCACTGTCTTGTCGAAACAGGCCTTGCTCTGTTTCTTCCCTGTGCCTAATCTTACTGCGGCTGCTAGCTGAGCCGTTTTTACATTCTCCACTAACTAGTTTACTGCGTTCTCGTGTGTGAGGGCCGTCACTTCGGGGCTGGTCAAGTCCAATCCTAATAAAAATTGTGTGCCTTTCATGGGGCGTGCGGTCATGAGAGTGTGTGGGATGTAACCTGTGGAAGTTGAAATAGTATTTCACAAAAACATCAGCACAAAAGGGAGGACTGAGTCCCAAGTGGTGTTGTTCTGTTGGACCATTTTTCTGAGGGTTGATTTTAGGGTCCGATTCATGCGCTCCACGATACCACTTGACTGGGGGTGGTATGCCATGTGGAATTTTTGGGTAATGCCAAATATCGTGAGGACGTTCTTCATGACACGTCCCGTAAAATGGGAACCTTGGTCGGATTCAATTCTGCGGGAGGTCCCCATCTCGTAAAGATGTGGTGGGTTAAGATCTTTGCGGTGGTCTTTGCCGTGTTCGTTCTGGATGGGAATGCCTCTACCCATTTCGTAAAAGTGTCTATGACGACTAATACGTATTTGTAACCATTCCTGCAAGGGGGCAATGGTCCTATAAACTCGATCTGGAGGTTAGTCCAGGGGCCGTTAACGGGGCGGGTGTGACTAAGCTGAGCCTTCTTTGCATATCTGTCCGGATTGTTCTGGGCACAAATTAGGCAATTCTCAACGTAGTGAGTTACGTCTTCTTTTAAACTTGGCCACCAACAGAGCTGCCTGAGGTGGGCTGTAGTGGGATCAATTCCCTGATGTCCATGACTGTCATGGAATAAACAAATAAGTTGATTCCTGTCCTGTTCAGGAACCACATAAAGGGTGTCTTTTAGCACCACACCGTCATGTGTGGGCAGTGCATTTTTAAACCTATCGTAGGGTGCTGTAAATTGTCCTTTTAAAATCTCCCTGAGATTGCTATCCTGCTTCTGGGCCTGCACTAAATCATCGATATTGGTCTGTGAGACCTGAACTGCATTCACTGGTGCGCTTTCGGGGGTGTCCAAAAATATCCATGCCTGGAACCTGCTTTTGCCAGTACGTCGGCCTTTACATTTCCAGGGGGGGAGGAACTGTGGTGACTGCGAACTTTAACAATTCCAAATGTCCTGTCCTGTGCTTTCTCTAAAATGTGGCGAAGCAATGGGGCTGAAGGGAGGGGTTTTCCGTCTGCGGAAACAAATCCTCTTGCTATCCACAGGGGTAGGAATTCTGAAAGGCTATTGCAGACATAGCGGCTGTCCGAGTATATGTCTGCTGGGCTGGGGAAGGAATCTGGGTGATCTATAATATACGCAACGGCTGCTAGTTCTGCCACCTGCGCGCCTAAGTGACCTAGTAGTTTGAGTGAGATTTCTTCTAGGGCGCGTCCCTGCGCGTCCTCGACATATATGCCGCATCCTGTAATGCGCTTCCCGTCTAATACTGTGGAAGAACCATCCACATAAATCCTTAAAGGTGTGCACGTGGCTGTGTGCTGGGGGCTCTTGGGTGAACTACCTATCTTTCTGGGGGGTGTTTTCGCAATAAAGGGGCCTGTGTTGTGGTGCGGTGAGATGATTTCACATTCGTGGGGGGGGTGCTTGGGTACTGAAGGTTATTGGCTAAGAAAGTGTGGGTCTTGGTCCTTTTAACAGTGATGTTCCGTCCCTGCAAATGAAGGGTCCATCTTGCTGCTCTAATTTGGCTGACTGTACCGTCCTTGAGTCGTCTGTCTAGTAAACGTTGGGTGGGGGGGTGTTCCATGAGGATTGTGATGGGGTTTAGTCCGGTTATGTAGGAAAAATACTGAACTGTCCAGAAAACTGCGAGCAGGTGCCTTTCACAGGCCGAAAATCTCTGCTCCACAGGATCTAAAGGTCTGGAGGCGTAAGCCACGGGTCTTAACTGTTCGTGCCGTTCCTGGAGGAGCAAGGCCGAAAGGGTGCGGTTGGTGCTAGCTATCTCTGTAGCATAGGGGGAAAGCGGGTCTGGAACTTGTAGTGTGGGGGCTGCAATGAGGGCTCTTTTCAAAGCATCCACAGCATCAGTATGCTGTGGAAGCCATTCCCAAGGGGCCCCTTTCTTTAGGAGGTCTGAGAGGGGTGCTGCCTTGCTGGCGAAACCGTCAATGTGGTTTCAGCAGTAGCCAACCAGTCCTAAAAACGACCGGAGGGCTGAAACATTCTGGGGAAGGGGCAATTTGGCAATCGAGTCAATTCATTTGTGCTCGATCTCGCGTTTACCGTGCGTGATAATCATACTCAAATATATCACTTTGTTTTCCAAAATCTGGGCCTTTTTCGGGTTTACTTTGCAACCAATCTGCTATAGGAGTTCCAGGAGTTCGGACAGGAGCTCGATGTGCTCTGCCTTGGTGTCTGTCTGCAATAATAGGTCGTCCACATACTGGACCAGACATTCGGGGCGAGAAAATTTCGATAAACCATTTGCCAGCTGTCGGTGGAAAATGGAGGGGGAGTTGTGGAAGGCATGTCCACGTGTACTGCTGATTTTTAAAGGTGAAGGCAAATTTGTATTGGCACGCTTTTGCCAATGGAATGGACCAGAATCCGGTACTGACATCCAAAACCGTAAAGTATTGTGATTGAGTCCCTGTTCGAGCATGGTCTCGGGACTTGTGGCTACCGTGGGGGCTGCTGCGGGGGTGACTTTATTGAGTTCCCGGTAATCGATGGTCAGTCGCCATGATCTATCGGCTTTCTCACTGGCCAAATCGGGGCATTATTAATGGAGGCTACTGATCTGAATATGCCCTGCTCTAATAAGCTGTCGATCACTTTTGAGATTTCTCCCTCTGCCTCTAGGGGAAATCCGTATTGCTTTTGGGGTCCAGGGTCAGGTCCTGTGATTTGAACGGAATCAGTCATCTGGCTACAGTCGTGTTTGTGGGTCGCGAATGCTGTCCTGTGCTTCTGCAGAACTGCCCTAACCTGCTTGTCTGTGCTCATCGTGGTCGGGTCAAACCAGAAATCGCCGACTGCGCTAATCTTGTTTGCGTATTCACCTATTGTGAGCGTTGCGGGGGCTCTTGTGGATTTTGCCATTCTCCAAACACATTGGTTTACCGGATCAAATGAAAGGTGGTGGGAGTTCATAAAGTCAATTTCCAAAATGTGTTCTGCTGTGTGGGGTAGATCGACTAAAACTATGGGGTGCTTTGTCGTTATATTGCCAATCTGAATGGGTACAGGGGCTGTGATGTGTCCCTGCTGTGAGTGGCCTGTGAAGCCGCTGAGGGTGATTGTGGCTGTAGTGGGCCACGTGTCTTTCTGAAGCATGGTGGAGGAATTAATTGTAGTGCAGGACCCTCCTGTGTCCCAGAGAAACTCGATGGGCTGTCCCCGTATCTTTGCTGCAACTACTGGTCGGCCGGACCTATCCCAAAGGGTGTCGCAGACCCAACTGGGGGAGCCCGAACACCATCAGTCAGTTCTGTTCAGGTCTGCTTGGTCTGAACGGATGCTCACACTATGCATGGGCGTTGTCCTATTCTTATTCAGAGTGCCTGCCTGCTGGGCTCTCCGTGGCTTTCGTGGGGCATTGCACTCTCGTGCAAAGTGTCCTAACTGTCCACAGTTGTAACAGTCCTGGGGCTTTTGTGGGGGGCTGTTCCTGCCTTTGTTCACCCATGCGGGGTTCTGGTGCGTTTTCACCGCTTGGATGTCTGCTTCTGCCTGCTGTTCCTCGGGTTTCCAAACTGCGGGTTTGTTTTGGACAGATTGCTCCCAGGCGAGGAACAATCTCTTTAAAACCCATGCGCTTCTCATTATGCGCTTCTTCTAAGGGGTCATAGTTGGTACAGGCTTTTTGTCCTGCCCCTGTGGCATGGGAGATAAGGGTGCGGGTCCATTTGGCCATATCGTCTTGGGACAAATGGGCGCGGTCTAGATTACCGAAAACGGCTGTAAAATGAATCCACAGGCGTCCAGCAAACGCTGCGGGGTGTTCTGTCTTTTTCTGCCTGCATTTATTCAGGCCTTCTACTGGGCCACCTCTGTTGTAGCCGATCGTATCTAGGATCACAGCGTGCATCTCTGCAAGGGTGCCTCCTCCTATATTCTGTGGGTCGGGAAGGGCTGCTACGACCAAAGGGTCAAAACTCAAAACTGTGAGCTTCACGTCCTCACGCTCATCCAGGCCGTACATGGTCGCCTGCTGCTTTACTCTAGCAAAGAAGTGGTGGGAGTCT
Source organism: Scyliorhinus torazame (assembly GCF_047496885.1). Taxonomy (NCBI): domain Eukaryota; kingdom Metazoa; phylum Chordata; class Chondrichthyes; order Carcharhiniformes; family Scyliorhinidae; genus Scyliorhinus; species Scyliorhinus torazame. The sequence continues at coordinate 320,559,640 of NC_092709.1, forward strand.
GAGGTGGGGAGGAACAGTGTATTTTTCTCGCACGTGTCCCGTAATTGGGTCACGGTTAATGGGGTCGTGTACAGGAATTCCATGTCTCCTTCCGATGTGACTGTGCGGTGGGTGGCTACTGGGTTCATTTCTCTTTTGGGGCTTTCCTTGCGCACATGTTCCCTGAACATATCTATGCGCGGTCTCATTTAATTCTTCCCAATCCGGGCCGTCTTCTGTATCAAACTGGGATCCAAAGGTGCTGTGGAATCCATTCTGAACTGGAAGCAAAGACTGCAGTTCTGCAATCTGCTTCCGGCACTTTGCGTGATCTAATGAGCTTTGTCTGTGAGCCGTGGTGGTAGCATGGAGTGCTCGTAATGCTGCTTTCAGGTCGCTACACTGCCTTTGCAATGTCTCTACCTGTTTCTCTGTTTCCTCTCTTACCAGGACTGCACGTTGCGTGTCCTGATAGGCCTTTTCGTACTGTGTCAGAACATAAGAACATAAGAACTAGGAGCAGGAGTAGGCCATCTGGCCCCTCGAGCCTGCTCCACCATTCAATGAGATCATGGCTGATCTTTTGTGGACTCAGCTCCACTTTCCGGCACGAACACCGTAACCCTTAATCCCTTTATTCTTCAAAAAACTATTGATCTTTATCTTAAAAACATTTAATGAAGGAGCCTCTACTGCTTCACTGGGCAAGGAATTCCATAGATTCACAACCCTTTGGGTGAAGAAGTTCCTCCTAAACTCAGTCCTAAATCTACTTCCCCTTATTTTGAGGCTATGCCCCCTAGTTCTGCTTTCACCCGCCAGTGGAAACAACCTGCCCGCATCTATCCTATCTATTCCCTTCAGAATCTTATATGTTTCTATAAGATCCCCCCCATCCTTCTAAATTCCAACGAGTACAGTCCCAGTCTACTCAGCCTCTCCTCGTAATCCAACCCCTTCAGCTCTGGGATTAACCTAGTGAATCTCCTCTGCACACCCTCGAGTGCCAGTACGTTCTTTCTCAAGTAAGGAGACCAAAACTGAACACAATACTCCAGGTGTGGCCTCACTAACACCTTATACAATTGCAGCATAACCTCCCTAGTCTTAAACTCCATCCCTCTAGCAATGAAGGACAGCATTCCATTTGCCTTCTTAATCACCTGTTGCACCAGAAAACCAACTTTTTGCGATTCATGCACTAGCACACCCAGATCTCTCTGCACAGCAGCATGTTTTAATATTTTATCATTTAAATAATAATCCCTTTTGCTGTTATTCCTACCAAAATGGATAACCTCACATTTGTCAACATTGTATTCCATCTGCCAGACCCTAGCCCATTCACTTAGCCTATCCAAATCCCTCTGCAGACTTCCAGTATCCTCTGCACTTTTTGCTTTCCCACTTATCTTAGTGTCGTCTGCAAACTTGGACACATTGCCCTTGGTCCCCAACTCCAAATCATCTATGTAAATTGTGAACAGTTGTGGGCCCAACACTGATCCCTGAGGGACACCACTAGCTACTGATTGCCAACCAGAGAAACACCCATTAATCCCCACTCTTTGCTTTCTATTAATTAACCAATCCACTATCCATGCTACTCCTTTCCCCTTAATGCCATGCATCTTAATCTTATGCAACAACCTTTTGTGTGGCACCTTTCTGGAAATCCAGATATACCACATCCATTGGCTCCCCGTTATCTACCGCACTGTTAATGTCCTCAAAAAATTCCACTAAGTTAGTCAGGCACGACCTGCCCTTTATGAACCCATGCTGCGTCTGTCCAATGGGACAATTTCCATCCAGATGCCTCGCTATTTCTTCCTTGATGATCGATTCCAGCATCTTCCCTACTACCGAAGTTAAGCTCACTGGCCTATAATTACCCGCTTTCTGCCTACCTCCTTTTTTAAACAGTGGTGTCACGTTTGCTAATTTCCAATCCGCCGGGACCACCCCAGAGTCTAGTGAATTTTGGTAAATTAGCACTAGTGTATTTGTAATTTCCCTAGCCATCTCTTTTAGCACGCTGGGCTGCATGCCATCAGGTCCAGGAGACTTGTCTACCTTTAGCCCCATTAGCTTGCCCATCACCACCTCCTTGGTGATAACAATCCTCTCAAGGTCCTCACCTGTCATAGCCTCATTTCCATCAGTCACTGGCATGTTATTTGTGTCTTTTACTGTGAAGACCGACCCCAAAAACCTGTTCAGTTCCTCAGCCATTTCATCATCTCCCATTACTAAATCTCCCTTCTCATCCTCTAAAGGACCAATATTTACCTTAGCCACTCTTTTTTGTTTTATGTATTGGTAGAGACTTTTACTATCTGTTTTTATATTCTGAGCAAGTTTACTCTCATAATCTATCTTATTCTTCTTTATAGCTTTGTTAGTAGCTTTCTGTTGCCCCCTAAAGATTTCCCAGTCCTCTAGTCTCCCACTGATCTTTGCTACTTTGTATGTTTTTTCCTTCAATTTGATACTCTCCCTTATTTCCTTAGATATCCACGGTCGATTTTCCCTCTTTTTACAGCCCTTCCTTTTTGTTGCTATAAACCTTTGCTGAGCACTGTGAAAAATCACTTGGACGGTTCTCCACTGTTTCTCAACTGTTTCACTATAAAGTCTTTGCTCCCAGTCTACCTTAGCTAGTTCTTCTCTCATCCCATTGTAATCTCCTTTGTTTAAGCACAAAACACGAGTGCTTGATTTTACCTTCTCACCCTCCATCTGTATTTTAAATTCCACCATATTGTGATCGCTCCTTCCGAGAGTATCCCTAACTATGAGATCATTAATCAATCCTGTCTCATTACGCAGGACCAGATCTAGGACCGCTTGTTCCCTCGTAGGTTCCATTACATACTGTTCTAGGAAACTATCGCGGATACATTCTATAAACTCCTCCTCAAGGCTGCCTTGTCCGACCTGGTTAAACCAATCAACATGTAGATTAAAATCCCCCATGATAACTGCTGTACCATTTCTACATGCATCTGTTATTTCTTTGTTTATTGCCTGCCCCACCATAATGTTACTATTTGGTGGCCTATAGATTACTCCTATCAGTGACTTTTTCGCCTTGCTATTCCTGATTTCCACCCAAATGGATTCAACCTTATCCTCCATAGCACCGATGTCATCCCTTGCTGTTGCCCGGATGTCAGCCTTAAATAACAGAGCTACACCACCTCCCTTACCATCCACTCTGTCCTTACGAAAGGTTTGATAACCTTGGATATTTAACTCCCAGTCGTGACCATCCTTTAACCATGTTTCAGGTCTGGCCACTAAATCATAGTCATTCACGATGATTTGCGCCATCAACTCATTTACCTTATTCCGAATACTACGAGCATTCAGGTAAAGTACACTTATGTTGGCTTTTTTACCTCTGTTCTTAATCTTAACACCTCGATCAGTAACCTCTCCAAAGTTATATTTCCTCTTAATCTTTCTCCTAATTTTCCTTGTCGTCGAACCCATATCTTCCTGTAACAACCTGCCGCGTCGCTTACCATTAATGTTTTCACTTCCCATTTTATTTCTTTTAGTATTCCTGGTCCTATTCACTGAGCTCCGCTCAGTCACTGTACCTTGTACTGTCGCCCTTTTTGATTTTTGACTATGGCTTCTCTGCCTTACACTTTCCCCCTTACTGCCTTTTATTTCTGTCCCTGTTTTACTACCTTCCAACTTCCTGCATCGGTTCCCATCCCCCTGCCATATTAGTTTAAACTCTCCCCAACAGCTCTAGCAAACACCCCCCTAGGACATCGGTTCCAGTCCTGCCCAGGTGCAGACCGTCCGGTTTGTACTGGTCCCACCTCCCCAGAACCGGTTCCAATGTCCCAGGAATTTGAATCCCTCCCTCTTGCACCATCTCTTCCAGCCACATATTCATCCTTTCTATCCTGACATTCCTACTCTGACTAGCTCATGGCACTGGTACCAATCGTGAGATTACTACCTTTGTGGTCCTACTTTTTAGTTTAACTCCTAGCTCCCTAAATTCAGCTTGTCGGACCTCGTCCCGTTTTTTACCTAGATCGTTGGTGCCTATGTGCACCACGACAGCTGGCTGTTCACCCTCCCCCCCCAGAATGTCCTGCAGCCGCTCCGAGACATCATTGACCCTTGCACCAGGGAGGCAACATACCATCCTGGAGTCTCAATTGCGTCCGCAGAACCGCCTGTCTATTCCCCTTACAATTGAGTCCCCTATCACTATCGCCCTGCCATTCTTCTTCCTACCCAGCTGCGCAGCAGAGCCAGCCACGGTGCCATGAATCTGGCTGCTGCTACCTTCCCCTGGTGAGCCATCTCCCTCAACAGTATCCAAAGCGGTATATCTGTTTTGCAGGGAGATGACCGCAGAGGACACCTGCACTGCCTTCCTACTCTTGCTCTGTCTTTTGGTCACCCATTTACTATCTCCCTCAGTACCTTTCACCTGCGGTGTGACCAACTCGCTAAACGTGCTAGCGACGACGTCCTCAGCATCGCGGACGCTCCAAAGTGAGTCCATCCGCAGCTCCAGAGCCGTCAAGCGGTCTAACAGGAGCTGCAACTGGACACACTTCTTGCACGTGAAGGAGCCAGGGACAGTGGACGTGTTCCTGAGCTCCCACCGCGCACACGAGGAGCATGACACGGGTCTGAGATCTCCTGCCATGTCTTAAACCTTCGGTTAACTTCAACAATTACAATTTCCACCCCCAAATTTAAATAAATAAATAAACAACGAAGAAAAAAATAAATAAATATACCAATGAAAAGAACCACAAAAACAGAAACACTACTTACCAGAGATAAAAAGCACTCAGAAGCTGCTTAGGTGCGCCAGACAAGACTGGTGTGCCCACTTGGCATCATCCACCTCTCCGTCATTTGCTGCTAACTTCCTTCTCAACTCTATGTTTTTTTTCTCAACCTCACTTACATTGACCTTGCTCATTCGATGTACTCCTTCTATCTCTTTACGGAGTGTCCAAACGACCTCCACTGTTCCTCGCAATTGTGCCAGACAGGACACGATTGCCATCGGCTTGCGAGCTTTTCCCAAGCTTTTCTTATGAATCTCTGACAGGTTCTCCCACCAAGTATGTCCTATACTCCCGGGTCCTGTTTCCTCATTGTCACAGAACTCACTCCAAAGGGGCCATCCTTTCCCTTTGAGATATTTCCTGATTTCCTCTTCCCAAACGGGACACTGACCTACTCTGCTGCTGGTCACTGCGACCACAAATTCTTCAGGGTTCATGAGGCGTTGCATTGCCTGCATTGCCATCTTTCCTCTCTAAATACTCCCTTAAAATTTGGAACGAGGGGTACTAAGGCGGTGTTGTAATTACGGGTACTGCTTTCGCTATTTTCCGGAATACAAACTCCCGACAGTTTTTCGCAACAAAAATCTATCAGTTTTACCTTATAGCCCTGTTAGTTACGCATGCATTAACACACTTCCGAATTACGAGGATTGATCAGAACTGCTTGAACACTTGTGGTTTTTCTGTTCCCAACCGGATTCTAATTCAAATTTTGGGTTCTCCCGGAGTGGTTAAGCCACTTCTATGTCGGGTCCCGTCAGGATGTCGCCAGTAATATGTTGCTAACTTTTGGTTGGCTCTTAATTCATAATTTGCTCTGTTTGTTTAACCTTTGCTCTAGTATCTTCATGATACCGCCACGCTGTTCAAGTTCAAGTACTGATCAATAACTCAACTCACCAATTAGTAAGATTCAAATCAAGACACATTTATTATATACAGTAAGTCATTACTTATGCATACAACTCTACTTTCTAGACTATTTCTATCACTAATAGGCCTATACTTAACTTCGGAATTGGCCCACCAGGTCAGGGGAACAAATGGCCTTTCGTTCAGGTTCTGAGTCTGCAGGATTTAAAAGCTGGTATGGACTGGTAGCTAGGAGCACCTACCTCGTAGCGAGCGTTGACTGGAGACTTACTTGGTTGATGTGGCCGCTTGGGCAGTTCACTCTCAGGGGTTGATTCGGGTTGTTGAGTGACCCTGCCAAGAAGGACGATTTGAACTTGGGGGCTTTACTTTATAGTCCCCAGGGGCTTCCCGCCCTTCTCGGCGGACCCCGTACCTGGTTCCAAATGATTGGACTGCGTCCCGATCACTTGGATCGATTTCTCCAATGCTGGAGTTGTTCCCTGATCCCTGGGTGGTCCCTAAATGTCCATTGGCCTTCCTTTATCTTGGCTCCTGCTGGCGCTGAGGAGTCTGGCTTGGCTTTATTCACCTTAAGTGTTGCGATTGTGCCTTGGAATCGCTCATTAATATGCAGATGGCTGCTGGTTTCAGTGCTGTCTGTTTTTTGCAAGTTCCAATACACAGGATTTCTGCACTTGCTCGTTTTTGCCTGTGTTGGCTGAATTTCCTTTTAGTCTTCGCGGTTCTCCATTTTAAGTCGGGAAGTGGCCAACCCAGGTGGCTACAGTCCGAGGGAGGTCAATGAACGGTGGCTGGAGGCCAACTCTTTGCCAGCTGGATTCGGAGGGCTGCTGCCATGATGGAGGAGGGAAGGACACATGGAGGAGCACTGAATGCAGCACAAAGATTCACAATGTGAGTAACTGACCCTCTGATTGTTTCCTGATTGCTGCTAACTTTGTGTTGAACACTGCACAGATTTAACTGAAGAGTTTTAAAATGCCGGTGAGCATTGCAAAGGCAGGTTATTAACCAGATATTCCACCCATCAAATATTTTCATTTATTTGGCAACAGGCCTTTACGATGTTTTGTTAAAACATTTATGATAGATGGTTGATTGTTCGTATGCGATTTGCTTCCTGTCTAGAACTGCTAAAATGATACCTTCTGAAAGTTTATAATGCTGGGAAGTTTTCTTTTGTTTTGTATAATTTTACAACAGTTGTCAAATAACCATTTCATATTTTTAATAATGATACAATAACACCAGGATAAGGTTTGGCTAAATCTGTATCAGGTAAACATGTTAATAAATGCCACTTTTTAAAGTGTGGAAGTGACAGAAGAGTTTTTCATACAATCAATGCCATAATACATTTTAACGGTAGCTGTTGTTAACACAATTCGGGTTAGATGTCCAGTCCTCACCAGTTCACCAATGCTTGGCCCAACTATTTGCCCATTACTGGTCTAAACACTCAGGGCACGATTCTCCGGAAAGATTTCTACGTGTGGTAGCGAGCAGGAACTGCCGGCGCTTGGCCCAGCGAAGCCGGCAACGCGATTCACATTAATTTGTCCACGTAAAGAGGCCCCACAGACTTCACGCCGCAAATGAAGGCTCGCCAGCAAATTTGCCGAGACCACGCTCGCCAGCCCCCTGCTAACTATGTCGAGCAGCACTTAAACAGCCAGGCCCACTCAGCTCACCGCCATGGTGCCGAGACCACTGGCCCCAAGATTTGGAGACGCAGACCTGGGGAGGCTCCTAGATTAAGTCGAGGCCAGGAGGTCCTGTTCCCCTGAGTGTCCCGGGGGATGAGCCACAGGGCAGCCAGTGCCGTCTGGGATGAGGTGGCAGCAGCCTCAGCTCGGGCTGTGCGAGCAGGAGAACTGGCCTCTAGTGCTGCAAGAAGGTCAAAGACCTATACCGCGTCGCATGCGTGGGTTGACACTGGACCTCCCACACTTCCACCAAAATCTTCCCACCCCCACGCGACCAACCCCCCAAACCCTCACCCTCCCAACTCTCCCTTCACCCCACCTACTCTTCACTCACAACCCCCAACCCTTTCTTCACAACCCCCCAACACTGTGAACCACACGTGCAGCTAACGATGCCCTCTCTATGTCTCCGCAGGAGAAGCTGTCCCACAATCGTCGGGAAAGGGCCCAGACTGGCGGAGGGGTGTCAGACATACGAATCCTCACAACCTTCGAGGAACAGGCCCTGGAGGTGACAGGGGTGGCCAAGGTCTGAACGGTCACCAACCCGGGGGGTTGGCGCGCACCGCAGAGGCGAGGATTCACCGGGTCCCATCCGGAGGATCTGTCAAACATGAGTTGTTATTGCCATACAGACTGACCCATTCCTCCCAGTGACCTCATGTCCATTCTGCCACAGGGCCTCCTGCCGGCAGCGCCGATCCATCCGGGGTGATTCCACCCCGTCCCCGCTTCCCACGGCACCACCTCAGAAGAGAGCTCCGAGAATGCGACCATTGATGCATCACAAATGTCATCCCCACCTTCCACCAGCACAGAGATATGCACCTTGGTGGGCAACGATAATGGTCAGGTTTCTGGGGCACATTTTGGTGAGAACCACACAGTTGCTGATGCACATCAGGTGGAGGCAGTAATGCTCAGGTGAGGCAGCAGTCCGAGGGCTGCTGGATCCCAGGACCCAACTGGGCCCGAGACAGTTGCTGAGCCTCTGGAGCAGGTTTACCCGGAGCTGATGGAGACGTTAGAGTTCGGCCAAGGCATTCAGAGGGAGATGGCAGCGACGCTCCAGCATGTCCATTGCCGATTGGAGAAATCCAAGAGGCTACGGGCACAGGAGGTAGCGCTGGCAATGTGTGCCACCGAGGCCAACACTACTAGGGTTGCGACCGCAGTGGAGAGCCTGGTGCACGCGTTGCAGTATGAGTGGAGGTGTCCAAGGCATGGCTCAGTCAGTGACGGCCATGGCTGAGGGCCTCAGTAGACTCTCCAACTCTCTGGGGAAGTGACCCAGTACCAGGCGGACCTTGCTGAGATGCTGAGGCACATGTCCCAGTCCCAGATGGGCATTGCCGAGGCGCTGCAGAGCATGTCCCAGTCACTGAGGAGCATCGCGAGGATGTTTGTTATTATACCATTGTTGTTTATGGGCACTTGTGTTAAATTGGTGACTGTTTCACCTATGCCATACAGCCCACACTTAGTATTGGTTCCCTGGGATATGACAAATAATGGAACCTGCTGAATCAAAAAGATAGTTGCTACAAGTCACATGACCACAGAGTTGGCCCTTTGTTCTAAGAGTTACTACCAGGAGGTACAAGAACAAAATAATTATTTCCTGATATGGTGGTATCTCATACCTCATTGCACAATCCCTTGTATCACGAAGGCAAGGTGACTCACACATTGAAAATTGTTATGCTTACAGAGCTGCTAATAGACTTGTATTGCACCTTGGACTGTCCAGGCTCATATCAGAAGGGAATCGAGGGACTTTGCTTGCATCTGATAAGCTCACCCTTCCAATGGAGTCAGAAGATCTGCCTAGATAATGGCATCCCAAGACCAGACCGTCAATATGGATGGTAACTCTTTCAGTAGCTAATGACTGGAACATTTACCACCCTGAAATCAAAGCCAGTTCCAGACCCTGGATCAAAATCCCCTTTGAAGCCATTGTGAAGAAAGACTGCTTTGAAATTTCTATTTGCCTTTGAGAACTCAGAAATCGTCAATCAGCTATTTTAACATCAACTGGGAAGGATTCCATCCACCCAGCTGAGCAAGCAGCTCCAAACGCATCCAAACCTGCCTCTGCTGGAGGACTTCCTATCATCGCCTGCAGAGACAACCCAATCTCCGTGTCCCTACTTCACCTCCGGTTTCCACACCAACTGCAAAGTGTAACCTACAATACTTCTGCCTTCAGCTAGCTGAAGTCAAACTCTTACATGAAAGAATTCCACATCGGACTCTGGAAGTTATGCAAACTAATATTAATTCCTCTGGTCCTTGTACTGTTGATATCCATAGTTGCAAAACTCAATTTTCCAACCCCCTGCCCCTTTGACGTGTGCATGCAGTGGAGTTGGAAGTTGCAAACACTCTTCTCCAGGATTTTGTACGTGAAATAAACTAACCTTCTGAGTTAATCATAATATGGGTTTGCTGCGAGTTATCAATGCACTGGGTCACACAAACCGAGGGTTTGGGAAAGTATGCCACCGCATGCTTTAAAAATAATTCAAAACGCCTCCTGCTTATTGTCAGGTGATAAGAGGAAATAAGTATAATTTGCTTGTCTCTCTCCTGTCCACAATAGTAATTGCACCTAAAAAATGCATTTACTGATTGTAAAGTGCTTTGGGACATCCTCAGGTTTTGGAAGGCACTATTTAAGTTCACAAATAAGTTGTATCATCACTCACTATGAAATATTTTAGGCAGCTATTCACACTTGGCTAAAAGTAGCTCAGGGAAGAACATCACTAGAATCTAGTGAACATTTGTATCTGAACTTAACCAATTGGAGGGCATCACTTCTGGTGTGAATTTATTTCTGGACCTATAAATTTTCTATTTGCAAAGATTCATAAGCACTTTGTAAATGCAAAGTTCATTTAACAGATTAATTTTCAATTTCAGTTGAAGTATTTGAGTAATATAATGAAATTGCATTATGAATTTGAAGAACAAATTCTCATTTTCATTGCGAAACATTAGATTTATCACCCTTCATACCAGCATTGCCCCATTAAATTAATGATCCAACAGTGCTATTACTAGATGACTATTTCCCTCAATGGTCAAATGATCATTTGCATTAACAAAATAAAATTAGCATGTTTTTCACTTTTCTTCATACGAGCTAGTAATGATCATTAACATTTAACATCTGACAAAGTTATTCAATTGTTGTCTCTATTTTTGAACACACTGGGAGTGAATTTCCTCATAGTTGCATCCATTCCATCACCATAACAGCAGCAGCAGGAGTGCAGTCCTTCCCCATGGGTGGAAACTGAGGCTGGAATTTTCCAGCTGCTCTTGCCGGCGGGGGGGGGGGGGGGGTTCTGGATCCGCCGATGGTGAACCCCTGCCGCGGGTACCCCGGCGACGGGGGAGAGCGCATAGGAAAGGAAACCCTGTTGACAGCTGGCCAGTGGCAGGCCTCCGCCACCAGGAAACATGCCACAGAGGTGTGTGGAAAATCCCGCCCTGGGTGTCCCGGCAAAATAGAGGCGCGCCCCACAGCAAATTCCTGGTTAAGAAGCTGTGCTCTTTCTGATTGCACTGTTTCTGCACTGGCAAATTCTATCAATTTCACTTCAAATGGACTGGAGAAAAGAGATTGTTTTAGGATGTTGAAATTAGATATGGAAGAGGAATGTAGGAAAGGGCAGGACAGTATTTGTCACCTGTTATAGTCCCACAGATATTTTGCTCCATTGGTTTCAATGTGTAAAACAACATATAGGAGAACAAAGCAATCACCCCCATTTAGTGCTATTTTCAGAGGTCAACTTCTACATTGCAAGTACGTGGTTGAATCTTTGTATTGTTTAGTTGCATCTCAAGGAGAACTTTTATTAGCCCTGTAGGGGCCTTGTTTGTATATAAGCATTTCTAAACATGTTTTGGGTCAGGTCTCATCGAACATAGAACATAGAACATTACAGCGCAGTACAGGCCCTTCGGCCCTCGATGTTGCGCCGACCTGTGAAACCACTCTAAAGCCCATCTACACTATTCCCTTATCATTCATATGTCTATCCAATGACCATTTGAATGCCCTTAGTGTTGGCGAGCCCACTACTGTTGCAGGCAGGGCGTTCCACGCCCTTACTACTCTCTGAATAAAGAACCTACCTCTGACATCTGTCCTATATCTATCTCCCCTCAATTTAAAGCTATGTCCCCTCGTGCTAGACATCACCATCCGAGGAAAAAGGCTCTCACTGTCCACCCTATCCAATCCTCTGATCATCTTGTATGCCTCAATTAAGTCACCTCTTAACCTTCTTCTCTTTAACGAAAACAGCCTCAAGTCCCTCAGCCTTTCCTCATAAAGATCTTCCCTCCATACCAGGCAACATTTTGGTAAATCTCCTCTGCACCCTTTCCAATGCTTCCACATCCTTCCTATAATGCGGCGATCAGAATTGCACGCAATACTCCAAATGCGGCCGCACCAGAGTTTTGTACAGCTGCAACATGACCTCATGGCTCCCAAGCTCAATCCCTCTACCAATAAAAGCTAACACACCATACACCTTCTTAACAACCCTCTCAACCTGGGTGGCAACTTTCAGGGATCTATGTACATGGACACCGAGATCTCGCTGCTCATCCACACTGCCAAGAATCTTACCATTAGCCCAGTACTCTGTCTAACCATCTAAACGGACCCATCTAAAGTACTCAAACTATCGCGTTTCCAGTCAATATTTGGAAAGTTAAAGTCCCCCATAACAACTACCCTGTTGCTTTCGCTCCGATCCAGAATCATCTTTGCAATCCTTTCCTCTACATCTCTGGAACTTTTTGGAGGCCTATAGAAAACCCCTAACAGGGTTTCCTGTTTCTAACCTCAGCCCATACTACCTCAGTAGATGAGTCCTCATCAAACATCCTTTCTGCCACCGTAATACTGTCCTTGACTAATAATGCCACCCCTCCCCCTCTTTTACAGCCGTCCCTGAGTTTACTGAAATATCTAAACCCCGGCACCTGCAACAGCCATTCCTGTCCCTGCTCTATCCATGTCTCTGAAATAGCCACAACATCGAAGTCCCATGAACCAACCCATGCCGCAAGTTCACTCACCTTATTCCGGATGCTCCTGGCATTGAAGAAGACACATTTCAAACCACCTTCCTGCCTGCCGGTACACTCCTGCAACTTTGAAACCTTACTCATGACCTCACCACTCTCAACCTCCTGTATACTGGAGCTACAATTCAGGTTCCCAAGCCCCTGCTGAACTAGTTTAAACCTTCCCGAAGAGCATTAGCAAATTTCCCCCCCAGGATATTGGTACCCCTCTGGTCCAGGTGTAGACTATCCTGTTTGTATAGGTCCCACCGACCCCAGAATGAGCCCCAATTATTCAGAAATCTGAAACCCTCCCTCCTGCACCATCCCTGATGAGTTCAATGATGAGTCAGAGTACAAGGAGGGAGATAGAGAACCCAGTGGTGTGGTGTAACGTCAAAAATCTCTCCCTCAATGTCAGCAAAGCTAAGGAGCTGGTCACTGACTTCAGGAAGTGTCTGCATTAATGGTGCTGAAATGGAGATAGTTGACAGCTTCAAATTCCTAGGTGTGTACATCACCAACAATCTGTCCTGGTCCACCCATGTCGATGCTACGACCAAGAAAGCACAACAGAGCCAATATTTCCTCTGGAAACTAAGGAAATTCTGCATGTCCACATTGACTCCCACCAATTTTTACAGATGCACCATAGAAAGCATCCTGTATGGCTGCTTCACAGCCTGGTATGGTAACTGCTCGCCCAAGACCTTAAGAAACTACAGAGAGTCGTGACCACAGCCCAGTCCATCACACAAACCGGCCTCCCATCCATTGACTCTGTCTGCACCTCACACTTCCTTGAGAAAGCCGTCAGTATAATCAAAGACCCCTCCCACCCCGGGATATTCTCTCTTCCAACCTCTTCCATTGGGCAGGAGATACAAAAATCTGAGAACACGCACCAACAGATTCAAAAACAGTTTCCTCCCCGCTGTTACCAGACTCCTGAATGCCCCTCTTATGGACTGATCTGATCTCTCCACACATCTTCTCTACTGAGTACTACTGCACTCCGTATACTTCACCCTCTGTCTGTGTCTATGTATTTACATTGTGCATTTATTGTATGTCCTATGTTTTTCATGTATGGAATGATCTGTCTAGACGGTACGCAGAACAATACTTTTCACTGTACCTCGGTACACGTGACAATAAATCAAATCCAAATCCAAATCCAAGTGAAGAGATGGGTTACCAAGGGTTAGTAGTTCAGTGAAGTTTTAAAAAAGTAGAAAAAAACTGTGCTGTTGTCTAGCGACCTGGGCCCAGAAACATATCAGGAGGCAAGGAAACACCAAAGAGTGGTCAGTTAGTACGTCTATACCAGATGGTGCAGACTGAAGCTCTAATCTCTCTAATAGAAACCCTGAAAGCCTGCTGGGGAACTGGGTTTATGTAACTCATGTGCTTGCTATGAAGTTGAAGTAATAGTGAGTTGAAGTTACAGCTTTTTGGGAAAGGTGCCAGCTGAAGAGAAGCATCTAGTGAATTTTCAGCAGTCCACTGGAAGAAAATTATTTGAAACTGAACTAACCCAGGCAATAAAACTTGGTGTTGAGATAGGTAAATCTTCACTCGGGTTTGTGTCGGTAAGGGCTGCTGGGATGTAAGCAATAGTGAGAGTTTCAATAATATTCTGGTATCTGTACTGAAATATTTCTAACCATTTTGTCAAGTATAATGTAGTTCATTTTTTTCTCAATAAATGATTTATTATTTGTTTTAACAGTATACTGGCAGACTTCCATTAATTTGTTCAGGAATAGATCTCCACGGATCTTAAAAAGAATCTTGGAACTTCCAAGCCAGGTTTCACTCTTGGGTCTGACTTGTCCAGTATTAAAATCAGCTGGGCTATTAACACTACCATCAATGGGTGTTAACTGCGTATCTCGCTCTCTCGCTGCCCCTCCACTAACTCCCAACGCCAGTCAGATAGCTTGTTGAAACTCATAGTCTAGTCAGCCAGATGAAAAATGACCTTTTTGCCAAGGTACCAAGGGAAGCAAACATCTTGCATGCCAGAAAGTGTCAATACACAGTGGAAATGAAACCTTCAGAAGGGAGTGATGGAAGTCAATTCCAAAATAGATTTCAGGAGGGATGTGGGTTATTATTGAGCAAAGGAAAGCATGCAGCAAATGGGAAGGGGGATGGGACTAAGTTGGGTCACTATTTCCAGGGCTGAAATGCCATGCTTGACTGGGTGCCTCGTGGTCAGTTGCACCTGAGCTTCACCAATTGGAAAGTATCATCGATGATCATAGAATCATAGAAACTCTACAGTCAGGAAGGAGGCCATTCGACCCATCCAGTCTGCACTGATCCTCTGAAAGAGCACTACCCAGGTCCACTCCCTGCCCACTCTGCTCTATCCTTGTAACATAACCTGCAATCTCTGGGCACTATGGGGCAATTTAGCATGGCCAATTCAGATAATCTAACCTGTACATCTTTGGATGATGTTCATTCATTTTCTGGATCGATTTACAAATATACAATTGGCAACGTCAAATAAATATTTTGTGAATGTGAAGCTTGGGTCACGTTTGTTTTCAGTGCCATTTAAAGTAATATTTAATACAGCATAATTACATTTATGAATTTCATTCTCATTGCAAAGTATTAGATTGCTATAAAATGTCATATTCCGTAAAATGCTACAATTCTGCAGAGTGTTGAAAGTTGGAAGTTTGCTCTTTTTAAATTATTCATTCGCAGCTCGACCAATTTTTAATAAAACTGTCATAATATTACAATGTTACAATGATAATGTGCCTTACAGTCTGCACTAATTTTCAGTATCACAGAATCACAACGTTTCAGTATTAGCATTAACATTTTTAAGTATTATGGTGCCTTATCGTCTGTACCTATTTACAACTTTGACATATTGGAATATTAGATTCCTATTTTCCTACGTGTCCTTGTTGATTAATACCAGAGAGAGACATGTTTGTCTCCGTGCCAGGAATCAAAGTTCTAGATGCAGAGCTTTTCAGTTACATATTTAGACAAGGAAACAATATTCTGGATCATTCATACGTTGCAGTTTGTTTAATGAGTTTGTTAGCAGGTTGATATTTCCTGGTCATTTAATACCACCACCGTACCTCCCCACCCGACTTACCATAATAATGGCATTCAATTATATACTTGGCTAAAGGTCATTTCATTATATCTCTTCTATACCTCTATACTTGTGTTACAGGAACTTACCTCATTCCACAGGTTTGATATCAGCATGTGAAAGTTCTGTAATAGACCTCGGGACACAATAAAAAACAGTAAAATTACAAAAGTTAAAATTACAGTTATCAAATGGATAGATTTATCGACCAGAAAATGACAAGTCACAAAATAACCACCATTCTGATGGCAATCATGCCAACCTCAAACCGGGACGTGGAGAATGAGGCTGATTTTTTGGACATCGTCCAGAATGATGTTGCCGGTGGATTGTGGATATGCCATTTTATACAAAGTGGAGCCATTAACATAAAGCAGATCCTCTTTTTTTGTATACTGTGCTAATTTAAAGCATTGTAATATTGTCAATATTGCCATAAAGTTATTGCAATATTGCTGTGTCAGTACCAGTGTTGGAAGGGAAGGGAAGGCCGTAGGCTTTTCATTCCTTTCTGCTTTCAAAGCAAGGTTCTCAGATAATGTCCCCATCCAGTATTCCCAGGCAGCGAATCAGGCTAAAGTAGTGTATTCATATCTCTGACTCACATTCCCTGGCAACATGACTTTCCCCATCGAAAGCACAAAGGGCAGGATCTCCCCTTGAAGAGACAGTTAGTGAGGGTTCAACTCGAGGCCCCTTTAGTTTATTTGTCTGCTCCATCGTGCCGCATCACAGAAGAATGGCTTATAAATTCCATCACTGGACAAGTCTGAGAATCCTCTTCCCTGGCAGGTTCCCAGAGTAACCCAGGAGAGAAGCAAATCTCAGAGAACGCTAACCATCTTAATCAAACACTGTTGTTGAAGTTCAGTAGCTTTATTTTTTTAAACTGACACGGACAAGAAAAGTTTATTTATTTGCCCTTTTCTGCGAATGATTTGTTCCTCCAGCCATCTCACTGCAGAGTTGGACTCCGTCATTTATTATTAGTGCAGAATTTGCTTCACATGTCAAAGTATAATGTGATCACTAATTTAAGCTCCGGTCTCAATCATGAGCATAGTTTCTTGTAAGAGTGCGCTACAATCAAAATTAAATATTCATTTGAGGACATTTTGAACTCTCTTCACAATGTCAGTTAGAGACTACCGGGAGTTTATCTTTTAAGGTTGGCCGGACTGGAAAAGAATGAAACGGTGTGTGGCAAAGAAAGAGAAAGTTTGTATTCATGTGATGCTTTTCACAACCTTAGGGTGCCCTGAAGTGTTTTACAGCCAATTAAGTGCTTTTGACATGAATTCATTGTTGTGATTTATAATGGTAAGAATGCCTGGGTGCAGAGGGCAAATCCATGCGTGATCAATGTGATATAGTTAAGAGACAGATTACACGTGAGGCCGATTTGGTGTGAAGCTCCAATTACGGCGATCCTTCTTCAGTGCAGCAAGCATTTCACAGGCCCTGCTGTCCCTCTATTTCCTAATTCACATTACTCATTCTACTCACCAGGGCGGATGAGAGGCCGAATCAAACCTCTGGAATTCAAACGCCGAGACAGCCCCACGCCTGGTCTACAGCTGGCTGGGATGCTTAAAAGCAAGATTCAAGGGGCTGGATTCTCCGGTCCCCGAGCCGTATGTTTCTTGGTGGCGTGCCATTCGCTGGCGGCGAGATTCTATACTACTGTTGTTTGTCAATCGGTTTCCCACTGAAGCCACCCTAGGCCGCTGGGAAACCCATGGGTGGGGTGTGCTGCTGGCGGGAAAAGTGAATCGCAACGGCTGGAGAATTCCAGCCCAGAGGAACAGAAGAGGCAGATAACTATGGTTTTGGTATGGTCTTATTGTCTCGCAGAAGGAACTATCCTTCACCTATTAGTCGACAGCCTTTCCCTGCTAGCTTGCTTATCCCTCTCATCCCAGTTCTTCCTGTACATTGTCTTCACCTGTTAATCAATATGTATTATTATACATGACTATTTGATACTTCCACTAACTTTATCAGGCCCCTTTAGTTTAGTTGCTGTCCTTCAGCTGCTCTTACCAAGGGAGTTTCCGCACTGTTCCGTTCCCTTACTATTGTCATTTTATTCTCAGCAACAAAATAGGTTTGATGGGCCAAATAACCATCAGAAACTATCACAGGATTTTCTGTTTTGCTGCCTCTGAATTGGTGAATTCAGCATCCCATCGGACTTGAATTTCCATCGACAAGCCTCAACGGGGAGGAAATTAAGAAGGCTGCGTTATTAGCAGCCTGTGCCACCAACTTTCTCGGTGTTGTCCTTCAGATCATTTCCCAATGGAAAAGAAATAAGGAAATGAAAAGATGGAGAAAATAAATGACACAAGAAAATAAAAGAAAAAATGTGTAATCAGATGGTATCTTTCAAGATATTCCAAAGTGCTCCACAGCTAAATAAGCAAAAGTCGCTTGGTAATAAATGCAGTCTTATCCAGTTATGCAGTGCACCCAGTTATAGTGTTATCCAGTTACGCAACGTCCCCAGTTGTAGTTTTAGCCAGTTACGGAGGGTTAGCCAGTTATATATTGCATTCAGTTATACAGTGCTGGCCTGTTACACAATGCTATCCAGATATGGGGTGTGATTCAGCAGACTAAAAGCTCAGTCCGCTGTCAGGCAGATTTAGTAGGCTGTTTCACGGCGGCTGCAGTGCCGGAAAGACCCCGCTATTTAATGCCACTTTGCCATTTTTTTGGCCTTGGGGAATTTTTGTCCCCTGAGGCTCCGCTTAGAATGATTTCCTGCTGGCGAGTTGATCTTGCCAGCAGGAACGGCTGTTCATAGATCAGGCGGCAATTTGATCTGCCGCCCCGATTTTCACCACCAACCCTTTCTGGACCCCCCACTTTATCGTCACCCCTTTCTTCCCAAATATGGCAAATCTCCTGGAAACACCCCCTCACCTCCCACTAATTGGCAAGCCCAAACCCTGGCACTTCCAGCCTGGCACCCTGGCAGTGCCAGAGTGGCAATGCCAGGGTGCCCAGGTGGCACACCCAGGGTGCTATGCTTGCAGTGCCAAAATGTCCAGGTGCCAGAGGAGTGCCAGGGTGCCACCCTACCCTGTCCCCAACCACCTGGGGGTCCCAAAGGCCTGAAAGATCTCCCAGGTGTCATTATGCCTGGTCCATGTTTTATTGTGGACCAGTACTAAACGGCACCCTGGCAAAGTCTCCCAGGCGCAGCCATTGAGTGCTGGGCACCGGGTGGATCTGTGGCCTGGGTATTTAAATGAGCATAGTGGCTCATTTAATATGTGGATCTGGATCTCGCCCTCACCCGTTACATCCAGCTTCGCGCTGGGCGCAACTTGGTCTTCTGAATACGTCCATGTAGTGCACCCAGTTATAGTGTTAGCCAGTTACCCAGTGTTAACCAGCTTTCACATCCCCTCCGTTCACTGCCAATTACAACTTGCCAGAATTACCTTTCGCAAGAATAGTTGATTATGCAAAATCTAGCAGTTGGTAAGAATTTTTTTGTCTGAATCTGCTGAATGAATAGTTCAACAGGCTGTGACAAACCAGCAAATCTAGTTTATATCCACTGTCTGTGCAAATGTTGTTCCAAGATTGGCAAACAATTGCTGTGCTCGTCAGAAATCCAGCTGTGTAATGATGTAGGCACTCTGTACTCGGTTAACTTCTTGAACACACAATGCATTAATGATACTGCTGCACTGACATCTACTTTTCAGGGCTTCTGCAAGTAAATCAATATGGAGACTTCACTTGAAAGCTTTTTTTTGTAACTCGTTCATGGAATGTGAAGGTCATTGGCAAGACCAGCATTTGTTGCTCATCCCTAATTGCCCTCATGAAGTGATGGCGAGCTATCATCTTGAACCGCTGCAGTCCATGTGGTGTAGGTACATCCACAGTGCTGTTAGGGAGGGAGCACCTGAATTATGGCCCAGTGATAATAAAGGAACAGCAATATATTTCCAAGTCGAGGTGTGCAGCTTGGAAGGGAATTTGCAGGCGATAATGTTCCCAGGTACCTGTTGCCCATGTCCTTCCAGAAGTCACAGGGTTTGAAGGTGCTGTTGAAGGAGTCTGGGTGAGTTGCTGCAGTGTATCGTGTATGTGGTACACACTGCTGCCACTGTGCGTCAGTGGTAGAAGGAGCGACTATTTAAGGTGGTGGATGGGATGCCAATCAAACGTTTTGCTTTGTCCTGTATTATGTTGAGCTTCTTGAGCCATCCAGGCAAGTGGTGATTATTCCATCCCACTCCTGTAGATAGTGGACCAGATTTAAGCGGACAACACATACCTGGGCAATTTTCCACATTGTTGGGTAGATGCCAGCGTTGCCGTTTGACTGGAAAACTTGGCCAGTTGCGTGGCTAGTTCTGGAGCACACATTTTCAGTACTACTGCCAAGATGCTTTCAGTACCCTTAGCTTTGCTGTATCCAAAGTCTTCGCCCGTTTCTTGACATCACATGGAGTGAATCGAATTGGCATGTGATGCTGGGGACCTCAGGAGGAGGCCAGGATGGATCATCTACTTGGCACTTCAGGCTGTAAATGGTTGGCAATGCTTCAGTTTTGTCTTTTACAGTGATATCCTGGGCTTGGGTTGGGGATGTTTGCGGTTAGTTAGTTTCTGTTAGTTGTTTAATTTTCCACCATCAGTTATGACTGAATGTGACAAGACTGCAGAGCTTAGATCTGATACATTGGTTTTGGGAACACTTAGCTCTGTCTATCTCATGCTGCTTTCTTTGTTTGGCATGCGTGTGCTCTAGCTTCACCAGGCTGGCACCTAATATTTCGGTATGCCTGGTGTTGCTCCTGGCATGCCCTCCTGCACCCTTCATTGAACTAAGGTTGATTCCCTGGATTGCTGTTGATGACCAGTCTTGAGCTGCTACATCTATCTGATCTATCCCATTTAGCATGGTGGTAGTGCCACGCAATACGATGGTGGTATATTCTTTGTGAAGATGGAACTTCACCTCCACAAGGACTGTCACCCCTAACAATGCTGTTATGGGCAAAGGCATGTGCAACATTAGATTGGTGAGGAAGACGTCAACTAGCTTTTTCCCTTTTGTTGGTTCCATCTCCACATGCCACATGCCCATTTTGGCAATTATGTCTTTCAGGGTCCAGCCAACTTGCACTGGTGCTAGCGTGCCACAGTGGTGACGGGCATTGACGTCTCTCACCCAGAGTTAGACATAGACATAGAATTTACAGTGCGGAAGGAGGCGATTCGGCCCATCGAGTCTGCACTAGCCCTTGGAAACAGCACCCCACTTAAGCCCACACCTCCACCCCATCCCCATAACCCAGCAACCCCTTCGGGCATGAAGGGCAATTTAGCATGGCCACTCCACCTAACCTGCACATCTTTGAACTGTGGGAGGAAACCAGAGCACCCGGCGGAAACCCAGGCAGACAAAAGGAGAACATGCAGACTCCATACAGACCAGTGATCCAAGCCGGGAATCGAATCTGGGAATCTGGAGCTGTGAAGCAACAGTGCTAACCACTGTGCTACCATGCCGCTCATTCTGTGCCCTTACCACACTCAGTGCTTTTCCAAGTGGTGTTCAACAGCTGAGTGAAGGAGAGTGGAAATCAGCAAGAGGTTTCCTTGCCCATGTTTGACCTGATACCATGAGACTTCATGGCATCCAGAGTCAATGTTGATGAGGATCACAGAGCAACTCCGAATATAAACAGCTGGACTTCTGCCCATGGCCAGGGATGGTGATGGTGGTGCCTGGAGTATTGACTGTAAGATGGGATTCAGTGACTATGACTATGTCAGGGCTGTTGCTTGGTTAGCTTGTGGAACAGCTCTCCAAATTTTGGCACAAGCTCCCAGATGTTAGGAGGGAAGAATTTGCAGGGCTGACTGGGCTGGGTGTGCCATTGTCATTTCTAGTGCTTAGACCAATGCTGGATGGTATGTCCAGTATTATTCCTTTCAACGTTAATGGGATGGTCCAGTAAAATGTCAACCACATTGTGTGGGTTTGGATAGGTCAGACTCAGGTCAGTAAGGCAATTCCCTTCCCTGAAAGCACTATCACAGGATCACAGAATTGTTACAGCACAGAAGGAGGCCATTTGGCCCATCATTCTGCATTCTTTCTCTAAATGAGCAATATGGCTTAGTGCCATCACCCCACCTTTTCACCAAATCCCCGCTCATTGTTTCTGTTCAAATAATCATCTAATGCTCCCTTAAAAGCCTTGATTGAAGCTGCCTCCACCACATTTCCAGGCAGTGCATTCGGACCCGAACCACTTGCTCTGCGATAATGCTTTTTCTCACATCAAATTTGCAACTTTTTCAAATCACTTTAAGTCTGTTCCCTCTCCTTCTCGATCCTTTTACGAGCAGAAACAGTTTCTCCCTATCTATTTTGTCCAGCCCCCTCATGATTTTGAACATCTCTGTCAAATCTCCTCTCAGCTTTATTCTCTCCAAGAAGAAGAGTCCCAAGCTCTCCAATCTTTCCTCACAATTGAAGTTTCCCATCCCCGGGACTATTCTTGTAAACCTCTTCTGAACTCTCTCCAATATGTTTACATCCATCCTATAGGGTAGCAGCCAAAACTGTACACAATATTCCAGCTGAGATCTAACTAGTGTCTTGTATAAGTTCAGCATAACCTCCTTGCTCTTGTACTCTGCACCCTTCTTAATAAAGCCCAGAGTACTATATACTTTATTAACTGCTCTCTCCACCTGTCCTGCCACCTTCAAGGACCTATGCACATAAACACCCAGGTCCCTCGGCTCCTGCATGAACCAACATGAAGCTAACGGGTTTCATGACAGTTTCTGATTGTTTGACAGTCATCGTTGTTGAGACTTGCGTTCAATTCCAGATTTATTGAATTTAAATTTGACCAGCTGCCATGGTGGGTTTTGAGCCAGTGTCCGCAGAGTATTAGCCTGGGCCTTTGGATTGCTAGTCCAGTGACATTACAACTACGCCATCATCGATGAGTCGGCAATTGATTCAGCTATGAAATGCAACAACTCCAGCAATCAATATCACTACACGCAACAATGAAAAATACAATGTTCCACCAGAGCAAACATATAAGGCACTGTGCCCTTTAAAGAGTCAGGTCAATATAATCTTCATGGAAATACACTCCAGGAAACTAAGTGCACTGGCCCATGCCTGATTAAAATGGTGTCATGTTGAAAAGAGATTTTATATTGATAAGCCAGCATAATCCTGAATGTTAAATCCTCTTTTAATTGCTCTCACAGGTGATGGAGCATCACCTAGCTAAATTTAAACCTCAGTAAACGGTGTGAGTCAGACTAATCTATAAAATCAGATGTAAAACACCTGTAAATCCTGATTAGCTTGGTACTGTTTTTATTTACTAAGTTTTTGGGGATCTTAACACGTGCAGATTTAAAGTCAAATGCACGTGAATGGGTGAGACCAAGCAGATCTAACAGAATCTGAGCAACAACTTGCAAGATTCGTGTCTGGGGATTTGTAGATTTATTAAATCTATTGACAACTTGGCTTTTTACAGAAACACTTACATTTTATAGATTTGCAAGTGAAAAGTCCAATAATGTTTTTCAGCTCAATGGAGTAACTCGCTCCCCCCCACGTGCCCCCCCCCCCCCCCCCCCCCCCCCCACCACCACCACCATTGTAATTTCCTGTTTCATATTTGCCTCAGATTAGACCTTAGGTCTGGGATATAAAAGGTTCTGGTACCGGAAATTCCCACCCAAGGTCAACGGAAATTTTGTCCATCCAACTACCTGTCCCGCCCACGATGATTCCTGCGGCGGGTAGGGCGAGAAGGTTTAGGTCCCATTGATTTTCCGTAGCACCTTTCACAACTTCAGGACGTCCGAAAGCATTTTACGGCCAATGACGTACTTATTGAGTTGAAGCCACGGTTGTAATGTAGGAAATGCAGCAGCCAATCTGTGTACAGTGAGCTCCCACATTCAGCACTGTGATAATGACCAGACCATCGATCGATGTTGACTAAGGGATAAATAGTGGCCAAGACATTGGGGAGAGATCTCCAAAATAGCGCCTTGGGATCTTTTAAGACCATTTGACAGATCAGGCAGGGCCTCGCTTTAACACTTCATCTGAAAGATGGTACCCCCGACAATGCAGCACTCTCTCTGTCCTACAAAGGGGTGCCAACTTAGGTTATGCGCACACATCGCCAGTGAGACTTGAAGTCGTGACTCAGCGGTGAGAGCACTGCAGCAAACACCTTTTAAGAGGAGTATAGATGATGATAGCTCATTAATAACATGCAACCGGTCCGAAAACGTTAATTGCCCAGCAAAGAACCTATGCGTGAAAATATTTGTTTTAACTGCAGGGTGAGAGGAACAGAGCTATTTAACGTCTTTGCAAGTTCTGTGGGAAATCTGGTTAGCTATTGAAAGTGATTGTTTACCTTTCTCCATCTTCCCATTTACACAGGCCAAGCATATTCTCATCTGTATGTAAACAATTTAAATTCTCCTGGCAGCAGAGATTAAATATGAGGCGCTCCCAATTGAAACAACAACTCTGGAATATGTGGCAGGTCACTGAACTGCCTCACGCATTCCTTTTTCATTTGCTGCATTGGTTACTGATTTATATCAAAAATGACAAGAAATTTGAAGCAAGCAGTCAACAATCTATGGACTGCCACCAGCATCATTATCAGCCACTTCAGGTAATATGAGGCACAAAGTGATCTTGTTATTCTCCCTGTCAATACTCAAAATGATCCTTTATTTCTCTCTCGGTTGTTTTCACCCCATGTTCCTGAGGAATGGATGAACAGCTGATCCCATTTATATTATGGCACCACCTCTGGAAAATGGGCTTCAGAAGTTATGGAAACAAAACTGGAAACGTTTAACCAAATGGTTGTCTTGAAGACAGTGCCCATCCAAACGCTAGTCTTCAATAGCCATGTAAGTAGCATAAGGATAGCAAGAGCAGGGCTGGGCTGATTGGGGACCAGAATGAGGATAGATATATGCATGGAGACAGAGGGCATGGCTGAGATGCTAAATGGGTACTTTCCAACAGTCTTTACGAAGGAAGAAGATACTGTCAAGTCATAGTCAAATCAAGTCCCCGAACAGGCGCCGGAATGTGGCGACTAGGGGCGTTTCACAGTGACTTCATTTGAAGCCTACTTGTGACAATAAGCGATTTTCATTTCATTTTCACATGGTAAAAGAGGAGGTAGTTGGGTTACCAATTTTATTGATAAGAGGTATTAGAAAGGCTGGCTGTCACCATGAATGACTGAGATGCATCTGAAGATCCTGAGGAAAGTAAGGGTGGAAATTGCAAAGGCATTGGCCATAATCTCCAATTTTCCTTAAATACAGGGCTTGCACTAGAGGACAGGAGTTTTGAAAATGTTTTGCACCCTTGTTCAAAAAAGGGGTTCAAGGCTAAAAAAGAGTAACTACAGTCCAATCACTTTAAACTCGGCAGTGTGAAAACCTTTAGAAACATTAATCCGGGACAGAATTAACAATCACTGTGGGTTAATCACTTCAGGAAAGTTAGTATGGATTTATTCAAGGCAAATCATGTTTAGCTAATTTGATTGAATCATTTGATGAAGCAACAGAGGCGAATGCGGCTGATGTGGTGTGCATGGACTTTCAAAAGACCTTTGATAAAGTGCCATATAAAAGGCTTGTCCGCATAAGATGAAGCCCATGAAGTGAGAGGGACAGTGGCAGCATGGGTAGAAATTAAGCTGACTGATAGGACGCAGAGTGTAGTGTGAACGTTTGTTTCTCACATCGGAGGAAAGTATATATTAGGGTTCCCCAGTGGTCGGTTTTCAGCCCACTGCTTTTCAAGGGCTGGTTTAACTCAGTGGGTTCGACAGCTGGTTTGTGATACAGAACAAGGCCAGCAGCCTTCAATTCCCGTACCAGCTTACCCGTATAGACCCTGGAATGTGGTGACTAGGGGCTTTTCACAGTAACTTCATACTTGTGACAATAAAAGGTTATTATTATTATTATTAATACATGTTGCTGACATGTATTGGAGAACAATTTTAAAGTTTGCAGGTGACACAAGATTTGGAAGCATGAAGAGGACAGTGACAGACTTCAAGAGGACTTACTGACTGATGGAGTGGATGGACATGTGACAGATTAAACTTAATGCAGGGAAGTGTGAAGTGATACATTTTAGTCAGGACAATGAGAAAAGGCAATATAAAATAAAGGGCAATAAGAGGGTTCAGACATACAGGGAACCTGGGAGAGTAAGTGTTCAAATCTGTGTAGGTGGCATTGCAGGTTGAGAAAGCAAGGAAATCATTATGAGCCTAAACTGGAATATCATGTCCAATTCTGGACTTTACACTTCAGGAAGGATGTGAAGGCTTTAGAGAGAAGGTAGAGAAGATGGTTTACAAAGATGGTTCCGAGGGTTAGAGACTTCAGTTACAAGGATAAACTGGAGAAAGTGTGGCAGTTCTCCTTGTGGTGGGGGTTTGACAGAAAATTTGCTAGAGTTGTTCAAAATCATGAGGGGTCCAGGCAGTGTAGTCAGGGAGAAACTGTTCCTGACGATGGAAAGGCCGAGAACCAGAGGACACCGGTTTGGCAAGAGAAGAAATGGCAACATGAGTAAAAG
Organism: Scyliorhinus torazame; assembly: GCF_047496885.1. Lineage (NCBI taxonomy): Eukaryota > Metazoa > Chordata > Chondrichthyes > Carcharhiniformes > Scyliorhinidae > Scyliorhinus > Scyliorhinus torazame. The sequence goes on from NC_092709.1 coordinate 320,585,935, forward strand.
CTTTCTTAGTCAGCGAGTGGTTAGGATCTCGTATGCACTGCCAGAGAGTGTGGTGGAGGCAGATTCAATTGTGGCTTGCAAAAGGGCATTGGATAAGCACCTGAAGAGAAAAAGAAATTGCCTGCTCAGGGAAGAAATGTAAGGGGAGTGGGATGTGCCAATTTGCTCCTAGAGAGAGCGAGCACAGATATGATGGACTAAACGGCCCATGTCTGTGCTGCAACTATTCTATGATTCTGCTTCTAAAGCCCCAGAAAATCAAATGAAAAATGAGTTGATATTAAAGCAATCGTTCCCTGGTACTTTGATGAAAATGCACCTCCCGAGAAGGCAGCGTTCCATATTCGGGCTGCACGGTAGCACAGTGGTTAGCGCTGTTGCTTCATAGCGCCAGGGTCCCAGGTTAGATTCCCGGCTTAGCTCACTGTCTATGTGGAGTCTGCACATTCTCCTGTGTGTGCGTGGGTTTCCTCCGGGTGCTCCGGTTTCCTCCCACAGTCCAAAGATGTGCAGGTTAGGTGGATTGGCCTTGCTAAATTGCCCTTAGTGTCCAAAAGATGGGGTGGGGAACTGAAGGAATGATGTACTGGTGGAGGTACTGTCCTTTGCATGAGACCACTGTCCCAGCTGCCCTCTCGAGTAGATGTTAAAGATCTGATGGCACTAGTTTGACGAGCAGGGGAGTTCTCCCCGGGATGCAATATCGATCCCTCAACCAAAATAATTTAAGCTAATGATCTGGTCATTATCACAAGAAGGGCAGTGCATTTATTGTTGCGAGAAGTTGGTAGCTTTCTGTCGAGTTATCCATTCATGGGCGACAGGGCCTTAGCATCGAAGACTGACATTTAAATGCAGAGCTGAGGGATTTCTGCATTGTTAAAGATGCCATCTATTTCAAGAAATATTAGACTGAAGCACGTTTGTCTGATCTGCTAGTTCATGTGCATATTAACTATTCATGTGAATGTTAACTGATGGAGCTGTGGGCTGATCAGTCTTTGGATACCAATGGACTTTATCCTAAGGTCTGAAAAGAAGTATTGAATGAGATAGTAGATGTGTTGGTGTAAATTTTCCAAAATTCCCTAGATTCTGAAAAGTTTCCTTGAGATTGGAAAGTAGCAATATGATCCCTCTCTTCATAAAGGCAGAGAGGCAGGAAACCAGAATCTGCAGGCCAGTTAGTTTGATGTTGGTCATGGGGAATGTTAGTATTGGTCATTAAAAAAGTTATAACTGGACACTTAAAAAAAACTCAAGGTAATTGGGAAGAGTCAGCATGATCTTATGAGAGTGACATCATGTTAATCAACTTATTGGAGTTCTTTGAAGGACTAACACCGATGGATAAAGGGAAGCCTGTAGATGTGCTGTACTTGGATTTTCAAAAGGCATTTGACAAGGTGCCACATCAAAGGTTATTGTGCAAAGTAAGAGCTCATGGTGTAGAGGGTGACATATTAGCTTGGATAGAAGATTAGCTGGCTGGCAAAAAATAGAGGGTATGCATAAATGGATATTTTTCTGATTGGCAGGATATGATCAGTGGTGTCCTGCAGCAGTCTGTGCTGGGCCTCAACATTTGACAATTTATATGAATGACTTAGATCAGGGGAGCGAAGGCATTGTAGCTAAATTTTCAGATGTCACAAAGATAGGGAAGAAAGTATGTTGTGCAGAGGGCATATGCAATTTGCATATGGACATAGGATTGGATTGGATTTATTTATTGTCATGCGTACCAAGGTACAGCGAAAAGTGTTGCTCTGCACCCAGTTCAGACAGATCATTCTGTACATGAAAAGAAAATACATAGGGCAAACAAAAAATACACAATAGACATAGGGATCGGGTGAAGCATGGAGTATAGTACTACTCAGTATAGAAGATGTGTGAAGAGATCAGATCAGTCTATGACAGGGTCATTTAGGAGTCTGGTAACAGCAGGGAACAAGCTGTTTTTGAATCTGTTAGTGCGTGTTCTCAGACTTTTGTATCTCCTGCCCGATGGAAGAAGTTGGAAGAGTGAGTAAGCCAAGTGGGAGGGGTCTTTGATTATGCTGCCTGCTTTCCCAAGGCAGAGTGAGGTGTAGATAGAGTCAATGGATGGGAGGCAGGTTCATGTGATGGACTGGGCTGTGTTTACGACTCTCTGAAGTTACTTACGGTCTTGGGCCGAGCAACTGCCATACCAGGCTGTGGTGTAGCCAGATAGGATGCTTTCTATGGTGCATCTGAAAAAGTTGGGAAGAATCAATGTGGACATGCCAAATTGTGGGTGCTGTTGTGCTTTCTTGGTCACAATGTTGATGTGGGTGGATCAGGACAGATTGTTGTTGATGTGCACACTTAGGAATCTGAAGCTGACAATCATCTCCACCTTGGCCCCGTTGATGCTGACAGGGGTGTGTACAGTACTTTGCTCCCTGAAGTCAATGAACAGCTCTTTAGTTTTCTGACATTGAGGGAGAGATTTTTGTAATTACACAACTCCACTAGGTTCTCTGTCTCCCTCCTGTACTCTGACTCATCGTTGTTCGAGATCCGACCTGTTACGGTCGTGTCGTCAGCAAACCTGTAGATGGAATTGGAGCCAAATTTTGCCACACAATCGTGCATGTACAGGGAGTATAGCATGGGGCTAAGTACGCAGCCTTGCAGGGCCCAGCTTTGAGGACTATCATGAAGGAGGTTTTGTTGTTTATCTTTACTAATTGTGGTCTTTGGGTCAAAAGGTCAAGGATCCAGTTGCAGAGTGAGGAGCCAAGTCCTAGGTTTTGGAGCTTTGATATGAGCTTGGCTGGGATTATGGTGTTGAAGGAGGAGCTGTAGTCAATAAATAGGTGTCTGATGTAGGAGTTATAGAATCATAGAGTCTATGGCACGGAGACAGGCTCTTCGGCCCAAAATGGTCCATGCCAACCAAAAAGCCATCTAAGCTAACCCCATTTGCCTGCATTTGGCCCATGTCCCTCGAAACCTTTTTATCCATGTATCTGTCCAAATGCCTTTTAAATGTTGTAAATGTCCCTGCCTCAACCACTTCCTCCAGCAGCTCATTCCACATACCTACCACCCTCTGTGTAAAAAAGCTGTTCCTCAGGTTCCCTTAGTCCAAAGATGTGCAGGTTAGGTGGATTGGCCATGGTAAATTGCTCTTAGTGTCCAAAATTGCCCTTAGTGTTGGGTGGGGTTACTGGGTTATGGGGATAGGGTGGAGGTGTTGACCTTCGGTAGGGTGCTCTTTCCAAGAGCTGGTGCAGACTCGATGGGCCGAATGGCCTCCTTCTGCACTGTAAATTCTATGAAATCCTATGAAATTCATTTGCCTCTTAACTTATTCTTGTCCTTTGTTGTCGAGATGCTCCAGGGATGAGTGTAGGGCCAGGGAGATAGTGTCTGCCGTGGACCGGTTCTGGCGGTATGCGAATTGTAGTGGACCTAGGCATTATGGAGGTGATGTGCGTCATGATCAACCTCTCGAAGCACTTCATTACAGTCGATGTCAAGGCCACCGGACGATAGTTGTTGAGGCACTTTGCCTGGTTCTTCTTTGGCACCGGTATGATGGTGGTCTTCTTGAAGCAGGTGAGGACCTCGGAACAGAGTAGGGAGAGGTTGAAGATGGCCGCGAACACATCTGCCAGCTGGTCTGCCCAGGATCTGAGTGCACGGTCAGGGACCCCATCAGGACCCATTGCCTTCCGAGGGTTCACCTTCAAGACAGCCGATCTGACTTCGAAAGCTGTGACGGTGGTTATGTGTGTGTCGGGGGCTGCTGAGGCAATTGATAGCAGTTTGATTGTTTCCTTCTCGAACCGAGCATAGAATGCATTGAGTTCAACAGGGAGGTGTGCCCTGTTGCCGGAGATTCTGCTTGGCTTTGCTTTGTAGCCCATTATGTTGTTTAAGCCCTGTCACAATCGAAGAGAGTCCATGGTGTTAGTCTGTGACTCTAGCTTATGGTATTGTCTCTTGGCATTCCTGATGGCTTTGCGGAGGTCGCACCTGGATTTCTTGTATAAGTCAGGGTCGCCTGACTTGAACGCCTCAGACCTGGCCTTCAGTAGGGACTCAATCTCCCGAGTAAGCCATGGTTTCCAGTTGGGCAACGTCCGTACTACTTTCTTTGGCACGGAATCATCTACACATTTGCTGCTAAAGTCTGTGATGGTGGTGGCATACTCATTTAGGTTAATCGCTGAGTTCTTAAATATGGACCAATCCACTGACTCCAAGCAGTCACGTCGGAGCTCTTCTGTTGCCTCGGACCAGCACTGCACAACCTTCGTAACTGGATTCTCCCGCTTAAGTTTCTGCTTGCCTGTCGGGAGAAGGTGCACCATCTTATGGTCTGATTTTCCGAATTGCCATCTGGGGATGGATCAGTAGGCACCCTTGATTTTTACTGTAGCAGTCGTCAAGAGTGTTGGTGTCCCTGGTGGGACAGGAGATGTGTTGGTGGAATTTTTTTGACAGCACACTCTTCAGGTTGGCCTGGTTGAAGTCCCCGGCCGATGAACAAGGCCTCCGGGTATTCTGTTTCATTGCTATTTATAGTTGTGTACAATTCGCCAAGTGCCTTCTTCACTTCCATCTGGGGTGGGATGTAGTCCGTTGTGAAGATAGCTGAAGTGAACTCCCGTGGAAGGTAGTACGGGCTGCACTTCACAGTCAAGTAATCCAGGTTTGGGGAGCAGTAGGTTGTATGACACAATCCAGTGAGGGTTGAGTGATTGGCAAAAATCTGGCAGATGGAGTATCATGTGGAAAAGTGTGAATTTGTTCAATTTGGCAAGAAGACTAATAAAGCAGATTAGTAAACAGAAAATGACTGCAGAATTCCGAGGTACAGAGAAATCTAGTACATGAGTCACAAAAAGTCAGTATGCAGATACAGCAAGTTATCAAGAAGGCTATTGAAATGCTATCCTTTATCACAACATGAATTGAACATGAATGCAAGGATGTTATGTTTCTGTTGTACAGAACATTGATGAAATATTGTGTTCAGCTTTGGTCTCCTTATACAAGGAAGGATGTAAATGCGTTGGTGGTGGTTCAGAGGAGGTTTACAAGATTGATGCCTGGAAGTAGCGGATAGTCTTTATGAGGATAGGTTGGACAGGCTAGGCTTGTTTCCACTGGAGTTTAGAAGTGTGAGGTGTGACTTAATTGAAGTATATAAGATCCTGAATGGTCTTGACGAGGTGGATGTGAAAAGGATGTTTCCTCTTGTGGGTGAGTCCAGAACTAGGGGGCACTGTTTAAAATTCGGGGTCACCTTTTCAGGACAAAGATGAGAAGACTTTTCTTTCTCTCAGAGAAAAGTGTGAAGTTGTTCACTCTCCCTCAGAAGGCGTTGGAAGCCGGGTTATTGAATACTTTTGAGGTGGAGGTAGATAGATTCCTGTTAGGCAAGGGAGTTATGGGGGTTGATGGGAATGTGGAACTCGAAACACAAACGGATCAGCCATGATCTTACTGAATGGCGAAGCAGGCTTGAGGGGCTGAATGGCCAACTCCTATTCCTATTTTGTATGTTCGTAACTATTCATGTGAATGTTAACTATTCATGTGAATGTTAACTATTCATGTGGATGGCACTATTCAGAGAAATGAATTGAATGTTGGTGCACTAGACACTAACATTGGTACAAACTGGTTATTCGCCTCATTGCTGTTCGTAAGGGTGCAATTTAACCAAAATATAACAGAGTTCCCTTCTGGGCGGAATTAACGGGATTCATTCCTGGCGCTTGTGCCTCCAGGTAAGAGCCCACTATCGATTGGCACTCTGCTTGTTTTTGTGTCCCGGCCCCCCCCACCCCCCCCACCCCACCCCCCCCCACCCCCCCCCCACCCCACCCCCCCCCCCCACCCCCCCCCACCCCCCACCCCCCCACCCCACCCCACCCCCCCCACCCCACCCCCCCCCCCACCCCACCCCACCCCACCCCACCCCACCCCCCCCCACCCCACCCAATTTAGGGAAGCCTGGGGGAGCCTGGGGGAGGCCTCTCCCAGCATCTACCGGCCGTGTCATAACCCCATTCGGGCACAACACGACTGGTCGATCGCGTCCAAGATCTTTAGAATGGAGGGTGTTGAATGGAAAATGCAATAAAAAGGTTTCAGAGAAAAGTGATTCCATGATTTTTGGTCATTGGGGACTAAAATATGATGAAAGGCAAAAAGGACTAAAGATCTTTTTACTGCTGAATAAAGACTGTTGGGATGATGCCTAAAGTACAAAAGAAATGGGAAACAGAAACCTTTTCATCCGTTTACGTTTATTAGTCTGTGTCCAGAAATGGTAAAAGTGCGAAGCCAGTCTTACCAGTTTCAGAACATGAATCAACTCAGAATGAATGCTATCTGTGTCTTACAGATTAGAAATGATGAGAAATTGTTAATATGGGCTGCATGTTACAAGGTGAATAAATGTGAGGCTATCAGTTCTCACTGTTATAACTGGGTAAGTCGAACAGTAATTGCTGGAAAGTATTTTCAAAATCTCTAAGGGAAGCTTTTTTTCTATTAGGAAGCAATTTAGCATGGCCAATCCACCTACCCTGCACATTTTGGGGTGTGAGGGTGAGACCCACACAGCCACGGGGAGAATGTGCAAACTCCACATGGACAGTGACCCAGGGCCAGGATCGAACCCGGGTCCTTGGCGCTGTGAGGCAGCAGTGCTAACCACTGCAGGGCCATGTACATTTTTAATATCTGGAGGAGGCAGGACCAATCTGCAATTTCCTGCAACCTTCTTGGTCACACCCCCTACATTTAAGTCAAGATCATTAGCACATACCCCAAAAAGCAGGGGGCATAGTAACATAATAATAAGCTTTTTTGTCACAAGTAGGCTTACATTAACATGGCAATGAAGTTACTGTGAAAATCCCCCAGTCGCCACATTCCGGCGCCTATTCGGGTACACGGAGGGAGAATTCAGAATGTCCAATTCACCTAACAGCACGTCTTTCGGGACTTGTGGGAGGAAACCGGAGCACCCGGAGGAAACCAACGCAGACAGAGGGAGAACGTTCAGATTCTGCACAGTGACCCAAGCCAGGAATCGAACCTGGGACCCTGGAGCTGTGAAGCAACTGTGCTAACCATTGTGCTACCGTACCTCCCAGAGATGTAGAAGAAGTGAGGGACCCTGGAGTAAATGTCCGCAGAGCCCTGAAGGGAGCAGTACAGGTCGATAAGCTGGCTAAGATGGCAGGCGGAATACTTTATTAGTTGAGGTATAGAATATAACAGGGAGGTTATGCTGAAGGTATAGAAAACACTGAGCCCTGTGTGCAGTTCTGGTCACCTCATTGCAGAAAGGATGTAATTGCAGTTCGAGAGGGTACAGAGGAGATTTATGAGGATGTTGCCAGGACTGGAAAATCACAGCTATGAGGAAAGATTGGATAGGCTGGGGTTGTACTCCTTTTTAATAATCTTTTTTGTTGTCACAAGTAGGCTTGTAGCAATGAAGTTACTATGAAAATCCTCTAGTCGCCACCGGTTCTTGGAAAGAGCACCCCACTTAAGCCCACACCACCAACCCTACCCCCATAACCCAGCAACCCAACCTAACCTAAGGGCAATTTACCACAGCCAATCTACCTAACCTGCACATCTATGGACTGTGGGAGGAAACCCACGCAGACACGGGGAGAACATTGAGATTCCGCACAGACAGTGACCCAAGCTGGGAATCGAACCTGGGACCCTGGCACTGTGAGCCCTGTGGAACCCCACTGGAAACAGCGTTCCAGTCGCAAAAACACCCCTTACCTTTGTTCCCTACCACTGGGCCAATTTTGCATCCAGCTTGCTACATTCCCCTGGATCCCATGAACTTCCCTTTTTTCAATCAGTCTGCCATGTGGAACCTTGTCAATACCTTCTTAAAACCCATGTAAACTACATCAACGTCACTACCTTCATCAATCCTCCTTGTTACCAACTGAAAAAATTCAAGTGAGTCAGACATGAGCTGTAGTAACATGCAACCCATATTAACAATTTTTCATCATTTTTAATCTGTTTGACACATATAGCATTAATACCTAGTTGATTGCTGCTTCTGAAGCTGCCAAAACTATCTTAGCACTGTTACCATTTCCAGGCACAAACAAATATTCACATGGAGGAGAGATGCTGCACATTGCAGGAAGATATCGATGAACAGCTCACGTGGGCAGAAAACGGGCAAATGAAATACAGCAGCCCAGAGGAGTGTGAGGTGATGCATTTGGAGAGGTCAGACAAGGCAAAGGAATAGACAATAAATGGGTGGGATATTGAGAATCATAGAATTTACAGTGAAGAAGGCCATTCAGCCCATCGAGTCTGCACCCGTTCTTGGAAAGAGCACCCCACTTAAGCCCACACCTCCAACCCTACCCCCATAACCCAGCAACCCAACCTAACCTAAGGGCAATTTACCACAGCCAATCTACCTAACGTGCACATCTTTGGACTGTGGGAGGAAACCCACGCAGACACTGGGAGAACGTTCAGATTCTGCACAGACAGCGAACCAAGCCGGGACTCGAACCTGGGACCCTGGACCTGTGAAGCAACTGTGCTAACCATTGTGCTACCGTGCCTCCCAAAGATGTAGAAGAAGTGAGGGACCCTGGAGTAAATGTCCACAGAGCGCTGAAGGGAGCAATACAGGTCGATAAGCTGGTTAAGGTGGCAGGCGGAATACTTTATTAGTTGAGGTGTAGAATATAAGAATAGGGAGGTTATGCTGAAGGTATAAAAAACACTGAGCCCTGTGTGCAGTTCTGGTCACCTCATTGCAGAAAGGATGTAATTGCAGTTCGAGAGGGTACAGAGGAGATTTATGAGGATGTTGCCAGGACTGGAAAATCACAGCTATGAGGAAAGATTGGATTGGCTGGAGTTGTACTCCTTTTTAATAATCTTTATTGTTGTCACAAGTAGGCTTGTATTAATACTGCAATGAAGTTACTGTGAAAATCCCCTCGTCGCCACATTCGGGAGCTTTTCCGGGTACACGGACAGAAACTTCAGAATCATAGAATGTCCAATTCATCCAACAGCACGTCTTTTGGGACTTGTGGGGGGAACCGGAACATCTGGAGGACACCCACGCAGACACAGGGAGAACGTACAGACTCCGCACGGACAGTGACCCAAGTGGGAATCGAACCCGGGACCCTGGCACTGTGAAGCAACAGTGCTAAGCACTGGGCTGCCGTGCCGCCCTCCTTGGAATAGAGGAGGCTGATGGGAGAATAGATTGAGGTGTACAAAATTGTGAGAAGCCTGGATGGAGTGGATGGGAAGGGCTGGTTTACTTTAGCAGAGAGCGTAGTGCCGGGGAGGCTTTGATTTAAAGTGGTTGGTAAAATGATTGGAGGGGAAATGAGAAAACATTTTTCATCCAGAGGAAACTCACTGTCTGAAAGGACAGCATAGGCAGAAACTCTCTGTGGTAATAGAGGTATTACGGTGCCTGGTATGCTGGAGCACCATTGGTGGAAACTGTATGCTTTCTATTGGTTAAGTTGTATGGTAGCTCCGCCCTGCTAGGCGGGGTATAAGAGCCCGTGCCGCCCCAGCAGCCTTCATTCAGTACCTGAGCTGCTGGGGGAAACATCTAGCTTATTAAATCCTTCAGTTGGACTCCAACCTCGCTTTAGTGGTCATTGATCGTGCATCAATTTAATAAGCTAGTTTTTTTTTTAAAAAGGATGGAGCGCCGAATCAAGCCAGAGTGTCTGCAACTCAGCCTCCATGCGGCGAACTCAGCGGCAATCTTCAAGCACTGGCTGACGTGCTTTAAAGGGTGTCTCGGGACGGCTGAAAACACACTCACGGGAGAACAGAAGATGCAAGTCCTGCACTCAAAGGTGAGCCCGGAGATTTACACCCTCATCGAGGACGCGGAAGACTTCGATGCAGCAATAGAGCTGCTAAAAGAACATTATATTCGCCCGGTAAACTAGGTCTACGCCAGGCACCTGCCAGCCACGAGGCAACAAACCCCTGGGGAATCACTGGAAGAATTCTACCATGCACTCCTGGCGTTGGGGAGAAATTGCAGCTGCCCGCAAGTTTCGGCGAGCGAACACAGGGAACTCTTGGTCCGGGACGCTTTTGTGGCAGGTATGCTATCCTCACAAATCCACCAGCGACTGCTAGAAAAAGACACTCTAGGTCTCAAGGAGACACGGGCCCTTGCAGGCTCCCTGGACGTGGCCTCCAGAAACGCCCGCGCTTACGTTCCCGACCGCGTGGCAGCCTCACGGACAGCGTGGAACCCCTCAGCAGCCGACCCCGAGACATCACCCATCCCCCAACAAGCCTGTGCTGCAAGGCAGCCTGGCAACCCCAGGGTGCTCCGCTGCTACTTTTGCAGGCAGGCCAAGCACCCCTGCCAGCGCTGCCTGGCCCGCGCATCCACCTGCAAGAGATGTGGGGTATGCCAGGCCCGTGCGGTTGCCGCGGACTCCGGCGGTGAATGCGGACTGCCACCACAAACCTCTCCACGGTCCACGTGCGGCCAGCGGTCGCCGTCATCTTCCTACTCCAGGGCCACGTGCGGCCCCGGGCGCTGCCATCTTGTCCCGCGGACGCTACGTTAGAGGGGTGGGCGCCGCCATTTTGTGCACCCCCAGCCATGTGCAACCAATGGGAGCCGCCATCTTGGATGAACCCCCAGGACCCCAGCTCGGCTGACCACACACTGCCCGAAGAGAACACTCAACTGCTGCGATTAGCCTCGGTGACTCTGGATCAGTCCCGGCCTCAAATACTCTCAACTGCTACAACGACTGTAATTATCAACAGGCACGAGACGTCCTGCCTAATCGACTCTGGGAGCACGGAGAGCTTCATACACCCCAACACGCAAAGGTGCTGGTCTCTCCTCGTCCACCCCGTTAATCAAAAAATCTCCCTGGCCTCCAGTTCCCACTCAGTAGAGATAAAGGGGTTTTGTGTAGCAAACCTCACAGTCCAGGGAAGGGAGTTCAAAAATTTCCATCTCTACATCCTTCCCCACCTCTGCGCGGCCACACTCCTAGGTTTAGACTTACAGTGTAACCTCCAAAGTCTAACCTTCAAATTCGGAGGCCCTATACCCCCCCTCACTGTCTGCAGTCTCGCGACCTTCAAGGTCGACCCGCCTTCCCTGTTTGCGAACCTCACCTCGGATTGCAAACCCGTCGCCACCAGGAGCAGACGGTACACTGCCCAGGACCGGATCTTTATTAGGTCAGAGGTCCAAAGGCTACTGAGGGAAGGAGTCATTGAAGCCAGCAACAGTCCCTGGAGAGCTCAAGTAGTGGTGGTAAAGACCGGGGAGAAGCATAGGATGGTCATCAACTACAGTCAGACCATCAACAGGTTTACGCAGCTGGACGCATACCCTCTTCCCCCGCATATCTGACCTGGTAAACAGGATCGCGCAATACAAGGTCTTCTCCACGGTGGATCTTAAGTCCCCCTACCACCAGCTCCCCATCCGCACGAGTGACCGCAAGTACACTGCCTTCGAGGCAGATGGGCGGCTCTACCACATCTTAAGGGTTCCCTTCGGTGTCACCAACGGGGTCTCGGTCTTCCAGCGCGAGATGGACTGAATGGTTGACCGGTACGGCTTACGGGCAACATTCCCGTATCTCGATAATGTCACCATCTGCGGCCACGACCAGCAGGACCATGACACCAACCTCTGAAAATTCCTCCAGACCGCAAAAATCCTTAACTTTACATACAACAAGGATAAATGCGTTTTTAGCACCGACCGCCTACCCATCCTTGGCTACGTAGTGCGAAATGGAGTTATAGGCCCAGACCCTGAACGCATGCGCCCCCTTATGGAGTTCCCCCTCCCTCACTGCTCCAAGGCCCTGAAGCGATGCCAAGGGTTTTTCGGTTACTACGCCCAGTGGGTCCCCAACTATGCGGACAAGGCCCGTCCCCTGATCCAATCCACAGCTTTTCCCCTGTCAATAGAGGCCTTCAGCCGCATCAAAACAGACATTGCAAAGGCCACGATGCACGCCATCGACGAGTCCCTCCCCTTCCAGGTCGTGAGCGACGCGTCTGACGTAGCTCTGGCGGCCACCCTCAACCAAGCGGGCAGACCCGTGGCCTTCTTCTCACGTACCCTCCATGCTTCCGAAATCCGCCACTCCTCAGTCGAAAAGGAGGCCCAGGCCATAGCAGAAGCTGTGCAACATTGGAGGCATTCCTGGCCGGCAAGAGATTCACTCTCCTCACTGACCAACGGTTTGTTGCTTTCATGTTCGATAATGCACAGCGGGGCAAGATAAAAAACAACAAGATTTTGCGGTGGAGGATCGAACTCTCCACCTACAACTACAAGATATTTTATCGTCCCGGGAAGCTAAATGAGCCTCCTGACGTCCTGTCCCGCGGCACATGTGCCACCGCACAAGTGAACCGCCTCCGAGCCCTCCACGAGGACCTCTGCCACCCTGGGGTCACTAGCTTTTTCCATTTTGTCAAGACCCGCAAACTGCCCTACTCCATCGAGGAGGTCAGGACAGCCACCAGGGACTGCCAAATCTGCGCGGAGTGCAAAATGCACTTCTACTGGCCAGAGAAAGCGCACCTGATAAAGGCTTCCCGTCCTTTTGAACGCCTCAGCGTGGACTTCAAAGGCCCCCTCCCCTCCACCGACCACAACGCGTACTTCCTGAACGTGATTGACGAGTACTCCCAGTTCCCATTCGCCATCCCCTGCTCCGACATGACCGCAGCCACCATCGTCAAGGCCCTCCTTGCACTGTTTGGGTTCCCCGCTTACATACACAGTGATAGGGTGCCCTCCTTTATGAGCGACGAACTGCGTCAATTCCTGCTCAGCAAGGGCATCGCCTTGAGCAGGACGAACAGTTACAACCCCCGGGGTAATGGACAGGTCGAGAGGGAGAACGGAACGGTCTGGAAGACCATCCTACTGGCCCTACGGTCCAGGGATCTCCCAGTCTCCCGCTGGCAGGAAGTCCTCCCGGATGCCCTCCACTCCATCCGGTCATTGCTTTGTACCACCACCAATCAGTCACATCACAAACGTCTCCTTGTCTTCCCCAGAATGTCCTCCCTTGGGACCGCGCTCCCGACCTGGCTGGCAGCACCCAGACCCATCCTGCTCCGAAAACACGTGCGGGCGCACAAGTCGGACCCGTTGGTCGAGAGGGTCCATCTTCTCCACGCTAACCCCCAGTATGCCTATGTGGTGTACCCCGACGGCCGACAAGATACGGTTTCCATACGAGACCTGCCGCCCGCCGGAGCCCCACGTACACCCCAGCCACCAGTCCCACCCTCCCTCCCACCAGTGCACCTTACAGGAGGATCGGTCCTTCCGCCGGCCCCGTCTAGGCACCGCAGGAGCTCCCTTCCCAGGTCAACCGTTTTCCCCACCAGCGCTGCCTAGGGGTGCCGAAGCTGCCATGGAGATCGAAGCCACGCTCCTGGAGTCACAGACGCCCGAGCCTCCACCGGAGTCACCACCGAGGCTCCGACGATCACAGAGGACGACCAGGGCCCCCGATCGACTGATTGCTTCATTTTAAATTGTAAACTGTAACTTTAAATCATTAATTGTAAATAGTCATTAGAATTGTAAATAGTTACAAAACGCTGTACGGAGGTATTACGGTACCTCCATAACTAATTCTACCACGTTGCCATGTTTGTAGTATCAGGCCACCACCCCCGCCGGACTCTTTTTTAACAGGGGGTGAATGTGGTCGTAGAGGTATTACGGTACCTGGTATGCTGGAGCACCATTGGTGGAAACTGTATGTTTTCTATTGGTTAAGATGTATGATAGCTCCGCCCTGCTAGGCGGGGTATAAGAGCCCGTGCCGCCCCAGCAGCCTTCATTCTGTACCTGAGCTGCTGGGGGAAACATCTCGCTTATTAAAGCCTTCAGTTGGACTACAACCTTGCTTTAGTGGTCATTGATCGTGCATCACTCTCAACTCATTTAAAAGGAGTCTGCATCTGCACCTGAAGTGCAGTAACCCGCAGGGCTTCAGACCCAATGCTGCAAAATAGGGTTAGGCTGGAGGACTCATTTTTCAGCAGGCACAGACGCGGAGGACAGAGTGGGTTCCTTCTGTGCTGCAAACGTTTCTACATTTCCTAAAATCTGAAAGGGAAGAACATGGGGAGAGTTAGGGTGTGTGACAGTACGTGCATTGCTCCTTTGGACATGATGGGCCAAATGGCCTTAATCCATAGTGTAAAGATTCTGGATGAGATTCTCTGGCTTCCCTGCAGCATGTTTCACGGCAGCAGGAGGCGGCCTGCGTTTGCCTGTGGTGGGATCTTCTGGTCCTGCCGCATGGGATTTCCCATTAAATCAACCGTTGGCTGCCACCCTCCATGGCCACTCAGTCTCTGAACTGACGGTACACCCACAATGCTGTTAGAGAGGGAATTCCAGGATTTTGACCCAGCGACAGTGAAGGAACGGCGATATATTTCTAAATCAGGATGGTGAGTGAATTGGAGGGGAATTTCCAGGTAGTGGCGTTCCATGTATCTGCTGCCCTTGTCCTTCTAGGTGGTAGAGGTTATGTGTTTGGAAGTGCTGGCTCCGTAGCCTTATGAGTTCCTGCAGTGAATCTTTGTCGATGGTACACACGGCTGCTACTGTGCACCGAGGGGAAGGATTGAATGTTTGCGGATAGGGTAACAATCATTTTTGTAAAATTAATGTGGTAAACCACTGTTGCACCTATATTAGGTGATGTAAAGTAGGACCCGTACTACAGGTTCGCCGGTTGTCCCTGCCTGCTGGCTCCGCCCAGTAGGCGGAGTATAAATATGCGTGTCCTCCATTCAGCAGCAATTCCGCCAGCTGCTGTGGGAGGCCACACATCTTAGAGCAATAAAGCCTCAGTTATATCGAACTCTAGTCTTCGTTCAATTGATCGTTCATCAACTAATTTACGAGATGTGGGTGTCACTGGCTGGGTCAGCATTTATTAGCCATCCCTAGCTTCCCTTTAGAAGGTGGTGGCGAGCTGCCTTCTTGAACTGCTGCAGTCCTGGAGGTGTAGGTACACCCCTGTGCTGTTAGGGAGGGAGTTCCAGGATTTTGACCCAGCAACAGCAAAGGAACGGCGATATATTTCCAAGTCAGGGTGGTAAGTGGCTTGGAGGGAAACCTCCAGTGGTGGGGTTGCCAGGTATCTGCTGCTCGTCCTTCCAGATGGCAGCGGTAATGGATTTGGAAGGTGTTGTCCAAGGAACCGTTGTCAGTTACTGCGGTGCATCGTGTAGATGGTACACACAGCTGCCATTGTTCATCGGTGGTGGAGCCTTTGAATGTTTGTGGAGGTAAAAATCAGTCCCTCATGGATTGCGGCTCCCTGGCTGAAGGGAGAGGTAATTTATCCCCGGAAAACTCCACGGTTGAAATACAATTCCAAGGAGAAAAATGCTCAGAAAGTGGTAAGAATGTGGTTGGGTTCAATAGCTTAGGTGCATTAAGCAGAATGCTAAATAAATGCATAATGGAGAGAGAAATAGAAGGACAGGGTTACAGAAAGTAAATCAAGTGGAAGATAGCCCGTGTGGAGCATAAACACCAGGCTCCAGTTGGGTCAAATACCGTTGTTTCTGTGCTGTTAAATCCTATGTAACAGGGCTGACTGATCTTTAAGTCTTAATTCCCCCTTGTGGTATACTTTACAGATCTCCCGGCTGTAGTTTCTGCTGCAGAGACAGAAGCATTAACACTGACGTAAATACCATTGTGAGTCTGAAGTATACCTGGCACAACTTGAATACAAAAGAATTAAATGATGACTTGTCAGTGTCAGGGTGTCAGTGCCCTCCTGACACCCACAGTAAGCACTGCTACGTGTGATTTGTATTGCAACTCCAGCTCTCTAATTTATGTGGAACTAGGGAGATAATAAGTGGCCGATAATGATGTCTTTTTCAACTTGCTGCAGCTGTACTACTGATCAAAGGCAGGTGCAAGGAATCATAGCTTCCTATGCTAATCTGCCCCTATTGTAGTCACAGGAGTGGGTTCAGCGTATTGTGTGAGAATGATTTGGTTTGAGTTTGAGAATAACCACTTCATCTCTTTTAATTATCCATCCTCAGGTGGTTGTCGCTGCAAGATTGGCGTTCATTGTCTACCCCTTGTTGCCTGAGGTTTTGATACAGCTGAGTGATCTCAGAGGGCAGTCAATACTCAACCCTAACAGCTGAGGGTTGGAGTCACTTCCAGGCCAGACTGGGTGAGTGAGGACAGCAGTTTTCCTTTCCTAACCGACATTAACGAACCAGTTGGATTCTTGCAAAAGCCAGACAGTTTCATGATACCATCTATTGTGCAAAAGAACGGGCCAAGCTGGTGTGATTCCAGTATCCCATGTTGGTAAGGGCGGGCGGGGGCGGGGGGGGGGGGGGGGGTGGTGGAGAGGGAATGTTACACTTCCTTCGGTATCAATAAATGCTGGTCAGCCCAGCGATGCCCACATTCCAAAAAATGAATCAAGAAAAAAAAACTATTGGGCTTTAAAATCTTCAGGCAGCACACCAGGAGGCAGGGGCTTCACTGGACTGGTAATCCAGAAACTCCGAGTCATGCTCTGGGCACCCGGGTTCAAATACCACCATGGCAGATGGTGAAATTTGAATTCAAAAAGAATCTGGAATTCACAGTCTAATGATGACTATGAAATCATTTTCGATTGTCATAAAAACCCATCTGGTTCACTGATACCCTTCAGGAAGGAAATCTGTCATCCGGCCTACATGTGACTCCAGATCCACAGGAGTGTGGTCGACTCTTAAATGCCATCAGGGATGGGCAATAAATGCTGGCCCAGCCAGCGAGGCCCACATCCCATGAACAAAAAAAACAGCCAAGAGGGTAAGAGGTCATGATGTCTGTAGATTAAATAGAGTTCTATTCCAAAACTTTGTGTACGTTTACGGAAGTTATTGACTGGAATTTTCCGCTCCCGATCGTGTCAAGCAGGAGCAGAAAATATTTCAAGAATGGCCAAATTACATTTGACATCTACTGAAATGCATGGCACGATTATCCCAGCCCCCACCCCCTCCCCCCAACCCCCTCAGCCCCGGACATCAACGGCGGATAAGCATTTGCATTCATGAGCATTTCGCCATCAGACTCCTACACCTGAATCATCCCCATTCACCTGAAAATTCATTCTCGTCGGCATGACAGCAGAACGGTGTGTACCCGCCTGGTCTCCCAAAGTGTGTGCCTTCCAGGGGAGCTCAGGCTGGTGCATCGTTCAGGGGGGAGAGGGTCATACCAAGGCACTGACCCAGGCTCTGCCCCATGGCAGCGGCAGAGGTTTGCGGAGGTGAATCTAGGGTGAACTCTTTGGTGCTGGGGCGGCCTTTGAAAATGGTGGGATAACCTTCAGGAGACTAAAAGCGTATTTTTTTCATTTTTGCATTGAGTGCTGGCTGAGGTGAGAAACCCGGAGCGCAGCTCGCCAGCTGTACAGCTGACATTTCTCGCCAGGTAAAGCAGCACTTGCTGCAAAATAAATCTGGTCAAGGAGGAACTCCCCAACAGATAAGGGGACACCCCCCCCCCCCCACCCCCCCGCCGGGAGCTCCACAGAGGGGCCCCCGGCACTGCCCCTTGGGGCTGGTTTAGCACAGGGTTAAAGAGCTGGATTTTAAAGCAGACTAAGGCAGGACAGCAGCACGGTTCAATTCCCGTACCAGCCTCCCCGAACAGGCGCCGGAATGTGGCGACTAGGGACTTTTCACAGTAACTTCATTTGAAGCCTACTTGTGACAATAAGCGATTTTTTTTTTTTGGCAGCCTGGCCTTGCTCCCTCACACCTTGGCACTGTCCTTGGCACAGGGTGACAGGGCTGTGCCAAGGTATTTCTGGGCCATGACCCTCTCTCCCAAGGGCTGCACTTACTTGTGAGCCCCCCGGAGACTCCCTTTGCATGATCCACATTTTAATAACTTGTTGTATACCTCGCCAACTTAGGGGAATTCCGAAAGACGTGCTGTTAGGTAATTTGGACATTCTGAATTCTCCCTCTGTGTACCCAAACAGGCGCTGGAATGTGGCGACGAGGGGCTTTTCACAGTAACTTCATTGCAGTGTTAACATCAACTTGTGACAATAAGGATTATTATGTTGGGGGGGGGCCTCTCTGGGAAAGAACCCATCACAGGTGGCGGGAGGGGGCATCGCCGTCTAGATTCCTGTTATCTGACTCTTGCAGGATTTTACACCCACGTCACCATTTGTATTCACAGCAAATGCAGGCATAAAATTCCGGCCTAAGTTGCTGTCGAGGGGGGAAGGGGGAGGTGAATTAGACACCGCTCAGTGATATGTTGTGGGGCCCATTTCTTGACTTTTTCTCTCTATGTGCTGGGCTATATAGTGAAGAAAGCTGTCGTTGCAGTCAGCGGCTTCAACACCACGTTCCCCATCCGCTTTCGGACTTTGCCGATTTCCAGGAAAGTCTCGATTGAGATGGGGAGGAACTTCTTCTCGCAGAGTGTAGCGAATCTGTAGAATTCTTTACCACAGGGAGCTGTAGAGGTTGGGTCATTAAGTGTGTTCAAGGCTGATATAGACAGATTTGTAATCCAGTAAGGAGATGAAGGGTGATAGGAATACGGTGGGAAAGTGGAGTTGAGGATTATCACATCAGATCAGTCACAATCTCGCTAAATGGCAGGGCAGACTCGGTGGGCCGAGAGGCCTACTTCTGCTCCAACACTTTATGGTGTCACAGTCTCCAATTCTGGGCGAAGCAGATCAGCAGCTCATTACAGAGTCCATTCAAGTAGAATCTTAATCTTCTTGTTTCCACATGTCAGTCAATCCCCTCTGCCACATTACTGCCCAGACGCTGAAAGCAAACAGTTTCTCCAATGTGTGGAATTCATAACTGACTTACCTGTTTCCCTTTGAGAAAGAAAATGGGATCGGAGTATAACTCGTAAAGCATGAAAATATTGAAGTATTTTCACAGGAAAACAGTCATTTGTGTGGAATATAAAATAAGTTCACTGATGACTTAGCTCCATATCGATCTGCTTTCTCTTGGTGTAACCAACTGGTGAGATATTAATTAACACTGATCCACAAATTGGACATTATGCAGCACCATGATGGGGGTCAGGGCAAGATAACACTTCTATTCAAGGAGGTCCTTCAGAATCTCAGTTTTGCTGCTGCTTGTAACTGAAGATCAAACATTATTCTTGGTGTAAGGAGCAGCGGGAATTGCTAATGAATGAAAATGCTGGGTACATTGGTGAAAGGGAGCTTTGTTTTCAATGCTGATAAAGGGTATGGCTGGTTTGATATTTTTTGAAGCTGAGGAGTGCACAGGCAATGTTTGAGCATTTGTTGGTGTGCGTGTAGGTTCATTTTAATTTTCAGCCAATGTTTGAAATGAGCAATATTAAATTGGTCACCATTAAAGCTACTGGACAATCCAGATCTTTCTTTTTATTGCAGCCATTATTGAAAGTTAAAATGATCCCCTGTATGTATATTGTGTGCATAGTGTGGTCATGTGTGTTGTGTATGTGCATATGTGGATGGTATGTGTGTGCAAGTGCATGTATGATGTGTGTATATGTGTTGTATGTCAAAAGGCACTATAATGACCTCCAATTGGCATTATTGGTTGGCCAATTGGAGTATGAGCTCCCTCAATGATAGCTCATTGAGGAGGCCCATATACGCACCTGTGTAGGCTTTGTGAGGCAGTCTTAAGTTGACTGGAATGCCAGCAGCACTGTATGGAGCTGCTCTTGTATATAAGTTATTGCAAATAAATACTGGTGTGGTGACGGAACCCCTGCCTCCTGTGGATCATTACAGTGGCGACGAGGTAAACAAAGAACCTTGCGGAGACCAGCTGCCGCACTCGGAGGGTAAGCCTTGCTCTTTCAAAAATGCCTCTTTTTGGGAAGTTGGATGCATTCGACCCGACTATTGAGGACTGGTCCCAGTATGTGGAGAGAATGTGTTACTTTTTCCAGGCCAATGTGATAACGGAGGACGGAAGGAAACGGGTTATACTGCTGTAGGCGTGCGGACCCTCGGCCTTCGCCATTATACGTAGTCTAACTTATCCGGATACGCCGGACACGATACCTTTCCAAGAATTAACAAAATTGGTGGAAGAGCATTATGACCCAAAACCACCCCTCATTTTGCGTAGGTACAGATACTACACAACGAAGCGGGAAGACAGAGAGTCAGTCACAAATTTCTTGACCCGCCTGAGAAGGATGGCGGAAAAATGTGAGTTCGGCCCGACACTAAATGAAATGCTTCGGGACCGGTTAGTGTGTGGCATAAATGACCTCCCAAGTACAGAAGCGCCTGTTGGCGGAAATGCAGCTAGACTGCAGGCGGGCGTTACAGCTCGCACTGTCCCCAGAAAAGGCAGCAAGTGGGGCGCAGGAACTACAGGACACGCCAATGGAGGTAGATACCTGGGAGACGGGCTACCACAATGGGTCCAGCTACCAGATAGCCGCCCTCAGGAAAAGCCTGAGGAACAGAGGGCCAAAGGAAAACCCCAGAACTGCCCCCAAGTCTGCTAGGACTAACTGGAGATGGAGGGAACTACCGGCTGAGGCTCCCCTAACAGAGAAGGACCGTTTCTGGCACCAGACAGAGTGGGGTAACAGCGACAGAAACCCTAGAAGGAGGTGGCAAAAGAGGAATAGCAGGTGGGGATGCAGGGAAGTACACAACCTAGATGCCCCATCCTCCTCCAAAGGGAACAGTTATATAATATTGCGACGAAGAAAGCAGAACCTATTAAGATTACCCCACGTGTGAACGGTCGGCCGACAATAATGGAAATAGACACGGGTGCGGCCGTATCAGTATGGGAGTGGCAGCATTTTAAAAAAATCAAAGATGGACTCCAGCCACTAACCCTAACAAAAACATCGACAAAACTTAAAACCTACACGGGCGAACCCCTGGAAGTTCTAGGCACGACTCGTGTACCCGTGGAATATGATAAACAATTACTCAGATTACCATTGACGATAGTAGAGGGCTCCGGACCGAACTTCATAGGACGGAACTGGCTGAAAGACCTAAACTTAGATTGGATGAAAATTTTCCAGAATGGAAGCGGGCAGTTGAGTGGAGTACTCCAAAAATACCCAGAGGTCTTCCAAGAAGGTTTGGGGGAAATTATAGGTGCCAAAGCAACTTTGCACGTGGACCCAGAAGCCCTTCCGAAATTTTGTAAGGCCAGGCCGGTACCTTTTGCATTAAGGAAGAAAGTAGATGTCGAAATAGAAAGGTTACGGTGCGACGGCATTATCAGACCAGTACAGTTCTCGGAATGGGCAGCACCGCTGGCACCAATTTTGGAGCCAGACGGCTCGATACGTCTCTGTGGAGATTTCAAACAGAGGGTAAACAAATACGCACTGCTGGACAAATACCCGATCCCGAAAATAGACGACCTATATGTCAAATTGGCAGGTGGGCTTTTGTTCACGAAACTGGACATGAGCCACGCCTACCTGCAGTTAAAACTGGACAAGGATTCCCAGAAGTTCACTACGATCAACACCCTGAAGGGACTTTTTCGTTATACTGGGCTACCCTTCGGAGTGTCATCAGCCTGAGCTATATTCCAGCGTACGATGGAAAATATTCTGCAGGGACTACCGCAGGTGGGGATTTATTTGGACGATGACTTAATCACGGGTAGGACAAACAGGGAACACCTAAGGAACCTGGAGGAAGTGCTCAGGCGTTTCGCAAAGGCAGGCGTACGGCTGAAAACAGAAAAATGGTGTTTTTCTGGCCCCACAAGTGACGTACCTGGGATATAAAGTAGCCAAGTTGGGCTTGCACCCATTGGAAGACCGAGTAAGGGCAATAAAAGAAGCCCCAGCTCCCACCACGGTCCAGGAGCTCCGATCATTTCTAGGATTGGTAACAATATTATGGCAAATTTATTGAAAATAGGGCGTCCATCCGAGAACCCCTCCACCAGCTACTAAAAAAGGGACAAGAATGGAAATGGTCCGCCCGCCAAAACCGAGCATTTAGGGACATTAAGGAACAGCTGTCATCCGAAAATGTCCTAGAGCATTATGACCCAAGGAAGGAGTTGGTGGTCACGTGTGACGCATCACCTTACGTGGTAGGAGCCGTCTTAGCCCATAGAGGAAGGAATGGGGAAGAACGGCTAATAGCCTATGCTTCGAGGACCTTGGCGATGGCTGAGAGAAAGTACGCCCAAATCGAGAAGGAAGGACTGGCGGTGATATTTGCAGTAAAAAAATTTCACCAGTATCTGTACGGGCGGAAATTCACCATAGTGACGGACCATAAGCTGTGATTAGGGTTATTAAAAGAAGACAAGTCAATACCACCGATTGCATCAGCTAGAATCCAACGCTGGGCGTTGCTACTGGCGGCGTATAGATACGTTCTGGAGCACAGACCGGGAACGCGAGTAGCAAATGCAGATGCTTTGAGCAGACGTCCCCTCCCAGACACCCCGCCGCTAATACCGAAAGTAGAGGAGACAGTAATGACTCTAAATTTTTTGGACACCCTACCAGTGGACGCACAACATATTCGGTTGTGGATGCAAAAAGACCCAGTTCTAGCCAAGATGAAGCATTTACTGCTAACAGGGGAACTGGAGAGACCCATACTGGAGCAGAAGGGACCAAATAACTGTAGAAGACGGTATCCTATTATGGGGAGCCCGGGTAATAGTCCCAGCTCAGGGCCGTCGGGCAATCTTAACCGGGTTACATCATGGACACCCAGGGGTGTCTAAAATGAAGATGCTAGCTCGAAGCTACGTTTGGTGGCCAGGATTGGACACAGACATAGCAGCCTTGTTACGTCGGTGCCAGGAGTGCCAACAGGGGCAAAGGGTGCCACCAGCTGCGCCATTGCACCCGTGGGAATGGCCAGGCAGACCATGGACCCGCCTGCATATTGACAACGCCAGCCCTTTCATGGGCTCAATGTTTTTGGTGATAGTGGACACCCACTCCAAATGGTTGGACGTCCACCGGGTAAACGCGGCAAGCACAGCATCGACAATTGAAAAGCTCAGGGCCTCGTTTGCAACACATGGACTTCCGGAGGTATTGGTGTCGGACAATGGAACGGCATTCACAAGTGGGGAATTTGGAAAATTCCTAAAGGGAAACGGAGTCCGCCACATCAAAACGGCCCCTTACCATCCAGCGTCCAACGGCCTGGCAGAGAGAGCGGTCCAGACACTAAAAGAGGGACTCAAGAAGCAGCCGGCAGCGTCAATGGACACAAAGCTCTCCCGCTGGCTGTTTGATTACAGGACCACACTGCATTCCACAACGGGCATACCGCCAGCTGAACTATTAATGGGAATGCGGCTGCGAACGAGGCTGAGTCTCCTTTTCCCAAATTTAACGGGCAAAGTGGAGAAACAACAGGAGGTCCAACGCAGGGGGCATGATAATAGTCGGCAGCAGAGACATTTCCAGGTGGGGGCACCGGTTTGGGTCAAAATTATGGGAATGGACCAACGTGGGTCAAAGGCATGGTAGAGTCCCAAACGGGGCCCATATCATATAAAGTTTTGATAGGAGGTAAGGTGCTGAAGAAACACCTAGACCAAATAAGGGCAGCGGAAACACACCTGGAGGCAGTCGAAGCAGGACCGTCTCAAGCTGGGATAGCTCAGACGGGAAAGATACCCACCCCTCAGCCCCGAGCAATTTCGCCAGACCCCGTCATCCAGTAGTCGGAGATGGACACGTTCGACGAGGCCGCCGCGACACCTCTCCCCGAGGAGGAGGAAGTACAACTTCCAAGGAGGTCATCAAGGAAAAGATGGGCACCTATAAGGTACATCCCACCCACGTCGGAGAACGACCAAGCGGACGACACAAAGGTGACAGACCTGGACAGGAGGAGCAGGAAGAAGCTCCGAGGAATGCCAGCTGGCAGGAATTCCTCGGACCTTGAGGGGGAGGGGTGTAATGACCTCTGTAGCGCACGCTTAATAAATTGTAGCGCACAAAGACTCACGAGAGACGAATAGAGATGAAGTCGATGAGGCTTTATTAAGCGTGACTTGTTCCCCGCAGTTCAGCAACAGACTGGCCTGCGGGGGAGAACTCCTGGTTCTTATACCCCGCCTTCAGGGCGGAGCTAGAGGTCAACAGCCAACCAGGACCCGGGATCTGTCAGCCAATGACATCACGGCTTCACTGTCCCACATGACCCCTAATGCATACTACCACAACCTCCAATTGGCATTATTGGTTGGCCAATTGGAGTATAAGCTCCCTCAATGATAGCTCATTGAGGGGACCCATATAAGCACCTGTGTAGGCTTTGTGAGGCAGTCTTAAGTTGATTGGAATGTGTCTGCGTGGGTTTCCTCCGGGTGCTCCAGTTTCCTCCCACAAATCCCGAAAGACATGCTTGTTAGGTGAATTGGACATTCTGAATTCTTCCTCAGTGTACCCAAACAGGCGCCAGGCATGTGGCGACGAGAGGATTTTCACTGTAACTTCATTGCAGTGTTAATGTACGCCTACTTGTGACAATAATAAAAAGATTATTGATGCTAAACCCCCTCAGAAGGGACAGGACAGGGTCATGGGTAGGTTTGTTCCCTCCACCCCTTTGAACCTTCAATGAAGCCTTTCTTCTGCCAATGCTGACCTCTTCCCTCTGCAGCAGTCAGTGCTGTTAGCCAGTCCCCTCAAGCTCCAATCTCTTCCCCACTATATTCAAGGCCTTCCTCATCGCTTCCACTCTCCTCCGACCATGCACCAATGCCAAATTCCGATCTCAATTTTGACAAAGTTGGAGCTTTCCGTTTATATGAGTCTGTGCACACCTATACCCATTTGGCTGTGCTGTTCTGTGTGCACGTTTATATGGTTATGCATACATGTGTATCATGTTCGTCCGTGTGTGCACACATTCGAACATGCCTTCTTTTGGCAAGATGTAAAACCGCCTTAATTGGCAATCATTTTTTTCTCCCTGCGATCCTATGAGTACAGCGAGTGCTTCAGTTACTGTGGGACCTGACAACGCTGTCCGTGTGGTCTTTTTGAATTGATTTCGTAAACAGTGCAGTCTCCATTCAGTACCTGGGACCGCTCACAGACTGGGAGATTGAATCTGCCTCTTTCCACTCTCTGGCACTGAATATCAGGAGGGTACACCATTCCACATGAACAGTAAATTATATTTAAACAGTGCACACATATACGCTGATGTTGTCATGTTTGACGGGTACTTGAGAGGATACTAATAAATATTGGAAGAGGTTGCTAAATGCCTCCACATTAGCCACAGCAGCATGGAATGTGAAAGATTTATTAGTGTGGAAATGTTTTTTAGGAACCGAGTGAAACTTCTGGAAGGCTGAGGTGCTGAGAATTTATTGATTGAAAAAAAAAAGAAATCTGTTCCAGAAGATAAATCAGTCTGTGCTAATGGAAGAAATTCAAGTAAGAATTCATCAGAACGTTAAATGAGCCTCCGATTACGAAGAGCAACAGCATTAACCAACACTGCCTGGAATGTGGAAAGTTAGGAGATCTGACTGAGGTTTTCAGGATGTTGAAAGGAATTGACAAAGGGAGAAACCTTTTTCCAGTGGTGGGGAACTCAAGGACAACGGGGCAAAACCTTAACGTCAGAGCCAGGACACGGTGGCACAGTGGTTAGCCCTGCTGCCTCACAGAGCCAGGGACCCGGGTTCAATTCTGTCCTCGGGTGACAGTGTGGAGTTTGCACTCTCCGTGTCTGAGTGGGTTTCCTCCGGGTGCTCCGGTTTCCTCCCACAGTCCAAAGATATGCCGGTTAGATGGTTTGGCCTTGATCAACCGCCCCTTACTGTGACCAAGGATGTGCATGTTAGATCCGTGGATAGGACAGGGGAGTGGAGCCTAGCTGGGTGCTCGCACAGTGATTAGCACTGTTGCTTCACAGGGGCAGGGACCCGGGTTCGATTCTCAGCTTGGGTCACAGTTTGTGCAGAGGCTGGACGTTCAAAGCAACAGGACAAAGCATTTGCCAGAGTAAGAAAGCGTCTGTCGCCCACACAGCTCCTCAAGCACTGTGACCCAGCTTAGCCTCTAATCTTGGCAGACAATGCACCCCCCTACTGCATTAAGGCAGCGCTGGCCCACGGATGGTACGACAGCACGGAATGTCCCATTGCGCTTGATCAAGGACCCTGGCAGACGCAGTGCGATGTTATGCTCAAATCGAGCAGGAGGGCATATATTGTGTTAAGAAGCTCTACCAGTAGGTTTATTGGTGGTGTCTCTCCACAGTGATAGACCACAAGCCACTGTTCAGCCTTTTTCGGGAGGATAAGGAAATCCTATCCATCGCATCGGCTGGGATTCAGCATTTGGCATTTCTACTCGTCACGTATGAATATTCGTTTCGACACCGCCCGGGTACGCAGATTGCCCCGGCCTCAGCCATCAGCCATGGTAGCACAGTAATTAGCACTGTTGCTTCACAGTGCCAGGGAATGGGTTTGATTCCCGGCTTGGGTCACTGCCTGTGCGGAGTCTGCTCGCAGGACATCCCAAAGCCCGGGTCAGAGGATGACACTGAAGTCCCAGCTGTCTCCAACACCCTCCACCATCCCAGAAACACTCACCTCTGTTAGGCACTTGAGTAAAGAGGCTCCTGGGACACTATCTGATGAGCACCACATGGTACTCATGGTACAGCAGGTGGAGGTAGGAACACCTGAGGGGGTGAACGGTTGGAGGGCAGGCCGACCCCAGGAACTAACTGCCGTCCAGACGGGTTTCGGGCTTCTGGAACGGACAGTCCAACCTATAGTGGAGATGCAGTTGCAGAGCCAGGGACCACATGAGGGGTTGTCAGTGACCATCCAGCACCTGCAGGTGCAGTTGGAGGAGTCCAACCGCAGGAGCAGAGGTGGTGTCGACAATGCGTGCCACCCAGCCAATACCGCACGGGTGGAGGCGTCCGTGGTGGAGGCATTGGGGGGCGACGGTTTTGGCTATGGATCAGCATGTCCAAGGCCTGGGGAATTTTGTGCAGATGCTGGCCGAGGCCCAGGACAGGATTGCCGTCTCACAGGTGACCATCTGCCAGAGCCACCTGGACAGGTGACCATGTGCCAGAGCCACCTAGACATCGCAGCGGCGCTCCTGAAAATGGCACAGTCACAGCAGGCCATGGCTGGGAACATTGGTGGTATTGCCCTGGCACTGGCCGACGTGGCACAGGCACAGAGGGAGCTGGCCCAGTTCCAGAGGGAGATGGTGCAATCACTGGCTGATGTGACACAGACCCAGAAGGTGGTGGCACTGTTGCAGCGTGATGTGCCGCAGTGCCAGATGGAGGAGGTCCACTCCCTGTGCTCCATGGCCGTGAGCATGCAGACCCTGGTCGAGACCAGAGTGGGCTTCCAGGACTGGCAGTGCCAGGTGGCGGGGAAGCCTCTGGGATAGCTCCGCTCTTCCCCCATCCCATGGAGTAGACCGGGGCCATCGGGCATCCTGAGAGAGGAGGAGTTGATGGGGCCCGTGTCCGGTGACTCCTGCAGCACCTCGGACTACCCCCCCTCCTGTCCCTTGTGAAGCTGGTGGGCAGCGGGCGGAACAGGGTGGCATCATGTCATCTGGGACATCCAGGCCTGGTCACCGCAGAAGACGACCACCAATGGGGACCCAGGTCACAGGGCGGGAATCACAGCAGGCTGCCTCCACTCCTGCTGTGCCACTTGGGAATCCACCAAAGATGTAGCATGAGGGCCCGTAAGACCAGAAAGTTAGACAGTAGTTACGTTGGCTCAGATGCAGGGCACAGTTTAGTTATAGGGACTAGGGCATAGGTCTGTATTTACGTTGCCACATTAAACACCTGTTCATAATATTACAACTTGCCTCAGTGCTCTGTCTGATTGGTGTGAGGGGTGGGCTGGTCTGAGCTGTCCAGAGAGGGGGTGAGGGGGTGAGGGTAATGTGTAGATGTTGCTGGTGGTCTGGGCTAACCCCTCTCTCTTCCCCCCCCCCCCCCCCCCCCCACCCCCATCCACCGACTGTCCCCAACACCGTCATCCCAGCGATTTGATGCAGGGACCACCCAGGTGGATGGTGGAAGTGTAGGGCTGCACGGTCGCACAATGGGTAGCACTGTTGCTTCACAGCGGCAGAGTCCCAAGTTCGATTCCCGGCTTGGGTAACTGTCTATGCGGAGTCTGCACGTTCTCCCTGTGTCTGTGTGGGTTTCCTCCGGGTGCTCTGGTTTCCTCCCACAAGTCCTGAAAGACGTGCTGTTAGGTGAATTGGACATTCTGAATTCTCTCTCTGTGTACCCGAACAGGCGCCGGAGTGTGGCGACGACGGGATTTTCACAGTGACTTCAATGCAGTGTTAATGTAAGCCGACTTGTGACACGAATAAAGATTATTATGAAAAGTAGATGACTCTTAACTATCCTGCAGCATACCAGCCTCTTTCCCTTGGTAAAAACCCTTGATTGTTTTCCCTTTAACAACCCACTGCTTTTCTTTTATCATAAAGAGCCTCTCTGCCACTTGCACTCTGACTTCTGTTTAACATCTCATGTGTTGGTCAAAGGGATCATAAACTTAGTAATATAATGGGTCTGAGCTATTTTTGAATTCCGAGACATTTATTTATTTTATAACAGTAGAAATTGTAATTTTCTGACCTTTCACCATCGTATTTACCGATTCTGGCAGAGCAGTTTTTAATTGTCCAGTGCAGGTTCAGCATGAAAAATAACAATGTTTTTTAAAGTCTTTCTGAGAGAAAAAAAATCTCAAATTCCCGAAAAGTGATGAATGATGAGGAAACCGTTCCTGACTATAAACAACATTCTCAATTTAGATTTAGTTTGTCATTAATACAACGGTGGTAAACCACGGTATTGCATTGTACAGCATTGTGTTGTGTTGTACATGCCTGGGCTTGTCCAGGCTGGCTCCGCCTTTGGCTCCTCCCCTCGGGCTTCTGTATAAAGGTGGCAAGTCTCCGCCTCCGACCCAGTTTGGGTCCAGAGGCAGGAATCTTGCTCTTTAGTGTATTAAAGCCTCAGTTACGTTCATCCCTCGTTGTGTGTTACTGATGGTGTATCAACAACCTTCCTAACCCTAACCCAACCTCCCTGTTGACACACAACTGATAATTTCATCAAATCGTCTCTCCTTCCCCTTATTCTGAGCTGGTGATTCACTGCAAGACACACAACATCCCTACTTGGAAATATTTCACCGTTTCTTCATCGCTGCTGTGACAAAATCCTACCTAGCAACACTGTGGGAGTACCTTGGCCACACGGGCTGCAGAGGCTCAAGAAGATGCCTCACTATCACTTTCTCAAGGGCATCAGGGAATGGGCAATAAGTGCTAGGTTTGGCAGTGAAGCCTGTATTCCGAGAATGAATCCACTCAGCTTGATCACGGTCCAGCCAATGCAGACCAAAACCTATCCCCTTCTTTCTGAGTACCTCAAAACTCTGCAGTTCCTCAATCTTTCATCCTTTCTTCTACAGCGTTTTAAAAGGAGAACATAAGAACATAGGAGGCCATTCAGCCCTTTAACTTTGGTATATCATTCACTGGGATGATGGCCAATTTGTACATTTACACCGTGGCTCCATCCATCTGCTTAGGCTCCATATCTTTTTATATTCTTGGCCAGTAAAAATCTATCGATCTAAGATTTAAAATGATTAATTGCACAAGCAGCTACTGCTTTTCTGTGGGTTAATTTTCCACACTTCTGTGGCCCGTGGTTTGAAGAAGAGTTTCTCCATGCCTCTCCTGCATGCCCTGGAATTCTTACAGTGCAGAAGGAGGCCATTCGGCCCATCAAGCCTGCACCAATAATAATAATAACAATCTTTATTAGCGTCACACTAATGGAGGTGGAGGGCAACGTGTAAGACCCTGGTTCGCGGTGATCACGGTGGCTGTCGTGAACGGTGTTCTCTGACCCAGAATTAGTGGCTCCGACCATCACGAGTCCTCTGACCACACATTTATCAATGTGGCTGGCTCGCCCCTTCATCCTCAGAGGAGGTATCCCACCTGTCAGAGGTAGCTCCTGAGAGTTGACCCGGCTATGGAATCGCCTCTGGGGCTGCCCTTTCGGAGAAGGTCTGGTTCGACCGACACTGTCCCGTGATGCAGAGGGAGTTCAAAACAAAGGCTGGGCCAAACTATGGATGCCATAGTCCATGGACCTCTGCAGCTCCTGTATTCTTTTCTCCGTGTGTTCCCGGGACAGGGAAAGCTCAATGGCCCATTTCTAATCTAAGGTGGGCTCTGCCAACAGCTTCCTCTGAGTGGGCGTGTTGTTTATGCCACACACTAGCCTATCCCTCAACATTTCAGAGAGGGTTGGCCTGAATTTGCAGTGCTCAGAGTCCCTAGGTGCGTCAAGAAATCATTCATCGTGTTCAGAAACCAAAGCAACCAGCTTGGCAAACGATTTGGAGTCTGGTGCAGCCGGCTAAGTCAGACTTTTTATAACCCCAAAAGTCTGGGCCCTGCAGGCTGCCAGGACGATGGTCTTTCCTCAAAATCCCATTCGCCTGGAAGAAATACCTCATGTGCTCCGCATGCTGGTTCCAGCCTTCCAGG
Organism: Scyliorhinus torazame; assembly: GCF_047496885.1. Lineage (NCBI taxonomy): Eukaryota > Metazoa > Chordata > Chondrichthyes > Carcharhiniformes > Scyliorhinidae > Scyliorhinus > Scyliorhinus torazame. The sequence goes on from NC_092709.1 coordinate 320,616,632, forward strand.
CCTGCGTAAAAGTTATCCAATTTCCTGAATGGTGGCATCCTGAGCTGTTATGTCCCTTCGTTCCGGGCTAGCGAAATACCGGGCAGTTTCCTTTTTCCCTTCGGGTAGCACAGTAGCACAAGTGGATAGCACTGTGGTTTCACAGCGCCAGGATCCCAGGTTCGATTCCCCGCTGGGTCACTGTCTGTGCGGAGTCTGCACGTTCTCCCCGTGTGTGCGTGGGTTTACTCCGGGTGCTCTCTGGTTCCCTCCCACAGTCCAAAGATGTGCAATTTGGGTGGATTGGCCATGCTAAATTTCCCTTAGTGTCCAAAAAGGTTAGGAGGGATTATTGGGTTACGGGGATAGGGTGCAAGTGAGGGCTTAAGTGGGTCGATGCAGACTCAATGGGCCGAATGGCCTCCTTCTGCACTGTATGTTCTATGTTCTTGTCGCCAGTTCACTAATTTGAGGAAGCCAGTGGTAAGAGAACCGAGATTTATTTAACTATACACAATATTCTGCTCAAAGCAGCAACTCACTCCCAGTATAGTCCTTGCTGGAAGAACTAACCACACCACATAGAACATAGAACATTACAGCGCAGTACAGGCCCTTCGGCTGTCGATGTTACACCGACCCGTGAGACCACTCTAAAGCCCATCTACACTATTCCCTTATCGTCCATATGTCTATCCAATGACCATTTGAATGCCCTTAGTGTTGGCGAGTCCACTACTGTTGCAGGCAGGGCATTCCACGCCCTTACTACTCTCTGAGTAAAGAACCTACCTCTGACATCTGTCTTATATCTATCTACCCTCAATTTAAAGCTATGTCCCGTCGTGCTAGACATCACCATCCGAGGCCTTGCTTTGTGCTGCTTTTATGTTTGTGATGAGCTCTAGCTGGGTGGCCTCCTCCCCCTATCTGGGGTGCTCCCACGAGTCCTACGGGAGATCAACAGTGGTTTTTCCATTGTCCTCATGGGGGCTATATCAGTAACCGTGCATTTAGTGCCTCATCAGAAATCTGTGGAATTCCCTCCATAAACCTCTCAGCCCTTCTACCTCTCTCTATTTATTTAAGACATTTCCGAAAGTCGACCTCTGCGATCAAGAACGTGGTCATCTGTCCTAATATCTCCTTCTGAGGCTCAGTGCCAAATTTTGATTGCTAACATTCCTGTGGAGCACTGTGAAATGTTTTATTACGTTAAAAGGTCTTATATGTATGCAACTTGTTACTGAAGACAGTAACAAACTTCATGAGAACATAAAAACAAATTACTGCGGATGCTGCAATCTGAAACAGAAACAGAAAATACTGGACAATCTCAGCAGATCTGACAGCACCTGTGGAGCGAGAAGGGAGCTATCGTTTCGAGTCTGGAAGCTTTGACAAAGAGTCATCCAGACTCTCAATGTTACCCCTTTCTCCCCCCACAGTGTCATGATATGCAGACGTACACAGAATGATATGCAGACAAGCAGCTAATGGACACAGAGAACAGGACATGACCAATAGGCAGGCAGGACACTCAGGGGTGGGACCTGACTATAAAAGACACGAGGCCCTCACACGCTGCCTCTTTCCACTGATGAACATCTAGAGAGTCAGTCAAGGGTGTTGTTACAATCTCACACCTCCACCACGTGGCTAAGAGCTAGTCTGGTTCAGTCAGACAGAGTAACCACACTTACGTTAGCCGAGAGTCGAACTCACAGACAACTGTGCTCACTGTGCTATTCATTCAATAAACATGATTGAACAAACTTCACGTTCGAGAGTATTTTTCTGATCTAAGCTGCATCCAGTTGCAGCCAGTGTTAGACCAGTGTACCAAACACAACACACAGATGCTGTCAGACCTGCTGAGATTCTCCAGTATTTCCTGTTCGGGAGAACATAGAAAGATTAGTAAAGTGGGCAGATACATCGCAAATAAAATCTAATCAAAAAAATGTGAAGTGATTCAATTTGGTAAGAAGTATGAGGATAGACAGTATGAACTACAACTGCCAAAGTTTTAAAAGAGATGCTGGAGCAGGTTGATTTGGAGACATACAGATACAAGTTTTGAAGGTGAAGGTGATGTTGAGAAAGCTGCGAAAATAGAAGCACGTGGGATCATTGGCTAAACATTTATCACAAATTAGTTGGGCTCCAGTGGAGCACTCTGGCTAACTCTGAGCACTGCACTTCAGAAAGGACGTCAGGACCTGAAGAGAGTGCCCAGTGGAGATTTATTGGAATGGTAACAGGGATGAGGTGGGATTTCAGTTAGGTGGATTAACATGAGAAACCGGGATTGTTCAGGGAGATTAGATCCTCCCTGGCTGTCCCTCGACTCAAGGTTTTCACAGGGTTGAGCTTTTCTGCCTCTGTGACAGAACAGGCTGATTTTTGACCTTCAGGTCTTTGGGCACATAGTGCAGGTGCCCCATGGGGTATGGCCTCCAGACTGTTTCCTTTCCTTTCTCCCTCTGCCTCGGTGTGGGGAAAATGCTGGAGTCAATTATTAAGGATGAAATAACAGTAGTTGGAAAGTGGTGACAGGATCGATCCAAGTCAGCGTGGATTCACTAAAGGGAAAGCATGCTTGACAAATCGTCTGGAATTTTTTGAGGATGTGACCAGTAGAGTGGACAAGGGTGAACCAGTGGATGTTGTGTATCTGGACTTTCAAAAGGCTTTTGACAAGGTCCACACAAGAGATTAGTGAGCAAAATTAAAGTTCATGGTATTGGGGTTAATGTTTTGATGTGGACAGAGAACTGGTTAGCAGACAGGGAGCAGAGAATGGGAATAAACTGGTCCTCTTCAGAGTGGCAGGCAATGACTCATGGGGTACCGCAGGGTTCAGGGCTGGGACCCCAGTTGTTCACAACACACATTAATGATTTTGACGAAGAAATTGCACTGAAAAATATCTCCAAATTTGCAGACGATACTAAGCTGGGTCGTAGTGTGTGCTGTGGGGAGAATGCAAAGAGGCTGCAGGGTGACTTGGACAGGCTGGCTGAGTGGCCAAATATTTGGAAAATGCAATATAATGTGGGTAAATGTGAGGTTATCCACTTTGGTGGCAAAAACAGGAATGCAGATTGTTATCTGAATGGTGGCTGTTTCGGAAAAGGGGAAGCACAACGAGACCTGGGTGTCATGGTGGAACAGTCGGTGAAGGTTGGCATTCAGGTATAACAGGCAGTGAGGAAAACTAATGGCATGCTGGCCTTCTCAGCGAGAGGATTTAAGTTTATGAGTAGGGATGTCTTGCTGCAGTTGTATAGGGCCTTGGTGAGGTCACACCTTGAGCATAACCTCAGTCTATAAGCTGCATGTAACTGCCTCCGACAGATATCACACAGCTACCTCTGTACTTAGACTAACAAAGCACATCCTGGTCATGGTATCACAGCTGAGTGATCAGTGATTCAAACCCATGTCAGTCTGAGATTGTCACTTCCTTACTTGAAGTACATTGTGTGCAGTTTTGGTCTCCTAGTTTGAGGAAGGACATTCTGGCTATTGAGGGTGTGCAGCGAAGGTTCACCCGACTAATTCCTGGAATGGCAGGACTGAAAAACAAAGAAAGACTGGATCGACTGGGCTTTACTCACTGGAGTTTAGAAGAATGCAACGGGATCTCTTCGAAACATATAAAATTCTGATGGGACTGGACAGGCAAGATGCAAGAAGAATGTTTCCGATGCTGGGGACATCCAGAACTAGGGGTCACAGCCTAAGAGTAAAGGGTAAGCCATTCAGGACTGAGATGAGGAAGAACTTCTTCTCTCAGAGAGTTGTGGACTTGTGCAATCCTCTACCACAGAAAACTGATGGGGCCAGTTCAAGATATATTCAAGAAGGAGCTGGATGTGGCCCTTGCGTCCAAAAGGTTCAAGGGGTATGGAGAGAAAGCGGGAGTGGATTTACATGATCAGCATGAATGGTGGTGCAGGCTCGACGGGCCGAATGGTCTACGAATAGGCTGCACCTATTTTCTATGTTTCTATGTTTCAACTCTGCCTCATCAGTAGGGCGTTGAGACTAAAAGTGTGATGCAGCTTGATGGACAAGTTGTCACCCATCCTGAACGACTGGTAGCAAACTCCTCCCAGTCATTAAGATCAACATTGCCGCATTTCAAGGGGAGCTTCAGAGTACCAACACTGGATCAACCTGAACCAGCTCCACCTTCTGAAAACTAAGGCAAAATTGATTACAAAGACCTCCACAAGTCGGCAGAAGTCCTCGTGTATAATGCAGCTGTAATCTCCACACTCCTGTACTGCAGCGTGACCTGGACTGTTTATCAGGAATACACAAGACCATTAGAGAACACCCATCAGCGATGTCTCTGCCCCATCTTTCGGATTCAGTGGAAGGGACATCTAACACTCGTGTCCTTCTTGAAGCCAGTTGCAGCTCCATAAGCATTCACGCAAAACTCCTATAACATCCACTAGTCTGGATAGTCAAGAAGTGTCTCCCTGATCTGCTCCCATTCTTCTCAAATAGCCAACGTTCAAAGAGAGGGCAAAGGAAATGCTTCAGAGTCAGGAGAGGATTTGAAAGAAGTGTTCAAAATCACGAACAATTTTGATCGTCTGACTAAAGATCAATGGTTTCCAATGGAGGAAGTGTGACTAGCAAAAGAACTAAATGTGACACGAAGAGAATAAATTGGTGCAGCAAATTGTACTCACTTTGTTTCTTATACTTCAGGAATGCACTTTCTGAAAGGTTGGCAAAAGTAGACTCAATATTATATTTCAAAATCAAATCGGATAAATACCTGCATTGGGAAAAATGAGTGGCTAAGGTGGAGGAGCAGGAGAATGAACTAATTGGGATAGTTCTTTCAAAATCCACACAGGCACAATACACTGAATGGCCTTCTGAAGTATTCATAATTTTGTAAAGCACTATGGGGCATGTTGAAATCACAAAAGGCATCATCTTAATACCAATTATTTTTTTTCTTTCCAATATAATTTGGAATTGGACACCGCAAAGCACCAACTATCTAGGTTCATGAGGCTTGACCAGACAGGAGGAAAGAGCTAAAACAGATTTACTGGGAAAAATTATTTCTTGACACCTCAGTGGAGGGAAAATGGAACACCTGCAAAACATACGGAAGAACGTTGACTGTAGTTTTGATTAGCTAACACAGACTCATAACCACGGCTCGAAGACACAATCTGAAGTGTTACTTTCAGTAAAGGAGAAGAAACAAAGTGAGCCTGCAGTGAGAAAGGGAATTCACAGTAACAAATGGCTGACACGTTTCTGAAGACAAGAAAACAGCAAGGATTTGCTAGAAGACTGAGGTCAGCGTGGGAGAAATTCTGAATGGAATTTTCCGAGATTAAAAGGACCTCCACCATTCCAAAGATACAGTCACAACTTAAAGTCAATTTTCACACTCACATCCATAGGAACATTGCAGGCGGGAGCATGGTTTCGCATTCTCGGAATATTTCTGTTCCCTACACTCTTCATCTTATTTTTCCATACAAGTGCACAGCATTATGTAGGGATGTCGTTGAATAGGAGGAGGTTCACAGTAGGTTCACTAGACTGATTCCGGAGATGAGAGATTTATCTTATTAAGGGAGATTGAGTAGTTTAGGCCGATACTCCCTCGAGTTTAGAAGAATGAGGGGAGATCTAATTGAGGTACATAAGATGATAAAAGGTATTAACAAAGTAGACGTAGAGCGAATGCTTCCTCTTGTGGGGCAATCTCGAATGAGAGCTCTTGATTTGAGGATAAGGGGTGGCAGATTTAAAACCGAGAAGAGGAGAAATTATTTATCTCAAAGGGTCATAAATCTGTGGAATTCACTACCCCAGAGTGCGGTGGACGTCGAGACATTGAGTAAATTTAAGGAGGAGATAGACCGATTTTTAATTAGTAACCTCGGATACATCCAATTAAGACTGGGGAACCATCTGCTTTCAGGGCTTCCAACCTTTAAGTACATTATCTTTATTTTTATCCCATCAGATGTCACCGTTACTTCTTGTTCACTGCGACATTTACTAATGAAGACAAATGCAAATTTTTCAAAACCACCAGAAGGCCTTCTTTGTGGCACCATACTAGCACCAGCCTTATTTTGCTTCCCCTTTTGATGTATGTATACATGCATAATAATATGCAATGCATTACTATTGACTATTACCGTAAAATATCACAGATGGGAAAGCTATTCATAGGAAATTATTTTCTTCAAATTTTGAATTCTTCAGTTTAATTATAATCTTGAGTGCTGCTTGTCTAGTCATTCAGCCCAAACAACAGGCTATATTAAACCCAATATAATTAAGGTCAGGTGCAGACTAACGGAGTTAGTTGTGATTGCCGCTGGGAAGCTAACCTGATAAATAATTTACATTCTGCAGCACATTCAGCATATAAAGTAAATAGGATCAGGGTCTTTGTTTCAGATGGCTGTGGTCGGGCACAACTTTCCTCAGTCCAGGCTTTCAGTTTGAGGTTTCCGTTTTGAGTCTGTAATGGGTTTCACTCTAGATTCATTCGGGCCCCTGCAGTTTCAGAAAGACAGCAGCTTTGCAGCTTGTCTGGATCATACAAGCGAGGCAGTGAGAGAGAATCACACACATCCTTTCCTCCAAGTGCTCAGGACTAAACTGTCCTTCCTTGGTTCTCTGAACAAAATCATCCCACTCGGGCAGGATCCAATCACCGCCAATTACTGGGCAGTACACGGCCTTTTGACCAATTCATGGGCCGCCAGCCAACCAATCGAACCGAGTCCCGCCGATCTCTCGGGTGCCATAAAGCCTGGGTTCTGCTGTCCAAAGGCTAGCAGGGTGTTGTCTTTTGTAACTTTTGAATTCCTCACTTCCCCTGCTCGTCTTGAAGGTGTATGTCCATTAAGCATCCACGCATCAAAATGATAAGACCAGAAATGAAGGGGGAAAAGGGAATGAACAGGCATGGCCCTTACAGTATTTAGAATCAAATTGCTTTTAATAAATGTAAATGAAGACTCGGTCAAGTAAGGTGCAGATATCCTGCCGAGATCCTTGGCTCCTCCGATGCTCATGGTTGCTACTGGGTTACTAATATCCAGTTCTTCAGTGCAATATAAAGAGGGCAAAGGAAGAGGTTAGTGTGTTTGGCATCAGAAAGAGAGGATTTGCAGTGTGACCTTGTGACCTGTATTGTTGATCAATGGGGGTGGAGGAATTGTTGAGCAATGCAAAGGGTTTGGTTGAATGATGCACTGTTTTTGATCTTTACATGTTGAGCAGGCTGCTGTCTCTCTCCATTTGCTCTGTGAATGTGGTGTGCAATTGAATGGTTTGCTCACCCACTGGTTCAACCGCCTTGTTGTGAGACCAGAGTCACATTTGGAGTGAAACATTTAATAATAATAATAATCACTTATTGTCACAAGCAGGCTTCAATGAAGTTACTGTGGAAAGCCCCTAGTCGCCATATTCTGTGACTGTTCAGGAAGGCCAGTACGGAAATTGAACTAATGCTGCTGGCCTTGTTCTGCATTACAAGCCAGCTGTTTAGCTCATTGTGCTGAACGTGCCTCAATGCCTACCGACCAGTGGCCCTGACTTCAGTCGTAATGAAGTGCTTCGAGAGGTTGATCATGAAGCGCATCACCTCCATACTCCCAGAACGCCTTGATCCACTGCAATTCGCATACCGCTGCAACCGGTCCACATCAGACACCATTTCCCTGGCCCTACACTCATCCCTAGAGCATCTCGAAAACAAGGACTCCTACATTAGACTCCTATTTATTGACTACAGCACCGCCTTCAACACCATAATCCCAGCCAAGCTCATATCAAAGCTCGAAAACCTAGGACTTGGCTCCCCACTCTGCAACTGGATCCTCGATTTTCTGACCAACAGACCACAATCAGTAAGAATGAACAACAACACCTCCTCCACAATAGTCCTCAACACCGGCGCCCCTTAAGGCTGCGTACTTAGCCCCCTTCTCTACTCTCTGTACACACACGACTGCGTGGCAAAACTTGGTTCCAACTCCATCTAAACGTTTGCTGATGATACAACCATAGTGGGCCGGATCTCGAATAACGACGAGTCAGAATACAGGAGGGAGATTGAGAACCTAGTGGAGTGGTGTAGCGACAACAATCTCTCCCTCAATGCCAGCAAAACTAAAGAGCTGGTAATTGACTTCAGGAAGCACAGTACTGTACACACCCCTGTCAGCATCAACGGGGCCGAGGTGGAGATGGTTAGCAGTTTCAAATTCCTAGGGGTGCACATCTCCAAAAATCTGTCCTGGTCCACCCACGTCAACGCTACCACCAAGAAAGCACAACAGCGCCTATACTTCCTCAGGAAACTAAGGAAATTCGGCATGTCCACATTGACTCTGACCAACTTTTACAGATGCACCATAGAAAGCATCCTATCAGGCTGCATCACAGCCTGGTATGACAACTGCTCGGCCCAGGACCGCAAGATACTTCAGAGAGTCGTGACCACCGCCCAGTCCATCACACGAACCTGCCTCCCATCCATTTACTCCATCTACACCTCCCGCTGCCTGGGGAAAGCGGGCAGTATAATCAAAGATCCCTCCCACCCGGCTTACTCACTCTTCCAACTTCTTCCATCGGGCAGGAGATACAGAAGTCTGAGAACACGCACGAACAGACTCAAAAACAGCTTCTTCCCCACTGTCGCCAGACTCCTAAATGACCCTCTTATGGGGCGTCATTCTCCGACCCCTCGCCGGGTCGGAGAATGGCCGTTGGCCGCCGTGAATCCCGCCCCCGCCCCCGCCGAAGTCTCCGGTACCGGAGATTGGGCGGGGGCGGGAATCGGGCCGCGCCGGTTGGCGGGACCCCCCGCTCAATTCTCCGGCCCGGATGGGCCGAAGACCCGCCCAGAAATTGCCTGTCCCGCCGGCGTAAATCAAACCTGGTATTTACCGGCGGGACCAGGCGGCGTGCCCCCAAGGTGGCCTGGCCTGCGATCGGGGCCCACCGATCCGCGGGCGGGCCTGTGTCGTGGGGGCACTCTTTCCCTTCCGCCTCCGCCACGGCCTCCACCATGGCGGAGGCGGAAGAGACTCTCCCCACTGCGCATGCGCGGGAAACTGTCGGCGCCCGCTGTCGCTCCCGCGCATGCGCCGGGAAACTGTGTCAGCGGCCGCTGACGCTCCCCCACATGCGCCGCATTTCCGCGCCAGCTGGCGGGGCAACAAACGCCATTTCCGCCAGCTGGCGGGGCGGAAATCCCTCCAGCATTGGCCTAGCCCCTCGATGTTGGGGCTTGGCCGCCAAAGATGCGGAGCATTCCGCACCTTTGGGCCGGCGCGATGCCCGTCTGATTGGTGCCGTTTTTGGCGCCAGTCGGCGGACATCGCGCCATTGGTGGAGAATTTCGCCCATGGACTGACTTCATCAACACTACACCCTGTATGCTGCATCCGATGCCAGTGCTAATGTAGTTACATTGTATATGTTGTGTTGCCCTATTATGTATTTTCTTTTATTCCCTTTTCTTCTCATACTTAATGATCTGTTGAGCTGCTCGCAGAAAAATACTTTTCACTACACCTCGGTACACGTGACAATAAACAAATCCAAATCCAAACCAGATGATTATTGCAAATCATCAGTCGTTGTCCAGTAGTAAAGTCAATGCACTATCATTGATCAGATGTGTTGAGAAGAATGCCAATCTGAACTGTACGGAATCCATAGAAGCCCTACAGTGCAGAAGGACATTCAGTGGGCGGCACGCAGCACAGTGGTTAGCACTGTTGCTTCACAGCGCCAGGGTCCAGGTTCAACTCCCGGCTTGGGTCACTGTCTGTGGAGTCTGCACGTTCTCCCTGTGTCTGCGTGGGTTTCCTCGGGGTGGTCTGGTTTCCTCCCACAAGTCCCAAATGACGTGCTTGTTCGGTGATTTGGACATTCTGAATTCTCCCTCAGTGTACCCGAACATGCGCCGGAATATGGCGATTCGGGGATTTTCCCAGTAACTTTATTGCAGTGTTAATGTAAGCTTACTTGTGACAATAATAAAGATTATTGTTATGAGGCCATTCGGCCCATTGTGTCTGCACCGACCTCTGAAAGAACACCCTACCTCGGCCCACTCCCTGCCCTAAGCCACAGCTTCAAATTCCCAGGTGTACACACCACCAACAATCTGTCCTGGTCCAAGCACGTCAACGTTGTGGCCAAGAAAGCACAGCAGCTCCTATACTTCCTCAGGAAACTAAGGAAATTTGCCATGTCCTCATTGACTCTTACCAGGTTTTACAGATGCAACATAGACAGCATTCTATCTGGCTGCATCACAGCCTGGTATGGCAACTGCTCGGCCCAAGACCCTAAGAAACTACAGAGAGTCGTGTACACAGCCCATCCATCACACAAACCCGCCTCCCATCCATTGACACTGTCTACACCTCCTACTGCCTTGGGAAAGCAGGTAGCATAATCAAAGACCCCTCCCACCCGGGTTATTTTCTCTTCCAATCTCTTCCATCGTGTAGAAGATACAAAAGTCTGAGAACACGCATAACAGGTTTAAAAACCTCCCTGCTGTTACCAGACTCCTGAATGACCCTCTTATGAACTGAACTGATCTCTCTGTGTCTTCACTACAGTTGTAGTACTACACTCCATATGCTCACCGAATGTCAGGGTCTATGTATTTACATTGTGGATTTATCGGATGTCCTATGTTTTTTCATGCATGGAACGATCTGCCTGGTCTATGCGCAGAACAATACTTTTCAATTTACTTTGGTACAAGTGACAATAAATCTAAATCTGTAACCCCACCTAGCCTGCATATCTTTGGACACCAAGGGGCAATTTTATCATGGCCAATCCACTTAACCTGTACATTTTTGGACTGCAGGAGGAAACCGGAGCACCTGGAGAAAGCTCACGCAAATATGGTCAGTATGTGCAAACTTCACACAGTCATCCAAGGCTGGAATTGCACCCGGGTCCCTGGTGAGGTGATGCAGGCTGTGCTAACCACTGTGCCCTACTGCCCACAAATAATGCAACACTCCCTCCCTCCAAACTAGTGCAACACTTCCTCAAACTCATGCAACACTCCCTCAAACTAATGCAACATGCCTTCAAACTAATGCAACATGCCTTCAAACTAATGCAACACTCCCTTCAACTAATGCAACACTCCCTCAAACTAATGCAACACTCCCTCAAACTAATGCAACACTGCCTTCAAACTAATGCAACACTCCCTTAAACTAATGCAACACTCCCTCAAACTGAGCAAGGCACGGTAGCACAGTAGTTAGCACTGTTGCTTCGCAGCGCCAGGAACACAGGTTCGATTCCAGGCTTGGGTCACTGTCTGTGCAGTATCTGCACGTTCTCCCCGTGTTTACGTGTGTTTCATAGAATCATAGAATTTACAGTACAGAAGGAGGCCATTCGGCCCGTCGAGTCTGCACCAGCCCTTACAAAGAGCACCCTATCATAATATGCACCCATGCACGAACAACACGACACACCCCATCAAGCCCATGTATCTACCCTATCCCTGTAAGCCAGTAACTCCCACTTAACCTTTTTGGACACTAAGGGCAATTTAGCATGACCAATCCACCTAACCCGCACATCTTTGTACTGTCAGAGGAAACCGGAGCACCCGGAGGAAACCCACGCAGACACAGCGAGAACGTGCAGACACCGCACAGACTGACCCAAGCCGGGAATCGAACCTGGGACCCTGGAGCTGTGAAGCAACTTGTACTAGCCACAATGCTACCGTGCTGCCCCGGTTTCCTCCAGGTGCTTCCACAAGTCCCGAAAGACGTGCTTGTTAGGTGTACCTGAACAGGCACTGGAATGTGGCAACTAGGGGCTTTTCACAGTAACTTCATTGCAGTGTTAATGTAAGCCGGCTTGTGACTCTAATAAAGATTATTATTGTTAATGCAACACTCCCTCTCTCAAATAAATACCACGCTCCATCCAACTAATGCCACACTTCCTCAAATTAAATCAAGACACCCTCACACAAACTAATACAGCACTCCTACATCCTGGTGCATGCCTAACTGTGCAGAGATTTGGGTGTGCCTCACGCGCAATTTTACAGATGTAGTGGGATTGCAGGTTTTTAGAAACCCTGTCGATATCCCAGATTACCATAAGTCATAGGAGCAGAATTAGGCCACTCGGCCCATCGAGTCTGCTCCGCCATTCAATCATGGCTGGTATTTTCCTCATCCCCTTCTCCGCCTACAAAATAGAGCGGTTAGAAAGTCCCTCAGAGACAGTGACACAAGACGAATGGTCCCTGTATTGGTCAGCCCATGTACATGTCACCTGATGTTTATTTCCATTGCCGCCTGAAAGAATCCTGTTTTCCGCTGCCGTCTACAAAGATTTAGTTCCCACAAAATGCTGTGAATGCACGCTGGGTCAGTTAAATGAAAGAGAAAAAGGCAGATTAGTTATTCACCTGGAAGCCTCCATCAGCACTGCAACCTGCTCCCTATTAGTATCTCACTGGTTGAATTGATCGTCACTAACCTGACTCCCCCTCCAGTGTCTTTGTTCCTGGAGATTGTTGGTCATTCTGTTGTCAGTCGACATTCTGCTGGCTGACAGCCAAAAAAAAATGGAATTAAAACTAACTGCGGATGGTCGCAACCACTGCCAAATTTCCTTGAATAAGGTAAAAACGAAAGGAGTCATTTAGTGAATGCCAATCAGCAAATGACTGATTTTATCAGAACAATCTTGAAGGTTAGATATATTTTTGTGTGGGAAAAGGAAGGTTGTGTGTGGGTGAAATGCTACTCTTTTTAAGATTGACCCAAACTTTACTCACTGTGATTGCAACTTGGAGAGGGTCATTTTTATCCACAGATATTTGCTAAACCATGTGTTATTTAACGTAATGTGCCACAATGAGCCTTATCGGGCAGAATGTGACCATTGGCAATCGTCATTGAGCCAAGTCAAGAGCGATCAGGGAAGGTGTATAGGTTTTAAGGAGCCTCCTGAAAGAAAAAGGAGAGATGGTGTGGTTCAGGGAAAGAATTCAGAGCTCCGTGCCGTGGCAGCGGGAGGGACAGGTCACCCATAATGGACCAACGAAAATTTGTGACACACATGAGGTCCGAAACGGAGGCGACGCACAGCTGCCGTTCCACATCTTAAAAGGGCGAATGTCATTTTCAAGCTTAGGCCGGCAATCCTTGTAATGGTCAATTTTGATGAAGGGCTCTGCCCCAAGAACTGATTAGTATTTTTAAATGTTTTGTGTTTCCAGCTCTTTTGTGGTTCTGTTATATACCCGCGCCCCCGTGTTGGATCACAGTTCACTTTCTCAATGGTCTTCTTCTACTTCATTATCCACACCCCATTCAGCAGACATCTTCCTGCTGCTTCTTTTGGCAGCTGTAATGATTTCAGAGAAATAACCTGGAGCTGCGGCAGAGTAATTGCAAGGCATGCTGGGAAGGGATGAATGAGTTTTTTGTGGAGATAGGATGATATTGTATCTAAAAACATCGGGTGGGATTCTCCGTCGGCTGATGCTGGAATCAGGAAACGTGATTGGGCAGAGAATCGGCTCCGACAAAAAAATTGTGGCGAAGTCGATTTCATGCCAATTTGCAATTCTCCGTCGCCTGGGCAGCGAAGACAATGCGTCCCAGAACGCACATATAGCAAGCGCAGTTGGCATATCATTTGCAGCACTACCCGGTATTCTCTGTGGCCTCTGCGATTCTCCGTCTCCAGCAGGGCAAATTCCCGACGGCGATGTTCACTTGTGCTTTTCAAATTGTGAAACCGGTACCGTGGTTAATGAGGGACAGAGAGGAGGTAGGACACCAAGAGGCACGACCTGGGGCTGCCAAGGGCCGGGAAGAGGGGTGTTCGGGGGAACGGACTGTATGGCTGGGGTGAACAAAGAACAAAGAACAAAGAACAAAGAAATGTACAGCACAGGAACAGGCCCTTCGGCCCTCCAAGCCTGTGCCGACCATGCTGCCCGACTAAACTACAATCTTCTACACTTCCTGGGTCTGTATCTTTCTATTCCCATCCTATTCATGTATTTGTCAAGATGCCCCTTAAATGTCACTACCATCCCTGCTTCCACCACCTCCTCCGGTAGCGAGTTCCAGGCACCCACTACCCTCTGCGTAAAAAACTTGCCTCGTACATCTACTCTAAACCTTGCCCCTCTCACCTTAAACCTATGCCCCCTAGTAATTGACCCCTCTACCCTGGGGAAAAGCCTCTGACTATCCACTCTGTCTATGCCCCTCATAATTTTGTATACCTCTATCAGGTCTCCCCTCAACCTCCTTCGTTCCAGTGAGAACAAACCGAGTTTATTCAACCGCTCCTCATAGCTAATGCCCTCCATACCAGGCAACATTCTGGTAAATCTCTTCTGCACCCTCTCTAAAGCCTCCACATCCTTCTGGTAGTGTGGCGACCAGAATTGACCCCCTAAGGGACTGGGCCACAGCCTGCAAGGTAGCGATCTTGCTGCGCACCCCACTGACCACCCACCTCGGCTTTGGTTCTGCAGAGTGACACCGGTGGTATGGGTGCCCCCACACCCCCACCCCTGTATCCCACCCTCTGCCATACCCCCCCCCCACACTCAGCCGCTACCTGCCGGTATGGCATCAGGCGGCCCACCCAAGGACAACGCCCACTGTAACGCCTATGGGGGCACTGAATGGGTACGGTGGAGCGTACCACTGGCAAGGACAGTGCCAGCTGATGGTACCCCTGGCAGCAGGTATGGGCACCAAGGCCAGAGGCCCCCACGGTGCCAGGCACCAACAGGGCCAGGAGTGCGGGGATAAAGGGAAGGGGGGACATGCAGAGCAGAGACCGCAGTGTTAACCGGGGGCAGCTTGTAGCCTGTTGGACCTGGTTGGACACGGGAGTCTGCACCATGCTAACATGTCGGCCTTTCACCCCTTGCAGACAGTGGATATTGGAAGAATCAATGAGCAATGGTGGCCTTCCTCCTAGTCGGCGCAGCCCTGTGGGGTGCACTGCGACTACGAGTTGGACCTACTTGCGGAGAAAGAAACTGGAGTCCCTATAACCGAACTGTGCCCTGCACCCGTGCCAACTTATCTGGTCAAACTTTCTGACCTTACAGGCTGTATCGCTACATCTAGGTGGATCCCCAGACAGTACATCAGGAATGGAGGCTGCCTGGTGTGATTCCCGCCCTGCGATCTGGGTCCCCGTTGGCGGCCATCTTCTGGGGCAACCGGTCTTGATGGGCCCGGCTGCTGCTTGGGTGTCCCAGGTGGCGTGGTGCCGTCCGGTTCTTCCCACTGCACACCAGATGTGGCAGGGATAGGAGGGGGGAGTCCGAGATGCTGCGGTGTTCCGGCACCTCCCCTGCGCGAGTCACCAGCATGGGCCATCGCCTCCTCGTCCCTCTGGCTGCCCGATGGCCCCCCGGCTGCTCCATGGGATGGGGATGCGAGCGGAGCTATCCCCTGAGGCACCTCCGACACCTGGTCCTGCCAGTCCTGGAGGCCCACAGCTATCCCGACCAGGGTCTGCATGCTCGCGGCGATGGAGCACTGGAAGTGGATCATCTCCGCTGCGACTGTGCCACCACCTTCTGGGTTTGTGTCACATCAACCAGTGCCTGGGCAATGCCGCCAATGTCCTCAGCCATAGCCAGCTGTGACTGGGCCATGCTCAGAAGCATTGCTGCAATGTCCAGGTGGCTCTGGCACATGGCTGCGGGAGAGGGCAGACCTGTCCTGGGCCTCGGCCAGCACCTGCACAGAATGCCACAGGCCTTGGACATGCTGATCCATAGCCAAAACCCTCATTCCCCAAGGCCTCCACTACAGATGCGATGGTGGCCTGGCTGGCACACATTGTCGGCACCACCTCCTGCTGCTGCACGCAGTTGGATACCTCCAACTGCACCTGCAGGTGCTGGATGCTCACCGACATCCACTCATGTAGTCCCTGGTTCTGCCGCTGCATTTCCACAATCGATGGGACTGTCCATCCAGAATCCCAAAACCCGTCTGGACGGCAGCTGGTCCCTGGGGTCGGCCTGCACTCCGACAGTCCATTCCCTCAGGAGTTCCTACCGCTACCTGATGTACCGGGTCAACTATGGTTTGGTGCTGGGCAGAGGCCAAAACATCAGAAATCAGCTGCCGTAAAGTCGCATTGCGATTACCTCGATGGCGGGCTAATGGCGCGTCAGTCTCCCCACTGGCTGGTGCCATGAATGGCATTTGCATCTCATGAATACTCATTAAAACAGCTGACCACCGGCATCCCGTCAGGTCTTTCCATCTTGCATCAGGCCTGCGCGAAATTATATCGGTGTCACACCTGAGTGGCATGCACAAGGCGATCCCCAGTTCGCAAGAGACTTTGAGATGAGTGCATCAACCTTTTGTCGTGGTGCTGTGCTGTCATGGATGTGGTATCCGTCACTCTCCCGGGGTAGACCGGGTCCTCCCCTCCACCTCCGTGCCGAGCTGATCTTCATGGACAGCACCGTGCTGCTGAACCCATGGACCCTCCTGAAGCACCGAGTCGGGTCAGTACAGCACCAGTGTTGGGGAGTATAGGGGTCTCCTTCCCCCATAGTGCCACACACCAGTGTCTATCCGGTGCAAAACCTATGCAGCCACCACACTGAAGGAGCGAGGTGGGGCCAGTGGGGTGGGATGGGGAGGGGAGGGGGGGGGAGGGGGGGGAGGGGGGGGGGATTGGTAGTGGCAGGTGACCTGACAAAGACAAAGTGGGCAATGTGGAAGGAGGGCTGGGCAGGGAGGGAGGAAGGGCACAGAGAGGGCAAGGAGGAGAATGAGGAAGTTGAAAAATGGAAGGCATAGGGAAGGCCAAGGAAGGGAAGCTGGACCCCGACAAGATTGCATTAAAAGTTCAAGGGGTCAAATTGATACCACATCGTTTAATGGGAGGGGATGCACGAAGACACCAGATGCAGTGAGTCGAGTTCCAAGTGGGGCGTGGGTGCCTTGCATGTGATGGGCCCTGGAGGAATGTGGTTGAACCGAGGAACAGACTTCTTCTTGAGGCTGGCCCCTCACCGGTACTGGAATCGGTGAGGGGTTCGCACCAATTCGTTTGACGTGTACCTCCCATGGATTCTCTGTTCGAGTCGGCACGACTGAAGGCAGCACGGTAGCACAGTGGATAGCACTGTGGCTTCACAGTGCCAGGGTCCCAGGTTCAATTCCCCACTGGGTCACTGTCTGTGCAGAGTCTGCACGTTCTCCCCGTGTCTGCGTGGGTTTCCTCCTGGTGCTCTAATTTCCTCCCACAGTCCAAAGATGTGCAGGTTAGGTGCATTGGCCATGCTAAATTGCCCTTAGTGTCCAAAAAAAAAGGTTAGGAGGGGTTATTGGGTTATGGGGATAGGGTGGAAGTGAGGGCTTAAATGGGTCGGTGCAGACTCGATGGGCCGAATGGCCATCTTCTGCACTGTATGTTCTATGTTCTATGTAGGAACGGAGAATCCCGTCCATGTACTTAATGAAAGCTGTCATAGTCCCAGAGGACCATAGGCTGCTCTCCCCTTTGAGAGCTGACTGGTGGTGATTTAACCTGAGGGTCATCACACCTCAGACGAGGGACAAGATTGAGAAGGCGGGGCCTTCATGGATAACCTGGTCAGGTACAGGAACTGAACCCAACCTTTTGGTGTTGGTTCACATCATGAACCAGGGGAGGCGGTGACATTGTGGTATTGTCGTTGGACTAGTAGTCCAGAGACCCAGGGTAATGCTCTGGGGTCCCAGGTTTGAATCCCACCATGGCAGATGGTAAAAATTGAATTCAATAAAAATCTGGAATTAAAAGCGTAATGATGTCCACAAAACCATTGTTGATTGCCGTAAAACCCATCTGGTTCATTGATATCCTTCAAGGGAAGGAAATCTGCCATCCTTACCCGGTCTGGCTTCCAAGTGACTCCAGACCCACACAGCGGTGTGGTTGACTCTTCGCTGTCCCTCACTGAAATGGCCCAGCAAACCACTCAGTTCAAGGGCAATTAGGGAGGGGCAACAAATGCTGGACCCAGCCAGCGACGCCCACATCCCAAGAACGAATAAAAACAATCCATCCAGCCAACTGAGCTAACTGACCCCCATGGACTTATCCTGTTTGTTTAAGATTTTGTTTTTTTAAGTATAATTATAGTAAATTGCTATTAATGTCCTGTGGCTCAAAGATTTCTTTGCGAGCTGGCAGTACGCACTTGAATAGTATTATTTTGCAGTCAGTCTCCAAATCAAGTAAACTCTGCTTCATCAAATTAAATTTCAAAACCGTCTCGAGGTCTCCCCTGATAGTTCAGAATGCCTGTCAATGGGAATTCAAGTAAAATAATCACAATTTCCATCCCTTATTTGTGCTGAGAAGGCGGACCTCAACTTTTTCGCTATTTCTATTGGAGAGGCGGAAGGATCCATTGGTTGGCCCATCCTTGCCGGCCCTGAACAGGGTCAAGTTTGGACATTATCCTTAAACTGTGGAATCCTGATTGAACCTGTATCTCACCAGCACCTTCTCTGGGGCAATTAAGGCTGGGAATAATTAAGGGTAGTCAATAACTATGCTTACATTTTGTGACTGAATAAATAAAATAAAATAATGCTGTTTGTGCTTTGACCAGCGGAGGTAGGCTTGTGGTATACAGCAGCAGAGAACCCTTCGCAGATGTCTCAACCAGCAGAGCAAGGAAAGGGAGCTCGTTATTCATCTTCGTTTTCCATGAATTTGAGCGTGGGATGGAGCCTATTATGGTGTGTAAAGAAATTCCTGTCTGTAACTGCAGATTCAAATGTAGCAAACAGCCATAGAATCCCTACAGTGCAGAAGGAGGCCATTCGGCCCATTAAGTCTGCACCGACCCTCTGAAAGAGCACCCTACCTAGGCCTGACACGTGCTCCTGGACACAGTCGGCCGCGAAGCGCAATTTCACATTGGCTGGTCAATTCGCAGTCAGCCAGAATGAAACGCACACTGTGAATGGTTGAGCACTACCAGGGAGGCTGGGGAGAGGGCGGGCAGCGAGGAGAGGGAGGGTGCGGGGCTGGTGCTCCCTCAGTGGGGCAACCACTGCAGAACTCTCTCGGGGGCAAATTGGCCAGTGGGAAGAGTGCGGGTGTGGAGCGCCGGGGGCAGGGCAAGTTTAAAAACTACCAGGCAAACAGGTTACTTCGCCAACTCGATTTGCATCCCTTTTCTGCATTTTCCAACATCAACTGACAGGATTTTGCAGCAGGTGTTCGCCTGAATCTTTGTGCAGGAAATTTGTGAACTTGAACTGGGAAGACCACCGCAGCCTTCTTGCTTTCACCAGACAGCAGGTGATCAGCCCCTTCACCCAAAATGGAATGCAGTCCTCTGGACCACGTCTGACCAAGGCTCCGTGTGGCTGGTGCATCACATCCTCACTGTTGAATTCCAGTCCCATTTGAGATGGAGCCAGCATCCCTTCAGACTTTCTGATTACTCCTAGTATTATGATCCCAGACAAGGGGCAAAATTCTCCGTTAGCGGCGCGATGTCCGCCGACCGGCGCCAAAAACGGCGCAAATCAGTCCGGCATCGCGCCGCCCCAAAGGTGCGGAATCCTCCGCATCGTGACCAGCCGAGCCCTAACCTTGAGGGGCTAGGCCCGCGCCAGACTGATTTCCGCTCCGCCAGCTGGAGGGAAAGGCCTTTGGTGCCCCGCCAGCTGGCGCGGAAATGACATTGCCGGACGGCGCATGCGCGGGAGCGTCAGCGGCCGCTCACGGCATCCCCGCGCATGCGCAGTGGAAGGAGTCTCTTCTGCCTCCGCCATGGTGGAGGCCATGGTGAAGGCGGAAGGAAAAGAGTGCCCCCACGGCACAGGCCCGCCCGTGGATCGGTGGGCCCCGATCGCGGGCCAGGCCACCGTGGGGGCACCCCCCGGGGCCAGATCGCCCCGCGCCCCCTCCAGGACCCCGGAGCCCGCCCGCGCCGCCTAGTCCAGTCGGTAAGAGAGGTGGTTTAATCCACGCCGGCGGGACAGGCATTCCAGCAGCGGGACTTCGGCCCATCTGGGCCGGAGAATCGCTGGGGGGGTGCCCGCCAACCGGCGCAGCGCAATTCCCGCCTCCACCGTATCTCCGGTGCCGGAGAATTCGGCAACCGGCGGGGACAGGATTCACACCAGCCCCCGGCGATTCTCCGACCCGGCGGGGATTCGGAGAATCTCGCCCCAGATCCCAGACCAGGAGCGGGATTCTCCGCCCCCCCACCGGGTCAGAGAATTGCCGGGGGCTGGTGTGAATCCTGTCCCCGCCGGCCGCCGAATTCTCCGGCACCGGATATTCGGCGGGGCGGGAATTGCTCCCCGCCTGTCGGCGAGCGCCCCCCCCCCCCCAGCGACTCTCCGGCCTGCGATGGGCCAAAGTCCCGCTGCTGGAATGCCAGTCCCGCCGGCGAGAATCAAACCACCTCTCTTACCGGCGGGACAGGGCGGCGCGGGCGGGCTCCGGGCTCCTGGGAGGGATCTGCCCCCGGGGGGTGCCCCCACAGTGCCCTGGCCAGTGATCGGGGCTCACCGATCGCGGGCCTGTGCTGTGGGGGCACTCTTTTCCCTCTGCCTCGGCCACAGTCTTCACCATGGCCGACGCGGAAGAGACACACCCCTGCGCATGCTCGGGGATGATGTCAGCAGCCGCTGGCGCTCCCGCGCATGCGCGGATTTCCGCCGACCGGCGAAGTTCTTTCGGCCCCAGCTGGCGTGGCGCCAAAGGCCTTTCCCGCCGGCTGGCGGTGCGCCAACCACTCCGGCGCGGGCCGAGCCCCTCAAGGTGAGGGCTTGGCCCCTAAAGGTGTGGAGAAATCCGCACGTTTGGGGCTGCCCGACGCCGGAGTGGTTCCCGCCACTCCATCCCGCCGGGACTCCCCGCCCCGCCGGGTAGGGGAGAAACCCGGCCCCGATCCCAACAGGGATGAGAATGCTGGACCAAAACCCCAATATTTTAGTTTATTGTGTAAGACTGTGTAGAGTGAATGATTCGCTCCAGGAGCCATTGCATGAAGAATTAGGGCTTAGGCATTTCTAAAACAGAACTTTATTATGAATACAATATTAAACTTTTTAACTTCACGACCAAAAAAGAATAGCTGACAATTATCCTTTAACATTACTACTCAATTTCCCATTAAACAACAAGAAAAGAACCATACAGCTCTCAATCCAGTGTAAAATTAGCAGGGCATAGAGTAATACTTGCATTACAGAACAGATTTTAGGTCTTGTTAGAACCCCTTCAGACTGGCTGAATATCTTCAAATAGCTGCTTCAACTGGGTTGTTTGAGACTCTTCCTTGTCTTCAGACACGACTGCTCTACTTTAAAACATTATTACTTTTTAAACTATCCCATTGGGAAAGAAAACTGCCTTTCCTGGTGGTCTGAAAAAACAAGGGTTTCCATATCAGAGTTCACTTCCAAAACACATCTCTCTTAGCTCCACCCAGCAGTGACATCAGAGAATTCCTGCAGTGCAGAAGGAGGCCATTTGGCCCATACAGTTTTCACCGGCCCTCTGAAAGAGCACCCTACCTAGGCCCAATCCCCCATCCTATCCTTGTAACCCCACTAGGGACAATCCAGAATAGCCGATCCACCTAGCCTGCACATCTTTGAACTATGGGAGGAAACCGGAGCACCCGGAAGAAACCCATGCAGACCCGGGTAGAGCGTACAACCTCCACACAAACAGTCACCCGAGGTTGGAATCGAACCCAGGTCTCTAGTGCTTTGAGGCAGCAATGCTAACCACTGTGCCACCGTGCCACTCCCCAAAAAACAAATTTACTTTCCGGGGCTGAAAACGCATTAGGGACCTTCCCAGTCAAACCACTGTGCATTAGCCCAAACTGAAAAGCACATTCCTTTGTCAATTTTACCTTCTGGCTACTAAAACCACCCAGGCCCCGCAGAACAGAATTATTTTTTAAAAATTACCATTGCAGTCAAACACATCTAACCCCAGGATATTAACCCTTAAATTGCCCAATCCATTTATAATCCGATTTTCCTAAATTCTTCCAATCGTCACACTAGGACCTGTGCCTGCTGATAGCTGCACTTTACACTTTTCAAACCCGCTCTGGCATTTTAAGACGGTCCACAAGTTGGAATGACCTTGATCTGAAATCGAGGTTAATGAGTACATTTTGCTTCGCCCTACCCCTCGCACATTGACTCATACTTCAACGTTGGAATTAAACCCTTCATCTCTGTCCATTGAAAACAATGCAGGGATATTAGCAGCGAGGTGGCTAGACTTTCAAAAGATTTTGAATAAGCCAGGAAACAAATGGTCAAGACGTTTTTGATTAGGTTGCCGCAGACTTTGCACAGAAAATATGAAAACCTTGGGATATGGCCAAGAAAAGACCGTGGATGGGCAGTGAATAGAAATATTCATCTTTGCTTTATTCTCACAAATCACCCGCCCAGTACTTTCTTTACATTAAAAACATTTTTGATCCATTGCATCACTTCCAATTCAAACTCTTATTTTTCCAAGACTTCGAATCCCTATCTTTCGTTAATCAAAAGTGAAATCCTGGAAGACGCTAGAAACCTGAAATGGAAACAGGAAATTCTGCACTGAAGCAAGCAGACAACCGCCTCCTTCAAGCTGCAGGCTTGTCTGACCCAAGCTTGGCATCGGCTAGCCACAACTTCCACATACCTTGCCTACTCCCCCTGCTGTGGTATTGGTGGTGTTCCAGAATCAAAGCCTTGAACCTGCTGACAAATGACTGAATAGCCAAGTGTTACTTTGACAGTCAGCTCATTCATTTAAGAATTGGATGGACAAGCCAAATATGGTGTCTTGTTATGGTTGTTGGTCAGCAACCACTGCAAGTGGTTGAATGATGTGAAACGGGAACGTAAGTGCATGAGAGGCGGCACGGTGGCACAATGGTTAGCACTGCTGCCTCACAGAACAAGGGACTGGGGTTCAATTCCAACCTTGGGTGCCTGCATGGCTTTCCTCCGGGCGCTCCAGTTCGCCAGCGCCCCCCCCCCCAAGTTCAAAGATGAAGGTTAGGTGGATTGGCCATCCTACAATTTCCCCATAGTATGCAATAATGCGCAGGTTAGGTGGAGTAGGGGGCAGCACGTGGTGCAGTGGTTAGGACTGGGACTACGGCGCTGAGGAGCTGGGTCGATCCCGGCCGTGGGTCACTGTCCGTGTGAAGTTTCCACATTCTCCCCGTGTCTGCATGGGTTTCACCCCGACAACCCAAAGATGTGCAGGTCAGGTGGATTGGCCACGCTAAATTGCCCCTTAATTGGAAAAAAAAATAATTGGGTGGGTGGGGGTTAGGTGGAGTTATGAGGATAGGGTGGAGGAGTGGACCTAGGCAGGGTGCTCTTTCAGAGGGTTGGTGCAGACTCAATGGGACGAATGGCCTCCATCTGCACTCTGGGATTCTACGGATTCTATGGTTATGGTGTTGAATTTGACAGCACAAAAAGAGGCCATTTGGCCCGTTATCTCCATGCTGGTTGCAAAAGAGATATCCAGCCGAATACAACTTTCCATTTATTTCTATGTAGCTCTGTAGGCCAGAACATCGCAAGTGCACACATTCTTTAAAAAATGTAAATGCATCTGCCACTCTTTGGAGCAGTGAGTTGCAGACTCCATCACACTTTTCATGAAAAAGATGATCCTTAACCACACCTACCACCCACCCCCCTCCTCTCATCCTTCTGCCAATGACTTTAAAACTATACCCCCAAGATTACTGAGCTTTCAGCGAAGGGAAATCGCATGATGATCTGAGTAGAAAAAGATTGATGCAAAGTACTTTGAAAGCAATGGTGAAGTCTTCATGGAGTCACAGAGTTTCACTGCACAGAGATTCCCTTCAGCTCGTTGTGAATGGAATCATGGAGCGATCTGCCTACAATGACCCTACTTGCATCAAAAACGATGGGCAAGCAAAGACCAACTTGTCCTTCAATCTTGGCCGACACGATTGCTTCCAGGATGCTCATTTTAATCGTGCCTCAGTTTGGTCAATACCATTACCAATTCAGAAGGTGAGATAATCATTTGAAACTGCCTCAGAATGGGGATTCCTTTCTGCAGAGGTCAGAAGGAATAGTTGAATTCAATGTGAGACCTCTTAGGTGAGGTTAGCCGATTCTCCGTTAGCCGACGCTGAAATCGGGAAAGGCGATTGGGCCGAGAACCGGCTCCGACGCCGGAATTGTGGCAGGCACCGATTTGATACTAAATCGCATTGCCCCAACACCTCGGCAGCAGCGTCAATGCATTCCGGAACGCACGTACAGTAGACACCCTTTGCATATCATTAGCGGGCCCGACCCGTTTTATCCAGGGCCTCCGCGATTCTCCGCCTCCGATGGACCGAGTTCCGGGCGGCGCAGTTCACGTGTGCTTTTAAAAATCGTGAAACCGGTGTGGCGGTTGTTGAGGGAGAGAGAAGGCAAATGGAAGGTGTCCAATATCGCCATAGTTCGCAGACAGTCGTGTCGCTGACCGGGATGCTTCTACCTGGGCCGGGGGGAATGGCGGGGGGGGTGGCCAGGAGGTGGGCCGTGGGGTCGGGGTGGACGGGCAGGGAACATCATTGCCATAGCTGGCAAGGCAGCCGTGCAGCTGCGTACAACGCTAACAGCCCACTTTAAACTGAGTGCCATGGGTCGTATGGGTGACCCCCCAGGGCACCCACCTGGATGCCCTCCGGCCCCAGCCATATGCCCTCAGGCCCATCAGCTGTATGGACACGCTTCAGCACAACCAGGCCATGTTTTTGGCTGGGATGAGTGTGTGTGGGATTGTAATGTGCACTGCCTTCAGGTGATGAACCGGAGGACTGGAGAATATGTTCCTTTGTTTAAGAAGGGTAGCAAGGATAATCCAGGGAAATACAGGACGGTGAGCCTTACGTCAGTGGAAAATAAATTACTAGAGAGAATTCTTCGAGACAGGATCTACTCCCATTTGGAAGCAAGTGGACGTATTAACGAGAGGCAGCACGGTTTTGTGAAAGGGAGGTCGTGTCTCACAAACTTGATAGAGTTTTTCGAGGAGGTCACAAAAATGATTGATGTAGGTAGGGCAGTGGGTGTTATCTATATGGACTTCAGTAAGGCCTTTGACAAGGTCCCTCATGGCAGACTGGTACAAAAGGTGAAGTCACACGGGATCAGAGGTGAGCTGGCATGATGGATACAGAACTGGCTAGGTCATAGAAAGCAGAGAGTAGCAATGGAAGGGTGCTTTTCTGATTGGAGGGCTGTGATTCCGCAGGGATCAGTGCTGGACCTTTGCTGTTCGTAGTATATGTAAATAATTTGGAGGAATATGTAACTGGTCTGATTAGTAATTTGTGGACGACACAAAGGTTGGTGGAATTGCGGATAGCGATGAGGACTGTCAGAGGATACAGCAGGATTTAGATCGTCTGGAGACTTGGGCGGAGAGATGGCAGATGGAGTTTAATCCGGACAAATATGAGGTAATGCATTTTGGAAGGTCTAATACAGGTACTCATTTGTACAACAGATACTAGCAGACGAGTTCCTGGATAATAAAGCCTAGTATTCACTCGTTCTCACGGTCTCACAGTGAATTGACGGTATAACAATTTATTATCCAGCGACAGCACCATGGAAGCCGCTCTGAGGCCAGATAAGCTCAAACTCGACACGCGAGCGACAGAGGCCAAGGAGATCTTCGAACACTGGCTTCGCTGTTTTGAGGCCTACCTCGACTCCTCCACAACGTCTCCCTCTGAAACCCTCAAGCTGCGATTCCTCCACGCACGAGTGAGCCATCGAATCTCCGTTATGATAGAGAAAGCTGCCAGCTACGAGGCGGCGGTCGCAACCCTCAACGCGCATGTTGTGAAGCCCGTAAACGAGGTGTTCGCCTGACACATCCTCACTACTCGCCGTCAACGTGCCGGGGAATCGCTGGACGAGTACCGGAATAACCTACTCGCAAGGAACTGCAGCTATCGGGATGAGATGGCGGAGGAACACATGAACCTACAGATCCGGGGCACCTATGTGGCTGGGGTCCGATCGAACTACATCAGGCAGTGCCTGCTAGAAAACGGGACCACTGACCTGCGGGACACAGTAAGACTAGCCACCTCGTTAGAGGTGGCCTGCCAGAGCCTCCGCGCGTTCCCCGCAGACACAGCGAACCCCTTGTGGACACCATCGTCGCGGCCCCCATCGGACCCGACTACGTCACAGGCCTGTGCCGCGCGGTTGCCCGTCCAGACCGGGGAACCGCAGTGCTACTTCTGTGGCCAGTTTCAACACCCCCGGCAGCGTTGCCCAGCCCGCTCAGCGACGTGCAGCGACTGTGGCAAAAAGGGACACTTCGCCAGAGTCTGTCTGGGCCGACCTAAAGCCCAGAAGTCGAAAACTCACCAGGCCCGACCAATGGACTCACCGGCCCACAGGCCCACAGACCCCGCAATGTGGCTGCTTGCCAGCTGGGAACGCCCCCTTCAGACGCGTCATCAGCCTCGTGCGACTCAAGGGGGTGGCCAGCTTGGCCGCCGGCTCCGGCACCGGCAGACACGTGCGACTGATGGGGGCGGCCATCCTGGCTGCCATCTTCGACCCAGCCCGACACGTGCGACTCATGGGGGCCGCCATTTTTGATACCGCCGACCACACAGGCTACCCCCAGCTTGGCATGAGGGGCATAGACAGAGTGGATAGTCAGAGGCTTTTTCCCAGGGTCGAGGGGTCAATTACTAGGGGGCATAGGTTTAAAGTGCGAGGGGCAAGGTTTAGAGGAGATGTATGAGGCAAGTTTTTTACACAGAAGGTAGTGGGTGCCTGGAACTCGCTGCCGGAGGAGGTGGTGGAAGCAGGGACGATAGTGACATTTAAGGCATCTTGACAAATACATGAATAGGATGGGAATAGAGGGATACGGACCCTGGAAGTGCAGAAGATTTTAGTTTAGACGGGCAGCATGGTCAGCGCAGGCTTGGAGGGCCAAAGGGCCTGTTCCTGTGCTGTACTTTTCTTTGTTCTTTGTTCATATGTGGCTGCAGCTTGTCAGCCTCCTGAGTGTCAATCACAGACCCGCCGAATCCTGCACCATTTCTCATTGGAATCGATTGTGTTCCATGCAGCACCAGTGCTAACCGCTCAATGGTAGCGGAGTCCAGGAGCGGCATGGTTTTTCTGTCGTCAAAGCCCAGGGATTCTGTGTTGGTGTCAACACTTAGTCTCAGAAACGGAGAATCCTGCCCACTGTTTCTTTGCGGTCCAAGACTTGTGGAATTAAACAGCAGGAGCTGTTCCACGCTCAGTGTTTCCTTTTGGGTACTTTTACTTCTGGCTTTTTGCCAAATACCTTCCTCATAGTCAAGTTGAACCAAAGCACTTTAAAGTAGATGAAGGGAGAGTTATTAAATAGGACAGGCTGAATATGAGCGAACAACGCCAGAAGCCCAAGTCTTCAATGATGTTGCAGAGTTGGATCAATTAAAAAAAACATTAAAAATAATGCGCAGCTTGTAATACGTCAAAACAAAACTTTGATTGATGCAAATTGAAATGAACTATTGCTGAGAAAAGAGGGATGTGGTTGAAGCTTTTCACCTGGTACTTCATCAGGACAAAGGCAAGAATGATAAATTTGTCAAGATGTAAAACCTCAGCAAGCCGTCTCTCTTTTCAAAAACATTCCAGCTGAAATTATTGTGCATTTTGTTTCTATTTTCTGAGAAACAGATTAGATTACTGACAACTTCGCTGGATCTTCAACCAGTGTGGCGCACAAAGACTCCGTGAGACAAATAGAGTGAAGTCGATGAGGCTTTATTAAGCGTGTCTGTTCCCCAGCAGCCCGATAGTAAACTGGCATGCGGGGGAAGGCACCGGCTTCTTATACTTCGCCTTCAGGGCGGAGTATGAGGTCAACGGCCAACCAGGACCCGAGATCTGTCAGCCAATGACATTAGGGCTTCCAGTCCCACATGACCCCCAATACATACTACCACATTCACCCCTTGTCAAAAATGAACCCGGCGGGGTGATGCTTCGTATGGTGGTAAGGGTTTACAGTACTGGTCCTGGGAGGAGAGAACAGTTACATGGTAGGACCGTATTAGACAGTATCGTCCTGTTACAACTATTTACAGAGGATATAGGAAAACAAAATGTTCATTGGACAGTCCATCTTTGTTTTACATCGACGCCACGAGTCGGTCGGGCGGTCTGGTCGTCCGTGTCGATCGCCTCGGCCCCGGCGGTGGTGGTAGTGCTTGTACCAGCGTTGTCGCCTCCGGGAACCGCACGGTTTTAGCTGTCGGTGCAAAGGGGAGGGGGACTGATCCTCCTGGGAAGGGGGCGGTCGCGGGGTGCGGCGGTGGCAGGAAGGGGGGCGGTTGGGTTGATGGTGCCGGGGGGGGGTGCGATGGGTCCTGGGGCCGCCAGCCAGGTCGGCAGCGACGTTCCAGAGGAGGACCTCCTAGGGAAGACAAGGAGACGCTCGTGAGGCGTTTGATTAGTGCTCGTACATAATAACGACCGGATGGAATGGAGAGCGTACGGGAGGACCTCCTGCCACCGTGAAACTGGGAGGTCCCTGGACCGTAGGGCCAGTAGGACGGCCTTCCAGACCGTGCCGTTCTCCCTTTCTACTTGCCCGTTCCCCCGGGGGTTGTAGCTGGTCGTCCTGCTTGAAGCTATACCCTTGCTGAGCAGGAACTGGCGCAGCTCGTCACTCATGAAAGAGGACCCCCTGTCGCTGTGGACGTATGCGGGGTAACCGAACAGTGTGAATATGCTGTTCAGGGCTTTAATGACTGTGGCCGCGGTCATGTCGGAGCAGGGAATGGCAAAAGGGAAGCGGGAGTATTCGTCCACTACATTAAGGAAATACGCGTTGCGGTCGGTGGAGGGAGGGGCCCTTTGAAATCGAGATTGAGGCGTTCAAAGGGACGGGAAGCCTTAATCAGGTGCGCTCCATCTGGCCTGAAAAAATGCGGTTTGCATTCTGCGCAGATGTGGCAGTCTCTTGTGACTGCACGGACCTCCTCTAAGGAGTAGGGGAGATTGCGGGACTTGATGAAGTGGTAAAACCCCCGGGTGGCAGAGGTCCTCGTGGAGGGCTTGGAGGCGGTCAATTTGTGCGTTGGCACATGTCCCGCGGGATAGGGCATCAGACGGCTCGTTCAGCTTTCCGGGCCGGTACAAGATCTCATAGTTGAAGGTGGAGAGTTCGATCCTCCACCGCAAGATCTTGTCGTTCTTGATCTTGCCCCGCTGTGCATTATCGAACATGAAGGCAACCGACCGTTGGTCAGTGAGGAGAGTGAATCTCCTGCCGGCCAGGTAATGCCTCCAATGTCGCACAGCCTCCACTATGGCTTGGGCTTCCTTTTCCACTGAGGAGTGGCGGATTTCTGAGGCGTGGAGGGTTCGGGAGAAAAAGGCCACGGGTCTGCCCGCTTGGTTAAGGGTAGCCGCGAGAGCTACGTCAGAGGCGTCGCTCTCGACCTGGAAGGGGAGGGACTCGTCGATGGCGCGCATCGTGGCCTTTGCGATGTCCGCTTTGATGCGGCTGAAAGCCTGGCAAGCTTCTGTCGACAGCGGGAAAGTCGTGGTCTGTATTAGGGGGCGGGCCTTGTCTGCGTACTGGGGGACCCACTGGGCGTAGTATGAAAAGAACCCCAGGCAGCGTTTCAGGGCTTTTGGGCAGTGCGGGAGGGGAAATTCCATGAGTGCGCGCATACGTTCGGGGTCGGGGCCTATTATCCCATTGCGCACTATGTAGCCCAGAATGGCTAGCCGATCGGTGCTAAAAACGCACTTGTCCTCATTGTACGTGAGGTTCAAGGCTTTGGCAGTCTGGAGGAATTTTTGGAGGTTGGCGTCGTGGTCCTGCTGATCATGGCCGCAGATGGTTACATTGTCGAGGTACGGGAACGTGGCCCGTAACCCATGTTGATCAACCATTCGGTCCATTTCCCGTTGGAAGACCTAGACGCCGTTTGTGACGCCAAAAGGGACCCTTAGGAAGTGGTATAATCGCCCGTCTGCCTCGAAGGCTGTGTACTTGCGGTCACTTGGGCGGATGGGGAGCTGATGGTAGGCGGACTTGAGGTCCACGGTGGAGAAGACTTTATACTGGGCAATCCGATTGACCATGTCGGATATGCGGGGGAGAGGGTACGCGTCTAGTTGTGTGTACCTGTTGATGGTCTGGCTATAGTCAATGACCATCCTTTGTTTCTCCCCTGTCTTCACTACTACCACCTGCGCTCTCCAGGGACTATTGCTGGCCTGGATTATGCCCTCCTTTAGTAGCCGCTGGACTTCGGAGCGAATGAAGGTCCGGTCCTGGGCGCTGTACCGTCTGCTCCTAGTGGCGACGGGTTTGCAATCCGGGGTGAGGTTCGCAAACAAGGACGGGGGTTGCACCTTGAGGGTGGCGAGGCCGCAGATAGTGAGTGGGGGTATGGGGCCGCCGAATTTAAACGTAAGGCTCTGTAGGTTACATTGAAAATCTAAGCCCAGCAAGGTGGGGGCACAGAGTTGGGGAAGGACGTTAAGTTTGTAGTTTTTGAATTCCCTCCCCTGTACCGTTAGGGTAACTATGCAGAATCCCTGGATCTGTACGGAGTGGGATCCTGCAGCTAGGCAAATCTTTTGTGCGCTGGGGTAGGTAGTTAAGGAACAGCGTCTTACCGTGTCGGGATGTATAAAACTTTCCATGCTCCCGGAGTCGACTAGGCATGGCGTCTCGTGGCCGTTAATTAGGACCGTTGTCGTCGTCGTCTGGAGAGTCCGGGGCCGAGCCTGATCGAGTGTAACCGAAGCGAGCCGTGGTTGTAGTAGTGGGGTGGGGTCCGTTGTTGCCGTCCAAGATGACGTCAGGGATGGATAAAATGGCCGCCCCCATACCTCGCCCATAGATGAGGGGTCACAAGATGGCGTCGGGGGTGGACAAAATGGCCGCCCCCATGCGTCGTACAGGTCGGGGGCGGTCCAAGATGGCGGGGCCCCTCCTCCCCTCGTGGTGGTCGGGACCCAAAATGGCGGCATCTGCGGGTCGCACATTGAGTGCTGGGGGGTCTGGGGGGCGCTAGGACCGCGCGGAGTTCCCGGGCCGCGGGCGCTAGGACCGCGCGGAGTTCCTTTGGTGCGAGCGCCAGGGCCGCGGGCGCTAGGACCGCGCGGAGCTCCCTCGCTGGGGACCGCGGTGTTCGGGGCCAAGGCCGGCAGGTCAGTAGTGCGAGCGCTGGGACAGTGAGGAGGTCCCTCGCCGGGGACGGAGATCGGGGTCCAGGTAAGTTGTATTGCCGGCGGGTCAGGCGTGGGGCGCGGGACGGGGGTGAGGGACCAGGTCGGCGGCGCTGGCGGGTCAGGCGTGGGGCGCGGGACGGGGGCGAGGGCCCAGGTCGGCGGCGCTGGCGGGTCAGGCGTGGGGCGCGGGACGGGGGCGAGGGCCCAGGTCGGCGGCGCTGGCGGGTCAGGCGTGGGGCGCGGGACGGGGGTGAGGGCCCAGGTCGGCGGCTCCGGCGGGTCAGTCGTGGGGCCGCGAGCGCTGGCACCGCGCGGAGCTCCCTCGCCGGGGACAGCGGTGGTCGGGGTCAAGGTAGGTGGCGCCGGCGGGTCAGGCGTGGGGCGCGGGACGGGGGTGAGGGTGGCGTTCGGGATACGAAAAACCCCTTCCTCTCCGTGGAGAGTGTTGGCCGGCACCCAAATCGGGAGCGCCGGCGGCGGGTCATACATGGGCTGCGGGGAGGGGGGTTGGGGAGCGTAGGCGGCGTGCAGGGCTCCCAGTTCTCCCGGGGCCGCGGTGGTCGGGACCCAAAATGGCGGCGCCTGGGGGTCGCACATGGCGTGCTGGGGGGGTTGGGAGGCATAGACTGCCTGTAGGGCTCCCTGTTCTCCCGGGACGGCGGCGACCACGCGGGACCGGCACACCACCGCATAGTGGCCCTTTTTCCCGCAGCTTTTGCAGATGGCTGCGCGGGCCGGACAGCGTTGTCGGGGGTGCTTCGCCTGGCCGCAGAAATAACAGCGGGCGCCCCCGGTGCGACTCGGCGTTTGGACTGCGCAAGCCTGTGGGGTGTCCGGGGGGGGGGGGTAGGGGGTTTGCCGCGGCGGGTACGTACGGGGCCCAATGGCCTGCCGCGCGGTCGGGGCCGTAGGCGCGGGTATTACGCGCGGCTACGTCCAGCGAGGCTGCCAGGGCCCGTGCCTCTGAGAGTCCTAGTGACTCTTTTTCTAGAAGTCTTTGGCGGATTTGGGAGGATTGTATACCTGCAACAAAAGCATCGCGCATTAACATGTCCGTGTGTTCGTTTGCGTTCACCGACGGGCAGCTGCAGGCTCGTCCCAAAATCAGCAGCGCGGCGTAGAACTCGTCCATCGATTCTCCGGGAGCTTGCCGTCTCGTCGCGAGCTGGTAGCGAGCGTAGATTTGGTTAACTGGGCGAACGTAGAGACTTCTCAGTGCTGCGAACGCCGTCTGGAAATCGCGGGTGTCTTCAATGAGGGTGAAAATCTCCGTGCTCACCCTCGAGTGCAGGACCTGCAGTTTTTGTTCATCTGAGACTCGGCCTGTGGTCGATGTGATGTAGGCCTCAAAGCAAGTCTGCCAGTGTTTGAAGGCTGCTGCTGCATTCACTGCGTGGGGGCTGATCCTCAGGCATTCTGGAATGATCCTGAGCTCCATAGTACTTTTTAGGCACGCTTAATAAATTGTGGCGCACAAAGACTCCGTGAGACAAATAGAGTGAAGTCGATGAGGCTTTATTAAGCGTGTCTGTTCCCCAGCAGCCCGATAGTAAACTGGCATGCGGGGGAAGGCACCGGCTTCTTATACTTCGCCTTCAGGGCGGAGTATGAGGTCAACGGCCAACCAGGACCCGGGATCTGTCAGCCAATGACATTCGGGCTTCCAGTCCCACATGACCCCCAATACATACTACCACAACCAGCAAGAAGGGCAACTTTTTCCCCTCGTTGGGCTTGGTCCTAAAAGGTTATTTGAGCATGAAGGAATAACTTGGGAGAAACAGAGATCGTAACAGTGTCTATTCATTCTAATCGTGCGGCTGTTGCCATGCCTGCTTCTTCGGATTCTTTTCTGTTGCCAAGGGTTGGATTGCAGTTGAGTCTACTGTCGGCTGCGGTATTATCATAACTATCAGCATTACAAGGGTTAATGTAGTGTCGAGAGTAGCCACTAGAGGGACCTGCAGATACAACTATTTCAGGCAGTGATGCTAGACCTTAGGGATGGAGTGTATGCAGGAGACAGCTAGTGAAGGTCATAAAACCATATAGTGTGAGTAAGGTTAGGTTATAGTTATACCAGTAATGAGATTAGCAGTAGATGAGTGTAGTTAGATGTTATTGATCAGTTGTGTATTCTTAAGGACTAAATGCCGAATCCCAGTTTAGTAGTGTAAATAAAATCACAGCTTTGTTTAAGTTAAAAGCTATTCTGTGCTCTTTGTGAACACTATGCCAACCATCCTGAAATAAGCAACACAAAAAACACCACATCGGCAACATTATTTTGTGACTGTGTTTCATTGCTAACTATGGGCTGATGTTCAGTAAGGTACCATTCTTTTCTAAGGTTACTGGCTACAAGTCTGCTTCGTCAAGAGAGTGCCCTGGATGCGTTGTGCATCATCCTGCTGTCTGTCTTCAGAGCTCTTGTCTTCTTGCTAAGAGCATCTGCCTCTTCCATTGTTCAAGACTGCATTCACTAACAGGAGCAATGTCCTCTATGTTCACTAGATTAAGCTAATAATACCCTTACTTAGTATAGCTTGTCAGTTGAGACGGGCTACCAGGGTATACTCATTAGTGTGCATTAGCAACTGCTTGGAGGCATAACTGAGAGCTGAATACAACTGCGGGACAGCAATGAGCCTTTCTCACATTGTGACAATGTCATGCCATGAAAGGTGCTGTGTCAATTCAATTCCTGTCACATGAGGATAATCAAAGAAAAATTGAGGCAAAAGTGGGAAATATTAGAAATGGTGACCAAACAATAGGTCAAAGAGGGAGGCTTTAAGGAGAGTTTAAAAGGGTGAGCTGCTATGAGACAGAGAAAGCTGGAGACTAAGTGAGATCCAGGAAGAGACATCCAGGGCTTATGGCCTAGACAGAATGAGGCGTGGTCACCAATGGTGTGACAAAGGCAGGGAAGCTGGAGAAGAGCTCAAGATTGGAGAAATGTAGAGTTATCAGAGTGTTGTGGGGCTAGAGGAGGGTGCGGAGATAGGGAGGGATCGAGATCATGAAGGGGTGTGAACATTAAAACAAAGATGGTTGTACTGATATGGGCAGCATGGTAGCATAGTGGCTAGCACAGTTGGTCCAGGGTCCCAGGTTCGATTCCCGGCTTGGGTCACTGTCTGTGTGGAGGCTGCACGTTCTCCCCGTGTCTGCGTAGGTTTCCTCCCACAGGCCAAAGATGAGCATGTTAGGGGGATTGGCCATTCTAAATTGTCCTTAGTGTCCAAAAAGGTTAGGTTGGGTTATGGGGATAAAGAGGATAGGGTGGAGGTGTGGGCTGGGTAGGGAGCTCTTTCCAAGGGCTGGTGCAAACTTGATGGGCTGAATGGCCTCCTTTTGCACTGTAACGTCAATGATTCTATGATATGAGGTGTAGAACTTGTAGGACCTTGGATAGCAAGGTTGGGCTCATTTTATTAAATTATACAGGTTAATCCATCAGTAAATAGTTAATAAAATTGAGGCTCGTGGAGTAGGAGAGTCAGTGACCACTTGGATAAATAACTTGGTTGAAGAACAGAAAACAGTGAATCAGGGTTAGGAGTTGATTATCAGACAGGAAGATGGGGCAGGATTCTGTGATCCTGTCGCGTTTCTCAACAGTGTCAACACGGCCACAGCATCAGCAATTCTGGCCCCTAAGGGGGCCAGCACGGCACTGGAGCAGTTCACGCCGCTCCAGCTGCTGATCCAGTCATGAACTGGACGCCGCGGGATCTGCACATGCGCAGTGGCTCCCTGCAACGCTCCGGCCCCAACGCAACATGGCGCAGGGCTACAGGGGCCGGCGCGGAAGAAAGGAGGCCCCCAGCCAGAGAGGACGGCCGGCTGATCGGTGGGCCCTGATCGCTGGCCAGGCCACATTGGAGGCCCCCCCCCCTGGGGTCGGACACCTCCTCCCCCCCCCCCCCCACACACACACACAGGCCGCCCACGGACCCTTCGGCGCCGAGGTCCCGCCGGCTGAGAGCAGGTGTGAACGGCGCCGGCGAGACGCGGGTTTTTTATCCCGGGCCGAGAATCGGTGGGGGTGGCCTGTAGAACTGCCCCCGACCGGCGCCGCGCCAACCACGCAGGCGCCAATGGCAGGACAACCGCAGAGCAGAGAATCGCGTCCTGCCGTCGGGGCGGCATGGCGCGATTCGTGCCGGTCACGGGGATTCTCCGGCCCGGCCCCGGGCTGAGAGAATCCCGCCCATGGTGTTTCTTCAGGATTTTGGAGTACAGAGAAAAAGGCAAACATTTGCCAATGATACCAAACTTGGAAGTGCAGCACACAGTGAGGATTTTGCATTCACTGGCATTACCATCCCCAGAGAGCTGTTGATGGAGGATCATTGACTATGTTAAAGCCAGAGGTAGATAGATTCTTGATTAACAAGGGAGTCAAAGGTGATCGGGGGTAAGCTGAATATGGGCACAATAATATCAGTTGTGACCTGAATGAATGGTGGAGGAGGTTCAAGGGGCTGAAAGGCCGACTCCTGCACCTAACTCGTATGTATCTTTTATTTGTCTCGGACAGGATTTGTTACCCATCCCTAATTGCCCTTGAACTGAGAGGCTTGCTGGACCTTTTCAGTGGGGGTTGGTTAAGAGTCAACCGCATCGCTGTGTGGATCTGGAGTCACATGTGGGCCAGACGGGTCAGGGTGGAAGATTTCCTTCCCTAAAGGACATGAGTGAATCAGATGGGTTTTCACGACAATCAGCAATGATTTCATGGTCATCATTAGACTTTTAATTCCAAATATTTATTTAATTGAGTTTAAAATAAGGGCAGCACGGTAGCATTGTGGATAGCACAATTGCTTCACAGCTCCAGGGTCCCAGGTTCGATTCCGGCTTGGGACACTGTCTGTGCGGAGTCTGCACATCCTCCCCGTGTGTGCGTGGGTTTCCTCCGGGTGCTCCGGTTTCCTCCCACAGTCCAAAGATGTGCAGGTGAGGTGGATTGGCTATGATAAATTGCCCTTAGTGTCCAAAATTGCCCTTAGTGTTGGGTGGGGTTACTGAGTTATGGGGAGAGGGTGGAGGTGTTGATCTTGGGTAGGGTGCTCTTTCCAAGAGCCGGTGCAGACTCGATGGGCCGAATGGCCTCCTTCTGCACTGTAGATTCTATGATACTATGAAATCCACCACCTGCCGTGGTGAGATTCGAACTGGAACATACAGTGGGTCTCTGGACTAATCCAGTGACAACATCACTTGGCCACTGCCTCCCCATCGCTGAATCCTACACTATTATCCTCCTTGGGGTGGTAGTGAGTAACCTGCTTGAACTGCTACAGCCCATGCAGAATAAGTAAAGTCACAGTGATGTCTGCACTCATAGGAGCAGGAGGAGGCCTTTTAGCCCTTCGAGCCTGCTCCGCCATTCATCACAATCATGGCTGATCACCCAACTCAATAGCCTAATCCTGCTTTCTCCCCATAGCCTTTGCTCCCATTCTCCCCAAGTGCCATATCTAGCCGCCTCAACTATTTCCTATGGTAATGAATTCCACAGGCTCACCACTCTTTGTGTGAAGAAATGTCTCCTTATATCTGTCCAAAATGGTTTACCCTGAATCCTCAGACTGTGACCCCTGGTTCTTGACACACCCATCATTGGTAACATCTTCCCTGCATCTACCCTGCCTAGTCCTGTTAGAATTTTATAAGTCTCTATGAGATCCCCTCTCATTCTTCTGAACTCCAGCAGGAATAATCCTAACCTAGTCAATCTCTCCTCATATGACAGTCCTGCCATCCCTAGAATCAGTCTGGTAAACCTTCTCTGCACTCCCTCGAGAGCAAGAACATCCTTCCTCAGAGAAGGATGCACACAATACTCCAGGTGTGGCCTCACCAAGGCCCTGTATAGTTGCAGCAACACATCCCTGCTTCTATGCTCAAAACATCTCGCAATGAAGGCCAACATACCATTGGCCTTCTTTACTGCCTGCTGCACCTGCATGCTTACCTTCAGCGACTCGTGTACAAGGACACCCAGTCCCTTTGCAAACTCCCCTCTCCCAATTTCCAAACATTCCCGTTTTTGCTTCCAAAGTGAATAACCTCACACTTATCCAAATTATACTGCATCTGCCATTGATTTACCCACTCGCCCAACCTGTCCAGATCATGCTGTCGGATCCTTGCATCCTCGTCGCAGTTCACCCTCCCGCCTAACTTGGTATCATCTGCAAACTTTGAGATGTTACATTTTCTTCCCTCATCCAAATCATTAATCTATATCGTGAATATCTGGGGTCCCAGCACCAATCCCTGTGGTACCCTACTAGTTACTGCCTGCCAATTTGGAACAAAGAACACAGAAAGGTTCAGCACAGGAACAGGCCCTTTGGCCCTCCAAGCCTGTGCCGACCATGCTGCCCATCTAAAATAAAATCTTCTACACTTCCGCGGTCCATATCCCTCTATTCCCATCCTATTCATATATTTGTCAAGATGCCCCTTAAACATCACTATCGTCCCTGCTTCCACCACCTCCTCCGGCAGCTAGTTCCAGGCACCCACTACTCTCTGTGTAAAAAACTTGCCTCGTACATCTCCTCTAAACCTTGCCCCTCGCACCTTAAACCTATGCCCCCTAGTAGTTGACCCCTCCACCCTGGGAGAAAGCCTCTGACTATCCACTCTGTCGATGTCCCTCAAGATTTTGTAGATCTCTATCAGGTCGCCTCTCAACCTCCTTTGTTCCAGTGAGATCAAACCAAGTTTATTCAACGTTTCCTCATAGCTAATGCCCTCCATACCAGGCAACATCCTGGTAATTCTCTTCTGCACCCTCTCTAAAGCCTCCACATTCTTTTGGTAGTGTGGCGACCAGAATTGAACACTATACTCCAAGTGCGGCCTAACTAAGGTTCTATAAAGCTGCAACATGACTTGCAAATTTTTATACTCAGTGCCCCGGTCAATGAAGGTAAGCATGCCGTATGCCTTCTTGACTACCTTCCCCACCTGTGTTGCCCCTTTCATTGACCTGTGGACCTGTACATCTAGATCTCTCTGACTGTCAATACTCTTGAGGGTTCTACCATTCACTGTATATTCCCTACCTGTATTAGATCTTCTAAAATGCATTACCTCACATTTGTCCGGATTAAACTCCATCTGCCATCTCTCAGCCCAAGCCTCCAAATGATCTAAATCCTGCTGTATCCTCTGACAGTCCTCATCGCTATCCGCAATTGCGCCAACCTTTGTGTCGAATGCAAACTTACTAATCAGACCAGTTACATTTTCCTCCAAATCATTTGTATATACTTTGAACAGCAAAGGTCCTAGCACTGAACCCTACGGAACACCACTAGTCACAGCCCTCCAATCAGAAAAGCACCCTTCCATTGCTACTCTCTGCTTTCTATGACCTAGCCAGTTCTGTATCCATCTTGACAGCTCACCCCTGATCCCGTGTGACTTCACCTTTTGTATCAGTCTGCCATGAGGGACCTTGTCAAAGGCCTTACTGAAGTCCACATAGACAATATCCACTGCCCTACCTGCATCAATCATCTTTGTGACCACCTCAAAAAACTCTACCAAGTTAGTGAGACACGACCTCCCCTTCACAAAACTGTGCTGCCTCTCGCGAATACGTCAATTTGGTTCCAAATGGGAGTAGATCTTGTCTCGAAGAATTCTTTCCTGAAATTTCCCTACCACTGACGTAAGGCTCACCGGTCGGTAGTTCCCAGGATTAGCCTTGCTATCCTTCTCAATCCAGCAGAGGGCAGCAGAGCAGAGTCGCTGATTGGCTGTTGCGGGGAAAATGTGCATCAGTGCATTGTGGTCACAGTATCCAGAGAGTGTACCTGAGAAAGACATCCTCCGTGTTCAAGTGAAGGCAAGCATCCAGCAGAGGGCAGCAGAGCGGAGCTGCAGATTGGCTGCTGTGGTGAAAATTTGCATCAGTGCATTGCGGTCACTGTATCCAGAAGGTGTACCTGAGCAAGACACATTCCATGTTCAAGTGAAGGCAAGCATCCAGCAGAGGGCAGCAGAGCAGAGTTGCTGATTGGCTGTTGCAGGGAAAATTTGCATCAGTGTATTGCGGTCACTGTATCCAGAAGGTGGTTTGTGGAGGAGCTGTTGTCAAGTGACAGTTAATAGGAAGGGTCTGGTAACAATGTTGAGGCTGTACTACAGACCTCCCAACAGCGAGCGTGAGACAGAGGTACAAGTATGTAAACAGGTTATGGAAAGATGTAGGAGCAACAGGGTGGTGGTGATAGGAGAATTTAATTTTCCCAACATTGACTGGGATACACTTAAGTGTCAGAGGTCTAGATGGAGCAGAATTTGTGAGGAGCATCCAGGAGGGTTTTCTAGAGCAGTATGTAAATAGTCTAACTCGGGAAGAACATTGAATATAGAACATAGAACATTGCAGCGCAGTACAGACCCTTTGGCCCTCGATGTTGCGCCGACCTGTGAAATCACTCTAAAGCCCATCTACACTATTCCCTTATCGTCCATATGTCTATCCAATGACCATTTGAATGCCCTTAGTGTTGGCGAGTCTACTACTGTTGCAGGCAGGGCATTCCACGTCCTTACTATTCTCTGAGTAAAGAACCTACCTCTGACATCTGTCTTATATCTCTCTCCCCTCAATTTAAAGCTATGTCCCCTTGTGCTAGACATCACCTTCCAAGGACGAAGGCTCTCACTGTCCACCCTATCCAATCCTCTGATCATCTTGTATGCCTCAATTAAGTCACCTCTTAACCTTCTTCTCTAAATGAAAACAGCCTCAAGTCCCTCAGCCTTTCCTCATAAGATCTTCCCTCCATACCAGGTAACATTCTGGTAAATCTCCTCTGCACCCTTTCCAATGCTTCCACATCCTTCCTATAATGCGGCGACCAGAATTGCACGCAATACTCCAAATGCGGCCGCACCAGAGTTTTGTACAGCTGCAACATGACCTCATGGCTCCGAAATGCAATCCCTCTACCAATAAAAGCTAACACACCGTACGCCTTCTTAACAACCCTCTCAACCTGGGTGGCAACTTTCAGGGATCTATGTACATGGACACCGAGACCTCTCTGCTCATCCACACTGCCAAGAATCTTACCATTAGTCCAGTACTCTGTCTTCCTGTTATTCCTTCCAAAATGAATGACCTCACAACTTTCTGCATTAAACTCCATTTGCCACCTCTCAGCCCAGCACTGCAGCTTATCTATGTCCCTCTGTAACTTGTAACATCCGTCCGCACTGTCCACAATTCCACCGACTTTAGTGTCATCTGCAAATTTACTCACCCATCCTTCTACACCCTCCTCCAGGTCATTTATAAAAATGACAAACAGCAGTGTCCCCAAAATAGATCCTTGTGGTACACCACTAGTAACTGGACTCCAGTCTGAACATTTCCCATCAACCACCACCCTTTGTCTTCTTCCAGCGAGCCATTTTCTGATCTAAACTGATAAATCACCCTGAATCCCATGCCTCCGTAATTTCTGCAGTAGCCTACCGTGGGGAACCTTATCAAACGCTTTACTGAAATCCATATACACCACATCAACTGCTTTACCCTCATCCACCTGTTTGGTCACCTTCTCAAAGAACTCAATAAGGTTTGTGAGGCACGACCTACCCTTCACAAAACCGTGTTGACTATCTCTAATCAAATTATTCCTTTCCAGATGATGATACATCCTATCTCTTATAAACCTTTCCAAGATTTTGCCCAGAACAGAAGTAAGGCTCACTGGTCTATAGTTACCGGGGTTGTCTCTACTCCCCTTCTTGAACAAGGGGACAACATTTGCTATCCTCCAGTCTTCTGGCACTATTCCTGTAGACAAAGATGACTTAAAGATCAAAGCCAAAGGCTCAGCAATCTCCTCCCTAGCTTCCCAGAGAATTCTAGGATAAATCCCATCCGGCCCAGGGGACTTATCTTTTTTCACACTTTCCAGAATTGCTAACACCTCCTCCTTATGAACCTCAAGCCCTTCTAGTCTAGTAGCCTGAATCTCAGTAGTCTCCTCGACAACAATGTATTTTTACTGTGTGAAATCTGACAAAAAATATTCATTTAGCACCTCTCCTATCTCCTCGGACTCCAAGCACAACTTCCCACTACTGTCCTTGACTGGCCCTACTCTTACCCTTGTCATTTGTTTATTCCTAACATATCTATAGAAAGCTTTAGGGTTATCCTTGATCCTCCCTGCCAAAGACTTCTCATGTCCCCTCCTGGCTCTTCTTAGCTCTCTCTTTAGGTCCTTCCTAGATAACTTGTAACTCTCGAGCGCCCTAACTGAACCTTCATGTCTCATCTTTACATAAGCCTCCTTCTTCCGCTTGACAAGTGTTTCGGCTGCTTTAGTAAACCACGGTTCCCTCGCTCGACCACTTCCTCCCTGCCTGACAGGTACATATTTATCAAGGACACGCAGTAGCTGTTCCTTGAACAAGCTCCACATTTCCATTGTGCCCATCCCCTGCAGTTTTCCTCTCCATCCGATGCATCCTAAGTCTTGCCTCATCGCATCATAATTGCCTTTCCCCCAGATATAACTCTTGCCCTGCGGTATATACCTATCCCTTTCCATCACTAAAGTAAACATAATCGAATTGTGGTCACTATCACCAAAGTGCTCACCTACCTCCAAATCTAACACCTGTCCTGGTTCATTACCCAGTACCAAATCCAATATGGCCTTGCCTCTCGTTGGACTATCTACATACTGTGTCAGGAAACCCTCCTGCACACATTGGACAAAAACGGACCGATCTAAAGTACTCGAACTATAGCGTTTCCAGTCAATATTTGGAAAGTTAAAGTCCCCCATACCCTGTTGCTTTCGCTCTTACCCAGAATCATCTTTGCAATCCTTTCCTCTACATCTCTGGAACTTTTCGGAGGCATATAGAAAACCCCTAACAGGGTGACCTCTC
Source organism: Scyliorhinus torazame (assembly GCF_047496885.1). Classification (NCBI taxonomy): domain Eukaryota; kingdom Metazoa; phylum Chordata; class Chondrichthyes; order Carcharhiniformes; family Scyliorhinidae; genus Scyliorhinus; species Scyliorhinus torazame. Next base: position 320,658,919 of record NC_092709.1, read on the forward strand.
CTTTCCTGTTTCTAACATCAGCCCATACTACCTCAGTATACGGGTCCTCATCAAACGTCCTTTCTGCCACTGTAATGCTGTCCTTGGCTAACAATGCCACCCCTCCCCCTCTTTTACCACCTTGTCTGTGCTTACTGAAATATCTAAACCCCGGCACCTGCAACAACCATTCCTGTCCCTGCTCTATCTATGTCATCGAAATGGCCATAACATCGAAGTCCCAGGTACCAACCCATGCCACATGTTCACCCACCTTATTCCGGAGATGCTCCTGGCATTGAAGAAGACACACTTTAAACAACCTTCCTGCCTGCCGGTACACTCCTGCAACTTTGAAACCTTGCTCATGACCTCACTACTCGCAACCTCCTGTATACTGGAGCTAAAATTCAGGTTCCCAAGCCCCTGCTGAACTAGTTTAAAACCTCCCGAAGAGCATTAGCAAATTTCCCCCCCAGGATATTGGTACCCCTCTGGTCCAGGTGTAGGCCATCCCATTTGTAGAGGTCCCACCGACCCCAGAATCAGCCCTAATTATCCAGAAATCTGAAACCCTCCGTCCTGCACCATCCCTGTAGCCACGTGTTCAACTCCTCTCTCTCCCTATTCCTCGTCTCGCTATCACGTGGCACGGGTATCAACCCAGAGATAATAACTCTGTTTGGCCTAGATCTAAGTTTCCACCCTAGCTCCCTGAATTCCTGCCTTACATCCCTATCCCTTTTCCTACCTATGTCGTTGGTGCCTATGTGGACCACGACTTGGGGCTGCTCCCCCTCCCCCTTAAGGATCCCGAAAACACGATCTGAGACATCACGCACCCTGGCACCTGGGAGGCAACACACCAACCGCAAATCTCTCTCGTTCCCACAGAATCTCCTATCTATCCCCCTAACTATGGAGTCTCCAATGACTAATGCTCTACTCCTCTCCCCCTCTTCCCTCTGTGCCAGAGACCTGTACCCCATGGCTTACCCCTGGTAAGTCCCCCCCCCCCCCAACAGTATCCAAAGCGGTATACTTGTTACGAAGGGGAACGACCACAGGGGATCCCTGTACTGACTGCTTCCTCGAAGCCCCTCTCACCATCACCCATCTATCTTTATTCTTAGGACTAACTACATCCCTAAAACTTCTATCTATGACCACCTCTGCCTCCCGAATGATCCGAAGTTCATCCAGCTCCAGCTCCAGTTCCCTAACGTGGTTTCTGAGGAGCTGGAGATGGGTGCACTTCCCACAAACGAAATGTGCAGGGACACTGACGGCGTTCCTCACCTCAAACATTCTGTCGGAGGAACATTGCACTACCTTCCCTGCCATCCCCTCTAGATAAAAAAAGAAAAAGCAAGAAAGAGCTTAACCTGTTATTCACTCCCCTTCTCAGCAAGCACTCACTCAGCAACCTCTGCTCCCTGCATGATAACACCTGAGGAAAAATAAAAGAAAAACTACTTACCAGTCTCCAGCCAATCCCTTACCTGCAGGCCGTGATGTCACGGTTCAATTTCTTTCTAGTTCCACCTGCCCTCGAGCCTTCCTCTTGACCTTTACAGCGGTTGTTTTTTTTTTGGTTAGAGGAGGGGATAGGGAGGGAAACACTGAAGTAGTTTCTCCTCCCCCTTAAGGATCCCGTACTGGACCTGGTGTTGGGGATTGAGCCCGGCCAGGTGGTTTCAGTCGGGGTTACTTTGGGAATAGTGATCACAATTCCGTAAATTTTAGAATACTCATGGACAAAGATGAGAGTGGTCCTAAAAAAGAGTGCTAAATCGGGGGAAGGCCAACTATACCGAAATTCGGCAGGAGATGGGGAATGTGGATTGGGAGCAGCTGTTTGAAGGTAAATCCACATTTGATATGTGGGAGGCTTTTAAAGAAAGGTTGATTAGAGTGCAGGACAGACATGTCCCTGTGAAAATGAGAGATAGAAATGGCAAGATTACGGAACCATGGATGACAGGCGAAATTGTAAGACTAGCTAAGAGGAAAAAGGAAGCATACATAAGGTCTAGGCGACTGAAGACAGACAAAGCTTTGGAAGAATATCGGGAATGTAGGACCAATCTGAAACGAGGAATCAAGAGGGCTAAAAGGGGTCATGAAATATCTTTAGCAAACAGTGTTAAGGAAAATCCCAAAGCTTTTTATTCATATATAAGGAGCAAGAGGGTAACTAGAGAAAGGGTTGGCCCACTCAAGGACAAAGGAGGAAAGTTATGCGTGGAGTCAGAGAAAATGGTTGAGATTCTTAACGAGTACTTTGCATCGGTATTCACCGAGGAGAAGGACATGACGGATGTTGAGGTTAGGGATAGATGTTTGATTACTCTAGGTCAAGTCGGCATAAGGAGGGAGACTGTGTTGGGTATTCAAAAAGGCATTAAGGTGGACAAGTCCCCAGGTCCGGATGGGATCTATCCCAGGTTACTGAGGGAAGTGAGATAGGAAATAGCTGGGGCCTTAACAGATATCTTTGCAGCATCCTTGAACACAGGTGAGGTACCGGAGGACTGGAGAATTGCTAATGTTGCCCCCTTGTTTAAGAAGGGTAGCAGGGATAATCCAGGTAATTATAGACCAGTGAGCCTGATGTCAGTGGGAGGGAAGCTGCTGGAGAAGATACTGAGGGATAGGATGTATTCCCATTTGGAAGAAAATGGGCTCATCAGTGAAAGGCAACATGGTTTTGTGCAGGGAAGGTCATGTCTTACCAACTTAATAGAATTCTTTGAGGAAGTGATAAAGTTGATTGATGAGGGAAGGACTGTGGATGTCATATACATGGACTTCAGGAAGGCATTTGATAAGGTTCCCCATGGTAGGCTAATGGAGAAAGTGAAGTCTCATGGGGTCCAGGGTGTACTAGCTAGATGGATAAAGAGCTGGCTGGACAACAGGAGACAGAGAGTAGTAGAGGAAGGGAGTTTCTCAAAATGGAGAACTGTGACCAGTGGTGTTCCACAGGGAATTGTGCTGGGACCACTGTTGTTTGTGATATCCATAAATGATCTGGAGGAAGGTATAGGTGGTCTGATTGGCAAGTTTGCAGATGACACTAAGATTGGTGGAGTAGCAGATAGTGAAGGGGTCTGTCAGAGAATACAGCAGAATATAGATAGATTGGAGAGTTGGGCAGAGAAATGGCAGATGGAGTTCAATCCGGGCAAATACGAGGTGATGCATTTTGGAAGATCTAATTCAAGAGCGGACTTTACGGTCAATGGAAGAGTCCTGGGGAAAATTGATGTACAGAGAGATTATCATAGAATTTACCATGCAGAAGGAGGCCATTCGGCCCATCGAGTCTGCACCGGCTCTTGGAAAGAGCACTCTACCCAAGGTCAACACCTCCACCCTATCCCCATAACCCAGTAATCCCACCCAACACTAAGGGCAATGTTGGACACAAAGGGCAATTTATCATGGTCAATCCACCTAACCTGCACATCTTTGGACTGTGCGTTCTGGGTGTTCAGGTCCACTGTACCCTGAAGGTGGCTGCGCAGGTCGATAGAGTGCTCAAGACGGCACACGGCATGCTTTCATTCATTGGAAGGGGTATTGAGTACAAGTGTTGGCAGGTCATGTTACAGTTGTATAAGACTTTGGTTCGGCCACATTTGGAATACTGCGTACAGTTCTGGTCGCCACATTACCAAAGGAAAGTGGATGCTTTGGAGAAGGTGCAGAGGAGTTTCACCAGGATGTTTCCTGGTATGGAGGGCGCTAGCTATGAAGAGAGGTTGAGTAGATTATGATTATTTTCATTAGAAAGACAGAGATTGAGGGGGAACCTCATTGAGGTCTACAAAATCATGAGAGGTATAGACAGGGTGGATAGAAAGAAGCTATTTCCCAGAGTGGGGGACTCAATTACTAGGGGTCATGAGTTCAAGGTGAGAGGGGAAAAGTTGAGGGAGATATGCGTGGAAAGTTCTTTACACAGAGGGTGGTGGGTGCCTGAACGCATTGCCAGCGGAGGCGGTAGAGGCGGGCACGATAGCATCATTTAAGATGTATCTAGACAGATACATGAATGGGCAGGGAGAAGAGGGATACAGAGCTGTAGAAAATAGGCAACAGTTTTAGATAGAGGATCTGGATCGGCGCAGGCTTGGAGGGCCGAAGGGCCTGTTCCCGTGCTGTAATCTTTCTTTGTTCTTTGTTCTTAAACAAAGGAACAACATTGGCTATTCTCCAGTCCTCCAGGACATCACCTGAAGACAGTGAAGATCCAAAGATTTCTTTCAAGGCCTCAGCAATTTCCCCCCTTGCCTCCTTCAGTATTCTGGGTAGATCCCATCAGGCCCTGGGGACTTATCCACCTTAATATTTTTCAAGATGCCCAACACCTCGTCTTTTTGGATCTCAGTGTGACCCAGGCTATCGCCACACCCTTCTCCAGACTCAACATCCACTAAGTCCTTCTCTTTGTGAATACCGATGCAAAGTATTCATTTAGTACCTCGCCCATTTCCTCTGACTCCACACATAGATTCTCTCCACTGTCCCTCAGTGGGCCAATCCTTTCCCTGCCTACCCTCTTGCTTTTTATGTACTTGTAAAAAGTATTGGGATTTTCCTTAACCCTATTTGTCAATAACTTTTCGTGACCCCTTTTAGCCCTCCTGACTCCTTGCTTAAGTTCTTTCCTACTTTCCTTACATTCCACACAGCCTTCGTCTGTTCCCAGCCTTCTAGCCCTGACAAATGCCTCCTTTTTCTTTTTGACGAGGCCTACAATATCTCTCGTTATCCAAGGTTCCCGAAATTTGCCATATTTATCCTTCTTCCTCACAGGAACATGCCGGTCCTGAATTCCTTTCAACTGACATTTGAAAGCCTCCCACATGTCAGATTTGATTTACCCTCAAATATCCGCCCCCAATCTAGGTTCTTCAGTTCCCATCTAATATTGTTATAATTAGCCTTCCCCCAATTTCGCACATTCACCCTAGGACCACTCTTATCCTTGTCTACCAGCATTTTAAAATTTACTAAATTGTGATCACTGTTCCAGAAATGCTCCCCTGCAGAAACTTCTACCACCTAGCTGGGCTCATTCCCCAATACCAGGTCCAGTATAGCTCCTTCCCTAGTTGGACGATCTACACATTGTTTTAAGAAGTCCTCTTGGGTGACGTATTAATCCCTACTCTTTGTTTCCTCTCTGCCAACCGGTGTTCTATCCACCTTAATACATTTCACCCAATCCCATGCGCTTTAATTTTGCACAATAATCTCTTATGCGGGACTTTTTCAAACGCCTTCTGAAAGTCCAAATATACCACATCGACTGGCTGAACTGTACTGGTTACATCTTCAAAGAATTCCAACAGATTTATCAAGCATGATTTTTCCTTCATAATTCCATGCTGATTCTGACTGATCCTGCCACTGCTTTCTAAATGTTCCGCGATAAAGTCCTTGATCATGGATTCAAGCATTTTCCCCACTACCGTTATTAGGCTTACTGGTCTATAATTCCCTGCTTTCTCTCTACCTCCCTTTTTGAATATCGGAGTGATGTGAGCTACCCTCCAATCTGCAGGGACAGTCCCAGGGTCTATAGAATCCCGGAAGATGACCACCACTGCGTCCACTATTTCCATGGCCACCTCCTTAAGCACTCTGGGATGCAGATTCTCAGGCCCTGGGGATTTATCCGCCCTCAATCCCATAGATTTTCTTAGCACCATTTCTCTACTAGAACATAGAACATACAGTGCAGAAGGAGACCATTCGGCCCATCGGGTCTGCACGACCCACTTGAGCCCTCACTTCCACCCTATCCCCGTAACCCAATAAACCCTCCTAACCTTTTTGGACAGTAAGGGCAATTTAGCATGGCCAATCCACCTAACCTGCATGTCTTTGGACTGTGGGAGGAAACCAGAGCACCCGGAGGAAACCCACGCAGACAAGGGGAGAATGTGCAGACTCCGCAGACAGTGACCCAGCAGGGAATCGAACCTGGGATCCTGGCGCTGTGAAGCCACAGTGCTAGCCACTTGTGCTGCCCACGTGCTGCCCTTGTTGATGTACTAATGTTGATCTCCCTCAGTTCTTCACTCTCACTAAACCTTCCATTCACCAGCATTTCTGGTATCTGATTTGTGTCCTCTTTTGTGAAGACAGAACCAAAGTATGTATTCAATTGCTCAGCCATTTCTTTGTCCCTTATTATGCATTCCCCTGCTCCTGTCTGTAGGGGGCCTACATTTGTGTTTACCAATCTCTTTCTCTTTAAATATCTATAGAAACTCTTAGTGTCAGTCTTTATGTTCCCTGCAAGCTTCCTTTCGTACTGTACTTTCCCCTTCTTAATCAATCCCTTCGTCCTTCTTTGCTGAATTCTAAACTGCTCCCAATCCACTGATCTATTATTTTTCTTGGCCAATCTGTATGCTTCTTCCTTGGATTGGATACTATTTCTAATTTCCTTTGTAAGCCATGAATTGGCCATCTTACCCCCTTTGATTTTCTGCCAGACAGGAATAGGCAGTTGCTGTAGTTCCCCCATGCGTTCCTTGAATGTTTGCCATTGTCTATCTACTGTCATCCCTTTAAGCAACTCTCTCCAATCTGTCAAGGCCAGCTCACGCCTCATATTTTCATAGTTCCCTTTATTAAGGTTCAGCACTCTAGTTTCCGAATTAAGTACTTTACTCTCCAGCTTGATAAAAAATTCTATCATGTTATGGTCACTCATCCCTAAGGGGTCTCGTACAGCCAGATTGGCAATGATTCCCTTCTCATTACACAGTACCCAATCTAAGATGGCCTGCTCTCTAGTTGGTTCCTCCACATATTGGTCAAGAAAACCATCCCGTATACACTCCAGGAATTCCTCCTCTACGGCATTGTGGCTAATTTGATTTGCCCAATCATTGTGAAGATTAAAATCACCCATGATCACCGATATTCACTTATTACATGCATCTCTAATTTCTTGTTTAATGCCATTCCCAACCGCACCACAGCAGTTTGGGGGTCTATATATGACACCCACTAATGTTTTTTGCCCCTTGGTATTTCTCAACACTACCCATACAGATTCCACATTGTCAGAGCTCATATCCTTTCTCAGTACTGTGTTAATTTCCTCTTTAACCAGCAGTGCCCGAACAGGCGGCAGAATGTGGCGACTCGGGGCTTTTCACTGTAACTTCATTACAGTGTTAATATAAGCCTACTTGTGACAATAAAGGTTATTATAATTGTACTAAGAATTTCACCCCACAACAGTGAAGGAACGGCGATATATTTCCAGGTCAGGATGTATGTGGCTTGGAGGGAAACTAGTGGTGTTCCCAAGCGTTTGCTGTGCTTGTCCTTCTAATTGGTAAAGACTGCAGGTTTGGAAGGAGCTGTTGGAGGAGCCTGCTGAGTTGCTGCCATGTATCTTGTAGATGGTACACACTGCCTCAACCGTGTGTCCACAGTGGAGAGAGTGAATGTTTAAGGTGGTGGATGGGGCACCAGTTAAGCGAGCTGCTTTGTCCCAGATGATGTTGAGCTTCTTGAGTTTTGTTGGAGTTGCACTCATCCAGGCAAGCATTCCATCACTATCATGACTTGTGCCTTGTAGATGGTGGGTAGGCTTCGGGGACGAGCACACAAGCAGTGGGAGAGGCCACATCCAGAATGAATCGCAGACAGAGTGAGTTTTCAACTTGGAAATTTGAAGCAGCGTGGGAATTGAATTGGTGAGTCTTTCCCTCTTCCCTTTTTTATAAGTTAAGTTGTCTGGTTTTAGGTTAAGAAAGGAGCAGCACGGTAGCACAAGTGGATGGCACTGTGGCTTCACAGCGCCAGGGTCCCAGGTTCGATTCCCTGCTGGGTCACTGTCTGTGTGGAGTCTGCATGTTCTCCCCGTCTCTGCGTGGGTTTCCTCCGGGTGCTCCGGTTTTCTCCCACAGTCCAAAGACATGCAGGTTAGGTGGATTGGCCATGCTAAATTGCCCTTAGTGACCAGAAAAGGTTAGAAGGGGTTATTGGGTTATGGGGATAGGGTGGAAGGGTCGGTGCATCTCGATGGGCCGAATGGCCTCCTTGTGCACTGTATGTTCTATGTTCTAAGGAGCTGATTGTAGCGCACAAAGACTCCCGAGAGACGAATAGAGGTGAAGTCGATGAGGCTTTATTAAGCATGACTTGTTCCCCGCAGTTCAGTAACAGACTGGCCTGCGGGGGAGAACTCCTGGTTCTTATACTCCGCCTTCAGGGCGGAGCTAGAGGTCAACAGCCAACCAGGACCCGGGATCTGTCAGCCAATGACATCACGGCTTCACAGTCCCACATGACCCCTAATGCATACTACCACACTGATCTATCCAGATAGCTAAGTGGCAGTTAGCTGTCAACCTCCTGAAGCCTGGTGAGCAGGTAGGAGGTGTTGATTACTTGCCTTTGAAGTTTAACTGATGTGTGAGTCATTTGAGTCGTCTCAAGCCATCTCAGCACTATTTAAGAAAGGGCTTCAAAGCAACCTCACAATGAGCTTTGCTTACGAACAGTGGGAGAGGCCACATCCAGAGTGAATCGCAGACAGAGTGAGTTTTAAACTTGGGAATTTGAAGCAGAGTGGGAATTCAGTGCTGAGCGGGAAGCGGTCCTCTTTGATCTTTGTTTTTGTCATTGCTTTGTAACTTTTAAATCTTCAGAGAGCTACAGCTGAGGCTACAAGGGAGAGAGCTGATTGGTAAGTAGTGGGCAAGATTGGTAAATCTTTACAATGTTCATCACTTATAGATTGAAAATAAGTTTTGAGGTTCATCATCTGTAAAGGTTATAATTGGTAGTTACGAGGACAAGGATGGAAGGGCCATAGAGAATTACCTATAACCCGATATTAAACACCTTCTAAAGGTTTAATTTAAAAGGGTAAGTCATGGCAGGAGAACTCAAAGCTCCTCTTGCTCCATGTGGGAGGCCAGGAACAGTACCCGGGGCAAAATGTGTGCAGGAAGTGTCTGCAGCTACAGCTCCTGGAAGCTCCGATTTCAGAGCTGGAGTGATGGCTGGGGACACTCTGGAGCATTAGAGAGGCGGAGAGTGTCATGGATAGCACATAGAAAGAGGTCGGCACATGGCAGGCTCAATCTTCACCATCGGGAAAGAAATGGGTTTCCACCAGGTAGAGAAAAAGAGCTAGACAGGCAGTGCAGGAATCTCCTATGGACATTCCCCTGTAAAACAAGATGTACCGCTTTGGATAATGTTGAGGGGAATGACATCTCAGGGGAAAACAGCAGCCAAATTTGTTGCACCATGGTTGGTTTGTCTGAAAAGGGAGGAGTGGGAATTGTGGGAATGCAATAGTTAGAGGAAATGTGATTGTCAGGGCATTTCTGAGGATGCAAATGAGACTCCAGGATGGTTTGTTGCCTCCCTGGTGCTAGGATCAAGGATGTCTCGGAGTGGTTACAGAGCATTATGGAGGGGGAGGGTGAACAACCAGTGGTCATGGTACACATTGGAACCAACGACAAAGGTGAAAAAAGGTATGAGGTCCTGAAAGCAGAATGTAGGAAGTATAAGGAGGCCTCAAATGTAGTGATCTCAGGATCACTACCAGTGCCACGTGCTAGTTAGAGTAGAAATAGTAGGATGTATCGGATGAATATGTGGCTGAAGAGATGGTGTCAAGGGGCGGGTTTCAGATTTTTGGGGCATTTAGGACCAGTTCTAGGGGAGGTGGGAACTGTCCAAACTAGACAGGTTATGCTTGGACAGGACCGGAACTGATATCCTTGGGGTGGGGGGAGGGGGAGGGGTGCTTGCTAGAGCAGTTGGGGAGGGTTTAATCTAATATGTCGGAAAATAGGAATTTGTGTAAGGATTCAGAGCAGGGGGAATCAAGAACAAGAGAAAAAGACAGCAAGGAGGATAAGAAAAGTGATAGCCAGAGAATTCAACGGCCTGGATCAGATAATTACATTATAAAAAATGACGAACCTGATAAGAACCAGCCTTCGGGTTTTGACTTGAACGCACAGAGCATTTGAAATAAAATGAATGAATTAGTTGCACAGGTAGATGTAAAGGGATATGTATGATCTAGTTGGGATTTCGGCGACGTGGCTACAAGGTGACCAAGGATGGGAACTAAACATTGAGGTCTATTCAGTTTTAGGAAGGACAAACAGAAAGGAAAAGGTGGTGGAGTTGCATTGTTGATTAAAAAAGATACTGATACAATATTGAAGAAAGATATCAATACAGATGATGTGGAATCTGTCTGGGTCAAGTTAAGAAACATCAAGGGGCAAAAATCCTTTGAAGGGGTGGTATACAGATCACCAAACTGTTTACCAGATGAATGTGTAGGATTTGGAAAGGGTGCAAAGGAGGTTTACCAGAATGTTTGCCTGGTCTGGAGAGTGTTAGCTATGTGGAGAGGCTGAATAGACTCGCGCTGTGTTCATAGGAGGTTGAGGGATGACCTGATAGAGATTTACAAGATTATGAGGGGCATGGATAGAGTGGATGGGCAGGCACTCTTACCCAGGGTGGAGGGGTCAGTCACTAGGGGGCATAGGTTTCAGGTCCATGGTGTAAAGTTTTGACAAGATGTGCGAGGCAGGTTTTTTACACAGAGGGTGGTGAGTGCCTGGAACATGTCGCCAGGGGAGGTTGTGGCAGCAGATACATTAACAGCAATCAAAAGGCACCTCGACAAATTTCTGAATAGGATAGGTATGGAGGGATACGGCACTAGGAAGTGCTGAGGGTATTGGCCAAGGGTGGTATCATGACCGGTACAGGCTTGGAGGGACGAAGGACCTGTTCCTAAACGGATTCTCTGACCCCCCCCACCGGGTGAGAGAATCGCCGGGGGTCGGCGTGAATCCCGCCCCAGCCGTCCTCCCAATTCTCCCGCCCCCCCAAAAACCGGCCCGGCATGAGTCGCGCCGCCCACCTCGGAGAATGGCAGGATCCGGCGCGACTCAATGGGATTCTCCGGCCCGCGATGGGCCGAAGTCCCACCCGTTCTATGTCGGTCCCGCCGGCATAAATTGGAGTAGGTCCTTTACTGGCGGGACTTGGTGGTGCGGCGGGCTCCGGGGTTCTTGGGGTGTCGCGGGGGGATCTGGCCCCGGGAGGTATCCCCATGGTGGCCTGGCCCGCGGCCGGGCCCACCAATCCGCGGACGGGCCTGTGCCGTGGGGACACTCTATTCCTTCTGCACCGGAGGCCGTGGTCATCCGCCATTCTTGGTGCGGAAGTGAATCCCTCTCCGCGTGCGCGGGGATGATGCCAGCACGCGCTGCCGTTCCCACGCATGCGCCGACTCACGCCGGTTGGTGTGGCACCAGGCCCCTATCCCGCCAGCCGGCGGGGCGCCAATCACTCTGGGGCGGGCCTAGCCCCTGAAGGTGCGGAGGATTCCCGACGGCGGAGTGGTTCACGCCACTCCGTCACGCCGGGACCCCCCCGCCCCGCCGGCTACGGGAGAATCCCGCCCAATTGCAGAAGATATAGTTGGGTGGCAGGGTGAGCTGTGAGGAGGATGCAGTGATGCTTCAATGGGATTTGGTGGACTGAGTGAGTGGGCACATGCATGGCAGATGCAGTAGAATGTGGGGAAATGTGAGATTATCCACTTCGGTAGCAAAAATTATTTGAATGGGTGTAAATTGAAGGAGGTGGATACTCACTGAGACCTTGGTGTCCTCGTACATCAGTCACAGAAAATAAGCACACTGGTACAGCAGGCAGTAAAGAAGGCAAATGGTACGTTGGCCTTCATAGCGAGAGGATTTGAGTGTAGAAATAGAGATGTTTTACTGCAGTTGTATCGGGCATTGGTGAGGCTACACCTGAAGTATTGTGTGCGGTTTTGGTGTCCTTATCTGAGGAAAGATGTTCTTGCTATAGAAGGTGAGCAGCAAAGGTTTACCAGGCTAATTCCTGGGATGGCGGGACTGTCATATGAGGAGAGACTAAGTCGGTTAGGGTTGGAATTCGGAAGAGTGAGAGGGGATTTCATAGAAACTTACAGAATTCTAACAGGATTAGACAGGGTGGATTCAGAAAGAATGTTCCCGATGATGGGGGAGTCCAGAACTAGGGGTCATAGTTTGGGGGTAAACCTGAGATGAGGAGAAACTTCATCACCCAGGGAGTGGTGAATCTGTGGAATTCATTATCACAGAAAGTAGTTGAGGCCAAAACGTTGTGTAATCTCAAGAAGGAATTAGATATAGCTCTTGGGGCTATAGGGAGCAAACAATATGGGGGGAAGGCGGGATCAGGGTATTGAACTTGATGACCAGCCATGATCAGGCTCGAAGGGCTGAATGGCCTCTTGCTTCAATTTTCAATGTATTTTGCTATGTATGAATCAGGAGGTGAGTTATTCAGTGCAGAATTCGCAGCCTCTGGGAATTTCCCGTGTAGCCATAATAATAATATGGCTAGTCCAGATCAATTTCTAGTCGATCGTAATGCCCAGGATGTTGGTAGTGGGGGATTCAGCAATGGTAATTCTATTGAATATCAATGGGAGATGGCTAGATTCTCCATTGTAGGAGATGGTCATTGCCTGGTACTTGTGTGGCCCAAATGGTACTTGCCGCTTATCAACCCACGCCTGGATATTATCCAGATCTTGCTGCATTAATGCAGGAGGGGCATGGGAACCTGGATTGTAGTTTTAGGGTAAGGGAGAATGAGAGTATAGAGGTCAGGAGCACAGATTTGACGTCGCAGGAGGGGGCCAGTGTTCAGGTAGGTGGTTTGAAGTGTGTCTACTTCAATGCCAGGAGTATACGAAACAAGGTAGGGGAACTGGCAGCATGGGTTGGTACCTGGGACTTCGATGTTGGGGCCATTTAGGAGACATGGATAGAGCAGGGACAGGAATGGATGTTGCAGGTTCCGGGGTTTAGGTGTTTTAGTAAGCTCAGAGAAGGAGGCAAAAGAGGGGGAGGTGTGGCACTGCTAGTCAAGAGCAGTATTACGGTGGCGGAGAGGATGCTAGATGGGGACTCTTCTTCCGAGGTAGTATGGGCTGAAGTTAGAAACAGGAAAGGAGAGGTCACCCTGTTGGGAGTTTTTTATAGGCCTCCTAATAGTTCTAGGGATGTAGAGGTAAGGATGGCGAAGATGATTCTGGATAAGAGCGAAAGTAACAGGGTAGTTATTATGGGAGACTTTAACTTTCCAAAAATTGACTGGAAAAGATATAGTTCGAGTACAATAGATGGGTCATTTTTTGTACAGTGTGTGCAGGAGGGTTTCCTGAAACAATATGTTGACAGGCCAACAAGAGGCGAGGCCACGTTGGATTTGGTTTTGGGTAATGAACCAGGCCAGGTGTTGGATTTGGAGGTAGAAGAGCACTTTGGGGACAGTGACCACAATTCGGTGACGTTTACGTTAATGATGGAAAGGGATAAGTATACACCGCAGGGCAAGAGTTATAGCTGGGGGAAGGGCAATTATGATGTCATTAGACGTGACTTGGGGGGGATAAGGTGGAGAAGTAGGCTGCAAGTGTTGGGCACACTGGATAAGTGGGGCTTGTTCAAGGATCAGCTACTGCGTGTTCTTGATAAGTATGTACCGGTCAGACAGGGAGGAAGGCGTTGAGCGAGGGAACCGTGGTTTACCAAGGAAGTGGAATCTCTTGTTAAGAGGAAGAAGGAGGCCTATGTGAAGATGAGGTGTGAAGTTTCGGTTGGGGCGATGGATAGTTACAAGGTAGCGAGGAAGGATCTAAAGAGAGAGCTAAGACGAGCAAGGAGGGGACATGAGAAGTATTTGGCAGGAAGGATCAAGGAAAACCCAAAAGCTTTCTATAGGTATGTTAGGAATAAGCGAATGACTAGGGAAAGAGTAGGACCAGTCAAGGACAGGGATGGGAAATTGTGTGTGGAGTCTGAAGAGATAGGCGAGATACTAAATGAATATTTTTCGTCAGTATTCACTCAGGAAAAAGATAATGTTGTGGAGGAGAATGCTGAGCCCCAGGCTAATAGAATAGATGGCATTGAGGTACGTAGGGAAGGGGTGTTGGCAATTCTGGACAGGCTGAAAATAGATAAGTCCCCGGGACCTGATGGGATTTATCCTAGGATTCTCTGGGAGGCCAGGGAAGAAATTGCTGGACCTTTGGCTTTGATTTTTATGTCATCATTGGCTACAGGAATAGTGCCAGAGGACTGGAGGACAGCAAATGTGGTCCCTTTGTTCAAAAAGGGGAGCAGAGACAACCCCGGCAACTATAGACCAGTGAGCCTCACGTCTGTAGTGGGTAAAGTCTTGGAGGGGATTATAAGAGACAAGATTTATAATCATCTAAATAGGAATAATATGATCAGGGATAGTCAGCATGGCTTTGTGAAGGGTAGGTCATGCCTCACAAACCTTATTGAGTTCTTTGAGAAGGTGACTGAACAGGTAGACGAGGGTAGAGCAGTTGATGTGGTGTATATGGATTTCAGCAAAGCGTTTGATAAGGTTCCCCACGGTAGGCTATTGCAAAAAATACAGAGGCTGGGGATTGAGGGTGATTTAGAGATGTGGATCAGAAATTGGCTAGCTGAAAGAAGACAGAGGGTGGTGGTTGATGGGAAATGTTCAGAATGGAGTACAGTCACAAGTGGAGTACCACAAGGATCTGTTCTGGGGCCGTTGCTGTTTGTCATTTTTATCAATGACCTAGAGGAAGGCGCAGAAGGGTGGGTGAGTAAATTTGCAGACGATACTAAAGTCGGTGGTGTTGTCGATAGTGTGGAAGGATGTAGCAGGTTACAGAGGGATATAGATAAGCTGCAGAGCTGGGCTGAGAGGTGGCAAATGGAGTTTAATGTAGAGAAGTGTGAGGTGATTCACTTTGGAAGGAATAACAGGAATGTGGAATATTTGGCTAATGGTAAAGTTCTTGAAAGTGTGGATGATCAGAGGGATCTAGGTGTCCATGTACATAGATCCCTGAAAGTTGCCACCCAGGTTGATAGGGTTGTGAAGAAGGCCTATGGAGTGTTGGCCTTTATTGGTAGAGGGATTGAGTTCCGGAGTCGGGAGGTCATGTTGCAGCTGTACAGAATTCTGGTACGGCCGCATTTGGAGTATTGCGTACAGTTCTGGTCACCGCATTATAGGAAGGACGTGGAGGCTTTGGAGCGGGTGCAGAGGAGATTTACCAGGATGTTGCCTGGTATGGAGGGAAAATCTTATGAGGAAAGGCTGATGGACTTGAGGTTGTTTTCGTTGGAGAGAAGAAGGTTAAGAGGAGACTTAATAGAGGCATACAAAATGATCAGGGGGTTGGATAGGGTGGACAGTTAGAGCCTTCTCCTGCGGATGGATATGGCTGGCACGAGGGGACATAACTTTAAACTGAGGGGTAATAGATATAGGACAGAGGTCAGAGGTAGGTTCTTTACGCAAAGAGTAGTGAGGCCGTGGAATGCCCTACCTGCTACAGTAGTGAACTCGCCAACATTGAGGGCATTTAAAAGTTTATTGGATAAACATATGGATGATAATGGCATAGTGTAGGTTAGATGGCTTTTGTTTTGGTGCAACATCGTGGACCGAAGGGCCTGTACTGCGCTGTATTGTTCTATGTTCTATTTGTCAGGGGCTGCTTCAGAGTATGGGGAGTCACAAATGGTGTTGAACATTGTGCAATCATCAGTGGACATCCCCACTCCTACCTTATGATAGAAGCAAGGTCATTGATGAAGCTGCTGATGATGGTTGGGCCTAGGACACTACCCTGAGGAACTCCAAGCCACTTTGCCCCTTACACACGTTCCCCACCTCACCTACCTATTCATCTACAGACCTACCCACTTCACCCATCTACCATCTCACCCATTTCCCCCACCTCACCCACCAATGCTCCTACCCATTCACTCCCTGTACATTGACCCATCCACCCACTCATCCATTCACATTCACTTTCATTCAAGGACCTTTAAATATACCATGTGGGAGCTAGTGCTGTAAAAAGGCGGCCTGTCCTGTCTTCCCCCAACTTAATCTGCACCGTTTAACTTCCCCGAGGCACACTATGTTGCACATTTCTGTGAAAGCTCGGCTCGGAAGACCCTGGAAGAAATGTGTCGAGTAGAGGAATTTTCAGATCATTATTTAAGCAGCTTGTAAGGTCTGGACCATTCTATTCTTGAGTTAAAACAATTGATATGCATCATTCCCTCACAATTTAAACATTTTAGTTGTTGTTTTATTTTGCTGAATTTGTGCTGCACTCCCTCTCAAGGTGAACAAATCCTTCTTGAGGAACAGTGCCCAGACTGAATGCCCAGATTGTGTTAAATTAGAGCTTTATACAACTGGAATATAACCTCCAACTCTTTTTGTATTCCAGCCCTCTTTAGGTGAAGGTTGATATTCCCACAACCATTTTAAAAATGTTACTCGTAACTCTTGTGGTGGAATCTGTGGTGTAAAACATTGCATTTTTGAGACAGACCCTGACTGAAAAGGCAAACCAAACCTTCCAGTTTCGAGGGCGAGATGCCGAAAACGGGATTCTCAAAGGTGAGATTTTGGTTTGTGATCCTCTCAACCTCCCTCCAATGATACAATCAGCTTCCGGCCCAGGAAGGGCACAAGCCTGGTTTGCATACACTACCATCTCATTAGTGGGCGTCATGGTGCATCGTCCACCCTGGTTGTCCTCTTTTTACCTTCCCACCCAATTGGTGTGATGTCACGCCGGTATGAATCACTATAGCTTTAATTGAATGGAAATCTGGCGCCATGACCTCCGAGAGGGAGGCTGGAGGTGAGCATGTATGTCACCACTGTCCATCAGGGAGTCCAAGAGGAGAGAGGACACTGGACAGCTTGGGGGCGGGGGGGGGGGGGGGGGGGGCGGGGTAACGGGGGGGGGGGGGAGCGGGACCAAAAAGAGGTTAGCTGTCAGGTGGTCTGTGATTGACCTCATCTGGGTTTGTGAGGTCGGGGAGAGGCGGGTGTTCGGGGGGGAGGGTTGTGAGTTGGGAAGAGACTGTGAGGGGGTCAGAAGTTTTGATCTGTGCCATACAGCCTGGCCAGTTGGGCTGGGTGGGTGGGTACCCACATCACAGGCTTGTTGGAACCCCCTCCTTAGGAGGGGGTGCGGTGCTGGCTGCAGTTGAGGATTTACTATCCAGTGATTTTTATTACGGAGAGATGACAGCAATGAGCTTCCTGATAGCTGCTGCCTGAATGACCAGGGTACCTATTAGAACAGCCTATTACTGAGGGATGAACCTGATTGGTCCTCAGTGTTTTGTTACCGGTGTGGTAGGTAACATGTGCTACTCAATCCTTGGTTAGTGATGAGGTATTCTGAATCCCGATGAAGAAGATTCGAACTCTTCCAGTAGTAACAAAAGGTTTATTGAGTAACTACAACAATATTTACATGAGTTCTTTACTTTAACTTCGATACTAGTGATAAGGTTAACAAGATCTAACTATGGTAACTATACTTAACTCCACTGGCTATCTAAACTAGTCTGCTGTTGCTATGATCCCAGTGCACCCAAGAGAGAGAGAGAGCCCCATTGTGGCTGCCTTTTATACCCCTGTTGGTCCGGCCCTCTAGTGATTATGTGGTGCTACTGATGACACATTAACCTTGTGTACATGCACACATAGAGATCACTACACTCAGGAGTTAACCCTTTGCACCATCAGATCCCCACAGCGCTACATCCAAGACTGAGCCTCAGCTTTCGGTGTGAGTGCGGGCAGACAAATTGCCTCAGAAACAAGGCCAAGGGATTCACCTCTCCCCAAGGTCCCCAGCTCCAGCATCAGCAGTTCCATTAGATTCGGTTCCCCACCCCAGTTCTGCCCACCTCACTGTCCGGATGTCAGCATCCAGATGTGACCAGGAAATCCAAGACCCTCCTGAAAGAGCGTTCAGTGGTCCCACGCCCATGGGCAGGGAGGCTAGAGACACCCTCCTTGCAACACAGTTCCAGGAGGTCCAGAATTAGGGAGGACATTTGGGTCTCCCTTCTGGATGTGGCCCCTCACATATGCCCGAGGGGCACACAAGTGCTAAAAGCTCAGGGAGCCGGTGCTGGGGAGTCCCCGAATGCTAGCTGTCTATTCAGTGCAGGAGGGTGATGATGACTTGCAGTGAGAAAAGGGCTGTGATGCCCCTCAGAGATACTGTGAATGTTTGAATCCTTTTCTGGCAGCTCGCAGACTCGCTGTGGCTTGGGTCAGTCACCTCTCCTGGTGCTGCTTCGGGGGCTGGGGTTTCGGTTCGAGGGTTCCCTGTATCATTACTGAGTCCTGTCAGTATGAAGGAAACACATGCACTGAGATGACATCATCACGTGGAGGGGATGGGGGTGGGGCTGTAAGTCCGAATGCATCCCTAACGTTAGATGTGCCATTGCTGTCACCAATCAGTGGAGATGTAATCAGTCTTCATGTGTGACCCCAGGCAGGGAGTTTCAGGACTCTGTTCAACTATGGCAGCAGCAGGTCTGAACCACTTCCCTTTTTACTCTCCAACCATCCATAACCCTCCTCCTAGTTTGCATTGCCAGATAACAGAAGTTACAGTCATAGCTGCGTCTAGCTGCACTGAGGCCAGCCAAACTGACATGGAACTGGTACCACCTGGCTCGTGTGGTGTCCTGGGAGATATCCTTTTTTGGTAGCAGGATTTAGGATCGCAGAAATGTCCGGTCCAGTTGTTTTTGTTGTGGGCATGGGCAGCCTGTTCATTTGAATGGGAGCGACCTTTAAATTTTTTTTGCGTGCACACTGCGATATTTTCAAATTATGGCCTTGGGTGACTGTGTGGAGTTTGGACATTCTTCCCGCGTCTGCGTGGGTTTCCGTTGGGTGCTCCGGTTTCCTCCCACAGTCCAAAAAGATGTGAGGGTTATTTTTTGTTTATTCGTTCATGGGAAGTGGACGTAGCAGACTGTGCCAGCATTTACTGCCCGTCTGCTCTTGAGGGGCAGATCAGAATCAACCACATTGCTGTGGGTCTGGAGTCACATGTAGGCCAGACCAGGTACATATCCTTCCCTAAAGAACCACACTGGTTTTTACGACAATCGACAATGGTTTCATGGTCATCATTAGACTTTTTTAAACCATTGTTTGGTGGACTGGCCACATTAAATTGCCCCTTAGTGTCCAAAAGGTTAGGTGGGGTTGTGGCAGAGTGGGTCTGGGTGAGGTGCTCTTTCGGAGGACCAGTGCAGACTCAATGGGCTGAATTGTGTCTTCCTGCACTGTCGGGAATCTATGATTCTGTGAAGTTGTGAGCAACTTGTACATTCTGGACTGCTGCGTGTTCACACACACGCCTAGGTTAGAGAGAATCTAGGATCACAGCACGCTCTGTAAACAGAATCCCCGGCAACAGCTCGTAAGGCACACATCTAAAAATGTAAATGTAATGCAATGTAATCTACTTTTATTGATTTCTGCTGCAGGCTCAGTGAAAGTCATTTGACTTTGATAAAGCTATATTCCTCCCAAAGGTTCCCTTGGAGAATTCATCCCACAGATTGTGTCACAGCGGCTAAATGGAAATTGACCTTAAGTTGTGATTAAAAGGATACAATCAAATCACTGAACGATGCTGACAAATTGCATTCAAATATTTACAATCTCTGGGTTGCCCGTTCACTGCCTGGTGACTGGACTGACATACATTTCACATGGTGAGAAACACATCATTGCATGGGAGCCATGGATCATGTGTAAAAAAGAATGGCAGCAAGTTATCATCTAGTCAATGCTGGACTCACCTGTGACTCAAGGACTGTTCATTTGAATGGCTGCGACCTTTAAATGGCCGCAATGTTTTCAGATTTTGGCCTTGGGCGACTGTGTGGAGTTTCTCCCCTTGTATGCGTGGGTTTCCTCCGGGTGCTCCACTATGGACAAGGAGGCATGTTCTAGGCTGAGTGACTACTGAGGGAAGTAATAGGGGGGAAACTGGATGTGGTCGGTAAACGGCACGGGGATTGTGATGAGTGTTAAAATCACGCCCGTTAGTATTGACGCAGGCAGCCCTGCTTCCCACTAATTTAAATACATGGTCGTCAAGTGCTAAGCAAAAAGGAGCCCGATTCATATGAGGATAGCACCACTTAAAGCTAGCTTGCGCATGTTTTCCACCAGACCCCGGCTCTTAAATGCAAAGATCTTTCTGGCTAGGGTAGGTACTCCAAGTGGATGATGAGTGGAAATGGCACAACAGGTCAGAGAACATGTCCAATGCAGCCCTGGTGCAAGAGAAGAGAGATCCTCTTCATTCAGAGGCCTGGAGGCCCTCCCCAGCCAGACTTTATGGAGGCGGTGGGGCGCAAATAGCCATCGCAATCAAAAGCAGCAGCCTAGCTTGTGTAGTGTCGCACAAAAGTTCAATCACCTCACATAGGATCAGGGCCAGTAAATTTATCTTCAATTGCTATATCCTCACAAATAAGTAAGTTTCAGCAACTGCTCCATTCAGCACTCCCCTCTCAGCAATCACAATCATCCACAATTTATTCTTGCAATATTTTTGAGGCAGAAGCAGAGGTAATTTGATTAACAAATGAGTTAAAGGTTAAGCAGTAATATAGAGTTGAGGTTGACAATCAGATCAGCCATGATCTTATTGAATGGCAGGGCATGCTCGAGGGGCCGAGTGACCTACTCCTGTTCCTAATTCTTATCTTTGTCTGCATTCCGAACATTCCTACCACCACGGTGGAATTTAAACTCAGTAAAACATCTGGAATTTTAAAAATTCTAACGGTGACCGTGAAACTATTATCAATTGTTGTATAAACCCAACTGATTCACTCACAAACGGGAAGGAAATCTGCCGTCCTTACCTGGTCTGGCCTACGTGTAACTCCAGATCCACAACAATGTGGTTGACTCTTAACTGCCCTCTGAAATGGCCAAGCGAGCCACTCAGTTGTATTCATCTGCTACAAACAAAGGAATAGGCTGGACAGATCACCCAGCATCAAGCTAGGCCCTGGAAACAACAACAGCAAACCCAGCCTTGTTGAGACTGCTTACTAACAACTGGGGGGCTTGTACCAACATTTGGAGACTGTATCATAGACTAATCAAGCAACAGCCTGACATAGTCATACTCACCTTACATGAAATGTCCCAGACACCGCCATCACTAAACGTAAAGACCCTGTAGTCCCAGGGCTGCCTTCCCCTTTGAGGGGGAAAACTGACTGATGGTGATTTAACCTAAGGATCACTACAACTCAGGTGAGGAGCAAGGTTGAGAAGGCTGGGCCTTCAAGAATAACCTCAACTGGTACAGGGATTGAACCCACACTGTTGGCCTCCCTCTGCATCACTAATCAGCTGTCCAGCCAACTGAACTAAACCGGCCATCATCACTATTCCTGGCACAAAAGACATACCAGCATTTCAGCAGAGGTGGCAGCACAGTGGCATGCAGTTGGAAATGAGTTACTCTGGTAGTCCTTAACATCATAAAGTCTCATGGCACCAGGTCAAACATGGGCAAGGAAACCCCCTGCTTATTATGACGTACCATTCACGAGCTGGTGAATCAGTATTCCTCCATGTTGAACACCACTTGGAGGAAGCACTGAGTGCAGCAAGGGCACAGAATGCACTTTGGGTGGGGAACGTCAATGTCCATGACCAAGATTGGCTCGGTCGTACCTGAGCTGGCAGGATCCTAAAGGCCTAAGCTGCTAGACTGGGACTGCAGCATGTGGTGAAGTAACTAACAAGAGGGGGAAACATACTTGACCTCATCCTCACCAACCTGCCTGCCACAGATGCATCCATAGTATCAGTAGAAGTGACCACCGCACAGTCCTTATGGAGACAAAGCCCCATCTTCACATTGAGGATCCCCTTCATTGTGTTGTATGCCACTACCACCATGCTAAATGGGATAAACTTCGACAGATCAAGCATTCATGATGGGCTGTGGGCCATCAGCAATAGTAGAATTGTACTCAACCACAATTGGTAACCTTATGACTCAGAATAACTCCCATTCTACCATTACCATCAAGCCAGAGATTCAACCCTGGTTCAACGAAGAGCACGGGAGGGCATGTCAGGAGCAGCACCAAGCATACCTATAAATGCAGTGCCAACCTAGTGAAGCTATAACACAGGACTACTTGCATGCCAAATGACAAAAGCAGTGTGTAACAGACAAAGCTAAGTAATGCCACAACCAATTGATCGGATCTTAGCTCTGCAGCCCTGCCACATCCAGCCGTGAATGTGGTGGACAATTAAACAACCCACTGGAGGAGGAGGCCGCACAAACATCCCCATCCTCAATAATGGAGAAGCCGAGAACATCAGTGCGAAAGATAAGGCTGATGTATTTGCAAAAATTTTCAGCCAGGAGTGCTGAGTGGATGATCCATCTTGGCCTGCTCTGGGGGTTCTCTGCATCAAAGATGTCCGTCTTCAGTCAATTTGATTCACTCCATGTGATATCAAGAAATGGCTGAAGGCTCTGGATACAGCAATGGCCATTGGCCCTGACAAAATTCCAGCAATAGTACTGAAGACTGTGCTCCAGAACTTGCTGCACCCCTAGCCTAGCTATTCCAGTACAGCTACAACACTGGCATCTATGTTAGGAAAGAGTTCCCCAGAATTTGAGTTAGAATTGATGTTTTAATTTTTTTAATTGTTCAATAGATTTCACTTCATGTTCAAATAGACATCATCATATCAATAAATGGGATACAGATGGCCAGTGGGGGGCTAACTAGGCAACCTTGTGAGGCCCCGGTATTGAGAACTATCATGGAGGATTTGTTGTTGTTTATCCTTACTGATTGTGTACACAGGAACCAAGCCAAATCCTACCCTGCTAATTACCGTCCCATCAGTCTACTCTCAATCATCAACAAAGTGATGGAAGGGGTCGTCAACATGCGGCACCTGCTCAGGAATAACCTGCTGACCGATGCTCAGTTTGGTTCTTGCAGGGTCACACAGCTCCTGACCTCATTACAGCCTTGTTTCAAGCATGGACAAAAGAGCTGAATGCCAGAGGCGAGTTAACAGTGACTGACTTGACATAAAGGCAGTATTAACCGAGTATGGCATTATGGAGCCCTAACAAAACTGGTGTCAGTGGGAATCGGGGGAAACTCTCTGTTGGTTGGAGTCATATCTGGCACAAAGGAAGATGGTTGCGGTGGTTGGAGATCAATCACCTCAGCTCCAGGACATCACTGCAGGGGTTCCTCAGGGTAGTGTCCAGGGCCCAACCATCTTCAGCTGCTTCATCAATGGCCTTCCTTCCATTGTCAGGTCAGAAGTGGGGATATTCACCGATGACTCATAGAATCATAGAATTTACAGTGCAGAAGGAGGCCATTCGGCCCATCGATCTGCACCGGCCCTTGGAAAGAGCACCCTACTTATGCCCACGGCTCCACCCTATCCTCGTAACCCCACTTAACCTTTTTGGATACTAAGGGCAATTTATCATGGCTTTTCCACCTAACCTGCACATCTTTGGACTGTGGGAGGAAACCGGAGCACCCGGAGGAAACCCACGCCGACACTGGGAGAATGTGTAGACTCCACACAGACAGTGACCCAAGCTGGGAATCGAACCTGGGACCCTGGAGCTGTGAAGCCACTGTGCTAACCACTGTACTACCGTGCTGTACAATGTTCAGCACCACTCGCGACTCCTACAGCACTGAAGCAGTCCATTTCCAAATGCCGCAAGACCTCGACAATATCCAGGCTTGGGCGGACAGTGGCAAGTTATATTTTCGCCATGCAAGTGATGATCAATGACTATCTCCAACAAGGCTGGATCTAACCATCGCCTCTGGACATTCAATGGCATTACCATCACTGAATGGTAAACAATCAACATCCTGGGGGTTGCTATTGACCAGAAACTAACTAGACTAGCCATATTAATACTTGGCTACCAGAGCAGGTCAAAGACTCGGAATCCTGCGGTGAGTAACACATCTCTTGACCCCCCCCAATCCTGTCCAACATCTGCAAGGTATAAGTCAGGAGTGCAATGGAATACTCTCCATTTGCGTGGATGAGTGCAGCTCTGGCAACACTCAAGAAGCTCGACACCAAAGCAACCCATTTGATTGCTACCTCTTCCACAAACATTCACTCCCTCCACACTGATGCACAGGAGCAGCAGTGTGTCCCATTTACAAGATACACTGCAAGAACTCGCCAAGGTTTATTAGGCAGCACCTTCCAAACCCACGACCATTACCATCTAGAAGGACAAGAGAAGCAGATAACTGGGAACCCCACCACCTGGAGCTTCCCCTCCAAGTCACTCACCACCCTGACTTGGAAATACATCGCTGTTCCTCCACTGTCACTGGGACAGAATGATGGAACTCCATCCCTAACAGCACTGTGGGTGTACCTACACCTCAAGGACTGCAGCAGTTCAAGAAGGCAACTGACCACCACTTTCTAAAAGGCAAGTAGGGATGGGCAATAAATGCTGCCCTTAAAATGAATTGGAAAAATACATTGCCTTCAGGAAGCCTGAGACCCATATATCTTTGCATACATTGCCAGCTATTCAGTTGTGACAGGTAAAATCATCAGTCATATTGCTGTACATTCACTGACACAATTCCTTCTGTCTTGCAAGGCATACTTGCCCATAATTGGAGGCAGCGCCATCTCATTAGTGGCTTGCTCCCGTCCCCTTGGCGGAGACAGTGCAGCAGAAATCGGTGAGAGCGTGGTCAGGAGTGGGAACATGGAGCTTGATGGTATGTCTAACTCTCCATCTCACTTCACCCTTATCCCATAATATCTTCTCATTTATAAACTGCATTTTGTCACCTTGTTTTCTTCGTTCCAACTCTACTCTTATACCTTTCCCCTTTTAGATACCCAAGAACTGTTGCCTGGTCAAGAACCTATACAGGAGCATGAAGTGTAAAAGGAAAAAGTGACTGATGAAGATGTAGCACTGTGTTTCGATCTCACACTTGCAATCACCTGTTCAGATACTGGCCATGCTAAATTGCCCTTTCATGTCCAAAGGTTTTGGTGGGGTTATGGGGATAAGCTGGGGACGTGGGTGCCCTTTCGGAGGGTCGGAGTAGACCAGATGTGCCAAATGGCTTCCTTTCGCATTGTAGGATTCTATGATTGTGCTTACTTCAGAGGGGGTAGTCCTTAAGATAGGGTCTGCCTGTGTGTCACCAGGCACGGTGGCCAGCAGCCAGACATCCTGAAGATTTTGGTCACCTCCCCTCCTTTTTACTTGGCTTAGAAATTTGTTTTGTGTGGAAAGCTGGGCACAGTTTTCAGCATGAAAGGTGCAACAAAAACACAAGTTGGCTTTGTTGCTGTTCTTACCTGCTTACATTTTTCTTTGCAAACCGACCACAGCAATGCCAGTTGTGTGTAGGGCGAGTAGCTGTGTTCAGACATTGCACAGTAATATCCTTTACCTAAAAAAGTTAACACCCTGAAGCGATTGACTTTGGAATGCAGACCTGGCAGCTCTGGCCAGTTTTCAGACTCAGTTGCTATGATTTCCTGTTTGGAAATGTTACGCTTGCTAGTCCTCCTCTCTCTTTCTTTCTCTCAGATTGCGTAAACACGTGAAAAACTGCAATTTATTTCAAATCACATTAACTTGTAGCTTCAAAACCCATGCGCATGGTAGCACAGTGGTTAGCACAGTTGCTTCACAACTCCAGGGCCCCAGGGTCAATTCCCGGCTTGCGTTACTGTCTGTGCGGAGTCTGCACATTCTCCCCGTGTCTGCCTGAGTTTCCTCCGGGTGCTCCGGTTTCCTCCCACGTTCCAAAGATGTGCAGGTTAGATGGATTGGCTACGCTAAATTGCCCTTGGTGTCCAAAACGGTTAGTTGGGGTTACTGGTTTACGAGGATAGGGTGGAGGCAGGGGCTTAAGTAGGACGCTCTTTCCCGGGGCTGGTGCAGATTCAGTGGGCTGAATGGCCTTCTTCTGCACTGTAGATTCTATGCTTTTTATCAACAAACCAAACGCATCGGTCATTGAAATGAACAAGGTACTTTTTTATATGTATGCATGTATGTATAAATAGATATATGTGTTTGCGTGTTAAGACAAATGTGGTATTATCAGGTATTACAGTACACAAGAGGCTGAAGACCATTGGTTAAACCTAGGAGTTTACCATTTGCTGTTGGTACGTAGCTCCGCCTTGACGGGCGGGGTATAAGAACCGGTGCCGTCCCAGCAGCCCTCACTTTCTGTACCGAAGCTGCTGGGGAACAGTTCTAGTCGGTTAAAGCCTTCAGTTATGTTACAACCTCGTCTTTGAGTTTAATTGATCGTGCATCAACAAGTGAAATTGTTTCAGTTCCATTTTGGTTGTTTGATAGTCTTAGTGCCTGGGTGTCTGGACAGACTATGGTCTAAAGATCATGGGCACTATTTAGCAGTCAGTTAGTTGTGGGCACAAATCCCGCCATGGCCGTAAAATATTGCGAGAGGCAAAAAATGGGATTTGTGTGGTAAGATTTCCATTGCAAATTACCCGGGCCCTCCCCAATGACACAATCAGGTTTGCGTCCGGGTAGGGTGAGAATTTGATTTGAATTAATTTGACTGTATTTCAATACCATTCACGAGTTTAACGTTGAATCATCAGACCTCATTGTATCTTCCCACCCACCAGTGTGACGTCATGCGGGCGTGAATCACGACTGCTTTTCAAGAGGGAGAAAGGAGGGGAGAACCCCTCTCCACCTTGTACCAGGGTGTACAAGGGGAGAGTTTCTGCTGTCCAGCTCCAGAGGGAGGTTGGACAAGGGTGCTGGGAAGTGGGGGGGGGGGGGGGGGGGGGGGAGGAGGGAGGGGGGAGTCAGGGAGGGGTTGGTTTGAGGGGGTTGGGGGGAGTGGGGGTTCTCCCCCAGAATGTGGGTCACAGCTGATGTATGTTGTTCTGAAGCCTGCAGGCTGTAAAAGTTCTCAGAGCCCTGTATCAGTCTGCAGGCTGTGATGGGAGGGAAATAAAAATAAGAGTTACTCAGTTATTAGTGGCATGGTGGAATTAGGCATCTGTGGTCGTGGGGCTTGTGAGGAAGGGGGAAGATTGTGATGGGAGTGAAAGAGATCAGCCAAATGGGCTGGCTGTATGAGACCCCGAAATAGAAGGCAGGATGGTGACCAGCCTGGGGGGGGGGGTGGATTGGTGGTGGAAGGAGGGGGTGGGTGGGCAAACATTTAAGAAACCATGGAGTGCCTTCCAGCAGCCTTAAATGCAAAGGCATGACAGCAATGAGATATCAGAATGAAGCAGCCTGAGTAAGACCGGGAGGGTTTAAATTAGTGTGGCAGGGGTGGGAGCTAGAACAGCAGGCCAGCTAGTGTAGAGACTGGGAAAGAAACTTGAGGCTGAGATAAACATAGCGCAGAGTAAGGGCAGGCAGAGGGAAGCCACGGCTCAGCGGGACTGTGGGTCTGGAGTGCATTTGCTTCAATGCAAGAAATATAACAGGTTAGTCAGATGAACTGAGAGCCTGGATTACTGCATGGAACTATGATGTAATTGCAATTACGGAGACATGGTTAAAGGAGGGACAGGACTGGCAGATTAACGTTCCGGAATATTGTTGTTTTAGACGGGACAGAAGGGAAAACGAAAGAGGTGGGGGAGTTGCATTGTTGATTAGGGAGCAGATCACAGCTGTGTTGAGGGAGGACACATTGGACGGATCTAGTAGTGAGGAATTATGAGTGGAGCTCAGGAATAAGATGGGGGAAATCACAATGTTGGGCGTGTACTATAGACCTCCCAACAGCTAACCCAGGACTCAGACAGATACAGAGCTTCTGTGTATTTGAAACGCAGGTAGCTAGACCTGATCGAAACCCCCGCTCGTTTGCATTTTAATGGCCCGTTCCCCAGAACAATAGGACTCCAATCAAGAAACCGATACAGACACAGACTGATCGGCGCCACTCCCTTTACTCAGAGAGCCCAACTGCCAAGGTCAATGACCGCTAAGGACCCGCCCAGCCACCAAGGCACCCGCCCCTTTATTGGCCGAAATCGAAGGCAGTGATCAGAGCCCTGTTGAAGTATTGGGTCCAAGATTAAGGATCGCCCCAAAGAGCGTGAAATCCTAGAGGGATAAAAGAGAGCACAGCCATGTGTTCTGTCTCTTTTGGACCCGGCCTGTGCCGGCCTCTTTTGGATCCGGCCTGTGCCAGCCCAACTGTAGCAGGAACAGCCAGCCAAGTTCAAGACCAACAATTGCTTCCTGATGGCTGAGCCCAGCAGAGACAGAGCCACTTCTTCGAACCAGCCATGTGAAATCAAGATAAAGGCCTTATCCATTTGCATAGTGCCAGTCGCCCTGAAGTTAAGTATAGGATATTGTATCTGATAGGTCTAGTTTAACTCATAGTAGATATTGTGTTTGCATGTCGAAGTAATCCTAGTGTCTGTAAATGAACTATCTTTTGAACTGACTAACTGGTTATGGGGTCATTTGACCGATATAAGAGAAAGACTTGTGGTTCACCGAGATAAATAGAAATCCCCACCGTATCGGCGACGCTGTTGGGACATAACATCATATCATAAATAAAGCCTCATTATTAAAAGAGCAACATTATTGGCGACCTCTGACGGGACTCGAATTGGAAGTGATTTTGTCACTCCGAGAGAACCCACAAACTTTGAAATCTAATTGCGAGAAAGAGAAAGAACCACAAGTGCAAGCCCTATATCGACCAAATAACCAAATTTCGGAAGTGTGCACTAACCTGCATGCGTACCTAACAGGGAAAGTAAGGTAAACTCACTAGCATTGTGTAAAACTGTCGAGAGAATTGTGAACTGGAAAATAGCTGAGGCCATACCCGCTGTTCAAATCGCCGCCTTATTTCCCTGTCCCAAATTAAAGGTAGGAAAAGAGATATTAAAGGTAGGGAAAGAGAAGTTAACCGGAGAGCAAGAGATATTGGAGGTAGAGCAAGAGATATTAGAAGCAAATGGCCCCAAAAGCGATGGAATGTTTAATGGACCCACAGAAACCCGAGGTCGCAGCGACCAACAGAGCAGAGCAATGCCCCATATGGGAGGAAGAATTGAGGAAGTATTTAAAGGGAAAGGATGGCCCCTTTGGTCCCATTTTTATGCAAATGATGAGTCGGGTCCAGGAAGCAGAGGACAAACTTGGTGGGACAATCTAAGTGAGGTCCACAAGAAAAATGTAGGAAAGGTCCGAAAGCCGATGGCAATAGTGCCTGTTTGGCACAGTTGCGAGGCACAGAGGAGTTCGTGAAGAACTGCTCGTAGGCAGTTAATTGAGAAGGAAGAAAAGAACGAGGGAAACATTGATGAAAGCAAAAAGATAAATGAGCAACTCCGGGAACAGTTGGCAGCTAAATATAAAGAGATGGCTGATGTCAAATGGGTACACCAATCTTGTTTAGTTCACCTTAGCAGCTTTCAGACCCAGTACGATAAAGCCTACCAAGATACACAGCGCGCAGTCTTGGTACAAGAAGAGACAGAACAGCAGGTAGCACAGTTAACGAGTCAATGTGCGGATTTCGAAGCAGCTTTGCGAGCGCTCCAAAGCTCCATGAAAGAACAGAGATAGAGTACAGTAGACCACGCGAAATGCCGACAACAAATAGAGAAGTTACAGTCACTGCTCTGAGTACAGAATGGCTTCAGGTACACTTTTAGCCAGAATTTAGATGAGGAAGATGCTCCCGATTAGCAAGAATTAAACAAAAGCGCCCAAAGATATGTAGAGGACACAGGAAATCAGAATCGAACCCCCCACGGCCCAAAAGGAAAAGCACCCGCAGGATCGACTGCACCGGCAGCACACACCCCCACTCACAATTCGACCCCCATGAATCCGGTTACCACACAATGCAAGTCATCGGATCAGGATGAGTCTGATATCGTTTACGCCACCCTACTATCCATAATCCAGTTTAGAGAGGCTTGCACGAAAATTATTCCATTTCAGCCCACCGCAGACCCGCACAGCTTCTTTGAGGAAGTGCGCCAACAAAAAGTTATGTACTGCCTAGACAAGAGAGAGGAAGTCAGACTCATAGTTATGAGCCTTAGCCAGTCCGTAAGGTCAGCTTTGCCAGAGCCCCAAAATGTAGCAGGAGGAACCCTACAGGAAATGAAAACAGCCATATTAGATGCAATCGGGTATAACAAAGGAGATCCAGTCGAGGGTTTAAGTCACTGTCGGCAAAAGAAGGGAGAGCATCCGACTGCATTTGCAGGTTGCCTTTGGATTCATTTTATGGCAGTCTACGGACAATTAAACCGCGCACACCTAAATGTAGAGGACACCACTAAATGGTCCCGCACCTTAGTCTTGCATGCCACAGAGGCAGGTCAAAAGGTTTGTGTAAATTACGACCCCGCAGACCACACACACAATGAAGTTTGGGGTTTGAAACGACTCTCTAGAGCATGGGAACAATCCCTACACCGACAGACAGATCAGGACGATATAGGAGCAAACATGCACCCAGTTAGGACTAGTCAGGGACCCGCATGGATAAACGAGGGTAGAGGAGAAGTCCAATATCCCAGGGAACCATACCCAAGGGAGCAATACGCCAGAGAACCTGTTCCACCTTACGTGCCCCGGTGGTCATGTTACAACTGTGGGCAGTCAGGACACTTAGCCCAAGATTGCAGGAGACCCCCACCACCAGCTAGACTAGCCCCCAGATATGAAAGAGAACACCACCCACAGTGGCTACAAGGTCCCAGCTGCCCCGTGCAAACTGTGAGCGCTTTCCTGCCACTTCTCATGGCAGGGACACCTCAGCAATGCCACTTCATTTTTGTTTCTCTCCTCCTTCCTCTCTTCTTCGGCCACACGACACTGACTCCATATGCTATTTACACCCCAGGCCAAATGTGATTGCGGCTAACAAGTATATAAAACTGGCCGCCCTGAAATTTGGCTGGTTAAGATAAGCCTCAACCTCCCATGGTTATGATTTAGGAAAAGACTGGGCGATGAAATTATCATACCACTCCCCGCATCGACCACAATCTGCGAGAATCTCTGTACTTTAAAAATTTGCATTTCTTGTCTCTCAAAATGGTATTTCGAGAAAAAAAAATGAGGGAGTCACACATGGTAACGATCATAATGGGGTAATTGAAATAAGGCGAGAAAGACTAATAAAACAAGATATTAACCGAAGGTAATAACAGATACAATGCTGGAAACCCAAGGATTACACGGAAAACAGAAGACACAAGATGAAGCAAGGACTGCTGACATGCGTTTGGATCATCGCTGGACTTCTGCAACTGCGCGCGCAACAAACCTTTGTAACAAACACTGCACCAGCCCCGAACACTACCACACAACAGGACACCCCCAGCCCGAACACTACACCACACATAAAGACAGACATCAAAACCCCCACTTGGTGCGAAAACATTGCCAAATGGAACCCCCTTTCATACACAGGAGAGGCCCTTCCAGTAATTGCAATAATCTGCAGTATCATTCAGACACTTCGACTCTGTAAATGGCGAGCCAAAGCCTCCCGCTCCCCGATTTATACAATCCGAGCCCCCTTCTTTGGAATTCAACAAAACTGAACAAATGTATTGACTGCTGCTAAGAATTAAAACCATGTACCTCTGTAAACGTTACCAGAATTAAATAGAAATGTAGTGCTGCTGTTTTAAAATTTTTGTACTGTACATAAGTTCTTTTTGATATTCGCCAGCAGCATGAGAGTAGCTTAGATAGTTGTTAGTTCGTAATCAATTGTATGGATAAGTTAAATGATTAATCGTGAAATGTTTTATCGTGACCCGCTAGAAATTAATAATTTATGATGTGTTAATAAATGTTAGGTAAATGCCCCAAAACATAGGATAGGATAGAGTAGAATCTGGCCTTGACCAAGGGTGACCAGTACACCAAGGATGAACAGGGATCAATAGTGTGATCCACCATGCATCGCGTTCAGGATCAAGAGGACGGGATGTAGCCATCTGAGATGGCCACCTGCAAAGGACCATGGGAATTATGGCCAACCCAAAACTCAGACAGATACAGAGCTTCTGTGTATTTGAAACGCAGGTATCTGGACCTGATCGAAAACCCCGCTCATTTGCATTTTAATGACCCGTTTCCCAGAACAATAAGACTCCAATCAAGAAACCGGTACAGCCACAGACTGATCGGCGACACTCCCTTTACTCAACCGCCAAGGTCAATGATTGCTAAGGACCCGCCCAGCCACCAAGGCACCCGCCGCTTTATTGGCCGAAATCGAAGGCAGTGATCAGAGCCCTGTCAAACAATTGGGTCCAAGATCAAGGACCGCCCCAAAGAGCGTGAAATCCCAGAGGGAAAAAAGGGGACCCAGCCATGTGTTCTGTCTCTTTTGGACCCGGCCTGTGCCAGCCTCTTTTGGATCCGGCCTGTGCCAGCCCAACTGTAGCAGGAACAGCCAGCCAAGTTCAAGACTAACGATCGCTACCTGACGGATGAGCCCAGCAGAGACAGAGCCACTTCTTCGAACCAGCCACGTAAATTCAAGATAAAGGCCTTATCCATTTGCACAGTGCCGGTCTCCCTGAAGTTAAGTATAGGTTATTGCAGCTGATAGGTGTAGTTTAACTCGAAGTAGATTTTTTGTTTGCATGTCGAAGTAATAAACCATCTTTTGAACTGACTAACTGGTTGTGTGGTCATTTGATCGATATAAGGGAAAGACTTGTGGTTCACCGAGATAAATAGAAATACCCACAGTATTAGCGACGCTGATGGGACAATGATCCAGGCCAGGTGATTGATGTTTCAGTGGGGGAGCATTTTAGGCTTAGTGACCATAATTCCACAAGATTTTGAGTAGTCATGGATGAGGACGAGTCGCCCGCGGGTGCGGGTGCTTAATTGGGCGAGGGCCAATTACATCCAAATTAGACAGGAACTGGAGAATGTGGATTGGGAGCGGCCGTTTGAGTGGATTGGGAGTCAAACATGTAGGAGACTTTTAAAGGCCAGTTGATTGGAGTGCAGGACAGGCATTTCCCCATGAAGGATAGGAATTGCAGGATTCGGGAACCATGGATGACAAGGGAAATTGTAATAATAATAATAATCGTTTTTGCCACAAGTAGGCTTAAATGAAGTTACTATGAAAAGCCCCTAGTCGCCACATTCCGGCGCCTGTTCGGGGAGGCCGGATTGGGAATTGAACCCACGCTGCTGGCCTTGTTCTGCATTACAAGCCAGCTGTTTAGCCCACTGTGCTCTAATTGTAAGCTTAGTCAAAATGGAAAAAGGAAGCATATGATAGGTCTAGGCATCTAAAAACTGACAAAGTGTTTGAGGAGTACAGTGAAAAGAGGAAGGAACTTAAATGTGGAATTAGGAGGGCTAAAAGGGGCCATGAAATGTCTTTAGCAAGCATTGTCAAGGAGAATCCCATAGATGTTTATGCATATATTAGGAGCAAGAGGGTAGCACGAGAAAGAGTAGGCCCACTCAAGGACAATGTGAGAAGTTATGGCTGGAACCACAGGAAGTGGGTGAAATCGTTAACGAGTACTTTGTCTCGGTATTCACCAGGGAGAAGGACATGACGGATGTTGAGGTCCAGGATAGATGTGTGAATTCTCTTGAGAATGTCAGTATATCAAAGGAGGAAGTGTTGAGTATCCTAAATTGCATTAAGTTAGACAAGTCCCCGGGGCTGGATGGGATCTATCCCAGGTTACTGCGGGAGGCAAGGGGAGAAATAGCTGGGGACTCAACAGGTATCTTCACATCCTCTTTGACCACAGGCGAGGTTCCAGAGGACTGCAGAATAGCCAATGTTATTCCCTTGTTTAAGAAAGGGAGCAGGGATAAGACAGCAAATTATAGGTTGGTAACCTTGACATCACAGGGGAGAAAGTGTGGCACCTGTGTGACATTCATTCCAACTTGGTGCCACATGGAGGAGGAGGGAACCTGCTCACTGCAGCCGTTAAGGTCACGGCGGCAACCCTCAACCTCGACACCACGGGATCATTGCAGAGCTCAACAAGTGACTTGCGTGGTAACCTGCAGTCATCCATCCATAAATGCATCCTTGAGGATCGGAATCAATGCACAGAGTGCATCCATGACCTCAAGGAAGCATTTTATGCATTAATTTTGATCTGG
This sequence comes from Scyliorhinus torazame, assembly GCF_047496885.1. Classification (NCBI taxonomy): domain Eukaryota; kingdom Metazoa; phylum Chordata; class Chondrichthyes; order Carcharhiniformes; family Scyliorhinidae; genus Scyliorhinus; species Scyliorhinus torazame. Next base: position 320,693,090 of record NC_092709.1, read on the forward strand.
ACCAGGCCCATCAGGACGAGACGGCTGCAGGATTCGTCTCCATCGCTGGTCTGCCACAGGTGCAGGGGGCCATCGAGGGCACTCAAGTGGCTCGATGCGTCCTATTGCACAGGGAGTCCTGTATATTAAAGGGCTTCCACTACCTTAATGTGCACTGGTGTATGGCCACCAGATGAGGATCGTGCACAACATGTGTGCACATTTTCCAGGGAGCGTGCATGATAGCTTCATCCTTGGGCAGTCTCAAATCCCTGGGATATTCAAGGGCCATTCCGGGGTGCAGGGATGGCTCACTGGGGAATAGAGATGCCCACTGACATGTTGGCTGATTGCGCCAGTGCGGAGGCCTGAGACCGAAGAAGATTCCCGTTTCAACGAGGCTCACATTGTACAATGCATCAGGCTTCTAAAAACGCGCTTCTGCTGCCTTGGCAGGTCGGTGGACCCCTGCACTACAGTGTCCTGAAGGTCCCCCGCATCATCGTTGGCTGCTGCACCCTACATAACTTAGCGGAATGCGGAACAACATCCTCGATGAAGACCAGGAGTAGAAAGTTTTCTTTTTCTTTTTTTAACATAATTTTTATTTGGGTTTTCACAAAATATCAACAACAGAATGAAAAAGAAACCCAATAGAATTAAATACAGAACAAAGTAAAACAACCCCCGTGCCCACCTCCCCCCCTAATAAATAATAAATTAACACCCCGAGTTAACACAAAGCAAACATAGCAAATATGTACACCCCCTCAGATCCCCCAGGGTAAATAAACAAAAATAAAATAGAATCCCGCCCCCCCTTCCCCCCCCCTCCCAGGTTGCTGCTGCTGCTGACCATTGTCTACCGTTCTGCCAGGAAGTCCAAGAACGGTTGCCACCGCCTAAAGAACCCTTGTACCGATCCCCTTAAGGCGAATTTCACCCTCTCCAATTTAATAAACCCCGCCATATCGTTGTTCCAGGATTCCACGTTTGGGGGCCTCGCATCCCTCCACTGAAGAAGAATCCTTCGCCGGGCTACCAGGGACGCAAAGGCCAGAATACCGGCCTCTTACGCCTCCTGCACTCCCGGCTCCCCTGCCACCCCAAATATTGCGAGCCCCCAGCCCGGCCTGATCCTGGATCCTACCACCCCTGACACCGTCCTCGCTACGCCCTTCCAAAATTCCTCCAGCGCTGGGCATGCCCAGAACATATGGGTGAGATTTGCTGGGCTCCCTGAGCATCTAACACACCTGTCCTCACCCCCAAAGAACTGGCTCATCCTTGTCCCGGTCATGTGTGCCCTGTGCAGCACCTTAAACTGTATAAGGCTGAGCCTCGCGCACGAAGAGGAAGAGTTCACCCTCTCTAGGGCATCTGCCCATGTCCCCTCTTCAATCTCCTCTCCTAACTCCTCCTCCCACTTACCTTTCAACTTTCAACTCCACCACCGAGGCCTCCACCTCCTCCTGCATCACCCGGTAAGTTTCCGAGATCTTCCCCACTCCCCCCCCCCCCCCCCCCCCCCCGAGAGCACCCTGTCCTGTACTGTGCGTGGCAGCAGCCGCGGGAATTCCACCACTTGCCGCCTGGCAAACGCCCTTACCTGTAAGTATCTGAAGGTGTTCCCCAGGGGGGAGCTCATACTTCTCCTCCAGTTCACGCAGGCTCGCGAACTTCCCGTCCACAATCAGGTCCCCCAACCTTCTCATCCCTGCCCTGTGCCACCCCGAAAACCCTCCATCTATTCTCCCTGGGGCAAACCGGTGGTTCCCCCGTATTGGGGTCAACACCGAGGCCCCAACTTCCCCCCTGTGCCGCCTCCACTGCCCCCAGATTTTGAGGGTAGCCGCCACCACCGGGCTTGTGGTATACCTCATTGGAGGGAGCGGCAGCAGCGCCGTTGCCAGCGCCTCCAGACTCGTACCATCACAAGACGTCGTTTCCAGCCTCTTCCGTGCAGCCCCCTCCCCCTCCATCACCCACTTGCGTACCATCGCCGCACAGAGGTTGGGCAGTGCCAGCACCCCCCCCATCCCTACTCCGCTCCGGGAACACTCTTCTCACCCTCGGGGTCCCTCGCGCCCACACAAACCCCGTTATGCTCCTGTTGACCCGCCTAAAGAAGGCCTTCGGGATCAACATGAGGAGGCATTGGAACAGGAACAAAAACCTTGGGAGCACCATCATCTTAACTGACTGCACCCTGCCCGCCAGGGACAGCGGCAACGCGTCCCACCTCTTGAACTCCTACTTCATTTGCTCCACCAGCCTCATGAAATTAAGTCTATGCAGGGGCCCCCAGCTCCTGGCCACCTGGACCCCCAAATACCTGAAGCTCCTCTCCACCCTTTTTAGTGGGAGCTCGCCAATCCCCCTCTCCTGGTCCCCTGGGTGAACCACGAACAGCTCGCTCTTCCCCATGTTGAACTTGTACCCTGAGAAATCCCCAAACTCCCTGAGGATCTTCATTACCTCTGGCATTCCCCCAACCGGGTCCGCCACATATAGCAGCAGGTCGTCCGCATAGAGCGACACCCTATGCTCTTCCCCGCCCCGCACCAACCCCCTCCAGTTCCTCGGCTCTCTCAGTGCCATAGCCAGAGGTTCAATCACCAGTGCGAAGAGCAGGGGGGACAGGGGACACCCCTGCCTCGTCCCTCGATGCAACAGAAAGTACTCAGACCTCCTCTTGTTCGTGGCCACACTCGCCATTGGGACCTCGTACAACAGCCTAACACACCTGACAAACCCCTCCCCAAACCCGAACCTCTTCAGCACCTCCCACAAGTACCCCCACCCTACCCTATCAAAGGCCTTCTCAGCGTCCATCGCCACCAGTATCTCCGCCTCCCCCTCCCTCGCCGGCATCATAATAACGTTCAGGAGCCTCCGCACATTCGCGTTCAACTGCCTCCCCTTCACGAACCCCATCTGGTCTTCGTGGATCACCTGCGGCACACGATCCTCGATTCTCGTGGCTAAGACCTTCGCCAGCACCTTGGCATCTATCATTTAACAACAAAATCGGCCTGTAAGACCCACACTGCAGGGGATCCTTGTCCCGCTTCAGGATCAAGGAGATCAGTGCCCGGGACATCATCGGGGGCAATGCCCCCCCTCCCTTGCCTCATTGAAGGTCCTCACTCGCAACGGGCCCAATAGGTCCACATATTTCTTGTAGAATTCGACCGGGAAACCATCCGGCCCCGATGCCTTCACTGCCTGCATGCTCCCTATCCCTTTGGCCAGCTCCTCCAGCCCAATCGGGGCCCCCAATTGCTACCAGTCCCTCCTCCACCTTCAGAAACCTCACTTGGTCCAGAAAGCGGCCCATCCCTCCCTCCTCCAGTGGGGGCTCGGACCGATACAATTCCGCATAAAAGTCCCTAAAGACCCCATTGACGTCAACCCCACTCTACACCACACTCCCTCTCCTATCCTTAACTCCCCCGATCTCCCTAGCTGCGTCCCGCTTCCGAAGCTGATGCGCCAGCATCCGACTTGCCTTTTCCCCATATTCATAAATCGCCCCCTGGGCCTTCCTCCACTGCACCTCTGCCTTCCTGGTGGTCGAATTCGGCCTGGAGGCTATGCCTCTTCCTCAACAGTCCCTCCTCCGGCACCTCCGCATACCTCCTGTCTACCCTCACCATCTCCCCCACCAGCCTCTCCCTCTGCTCTCTCCTTGTGGGCCCTAATGGAGATCAGCTTCCCCTAACCACCGCCTTCAGAGCCTCCCATACCATCCCCACTCGGACCTCCCAATTATCGTTGGCCTCCAGGTACCTCTCTATGCTTCCTCGGACCCGCTCACTCACCTCCTTGTCCGCCAACAGCCCCACCTCCAAGTGCCACAACGGGCGCTGGTCCCTCTCCTCCCCCAGCTCTAGGTCTACCCAATGCGGGGCGTGATCCGAAATGGCTATCGCCGAGTACTCGGTATCCTCTACTCTCGCTATCAGCACCCTACTCATAATAAAGAAGTTGATCCGGGAATAAGCCTTATGAACGTGCGAGAAGAATGAAAATTCCCTAGCCCCCGGCCTTGCAAATCTCCAAGGGTCCACCCCTCCCATCTGGTCCATAAACCCCCTCAGCACCTTAGCCGCCGCCGGCTTCCTACCCGTCCCAGACCTGGAGCGATCCAGTGCCGGATCCAGCACCGTGTTAAATTCGCCCCCCCATCATCAGGCCCCCCACTTCCAAGTCCAGGATCCGACCCAACATGCGCCGCATAAAACCCGCATCGTCCCAGTTCGGGGTGTACACATAGACCAGCACCACCCTCTCCCCTTGCAGCTTACCACTTACCATTACGTACCTGCCGCCATTGTCTGTCACAATGCTCGACGCCTCGAATGACATCCTCTTTCCCACCAAAATCGCCATCCCCCGATTTTTGGCATCCAGCCCCGAGTGAAACACCTGACCTACCCACCCTTTCCTCAGTCTTACCTGGTCTGCCACCTTCAGGTGTGTCTCCTGGAGCATAACCCTTCAGGTGCGCGAACACCCGGGCCCGCTTGACCGGCCTGTTAAGTCCTCTTACATTCCAGGTTATCAGCCAGATCAGGGGCTACCCAACCCCCCTCCCCCGCCGTCTAGCCATAACTCCTCCTTGGCCAGCCATGCGCCCGCACCCCACGCCCGGCCCGTTCCCCACAGCGGCAGACCCCCGTCCCAACCCCCTCTACTCGCTCCAGCTCCCCCTTGACCATAGCAGCAGCAACCCGGCTCCCCCTCCACCCTCCACCCCCCCCCCCTACCCCGCCTCCCCCCGCCGCCAGCTAGGATCCCCCCTAGCTGCTTTACTCCCCCCTTTTGCACTCCCACAAGTCAGCTGACTCCTGCTGACCCTGGCTACTCCCGCCTCTCCTTTGACTGCTCCCATTGTGGGACATACCCTCCTCCTCCATTACCCATCCAAAGACTCTCCGCCTCCCCCTTCCATCCCAAGCGCGGGAAAACAACCCTCGCTTCCCCGCCCCGGGTCCGCCCCACCCCCTCCAGCCTTCAGCGCAGGAAAAGGCCCGCGCTTTCCACCTGCTCGGCCCCGCCACCTCTGTCGCCGCTCCTTTTACAGGCCCAGTCCCCTCACCCCTGACTTTTACCTCCCCCTCCCCCACGGGGCCCCATCCCCCCTACCGGCCATCCACCCCTACTCCATTTACTTACCCCCCTCCAAGAGCCCACCGGACAGACCCAACCAAAACATTGCCCGACCCACCCTAACCACTTTCATCGAACCAAACAGAAATAAGAGCAAAGAACCCCCCCTCAAAGTGTAACACCCCAACAGCAATCCCCGACCACCCATCCCGACCCTCAGTTTGTACCCAGCTTCTCGGCCTGGACAAAGGCCCATGCCTCCTCCGGAGACTCAAAATAATGGTGCCGGTCCTTGTAGGTGACCCACAGTCGCGCCGGCTGCAACATGCCAAACTTCACCCCCTTCCTGTGCAGCACCGCCTTCACTTGATTGTACCCGGCCCTCTTCTTTGCCACCTCCGCATTCCAGTCCTGGTATATCCGAACCTCCACATTCTCCCACCTGCTGCTCCTCTCCTTCTTGGCCCACCTGAGCACGCACTCCTGATCGGTGAACCGATGAAACCGCACCAGCACCGCCCGCGGCGGCTCGTTAGCCTTGGGCCTCCTCACCAGCACTCTACGGGACCCTTCCAGCTCCAGGAGCCCTTGGAAGGACCCTGCTCCCATCAGCGAGTTGAGCATGGTGACCACATAGGCCCCCACGTCCGGCCCCTCCAGCCCCTCCGGGAGGCCCAGGATTCCCAAATTCTTCCGCCTCGACCGATTCTCCATCTCCTCGAACCGTTCCTGCCATTTCTTGTGGAGCGCCCCGTGTGCCTCCACCTTTACCGCAAGGCCTAAGATCTCGTCCTCGTTGTCGGAGATCTTTTGCCGGACCTCGCGGATCGCCACCCCCTGGGCCGTCTGTGTCTCCAGCAGCTTGTCAATGGAAGCCTTCATCGGCTCCAGCAGGTCCGCTTTAATCTCCCTGAAGCAGCGCTGGATAACCTCCTGCTGCTCCTCCGCCCACTGCATCCTCACTGCCTGCCACCACCATTTTGCTCTTCTTCCCTCGCACCTTCTTTTGGTTCAGCACCACTTTTTTAGTCGCCCCGCTCCTGGTCCAAGCCATACACTGTCGGGGAACTATTGAAATCTCCTTCCCACACCGGGAAACGTCGAAAAAATTCAGTTGGGGGCCCTGAAACGAGCCCAAAAGTCCGTTTTTAGCGGGAGCTGCCGAATGTGCGACTTAGCTCCAGAACGTTTTCTTTGATGTGAAGGATGCCCAGGAAGGAGAAGCCGAAGAATGGCCAGAGGATGGATGCCAGGCAGGGCGAGAGTTCACAGGAGGACCACAACAGGAGCATCATGTTGTCCGACAGCTCAAAAAAAACCCTCCCACCCCAAGACCATTGTGACCTTTCTGTGACCGAGGGAGGAGGTCTGCGTGAGGAGGTCCGCTTGAAAACCATCTCATCAGGTTGATTGTTCTGGGTAGCCCTTGTGTCTGCTTAACCTGTCAGTGCAGGAGAGGGAATGATGCCTCACAATGAGGAAAGCTCTGATGCTCCTCAGCTTTTCTTATGCTTGACTCCTGTCTGTCTGTTGCCAGCACAGTGACTCCCCATTCATGTGCGAGTGAGGGTGGGGCCTACCTCTCTTTTTCCCGTAGCACTAGAAAGGAATTAGGGGCAAGGGTCTAGAATTCACTGATTAATGCAGGCACCCTTCCAGGATGTATGTTATTCTTGGTTTGAGCGTAACCGTTTCCCTTACTTTGAGAGCCTGTGAAACAAGCTGTGTCCGGATGGGATGAAGACCAATCCCAGTGCGAGCAGAGTCACAGAGAGTGAGGCCTTAAGTTTGTGAACAACAAGAGGTTTTAATAAGGTGACATTTGACGTTGACCCCAAAACTATCTGTGACTAACTTCACCCATGCCCACTCTGTTCTCAGACAACTCCTTACTCTTGCAAACCCTCCCACTACATCCCGGTATTTTCCCAGGGTGCACATCAGAAGTGGAGGCGGCCTGCTGCCTTCCACGCCCTGTTGCCCGAGATGCCCTTGGCAGGTGTCCTCTAGAGGGCCGTCTCTGGAGGCCCCGTCCTATCTTTGGGTGATACTGATGTTGCTGCATCACCTTGTTCAGCACGCTGCCCTTGAGATGCACCGATATCAGGAAGCAGGGAATCAGAAGGGCTGGTCACTTCCAGGTTCTCCTGGGTGGAAGGCCCTGGGATTTTCTCCAGCACTTCCTCCTCCCTCTGCATGGTTGTGAGCCCTGTCGGATGGAGGGGTAACTGGAAGGAGCTCCAGGAGCCTCAGTGTCATCTGGCGCTGCCAGTCCTGGAGCCCACCAATGTCTGCACCGTGGTGTCGAAGCCCTCAGCCATGGCCCTCAGCGATAGAGCCATTCTACGGAGTCTTGCCCCAGACTTTCCACTGCGGACGTGACCCTTTCAGTGTTGGCCCGGGTGCCACGCGTTGCTGGTAACATCTCCTGAAACTGAAGGCTTTCGGACTCCGCCATTCAGCCTTGCAGTCTCAGGAACGTTGCCGACAACACCTTCTGATATTCCCAGCTCTGCCTTTGCATCTCAAGCAGCATCTGCGTCCTGAGATCCAGCAGACCTCTGACTGTCCGATCCGTGAGGTGTTCCTTTCTCCATATGCTGTGTATGTATATCAGAAGCAGTGTGGTACTCACTAGATAGTGACCCAGAAGCCTGTCTGCTAGGTTTTCCCACTGAGGTGTTTCTCTGCGATGGAGAATGGTGCGGGTGATAGCTGTGATGTGTTATCTGTGTCATCCTCAGAGATTTCCTCCGAGATGCTGTCAAGGGAGGGGTGGGCACTGCTGGTTGATGGCCGAGGCTCATTGGTTGATGTTCCTGCAAGGCAAGGAACACTGTATTAGTACATGGCCTGTTCAAGGGTTTGGACAACAAAAAGCTCACTTGACACTGGTCATCTGGATGAAGGTGCATGGCTCCTCACTTCTCTGATATAGGTTAACCTCGCTCTCTGTGTGGGCCTGCTTCTTGTCCACCCCTGTGAGCTCCCTTTCCTTGAATAGAGCCAGGATCCTCTGCTCAGGCATTCGACCACCCATTTTTACTCTCTCTCTGCAGTTGTGGGCAATCTTCTCCTGCAGGGACACAAATGGGGGCAGCATGAGCTGGCCATCTTGCAGGTCAGAGATCGAGGACAACTGGGATGCACGGGCACTGCGCCTAAACAGCGAAGGGCTCTGATGAGGATTGCCGGGGATGAGGTTTGAGGATATTGCTGGGGGGTTGGGTGCTGGGACCCTGCGAGGTGGCGGCATGTGGGATTAAGATGACATTCCGAGGAAGGGAGGAGTGACAAAAAAAGACGGGGGCACTTACTCTTGCAAATCGTAGTGGGGCATTCGTTTTTTCCCTTCATTGGACCTCCGTCTTCACTGGCACCGACCAGTGTTGCCACCGTTTCCCAGGCTGGACTGATGGCGTACTGGAGGGTCTCCTGCTATTCCATGGATAAATTGTGGTCTGCCTCTCCTCCACGGCATCCAGCAATCGAGTCAGGGCTCCCTCCAGAAATCTGGCAGCTGGTCTTCGAGCTGCCATCCTCCAGGCTAGAATGAGATCAAATGCTCTGGGGCCATTTAAATGCAGTGCCCCCTTGTTTGAAGTACTAAGATGACCCCCGGGGCGGGTGAATCAGGCACTTTGCTCCTCAGATGCGGCATTTTACATGTGGGGAAAAATAAACATTTCAATGTGCCGAGAGATTACGATCCGGAGTGTGGGGCGATGGAAATGCATTGATTTTCACGCCAGAAATGACATTTTGTAATTTCTGGCGTGAAAATTCTGCCCCAAGTCTTTTGGATTTGTTTGCACATATATTTTCTTTAATGAGGTTTTAAAGTGATTGGTTACACGTTCAGTGATTCTGGAGAAACAATGTTACTGTTGCCTAGTGACAGTGGTTAAGTGACACAGACCAACAGAGGAAAATGCATTTATAAAGAAGAAAGTTCCATGTGTGTCAGAAAGAGAGGGCAGGAATTCTATCTTTCGGATATGAAAGGCTACAAGTCTATCGGGGACATTAGTTGACTGAATAGTCAGTTATAGAATTCGGTAAAGCGATAGTTTCGCAGAGGTGCGTCTGGAAGATTGAGCTGAGGGAACTCGTATGTTTGTTTTGCAATTTTGTAATAGTGAATTTAGAATGTGGTGTGGGGTCTTGGAGGGAGACACATCATCATAGAACATACAGTGCAGAAGGAGGCCATTTGGCCCATCAAGTCTGCACCGACCCACAGGTTGGGTGAAAAACATTGAGTGAATGCTTGGAAGGAAAGTGCTGTAACTGTGCCAAGTGATAATCCTTTGTGTGTCAAGCTACGGGTAATTCTTCACTGGTTTATGCGTCTGTAAAGATATTGCTGGGGTAAAGGATTGGTGTGAATTTGAAGCTTCTTCTTATGTTTGTATTGAGATCTTTCCAACCTTTTCGTCTGGTGTAATATGGTTCATTTTTCTTGTTTAATAAATATTTTATTCTTTGTGTTAAACATTCGTCACTGAACCCTGTGGATTTGTTCAGTAAGTTTATTCCATGATTTTAAAAAAAAATGTTAGGATCTATCAAGCCAGGTTTCACACTGGGATCTGAGTTGCCCAGTATTTACTTCAGCTGGGATCGTAACATCGAAAATAAGCAACAACGTATTGTAAAGTGTCCTTTAAATGTAGTCCTTAAAATGGACCTTTATATGATAAGGATATCAGGGAATGTGGATTAAAGGTGGGTAAATGGAGCTGAGGCACACAGCCATGACTTAATTGAAGGATGAAAAGGAACTGGGATTGATAACCTACTGCTGTTCCATAGGGCAGCACTGCAGCACAGTGCTTAGTACTATTGCTTTACAGTGCCAGGGACCTAAGTTCGATTCCTGGCTTGGGTCACTGTCAGTGCGGAGTCTGCACGGTCTCCCTGTGTCTGCGTGGGCTTCCCCCGGGTGCTCTGGTTTACTCCCACAAATCCCAAAAGACGTGCTTGTTAGGTGAATTGGATATTCTGAATTCTCCCTCAGAGTACCCGAACAGGCACCGGAATGTAGCGACTCGGGGATTTTCACAGTAACTTCATTGCAGTGTAAGCCTACTTTAAAAAAAATAATCTTTATTGTCACAAGTAGGCTTACATTAACAATACAATGAAGTTACTATTAAAAGCCCCTAGATGCCACGTTCCGGCGCCTGTTCGCGTACACAGAGGGAGACTGCAGATTGCCCAAATTACCTAAGAGCACGACTTTCGGGACTTGTGGGAGGAAACCGGAGCACCCAGAGGAAACCCACGCAGACACAGGGAGAATGTACAGACTCCGTACAGACAGTGACCCAAGTTGGAAATCAAACCTGGGACGTGGGGCAGCACGGTAGCACAAGTGGATAGCACTGTGGCTTCACAGCGCCAGGGTCCCAGGTTCGATTCCCCGCTGGGTCACTGTCTGTGCGGTCACGTTCTCCCTGTGTCTGTGTGGGTTTCCTCCGGGTGCTCCGGTTTCTTCCCACAGTCCAAAGACGTGCAGGTTAGGTGGATTGGCCTTGCTAAATTGCCCTTAGTGACCAAAAAGGAGGTGTTATTGGATTACGGGGATAGTGTGGAAGTGAGGGCTTAAGTGGGTCGGTGCAGACTCGATGGGCCGAATGGCCTCCTTCTGCACTGTAAGTTCTATGTTCCTGTTCTATGTTCTGGCACTGTGAAGCAACAGTGCTAACCACTGTGCTACTGTGCCGCCCAGTAAAGCCCAGCCCTTGTGACACTGATAAAGATTATTATTATGCTGCTCCATTGGCTCCTATATTGTACTAAGCTTATCAAGTAATTTATTTGAGAGGCTCTGAGGATGAAAAAGGAATTATTGAAGTCAGGCGTTTTTCCTTTCTTATCCAACTAAGATGTGAGGTGAACGTGTTTCTCTTCACTCTGAAAACGCTGTGCTGCTGTAGAGAATGTAACGTATGCCTTGGAGGTCACCGATAGGCCTTTGTTTTCCCCCTTTGCTGTGGGGCACAGAATTGGTCAGCAAGTATGAGAAAATCAGTTCCTTTTAAAACTATTATGATGCATCCTCTGGGCCATGTGATGCTGGGTTGGCTCCATCGATCTCAGCTGGAATACTGGGCAGGATTCTCCCCTACCCGGCGGGGCGGGGGGTCCCGGCGTAATGGAGTAGCGAGAACCACTCCGGCGTCGGCCGCCCCGAAGGTGCGGAAGTCTCCGCACCTTTAGGGGCCAAGCCCTCACCTTGAGGGGCTAGGCCCACGCCGGAGTGGTTTCCGCTCCGCCTGCTGGTGGGAAAGGCCTTTGGCGCCACGCCAGCTGGCGCCGAAAGGTCTTCGCCGGGCGACGCATGCGCGGGAGCGTCAGCGGCTGCTGACGTCATCCCCGCGCATGCGCAGGGGAGGGGGTCTCTTCCGCCTCTGCCATAGTGAAGACCATGGCAAAGGCGGAAGAAAAAGGGTGCCATCACGGCACAGGCCCGTCCGCGGATCGGTGGGCCCCGATCGTGGGCCAGGCCACCGTGGGGGCACCCCCAGGACCCCGGAGCCCGCCCGCTCCGCCTTGTCCCGCCGTTCAAAAGGTGGTTTAATCCACACCGGCGGGAGAGGGTTGACAGCGGCGGGACTTCGGCCCATCACGGGCCGGAGAATCGGCGCCGCGGGCCGGAGAATCGGCCACCGGCGCGGCGCAATTCCCGCCCCCGCCGACTGACGTGGCGCAATTCCCGCCCCCGCCGACTGACGTGGCGCAATTCCTGCCCCCGCCGAATCTCTGGTGGCGGAGAATTCGGGACACGGCGGGGGCGAGATTCACACCAGACCCCGGCGATTCTCCGACCCGGCGGGGGGTCGGAGAATCGCGCCCACTGTGTAGAATCCTGGGTGCCACACTGTCGGAAGGAAGTGAATGCATTGGTGAGAGTGCAGAAGAAGAGTTCCAAGAATCAGATGCTTTAGTTATGAGGATAGGTTGGAGAGGTTGGTACTGTTCTCCTTGGAGAGAAGAAGGCTAAGAAGGCATTTGATAGGAATGTTCAAAATCATGAAGGGGCTGGACAGAACCGATAGGGAGAAACTGTTTCCGCTCGTAAAGGGATTGAGAACGAGAGGGTACAGATTTAGAGTGATTAGCAAAGTGAACAAAATGTGGTGTGAGAGGAAATATTTCCACGCAGCAAGTGATTCAGCTCTGGAAAGCCCTGCCTGAAAATGAAATGAAATGAAAAATGAAATGAAAATTGCTTATTGTCACAAGTAGGCTTCAAATGAAGTTACTGTGAAAAGCCTCTCGTCGCCACGTTCCGGCGCCTGTTCGGGGAAGCTGGTACAGGAATTGAACAGCGCTGCTGGCCTGCCTGGGTCTGCTTTAAAAGCCAGCTATTTAGCCCTGTGCTAAACCAGCTGAAAGTGTGCTGGAGGCAGGTTTAATCGAGGCACTCAAGAAGGCATTAGGATAGATGACTATTTGGATAGAAACAATATGATGGGTACAGGAAAAGACAGGGAAATGTCACTAACTCATGAAGCTTATTCAGAGAGCTGGTGCAAACACGATGAGCTGAATGGCCTCGTTCTGCACCGTGACAACTCTATGACTCTGTGGCCTGAGGGAGTCTGATCAGATTTCAACACCCCTGTCACTGAGCATTGTAGTGATCTGTACATCTGTACATACATCTGCACACACACCAGGGACTGCAGCACAGATGTAACGGCCACAGCATCACTAGAGGGCAGCATCAGAGACGGGTATAAAGGGTCCAGCCCAAGGGAGGATCCGCCTCTTCAGAAGCACAAGGCTAGTGAGCAGCAGCACACAGAGACAGCTCAGCATAGGCAATTTACCTTAGCTTCACTGGTCATACCTCTTGACTGTTTTACATCTAGTTGAGCTCTGGAAGCAGAACAAAACCACTGAATAAAGTATTTGTGTTAACTGGAAGTCTACAATGTTTATTCTGACTTAGAGAATAACATATGGTACCAGGGGTGATTTCAGCAAGCTAGCTAGACACCAGCAAGAGAAGAGAATTTAAACCAGACATTCAACCAAGGAAGGCCTCGCAGAATTCGGACCCTTCAGATACCAATCGGCACGATGGACCCAATCCAAGGTCCACACCTGCTCAAGACCACTGGTAATATGCATTCCAATTGGAAACTTTTTATACAACAGTTCAATATATATCTAGAAGCTAAGGATCTGACTTCAGCGTCTGATGCCAGGAAGATAGCCTTGCTCTTATCCCTGGCAGGGCCGCAGGCATTAGAAATATATAATTACTTTACCTACCTGGAAAGGGAGAGCAAGGGCAAGCTGGAAATAATCATCACAAAATTTGAAACCCACTGTCAATCTGAAGTCAATGAGATATTTGAAAGATTCAAGTTCACCAGGCGCTTACAAAAACCGAGGGAGTCTTTCAGCAGCTTTGTGACTGAATTAAAATTACTAGCTCAATCCTGCAACTTTGAAAACCTCTGTGAATCCCTCATCAGAGACTAGATAGTCAATGGCATATCTGATGAGGGACTTAGAAAATCCTGATTAAAACGAAAAGACCTAGCCTAGAACCAGCCATGCAAAGATTCTCTGCTTACGAAAAAAGTAAAGAAGAATATGAGGAATTTACTTACGGGCCCAAGGCCTTCACCATGACGTCGAGCCCATCAAAATGGTGGCCGAGGCTTCCAGAAGGCACTCCTCCAGCGGCAATCCCGCGCGTGCGAACCTGGATGCAGGCCACACGCATGCGCAGTTCTCCCGAAGATTCGACATGGAAGAAAGGCCTACTGCGCATGCAGGAGCGTGGAGGGACAGTGACATGACGTGTCCCCGCTGCGGACACGCCCACTTCAAAGGGCAACGTCCAGCTTCTGGAAAACAATGTTTAAAGTGTGGCAAATACAACCACTTTGCCTCACAGTGCAGAGCTGCACTGCAAATGAAGCCAACAAGACAGAAACACATGAACTTCAACGTAAAAAGCATAGACTCAACGGAGCACAAAACTACCAATGATGAGTATTCCTCAGACAAGGACAACCTGGCTTGTGACAACTCGCTTGTCGTGGACACGATCGAGACAATTGAAGAACATGACGCAACAATCTCCACGCCTCACCCGGTCAACAGCATTGATTCCAGCAGTGAGTGGACAGCAACTGTGCAAGTCAACGACTTTCCATTAGTCTTCAAGCTTGACACTGGGGCCCCAGCTAATCTCCTCACTAGCAAGAATCTCCATTCGATTCCAGGAGACCATGAAATAATACCCGCTGCATGTCGGTTGAAGGACTACAATGTAAATCAGATCGCCTCAAAGGGATCGTGCCATCTCCGGGTGGACAACAAGACGATACGCAAGCAGCTACGATTCGAGATTGTAGACGACAATAAACCATCACTGTTAGGGGCTCAGGCCTGCAAAGACTTGCGGCTGATGCAACGCATTTACATGCACACCCAGGATCCATCAAGCCTGGAAGCTAAAATCTACAGCATGCTACAAGAATACCCCGACGTATTCAAAGGCATGGACACCCTACCCAGCCAATACAAAATCATGCTGAAGACAGACGCCAAACCCGTCATTCAGCCGCCCAGGAGGGTTCCAACTCCACTGCGGGAGAAGTTGAAAGCGGAACTCGACAGACTGCAGTCACAAGGCGTAATATCGCGAGTCACACAGCCGACTGACTGGGTTAGCTCCATTGTCTGTGTTAAGAAACCTTCTGGAGATCTTCACATATGCATAGACCCGAAGGACCTGAACCAGAACATTCGCTGGGAACACTACCCCATCCCCAAGCGTGAAGAGATCATGTCTGGGATGGTGAATGCTCGTATCTTCACCAAACCCGACGCCTCGCAGGGGTTTTGGCAGATACAGCTCGATGACTCGAGCAGATTACTGTGTATGTTTAACACGCCATTTGGATGTTTCTACTTCAATCGCATGCCCTTTGGCATTATCTCTGCGTCAGAGATCTTCCACAGGATAATGGAGCAAATGACCGAGGGCATCGAGGGTATCAGAGTCTATGTGGATGGCATCAACGTATGGTCCACCACTGAAGAAGAACACCTCTGTCGCCTGAAGAAGATGTTTCAGAAGATTCATAAATACGGTTTGGCAAAATGCACATTTGCGCAGGAGTCTGTAACCTTTTTGGGTGATACCATATCATCTCAGGGTGTCAGCCCTGATGAGGTGAAAATCACTGCAATATGGACCATGAAGACGCCACACGACAAGAAGCCAGTGCTACGATTTCTGGGCTTCGTCAACTTCCTCGGCAGGTTCATCCCAAACCTGGCCGCACGGACAGCAGCTTTACGCAATCTCCTACAAAAGACCACTGCGTTTGAGTGGGCACAACGTCACCAGAATGACTGGGTGGATCTCAAACAGCAACTAACGAGGGCACCGACCCTTGCTTTTTTTGATGCAACCAGACCCACCAAGATCTCCACTGACGCCAGCCAGGATGGGATTGGCGCCGTTCTCCTCCAACAGGACGACCAGTCTGACTGGGTCCCGGTGGCATATGCGTCCAGGGCCATGACCGCAACTGAGTGCAGATATGCACAAATCGAAAAAGAATGTCTCGGACTCCTCACTGGGATTCTGAAGTTCCACGACTATGTGTATGGCCTGACCACATTCATAGTGGAAACAGACCACAGACCGTTGGTCCATATCATAGTCAAGGATCTGAATGATATGACACCTCGTCTGCAGCGCATCATGTTGAAGCTGCGAAGGTATGATTTCACCCTAGTATACACCCTGGGAAGAGACCTTGCCAGTGCCGACGGACTGTCCCGATCAATCAGCCCCCCTCAGAGAATTCGAGGCCCAAACACAGTTATGCATGGAGAATCTGCCTGCTTTGGATGGGAAGCTTCGCCTAATCCGACAGGAGACGCAGAAAGACGCAACCTTACTGAGGGTGCTGCACCTACTCCAGCACGGTTGGACGAGGGGACAATGTCCACAATTTCAGAATGTCAAGTCAGAACTGATTGAAGTTGACGGCCTGCTGCTACGCAATGCGCAGATCGTGATTCCGGCCACACTCCGCGCCGAGATGCTACGTAAGATTCATGAAGGCCACCTAGGCATTGAGAAATGCAAAAGGCGAGCACGACAGGCTGTGTACTGGCCCGACATGAATCAAGACATAACGGACATGGTCATGACATGTGACCCTGTCAAAGACATCAACCCGCACAGTGTAAAGAACCACTGCAGCAACACAAACTCACAATGGCGCCGTGGACAAAAGTGGGCATTGACCTATTTCATGCCTCAGGGAGTGATTAAGTCCTGATCATGGACTATTACTCAAACTATCCAGAGGTACTGAAACTCCATGATTTCACGTCTTCATCTGTCATCAAGGCGTGCCAGGAGACATTTGCGCGACATGAAATCCCGCGTGTGATGATGTCGGATAATGGTCCCTGCTTCGCGAGCTGGGAATGGAAAGAGTTCTCAGACCGCTACAGCTTTCAGCATGTAACATCCAGTCCGCGCTACCCACAGTCAAATGGGAAAGTGGAAAAAGGTGTCCACATCGTTAAACGACTCATTAGCAAGGCAACAGATTCACACTCGGACATCAACCTAGTGCTGTTATCCTACCGAGTCCCAGTTTCCCGCTGGCAGGAGGTCCTCCCCGACACGCTCCACTCCATTAGGTCACTCCTCTGCACAGTCACGAATGACTGCCTATTTGTTTTCCCCAGGAAATCTACCTCCAGGGTCTCGCTTCCGTCCTGGCTGACAACACCAGGGTCTGTCCTCCTCCGAAAGCACGTGAGGAGCATAAGTCCGACCTCCTGGTCGAGAGGGTCCAACTCCTTCACGCCAACCCCCGGTATGCTTACGTGGCGCACCACAACGGCCGACAAGATACAGTCTCCCTCCGGGATCTGGCACCCGCCGGTTCCCCTGCGACCATCACCTATCCCACTCACCCTACACCAAACACCGCCCCCACCCCTACATGGCCTACACCCCCCCTCCCCCCATTGCTGACCTACAGTGATGAAGCTCCAGAGGAGATGCTCCCGGAGTCAACGAGCCCAACACCCGTGCCCGCAACGATGAGTTCAACACCCGTGCCCACAGCGAAACCAGAGCTCAGGTGATCACAGCGAACGATCAATGCGCCGGACAGACTCAATCGGTGAGCCCACTTCACCCCCGCTGGACTTCAATTTTTAACAGGGTGTGAATGTGGTGAATGTATTACTGCTACCAATCACCATTGTAATTGCATTACATTGTATTGTATTATGTTGATGCCCTTGTGGGCTCCGCCTGTGGCTCCGCCCCCTCAGGGGAGGTATAAAGAGCTGTAGCCTGTAGGCGGCACTCAGTACAGAGCAGTCACAGGCAGGCACAGTTCTAGCTGATTAAAACCATTGTTCACTTCAACTCTCCGTCTCGTGTGAATTGATGGTCGCATCATGCAGCTGGCTATTTATCCCAGTCTCTCGCATATACCTGGAAGGTGAAAGTCCACAAACCGGTCTAGAGCATAACTAATGGGAGATGGTTTCTGCTGAGGTGATAGTAAGCTTCCATTTGCTGTGGTTTTAAGCCCACGTTCGCCGTGAGCGCAGATCGCGATGTGGGCGCAAAATATCGCGAGAGTCGGAAAACGTGAATCTCGCCGGTGAAATCCCAGAAAGATCAGGAACTACATTTAAATAAATTATCATCTAATTAAAGGGTTCCCCGCCGTTTCGAGTCACAGTGGAGAAAAGGCTCTTCGGCCCATCGAGTCTGAACAATAAATAAGTACTACCAATCTCACGCTAATCCTACTTACCACCACTTGTCCCATATCCTTGAATGTGATGGTGTTTCAAATGCTCATCAAGTGCTTTTTAAAGATGGTGAGGTTTCCAGCCTCCATTACCTTCCCAGGCCGTGCATTCCAAATTCTCACCACCCTCTGAGTGAAAATTATTTTTCTCAAAACCCATCGGAATTTCCTGCCGCTTGCCCTAAAACAGCCCTAATGCAGCTTTGTGATTGACCCCCTCAACCAAGAGGAACAGCTGCTTCCTATTTACTCTGTCCAAACATCTCATAAACACACCTCAATCATGTCCCCCCTCAGCCTTCTCTGCTCTAAAGTAACCAATCTAAGTCTATCCAGTCTCTCCTTATAGCTCAGGTGCTCCATCCCAGGCAACATCCTGGTGAATCTCCTCTGTACCCCCTCCAGTGCTATCACCTCCTTCCCATAGTGAGGTGACCAGAACTGCACACAGTACTCCAGTTGTGGCTTAATCAACGTTCTGTACAGCTCCATCATAACCATATTCTATGCTATGAATGATAAAGGCAAGTGTTCTTAGCTACCCTATTCACCTGCTCTGTCACCTTCATGGATCTGTGAACAGGTACCCCAAGATCGTTCTGTTCCCCCCCACATTTCGCTCTCCCCTCTTGCCGATGTCGGCGAGGTTTCCAAGTTGTTTAAAATAGGAATCAGGCAAAGGGAACTTGCCGGGTTTGCACAAGTAAGTATAATGCCCGTGGGGACAGCAATATGGCTTGGCAGTACGCTGGCACTGTCTCTGACACTGCCCCTTGCACCTGGGCACTGCCCCCAGAGCCCCAGAATTGGCCCAGCAACCTGGAACTGCCCTCTGGGGGTCTCTGTGTGCATGGGGGGTTCCTGTTCCTTCTATCAGAGATCAAGAGTGCCCCAATCTCGGTAATTCCAATGTTGCCAGCTTTTTATTGCACAGATTGCTGGATTATTTGGCAAGAAAATCCAGCTGTGCAGGCAGTGAGCTGCATGCTGATTTTCCCGTCTCAGCCAGCACTCTGTGCAGAAAATGGAAAATTCTGCCCATTATCTCCATAGGAGATGGCAGTTTACATTTGCACGGCTTCTTCCCTTCAAATTTCTGTCTAAGGGTATAACCCACACCGGAACAATTCAAACAACGACTTAATTTACATTATCAGAATTTACATTCCCATCCATCTTTGGCTTGAACTGCCATTTTAAAAAACATTTTTCTTATTTAATTGTTCAATATATGTAATTTGGAGTTTTTCGTCATCATTATGATGAAGAAAACATTTGCCTTTTCTGATGGTGGCCCCCAGCTGTCCCTTCAGGGGCCATTCGTTAGACTGCTGCAAAAGTGATGAAGTTAACCCTGTGGGTGTCCCGTTCGCTTCTTCAAATGAGGAGGTTAATAATCGGACACAGCAATAAGGAAGCAGAATTGATGGACGTGGCTGCCAGTGCCAGCTGGGGCAAGTTAAAATAGGAACGCACTCATGCCTTTTTTAAATGAATTTGTCTCTTAATAACATGGAAAATCAAGGATGATGTACAAATGCTTCTAACTAACATTTAAATCAGTTGAATCTGTCACTTTCTGCTCATCTTCTCTTCGCTTATAGAACCATAAGATCCCTACAGTGCAGAAGCAGGCCATTCAGCCCATCGAGTCTGCACCAACCCTCTGAAAGAGCACCCTATTTTGGCCCACTCCCTCGCAACCCCATAACCCCACCTAACCTATGGCCACTAAGGGACAATTGATCATGGCCAATCCAACTAACCTGCACATCTTTGGACTGTGGGAAGAAACCTGGAGCACCCGGAGGAAACCCACGCAGAGACAGAGAGAACGTGCAAACACCACATCGTCACCCGAGGCCGGAATTAAACCCGTATCCCTGGCGCTGCGAGGCAGCAGTGCTAACCACTAAGCCACCGTTCTAGGCATACTTTTCTTCATTATTTCTCTATATGTTTCTAAACCTACAATTAAACTTGTTGTTTATCTATATGGCAATAATGTCACAGCATTTATGCGACTCGAGAGTGTTTTCTCATCATTAAGTTGATAAATCTGAATAATTTCATCCAAGTTACTGCGGTAATTTGAGTTTCACTCGCTGAGAGTCATCAATGTAAATGGTTCAGCGCTACCATCCAATGGTTCAGCGCTAAACACACGCGCCTGCTGCCAGAGAACTGTCTGCTATCTGATACTCACAATATCTGCCTTTTGATTACTGTGTTGTCCTGGGACTCGAGGCACATTAAATCAAAGTGCAAAGGCTAATTTGTCACGCTAAAATTTAATTCTGTTGGCTTGTTTCCAGATGAGCATTTAATGTCACAGTGCTGCTGAATCCTGACATGTGAAGATTTAGAATTTGATGAGAATTTTTTGGCCTGTTCGGTGCAAGAGAAGCCCTCAAACTGTTTGTTTTGTTTGCAGTGTTCTGACATAATGCCTAAAAGGCACTCGTGTACCTATTAGCCCTTAACTTGACCTTCATAAATGTGCACCGAAAATTGGGTAAATTATGGTTGCATTTGTATTTCTACCTCTACAACGTCCTCCAGCCTTTATCCACCTGCCCACTCGCCCTCTCCACTGTATTCCTCCAGCGCTGACTATTACATATTCTGCTTCCTTCACCCATCATTACAGGCTACGCCTTTAGCTGTCTAGGTAATGCTGTGGAGTTTCCTCCCGAAACCTCATCCACATCTCCCATCTTCCCCCTTTACCTACTTGACCAACCTTTAGGTCACCCTGCAGAACAACATCCTCTTTTGCCTTGCATCCATTTTTATCTGATTCCAACTTTGTGAAGCAACTTGGGATGTTTAGTAGGGATATGGTGGGAAAAGTGGAGTTGGAGTTTAAGATCAGCTCCGCTCTTATTGAATGACAGAGCTGGCTGCATCTTCATGCTACTGTTTCATATGTTCTTGTGTTTTCATAAAGATGATATATTAAAAAATTGTTGTTGTTATAAATCATTGTTACTATCACCGCCTTGAAGACAGATTTGTGAGCAATGATTTTGGCAGCGTTGGATGTGATTGAAGCTCCACAATAAACTCCTTGGATACACCATAAGTTCTAATTCAGGAAATCCAGAGCTTTAAATATTTCCGAATTGGAGATGAAATACCAGACTGTTATGCCTGGTTTTTAATTTGGATTGGATTGGATTGGATTTGATTATTGTCACCTGTACCGAGGTACAGTGAAAAGTATTTTTCTGCGAGCAGCTCAACAGATCATTAAGTACATGGGAAGAAAAGGGAATAAAAGAAAATACATAATAGGGCAACACAACATATACAATGTAACTACATAAGCACTGGCATCGGATGAAGCATACAGGGTGTAGTGTTAATGAAGTCAGTCCATAAGAGGGTCATTTAGGAGTCTGGTGACAGTGGGGAAGAAGCTGTTTTTGAGTCTGTTTGTGTGTGTTCTCAGACTTCTGTATCTCCTGCCCAATGGAAGAAGTTGGAAGAGCTAGTAAGCCGGGTGGGAGGGATCTTTGATTATACTGCCCGCTTTCCCCAGGCAGCGGGAGGTGTAGATGGAGTCAATGGATGGGAGGCAGGTTCGTGTGATGGACTAGGCGGTGTTCACGACTCTCTGAAGTTTCTTGCGGTCCTGGGCCAAGCAGTTGCCATACCAGGCTGTGATGCAGCCCGATAGGATGCTTTCTATGGTGCATCTGTAAAAGTTGGTAAGAGTCAATGTGGACATGCCGAATTTCCTTCGCTTCCTGAGGAAGTATAGGCGCTGTTGTGCTTTCTTGGTGGTAGCGTCGACGTGGGTGGACCAGGACAGATTTTTGGAGATGTGCACCCCTAGGGTTGTCTTTAGGGTTGTCACAAGGACAACCTTTAGGGTTGTAAAGGACAACCTTTAGGGTTGTCTTACTGTAATCAAATGGTTGTGATCCTCAGCTAGCAAGTCAGAGGTCATGAGTTTGAATCTTACCATAGCTAGGTGTGAAATTGAATGTAATAAATCTTGTGCCCTGTTGGCTAGCAATAGGGAACAATGACCATGACTTCTGCTGAAATGTAGTTTGTCGCAATGTTACCTGCGGTTCATTTAATAGCATTCTTGCCTCTGAGTCAGAAGGTTGTGGGTTCAAGTTCTACTTCAGAGACTAAGAATGCGACATTCAGATTGTCTCTGACAATGAAAATGAATGAAATGAAAATCGCTTATCGTCACAAGTAGGCTTCAATGGAGTTTACCTATTCGCCACATTCTGGCACCTGTTCGGGGAGGCAGTTACGTGCTGTTGGCCTGCTGGCCCCCATTAAAAGCCAGCTATTTAGCCCAGTGTGCTAAACCAGCCCCTGGGATAAGTATAGACAGGGGCTTGATGGACTGCACAGGCATGATGGGCTGAAGGGCCTTTTGCTGTGCTGTAAAACTCGATGACTCCCTAATTTACTGTCAAGAGGTGCTCACACACGAGATGTTAAACAAAGCCCTATCAGGTGGATTTAAAATAATCCATGGCCCTGTTTGAGGAAGAGGAGGGAATAGTTCCCCTGTGACCTCGCTAATAATCGCAGGCAGCGCCTTCCAAACTCATGACCACTACCTTCTAGAAAGACAAGGGCAGCTGACACATAGGGGTTAAAAAGCACCCCTGCAACTCACTCACCATCCTGACTTGGAAATATATCACCGTTCCTTCATGTCGCTGGGTCAAGATCCTGGAACACCCTAACAGCACTGTGGATGTACCTACACCACAGGGACTGGAGCGGTTCAAGAAGGCAACTCACCACCACCTTCTCAAAGGCAATAAACGCTGACCTAGCCAGGGACACCCACATCCCATAAATGAATAAAAAAGTAGATTAACGGTGCTATTGTTTGAGGGACTTTGTGTGCATGTTGGCTGTCATAATAACTTCAGAAGAACTTCCTTAGCTGCAATTTGAGGCATTCTGAGGCTCCAGTTTACATGGAACTTCAATCTTAAACCCTGCGGCCGATTCTCGATGCCTTCAGCGAAATTAAGCATGGGCGATAAACTCAGCCTTCTTGGCACCACCCTCATCCAAGAATAAATAAAGAAAACTTTCGGAATTTATTGAATTTAAATGTTCGGCTTCATCACCTCATAAAATTCCTATTTCTTGATAATCAAAAAGAATGTTTAATAAATAAAGAAACGACATTCAATGTGTGGGCCTATTCATTTCCATTACTGTTGACAATTCCCCCCCCCCCCCCCCCCCCGTCGTTTTATTCCGCTTTCATCTGTACCTTGGCTAATTATGTCCCGTGGCCAATTCCAAGGGGAATAAATCACTTTGCAAATAATCCCCGCTGCAATGTTATGCCAAGAATCAACCTTTAAAGCACCAATCACAACATCCATTGTTCTAACTTTTTCTGTGTTGATTTAGAAGTTAAGGCAAAGTGCCAAGTTCTAAGTTCTGGCACATTGCCAAGATTATAAATACAGCAGGATATCTAAAATCCAGGACAGAAAGATGTGGTACAGAACAACAACAAAAAAACATTTATGTAGCAATTGGATGTCTCAAAGCACTTCACAGTACATGCGGTCCTTACACTTGCTATTGTAATAGAGGAAATCCAGCAGCAATTTGCACATAATTTCTTTCAAACAGCAAGGTGATAATGAGCAGATATCTTCTCAGTGATGTAAATTGAGAGTTAAATAGAGGCTAGGATCCTGATCATCTTAGAAATAATGGGATGGCATCGTTTAGGTTTTCCTGTGAGAATCGGTTTAGCACCTTATCCTCGCTGGTCATCCTCGGCCTGACCACCTTCACCTGCTTCGTTAATGGCCTTCCCTCCGTCACAAGGTCAGAAGTGGGAATGTTCCCTCAGGATCACACAATGTACAGCACCATTCCTGAATCTTCAGATACTGAAGCAGTCCATGTCCAAATGCAGCAAGATCTCCGGAGAACATTCATTTTGGGACTGACAAGTGGCAATTAACATTTTCGTCACCCAAGTGCCAGGAAATAATCATGAATGAAAATCGCTTATTGTCACAAGTAGGCTTCAAATTAAGTTACTGTGAAAAGCCCCGAGTTGTCACATTCCGGTGCCTGTTCAGGGAGGCTGGTACGGGAATTGAACTCATGCTGGTGGCCTGCCTTGGTCTGCTTTAAAAGCCAGCTATTTAGCCCTGTGCTAAACCAGCCCCTGGTCATCTCCTACAAGAAAGAATTTAGCCCTCTCCCCTTGACATTTAACAGCGTTAGCATTGCTAAACACTGCACCCCATCACATTATTAACATCCTCTGATTACCATTGACCACAAACTGAACTGGACGAGCCATATAATTACTGTGGCTACAAGAGCAGTTCAGGGACTGGGAATTGTGCAGCGACAGACACCCCAACTCCCTAAAACCTGCCCACTGTCTGCAAGGCACAAGTACTTTGTATGATAGAATACACGTCACTTGCTTGGATGACTGCAGCTCTAACAACACTCAAGAAAGTCAGCACCATCCAGGACAAAGCCCACATTAAACATTCACTCCCTCCACTCCTATGCACAATGACAGCAGCATAATCAGTGTAATGTACTGGGCCCAGCTACTTCAGCTACTTCATCAATGATCTTCCTTCCATCATAAGGTCAGAAATGGGGATGTTTGCTGATGATTCGTAACATAATTCCTGACTGAAGCCGTCCAAGTCTCTTTGCAGTAAGACTTGGACAACACTCAGACTTGGGCTGATAAGTGGCAAGTAACATTCATGCCACACAGGTGCCAGGCAATTACTATTTCCAACAAGCCAAGACACCATCCAGGAAAAAGTAGCCCACTTGCTTGGCACTCCATCCACCATCTTCAACATCCATTACCTCCACACTAACGCAGAGTGGCAGCAGTGTGTACCATGTACAAGATGCATTGCAACAACTTACCTTCCAAACCCGCAAAGTCTACCACCTAGAAGAACAAGGAATGCTGAAATAAATCTTAATTGCAATCCAGGAAGGAAAACAGGGAGGCAGGCTTGTTGCAAGCTTGGCAAAGACAGAAGTGTAGGCATCAACAGACCATTACTAATAAAAGGCAAGAAAGATTATTGGGGGGGGGGGCTGGTTTAGCTCAGTGGGCTAGACAACTGATTTATGATGCAGAACAAGGCCAGCAGCACAGGTTAATTCCCGTACCAGCTGAGAATTCTGAGTTTTCCCTCTGTGTGCCCGAACTGGCGCCGGAATGTGGCGACTTGGGGCTTTTCACAGTAACTTCATAGCAGTGTTAATGTAAGCCTACTTGTGACAATAAAGAAATATTATGGGGAGGGATTTTGGAACCCAAATGTTGGAGAAGCATCATCTAATTGGGAAGGGTGTGGTTAAAGTTTAAGAAGGGCTTTCAGAGTTTATTTTAACCATAAATAGAAATTCTCAACATACTTATTGCTAACTTCAATGTCAATCAAGTGTGGGGGAGGGTGTTGCTAATGCAGGTTCTTCTAGTCACTTCGGGGCTGGTTTAGCACAGGGTTAAAGAGCTGGATTTTAAAGCAGACCAAGGCAGGCCAGCAGCACGGTTCAATTCCCGTACCAGCCTCCCCGAACAGGCGCCAGAATGTGGCGACTAGGGGCTTGTCACAGTAACTTCATTTGAAGCCTACTTGTGACAATAAGCGATTTTCATTTTTTCATTTTCAAGTGTTTGGTGAGAAGAATATTGTTTAACATTTCTAGACGCTGACTACAGTGTTGGTTGGTATTTGCTTGGCAGAACTGCTGCATTATTATATACCGCTGCTCTGCACAGCTGATTACTGCTGCGGGACTTTTGCTATAATTTCCCCATCAAAACCATGTCATGGATAATAAGTATTCAATGGTAGTTGGCTGTCACAATGCACCAGTGTTACTCCCACACATATCAACAAGAAGAAACCGAACACCATTAATTCCAATCTGTTTCTGTAAGCGAATGCATAATAGTTCAGGAAAATGACAGAACTGCCTCTCACATTGCAACCACAATGTAAAATTTGTTTTGTACTGCTTATTTCCAACCTTTCCTACCCGTATCCACCATTTTACCAGTTGCTGCAAATGGAATTCTTTTTCAACAAATTCATGTGTATTTGTGGCATTCGTCGGCCGACACAGCACAGAAGCTGGCCATTTGTGGCAGCATGGCTTTGTCAGTTCATTTAAAGAACTATCCAATTAGCACCACTCTGCTACACTTTTCCAACAATCTTGGAACATTTCTCGTCTTCAAGCATTCATCCGATGACTCCAATTACACTTTGAAAGTTGTTATTGAACCTACTCCAATCCCCCTTTTCAGGCGAGGCGTTCCTGATCGTAATAACTCATTGTATCATTTTCTGTCCTCATGTCACCTCTCTGCATTTGCCATTTAAATCTGTGTCCCTGGTTACCGACTCTCCTGACTTCTGTAGTTACTCTATCAAATCATCACTTGATCTGAGGAGAACAGCCCCAGTTTAACTTGTCGCTCTATGTCACTGAAGTCTTTAATTCTTGGTACCATTCCAGTGAATCCCCTCCGCACACTCTCTAAGACCTTGAGATTGTCCCCTGCAACTCCCCCCCCCCCCGCCCCACACTTTGAAATGTACTCTCCAGAGTTGGTTTGGACACAGTGGGTACGGTTTAATGGTTGCATTGCGCTTTAGCAAGAGCACAACGTGGCCATTAAATCATGGGAGAGGCCAAAATCAAGAACCAAGGCAGGCACCAATCTATTTACGACCTAACGGGCCCGCAAAATCTTGGTCCCGCCATAGCGTGGCCAGAAACCAATAATCGCCACTTAAACCCAATCTCCATACAATTAACTGGTGCGACCACCTATACAACAGTGATATAATGGCCTCTCCAGCAAGTGGTCACAGAGGCACCAATTAGTATTCCTTTTTAAAAACGTGAAGCTGCCGGAAGGGCTGCTGCGGGGACCTGCAGAGGTGAGTAGCCATCTTTGTTCCTGGGCAATGAGCCCGAGGGCACTGGGGTTGCTGCTCCGGTGCTCAGAGGGTGGTGGGCAAGCCCTGGAGGACGAGCCATCAGGATGTTGGGGGGGGATTGCGGAGAGGGGGGTGGTGGAGATGGGTGCCTCAACGGCCACGGGTGCACCATGCCAACCCCTGGTCCCGTTCCGGTGGCAACCTCAACCCCAGCCAGCCTGCCCACCGATCACCCATTACTCCCACTGACTCCACGCGACTGAATGCTAATGCTAATTGGGAATTGCCAATCGTAGGTAAGTGAGCACTTCACATATCCCATGTGGGTAGGCGTGCCATGCAGCAAGTGGGAGTTATTGTCCAGCATTCCAATCAGACCATAATACCTAGACACTGTGCCAGAACACTGCTGGAGACAACACCATGGATGTAGCAGCCAAAATCTGAGCATCCAGGGCCTGGGCCCCAACACCTGGGACACACCAGAGGGTGGGCATGTGCACTGGGGAGGAGACCAGCTCTCGGTCCAGGTAATGCTACATACAGGTGCCTGGGGTACAGTGGGCAGGGTCCCTCGATGTAACTGGGAATGATGGGCAGGAGATATCGGATGGCGGGTGGGGGGAAGGAGGGGGAATGGGAAACCAATGGGGGACATAGGGGGTCCCGGGGAGGTAGACACCACTGGTTGTCTCGCAACCTCTCCAAATTGCTTACGGATATTACATGCAATGGACAATATCTTGGACCCCTCAGGAGCTGGACAGGTGGCCAGACATCAGAGAAGATGTACATGCTGAGGACCTGGCTAATGACGCCAGCACGGAGACCAGTGACCAATGCGGAGACCCTATACAGCGAGTCCCATGCGGCCACGTGGCCTGTCATTGAGCGGTGCATTGGATTCCTCAACATGCGGCTCCAATGCCTCGACCACTCTGCTGGTGCACTGCCGTACATCTCCAGGAGGGTCACCCGCTTTGCTGTGTCCTCCACAACCTGGCACAGCAACGGGACAATGTGCTGGAGGTGGAGTGGGGCGAACATGTCGCCACCTCCGAGGAGGAGGACAAGAAGGTGCTGGAGGACGAGCCCCGGAAGGACCCGCAGGACCAGCCTGTGGATGGAAGACAGGAGGTAGCGGCAAGGGTCCAACAAGCCCGGAGGGCCAGGGAGGCCCCCATCCTCGCTCATCTCCGCCGCTTCGCAAAGGACATGGTCTTGTCTGTCATTCCCCCCTCCCCATCACCACCCCTTTTTTTTAATGCTAGCCACATGTGTTCCCAAATGCCCAATCTCCCGATGGTGCCGACCCATTCCCCCTCCCCCCCACCCCTTCCACCCAATGCACCCTCCCCCCGTGCCATTCCAGTGATCCTCAAGCCATGTGCTCTACCGCTGCAACTAGGTGTGTCTCCAGGATACACATCAGAGGTAGAGGCAGCCTGCTGCCCAACTCATCCCATGGCCTTCGATGCCCCTGCCTGCGTCCTCTGGGGGCACTGGCCACACCGTGCCACCCTATTCTGAATGCTGACTCCGAGACATGCCGTTCTCAGGGGCTTGGGTCTCGGGGGAGCTGGTAATCACCATTGTGTCATGTGAGAGTACCTTTAAGAAATGGGTGTTTAAGAAATGTACCTTTAAGAAATGGGTGTTTATCAATGATGTCAGAGTGTGGGTGGAGCTGGGATGTCAGTCAGCTTTTTACTTTCATTTTAGGCTGTTTGCTGCAGGGTGTGTTTTAGTTCCGTTTTCAGAGTTGGATAGCTGCAGTCACAGCCAGAAGGGGTATTAGACTCTCTCTCTATAATCTAAAAACTGTAAATCGATCCTTTGGTGATTTAAAATTAATAACTGCTGTCAGTAGTGACTTTAACCTGATGTGCTTCTGTTAAAAGTTCTTTTTTAAGTCTTATGTTAAAGGACAGCTTAAGGATTATTTAGTGTTGTATTCTTTGGGGGTTGTATTTGAATTAATGGTTGCTAAGATGTTCACTGTATGTTTTAAAAAGGTTAACTTGAGTTCATAGAATAAACTTTGTTTTGCTTTAAAATATCTTTTTCCATTTCTGCTGTACCACACATGTAGAGTGGGCCGTGTGCTCCCCATACCACAATCTAGCAAAGGTTGTGGGTCAGGTGAACTCCATGATACACTTTGGGGTTTTCTAAACCCTGACCCATAACAATTGCCACTCTGCACGGTGGCTTCTGGTTGGCACACAGCAGCCCCTTCTCCCTGTCAGTGCCCATAGGTCCCTGGGGTTCACCTCAGGGCAGAGAGGCACCTAGCTGTGTATTCTGACACATGGAAACACCACTACCTGTAATTATCCCTCAAAGTCACACACCATCCTGACTTGGAAATATATCACCATTCCTTCACTGTTGCTGTTTCAAAATCCTGGAATTCCCTCCCTAACAGCACCTTTTACTGACGTCAACAGTATGTTAGTGGAAAGCTCATATAACCACTACATAGTAGCAGCATGGACAGTACGGTAGCACAATGGTTAGCACTGTTGCTTCACAGCGCCAGGGTCCCAAGTTCGATTCCCAACTTGGATCACTGTCTGTGCGGAGTCTGCACGTTCCCCCCAAGTGTGCGTGGATTTCCTTCGGGTGCTCCGGTTTCCTCCCACAAGTCCTGAAAGGCGTATTTGTTAGGTGAATTGGATATTTTGAATTCTCCCTCCGTGTACCCTAACAGGCGCCTGAGTGTGGCGACTAGGGTATTTTCACAGTAACTTAATTGAAGTGTTAATGTAAACCTACTTGTGACAATAAAGATTATTATAAACTCCAGCAGATACAAGCCTAGCCTATCTAACATTTCCTCTTAAAACAACTCAGCTAGTTAGGTATTAGTCGAGTAAACATTCACCCGATGTCTATGTCTATGTATTTACATCGTGTATCTTTTGTATCTATCACATGCCCTATGTTTTCATGTATGGAGCAATCTGCCTGGACTGTACATAGAATAATGCTTTTCACTGTACCTCGGTACACGTGACAATAAATCTAACTCTTCACTAAACTGTATTTACATAATTCCTCAAATAAGGAATACTTTACACAATACTCCAAATGAGGTCTCACTAGTGCCCTGTGCAACTGAAGCAAAATCTCCCGACTCTTGTATTCGATTCCCCTCCCAATAAATGACAACATTTTATTAGCTTCCCGAATTACTTGCTAATTAAGTGCTATCCAATCACGGAATCACATCTAACTGTACATGTTTTGTTTTGAGTTTGGCAAATGTGAACTGTTTTGAGCGCAGTCTGTACTCTGCCTATGATGAACATCTGAAGGAATTGTTTCAATCAGCCAACCACTGTGATGTAAGACCAATCTCTCTGCTATCACACCAGCACTGAAATTGATACGCAACGTTGCTCAATTATATGGTCAGCAGAACATCTTTTTGGACTTACCCAAGTGTCACCACATTTGATATCCATGCAGTAACTGGCCCTTTAATTAAAAGGCTTACAATTTTGCTGACAAGTCAATGCCTTTAAAAAGCCCATGAACATAAAATTAACTACATTACCCTCATCAACCTTCTCCCTCCTTCCACGGAGAACTGGGTCAAGTTAGTCAAACATAATCTGCACCAACACATGCTGACTCTTGCTTATTGGACTGCATTTTCCCAAGCAGCAATTAATGTTGCCTTGAATTGATGCCTCTAAACGTTTTACTCCATTGATGTTGGGCTGACTGACCTGTAATTCCGAGGTTTATCCTACTCCCCTTTTTTTGAACAGACGAGTCCCATTTTCAATCTTCCTATTCTTTGGCACAGTGTCGAAGAAGGATGTGGTGTCCTATTTTCTAAGTCTCTACTGTGGAAATAGAGACATTTGTGCACCTCATATCCTTCAGTACAGCTCAGTTTTACACAACAACACAAATAACCATCACACATTAATGTTATAACCACAGTTGGGGATAACAGCATTAACTTAAACATAATAACTTGCACTTTACACTTGGTTCAAATTGTATGTGATAGGCCCAAATGCACTGTTGGTGACAATAGTTGGTGACAATAGTGCTTCTTTGGCACTCTTCCATCCACTAACCAATTTTTAACACATTTACTTTTAATAAAAGATCACTGAACCACATTTACGTTCAGTCAACGATCAATGAAACAATTTACTTTCAATAAATGATCACTGAAACACATTTACATTTATTAGGTGATCGATTTAACACATTTCCATTTCAGAAGTGATTGATGGGACTATTTATTTTCATCAAGTGATCAATGAAACCATTTACTTTTGTTAAGAAAGATCACCAAAACACGCTTGCCTTTTTTAAAAAAGTATATTTATTAAGGTTTTACATTTTGACAAGAAATGCAACAAAACCACAAGATTGATATGGAACAGCAAGCAAAAAAAAAGGTTCAGCATTCAAAGATACAGAGAGGAACAGGAAAACAGCAGTATAACTCTCTCCATTTAATCATTCGATAATACTCTATAAGTCCAACCAAAGAACAAGGGAGACACAGGGTAAATCCATGGAAACATGGCAAATTGGTGCAAACGTTCCCACGTGACGATTGCTCTCACTTGCCACAGAGAGTCAGGATAGATTTTTTGCACCATATTCGGGCGCGCACCAATATACACCTAGAATCATAGAATCATAGAATTTACAGTGCAGAAGGAGGCCATTCAGCCCATCGAGTTTGCACCGGCCCTTGGAAAGAGCACCCTACTTGAGACCCACGCCTCCACCCTATCCGCTTTATCTTCATAACCCAACCTAACCTTTTTGGACACTAAGGGCAATTTAGAATGGCCAATCCACCTAACCTGCACATCTTTGGACTGTGGGAGGAAACCGGAGCACCCGGAGGAAACCCACGCACACACGGAGAGAATGTGCAGACTCCACACAGACAGTGATCCAAGCCGGGAAGCGAACCTGGGACCCTTGAGCTGTGAAGCAACTGTGCTAACCACTGTGCTACCGTGCTGCCCTCCCTCAACTCCAGCAGCGCCACAGGCACCAATGTTACACAACCCCGTATACCACACCATCTGCACCCCTGCAGGAGCCAATCATGATTCATTATACCCACCCTTAAAAAAAAGGGAAGCATGCAGTGAAAATAGGTTCGAGCCCCAGCTGTAACAGGTGTTACATGTGTATCACATAATGTAACACAACCCCACACTCAGGCCCAGTACAGAACCAACATAGAACATAGAACAATACAGCGCAGTACAGGCCCTTCGGCCCACGATGTTGCACCGAAACAAAAGCCATCTAACCTACACTATGCCATTATCATCCATATGTTTATCCAATAAACTTTTAAATGCCCTCAATGTTGGCGAGTTCACTACTGTAGCAGGTAGGGCACTCCATGGCCTCACTACTCTTTGCGTAAAGAACATACCTCTAACCTCTGTCCTATATCTATTACCCCTCAGTTTAAAGTTATGTCCCCTCGTGCCAGCCATTTCCATCCGCGGGAGAAGGCTCTCACTGTCCACCCTATCCAACCCCCTGATCATTTTGTATGCCTCTATTAAGTCTCCTCTTAACCTTCTTCTCTCCAACGAAAACAACCTCAAGTCCATCAGCCTTTCCTCATAAGATTTTCCCTCCATACCAGGCAACATCCTGGTAAATCTCCTCTGCACCCGCTCCAAAGCCTCCACGTCCTTCCTATAATGCGGTGACCAGAACTGTACGCAATACTCCAAATGCGGCCGTACCAGAGTTCTGTACAGCTGCAACATGACCTCCTGACTCCGGAACTCAATCCCTCTACCAATAAAGGCCAACACTCCATAGGCCTTCTTCACAACCCTATCAACCTGGGTGGCAACTTTCAGGGATCTATGTACATGGACACCTAGATCCCTCTGCTCATCCACACTTTCAAGAACTTTACCATTAGCCAAATATTCCGCATTCCTGTTATTGCTTCCAAAGTGAATCACCTCACACTTCTCTACATTAAACTCCATTTGCCACCTCTCAGCCCAGCTCTGCAGCTTATCTATATCCCTCTGTAACCTGCTACATCCTTCCACACTATCGACAACACCACCGACTTTAGTACCGTCTGCAAATTTACTCACCCATCCTTCTGCGCCTTCCTCTAGGTCATTGATAAAAATGACAAACAGCAACGGCCCCAGAACAGATCCTTGTGGTACTCCACTTGTGACTGTACTCCATTCTGAACATTTCCCATCAACCACCACCCTCTGTCTTCTTTCAGCTAGCCAATTTCTGATCCACATCTCTAAATCACCCTCAATCCCCAGCCTCCGTATTTTCTGCAATAGCCTACCGTGGGGAACCTTATCAAACACTTTGCTGAAATCCAT
Organism: Scyliorhinus torazame; assembly: GCF_047496885.1. Taxonomy (NCBI): domain Eukaryota; kingdom Metazoa; phylum Chordata; class Chondrichthyes; order Carcharhiniformes; family Scyliorhinidae; genus Scyliorhinus; species Scyliorhinus torazame. The sequence continues at coordinate 320,726,363 of NC_092709.1, forward strand.
ATACACCACATCAACTGCTCTACCCTCATCTACCTGTTCAGTCACCTTCTCAAAGAACTCAATAAGGTTTGTGAGGCATGACCTACCCTTCACAAAGCCATGCTGACTATCCCTAATCATATTATTCCGATCTAGATGATTATAAATCTTGTCTCTTATAATCCCCTCCAAGACTTTACCCGCTACAGATGTGAGGCTCACCGGTCTATAGTTGCCGGGGTTGTCTCTGCTCCCCTTTTTGAACAAAGGGACCACATTTGCTGTCCTCCAGTCCTCTGGCACTATTCCTGTAGCCAATGATGACATAAAAATCAAAGCCAAAGGTCCAGCAATCTCTTCCCTGGCCTCCCAGAGAATCCTAGGATAAATCCCATCAGGTCCCGGGGACTTATCTATTTTCAGCCTGTCCAGAATTGCCAACACCTCTTCCCTACGTACCTCAATGCCATCTATCTATTAGCCTGGGGCTCAGCATTCTCCTCCACAACATTATCTTTTTCCTGAGTGAATACTGACGAAAAATATTCATTTAGTATCTCGCCTATCTCTTCAGACTCCACACACAATTTCCCATCCCTGTCCTTGACTGGTCCTACTCTTTCCCTAGTCATTTGCTTATTCCTGACATACCTATAGAAAGCTTTTGGGTTTTCCTTGATCCTTCCTGCCAAATACTTCTCATGTCCCCTCCTTGCTCGTCTTAGCTCTCTCTTTAGATCCTTCCTCGCTACCTTGTAACTATACATCGCCCCAACTGAAACTTCACACCTCATCTTCACATAGGCCTCCTTCTTCCTCTTAACAAGAGATTCCACTTCCTTGGTAAACCACGGTTCCCTCGCTCGACGCCTTCCTCCCTGTCTGACCGGTACATACTTATCAAGAACACGCAGTAGCTGATCCTTGAACAAGCCCCACTTATCCAGTGTGCCCAACACTTGCAGCCTACTTCTCCACCTTATCCCCCCCCAAGTCACGTCTAATGGCATCATAATTGCCCTTCCCCCAGCTATAACTCTTGCCCTGCGGTGTATACTTATCCCTTTCCATCATTAACGTAAACGTCACCGAATTGTGGTCACTGTCCCCAAAGTGCTCTCCTACCTCCAAATCCAACACCTGGCCTGGTTCATTACCCAAAACCAAATCCAACGTGGCCTCGCCTCTTGTTGGCCTGTCAACATATTGTTTCAGGAAACTCTCCTGCACACACTGTACAAAAAACGACCCATCTATTGTACTCGAACTATATCTTTTCCAGTCAATATTTGGAAAGTTAAAGTCTCCCATAATAACTACCCTGTTACTTTCGCTCTTATCCAGAATCATCTTCGCCATCCTTTCCTCTACATCCCTAGAACTATTAGGAGGCCTATAAAAAACTCCCAACAGGGTGACCTCTCCTTTCCTGTTTCTAACTTCAGCCCATACTACCTCGGAAGAAGAGTCCCCATCTAGCATCCTCTCCGCCACCGTAATACTGCTCTTGACTAGCAGCGCCACACCTCCCCCTCTTTTGCCTCCTTCTCTGAGCTTACTAAAACACCTAAACCCCGGAACCTGCAACATCCATTCCTGTCCCTGCTCTATCCATGTCTCCGAAATGGCCACAACATCGAAGTCCCAGGTACCAACCCATGATGCCAGTTCCCCTACCTTGTTTCGTATACTCCTGGCATTGAAGTAGACACACTTCAAACCACCTACCTGAACACTGGCCCCCTCCTGCGACGTCAAATCTGTGCTCCTGACCTCTATACTCTCATTCTCCCTTACCCTAAAACTACAATCCAGGTTCCCATGCCCCTGCTGCATTAGTTTAAACCCCCCCAAAGAGCACTAACAAATCTCCCCCCCAGGATATTTGTGCCCCTCAGATTCAGATGTAGACCATCCTGTCTGTAGAGGTCCCACCTTCCCCAGAAAGAGCCCCAGTTATCCAGAAATCTGAATCCCTCCCGCCTGCACCATTCCTGTAGCCACGTGTTTAAATGCTCTCTCTCCCTATTCCTCATCTCACTATCACGTGGCACGGGCAACAACCCAGAGATAACAACTCTGTTTGTTCTAGTTCTGAGCTTCCATCCTAGCTCCCTGAAAGCCTGCCTGACATCCTTGTCCCCTTTCCTACCTATGTCGTTAGTGCCAATGTGGACCACGACTTGGGGCTGCTCCCCCTCCCCCCTAAGGACCCGGAAAACACGATCCGAGACATCAATATATATTCCATATATTTAAACAGAGAGGATCAGAAGAGAGTAGCAGTGGCGTAGTGATATTGTCACTGGGTTCGTAATCCAGAGACCCAGGGCGGGATTCTCCGTTTGCCAATGACGAAATCGCGAAACACGATTGGGCAGAAAATAGCTTCAGATGCTGAAATCAGGCTAGGCGGCAGTTTCACGCCAAATCGGGATGGTCCAGCTCCCGAACATGGCGTGGATGTGTCGCTCGCTGCGCGGGTACAGTAGGCATATCATTAGCGGGCCCGATGCCCGATGCTCCGGGGCCTCCGTGATTCACCGCCTCCGATGGGTCGACTTCCCGGCGGCGTCGTTCACTTGTGTTTATAAAGATCGTGAACCTGTGTCCTGGCTGCTGAGCGAGAGAGAGGAGGTAGTAAATGGCGTGGAGTGACTGCGGGCTGCCAGGCCAGACACAGGCCGTGCTGGCTGCGGCGAGGGGCCCCTGCTAAGGACTGGGGGAGGGAGGGCAATGGGGGGGAGGGGGAGGTTGGGCCGAGCAGCTGGGGTGCCCCCCCACAGGACTGGGGTGATACCCAGGCATCGACACTCATCAGACAGAGCACCGAGGCATGTTTCAACGGGATTAATAGGTGTTTATTGTGGAGAACTATGTACAGTCTGTGCCCTAGCCCCTACAATGCAACTGTGCCCTGCACCCGTGCAAACCTAACTGGTGTCCAACTTTCTGGCCTTACGGGCCATAACACTACGCCTAGGTGGTTCCCCAGACGGTACAGCACGAGTGGAGGTGGCCTGCTGTGACTCCTGCCCAGCGACAAGTGTCCCCGTTGGTACATGTCTCCTGGGGCGACCCGGCCTGGATGGGCCCGGCCGCTGATCGGGCGTCCCGGGTGGCGTGATACTGCCCCGTTCTTCCCACTGCCCACCAAATCCATCTAGGGCAGGAGGGGGGAGTCCACTGTGGTGTGCAGTTCCAGCACCTCCCCTGCAGGGGTCACCGGCATGGGCCCCAGCACCTCCTTCTCCCTCGGTGTGCCCGATGGCACGCGGGCTACTCCATGGTATGGGGGTGCGAATGGAGCCACCCCCTGATGCCCTCCGAGCACCTGGCACAGCCAGTCCTGGAGGCCCGCTCTGGTCTCGACCAGGGTCTGAACGTTTGCGGCCATGGAGCACAGGGAGTGGATCATCTCAGTCTGGGACTGCACCACATCACACTGCGACTGTGCCACCACCCTGAGGGTCTGTGCCACATCAGCCAGTGACTGGGCCACCTCCCTCTGCATCTGGGCCACGCCCCTCTGGGACTGGACACCCCCCTCTGGGACTGGGACACCCCCCTCTGGGACTGGGCCACCTCCCACTGCATCTGGGACACCCCCCTCTGGGACTGGGACACCCCCCTCTGGGACTGGACACCCCCCTCTGGGACTGGGACACCCCCCTCGGGGACTGGGACACGCCCTCTGGGACTGGGACACCCCCCTCTGGGACTGGGACACGCCCCTCTGGGACTGGGACACCCCCCTCTGGCACTGGGACACCACCCTCTGGGACTGGGACACCCCCCTCTGGGACTGGGACACCTCCCTCTGCATCTGGGACACCCACCTCTGGGACTGTGACACCCCCCTCTGGGACTGGGACACCCCCCTCTGGGACTGGGACACCGGCCTCTGGGACTGAGAAACCCCCCTCTGGGACTGGGACACCGGCCTCTGGGACTGGGACACCCCCCTCTGGGACTGGGACACCGGCCTCTGGGACTGGGACACCGGCCTCTGGGGCTGGGACACCCCCCTCTGGGACTGGGACACCCCCCTCTGGGACTGGGACACCCCCCTCTGGGACTGGGCCACCTCCCTCTGCATCTGGGACACCCCCCTCTGGTACTGAGACACCCCCCTCTGGGACTGGGACACCCCCCTCTGGGACTGGGACACCAGCCTCTGGGACTGAGAAACCCCCCTCTGGGACTGGGACACCGGCCTCTGGGACTGGTACACGCCCCTCTGGGACTGGGACACCTCCCGCTGGGACTGGGCCACGCCCCTCTGGGACTGGGCCTCCTCCCACTGCATCTGGGCCACACCCCTCTGGGACTGGGACACTCCCCTCTGGGACTGGGACACACCCCTCTGGGACTGGGACATCCCCCTCTGGGACTGGGCCACCTCCCACTGCATCTGGGACAACCCCCTCTGGGACTGGGACACCGCCCTCTGGGGCTGGGACACCCCCCTCTGGGACTGGGACACCCCCCTCTGGGACTGGGACACCCCCCTCTGGGACTGGGACACGCCCCTCTGGCACTGGGACACCGGCCTCTGGGACTGGGACACCGGCCTCTGGGACTGGGACACCGGCCTCTGGGACTGGGACACCCCCCTCTGGGACTGGGACACCCCCCTCTGGGACTGGGACACGCCCCTCTGGGGCTGGGACACCCCCCTCTGGGACTGGGCCACCCCCCTCTGGGACTGGGACACGCCCCTCTGGGACTGGGACACCGGCCTCTGGGACTGGGACACCGGCCTCTGGGACTGGGACACCCCCCTCTGGGACTGGGACACCCCCCTCTGGGACTGGGACATGCCCCTCTGGGACTGGGACACCCCCCTCTGGGACTGGGCCACCTCCCTCTGCATCTGGGACACCCCCATCTGGGACTGGGACACCACCCTCTGTGACTGGGAAACCCCCCTCTGGGACTGGGTCACCCCCCCTGGGACTGGGACTCCCCGTCTGGGACTGGGACATCCCCCTCTGGGACTGGGCCTCCTTCCGCTGGGACTGTGCCACCCCGGCCAGTGTGTGCGCCACACCGGCCAGCGCCTGGGCAATGCCGCCGGCATTGTCAGCCATGGCCTGCTGTGACTGGGCCATGCTGAGTAGCACCGCGGCCATGTCCAGGTGGCTTTGGCACATGGCTGCCTGAGAGAGGGCAGCCCTGTCCTGGGCCTCGGCTCCCGCCTGCTCAGATTTCCCCAGGCCTTGGACACTCTGACCCATATCCGACACCGTCGCCCCCATTGCCTCCACCACAGACGCCACCAGACGTGGGGTGTCGGCCTGGGTGGTATGCATGAGCGGCACCACCCCCTGCTCCTGCAAGCGAATGGATCCTCTGCCTGCGCCCGCAGGTGCTGGATACCCGTCGTCATCCCCTCTAGTAGGCCCTGGCTCTCTGACTGCATTTGCACTGTGCCTGGGACTGGATGTTCCAGGGGCCCGTGACCCGGCTGGACGGCAGCTGGTTCCTGGGGCCGGCCTGCCCCCCAATCACCCTGTCCCTCACTGCCCGTACCTCCACCAGCTGCAATGTGTGGTGCGCATCAGATAGTCTCCCAGGACCCTCCTCACTAATGTGCCTAACCGAGGTGATAGCCTCTGGGATGGTGGAGGGTGTAGGAATCAGCTGTGACGGCAAGTCTGTGTCCTCCTCCGATCCGAGCTCCAGGGTGTCCTGGGTCTTGGGCAGAGGGCTGGTGTTCGGGCTGCTCTCCCCATCAGTGCTTGGCCGTCTGGAGGGGCACTGGCTCTGGCGCTGGCTGGGAGCGGGGGGCTCCGGATGGACTGGCCCCATTTCCGGTAGGTGCTGTCAGATACAAGACGACATGTATGATTAGACAGCGGGCCGGGGGGATGTGGGGGTTGGGGGTGTTGGGGGGGTGAAGGGAGTAAGAGTGAGTGGGGTGAGGTTGAGGGGTTGGCTGAGGGGGGTGTGGGTGGGGGGTGAGGGTGCTGTGGTGACGTGCATCAATGTAAATACATGTAGGCTAGCTAGACACTGGAGGGAGCACAAAAGACATCACACACACACACTCAACCAATAGATCAAGTAGATAGGACATGACCAATAGACATTCACGATACACAAGGAGGTGACACGACCACAGGGGGGCATTACACCAACCCATATATAAAGGACACCACACACATGATCTGCCCCTTTCCAGTGGAGACAGTCAGTGAGTAGAGACACAGGGTTGATTCAATATTACACCCACCACGTGGATTGCAGCAACTGGTTAGTCAGTCTGGGTAGCTATAGTAGGATTAGCAGTAGTGTTGAACCCGAGTAATAGAAGTGTAAATAGTTTAATAAACGAGTTGAAGTTATCTCCACGTCTGAACCTTCCTTTGACAAGTGCACCACAAGGAAGCCGCTTATGTTACACCTACAACATAACAAATCAGGGGCTGCAGGTTGGGGGGTGAGGAGAGTGATGGGTGAGGGGTGTGTGGGGTGAGGGGGTGTGAGGGGGCGGTGTTGGGGGCGGTTTCCACACATGTGTCGTGGGGACCCGCAACTAAGCGGGGTCTCACTTGCTCGCCCGCTGCCGATCTCCGCCTCGGTGACCTCCCTTTCCTCCGGGCCGCCGACCACGTCCAGTACCCTCTGCTCGGGGACGGTGAGTGTCCGCAGGTCTGGTGGTCCCCCTCCAGTCTCCTCCCACAAGAAGGATATTAAGGGAAATGACAGTGCTGCCTTAACAGAGATACACCCGCTGCTTCCATGTGGAGAACCCAGCCCCAATGAGGAGGACACACAGGAAACCACCAGACAAACTCACGTGGAGGAGGATGTCGAACTCCCCCATCAAACCTAACCCCACATCAGGGAAGGGCTCCACCAATGTGAAGACAAGGCAAACAGGCTCTCTCTTCAACAAAAGTCAAAAATTGACCAAATTCACCGTGGTATTCGCCGCCACTCAATTCCTCCTATTCCAATAGCTCTAAAACAAAAGAACCCCCCAAAAAAATATTCCATCGTCAAGGGAAAAACAGAAGAAAGCCACTCCTCCCAGGATGAATATTCTGTCTGGCCATCAAAGGAGAAAAGCACATATTGTTAAATTTAAAAAGAGCAAAAAACAAAATGAAGACCCAATACGATTAGCTCTGAATGGGGCTATCCTCAATCTCAGTGAGGACTTAACTAACCCAACCACCCAACTCCGCACCAACCAACCAACCAACCACCTCTGCCACCTGCGCCCAGTCACGGCGAACGGCGGCGCCTGGCAGTCTTCCTCTCGGGGTACAGGGTCATCCGCCTCTCTTCCACACCGTCAAGTGCCGCACCCACTTACTTTTTGATGTGCTCACTGAAACAATTTCAATCGGTGATCAATAAATACAATTACATTTCAACAGTGAGCAATGACAATTTATTTTCAGTAAATAATTGATTAAACCATTTACTTTCAATAAGGGATCAGTGGAACAGATTTATTTTCCATCTGTTACTGCATGTCTGGTCTGTATCGGTGATCAATAGATACATGGGCAGCACGGTAGCACACTGGGTAGCACTGTTGCTTCACAACACCAGCGTCCCAGGTTCGATTCCCACTTGGGTCACTGTCTGTGTGGAGTCTGCACGTTCTCCCTGTGTCTGCGTGGGTTTCTTCCGGGTGCTCCGGTTTCCTCCCACAAGTCACAAAGGCATGCTTGTAAGGTGAATTGGATGTTCTGAATTCTCCCTCTGTGTACCCGAACAGGCACCGGAATGTGGCGACTAGGGGCTTTTCACAGTAACTTCATTGCAGTGTCAATGTAAGCCTACTTGCAACAATAAAGATTATTATTATCTCTTGTGGAAATGCACACCCTCATACTGGGAAGAATGCTTTTAAGATTTTGCCAGCAGCAGACACTTTTAGAATCATTCTAAAATATTTGCAATGTCACTGTCTTGGAAACTCAAGCAAATATTTGTTGAATTAGTTGGTCACAAGTAAGCTTGAATATGAAAAAGGAATATCTGAAAATTGTCACTGCCCCTTCAACTGTCAGAAAATAGCAAGTTTTGTCCGCTGCATTATTGGACCAACACGAAGCACATTCTTCTCACTAATTTGATGGAGGCATTTGAAGTAAATATTGTCACCAACAATCAGTTCTGGCCTCGAATGTTAAAAATGCGAGGGTCATTAATCATGTCTGTGAAAAAGAGTTTTTCTGAAGTAATGAAGAATGCATTTTTCTTATGACTAAGTTTTACACTTTCCGGCATGTTGGTTGCTTACTTAGGTCAATGTGCTCACTCTGTTGTAGCGAAAAGTGGTTTAAAACTAATTGTACTGTTCATGCGTTTACAGAGCCTGAGAGCTAGAGCGAGAGAGAGAGACTGGAACATGTAGTATTTTCAAAAAGCAAAACAGCACGGTAGCATTGTGGTTAGCACAATTGCGTCACAGCTCCAGGGTCCCAGGTTCGATTCCGGCTTGGATCACTGTCTGTGCGGAGTCTGCATATCCTCCCCGTGTGTGTGTGAGTTTCCTCCGGGTGCTCCGGTTTCCTCCCACAGTCCAAAGATGTGCAGGTTAGGTGGATTGGCCATGATAAATTGCCCTTGGTGTCCGAAATTGCCCTTAGTGTTGGGTGGGGTTACTGGGTTATGGGGATAGGGTGGAGGTGTTGACCTTGGGTAGGGTGCTCTTTCCAAGAGCCGGTGCAGACTCGATGGGCTGAATGGCCTCCTTCTGCACTGTAAATTCTATCATAAAATTCTATGAGTGCAACTGGGTTTGAAGAAATGGTCAAAAATGCCAAGAAAACCCTGTATTCCAACACACAATCTTTTCTGGCTGTTAACTCTGTTGGGTAAAGGGTGCAGTTTCCAAACACAGTCACTCATAATACACACGAGTACTGCTGTGGTTTGTTCGGCAAGAAAAATATTCAGCCGGCAAGAACAACAACAGAGCCAACTTGTATATAGCGCATTTCATGCAGCAAAATATCCCAAGCTTTTCGCAAAAGCTAATTGAATGCTGAGCCAAAGAAGGAGTTCTGAGAAGAGGTGACCTATATCATTAAGGATTCGGATTTTAGGATGACCTAAAGGAGAAGGGACACGAGTTCTATAATGTTCACCTGTCATGTCCAGTAAAGTCATTGTGACATTATGTGAAATGTTCAGAAAACAAAGGGTTCATGTCATATCATAATTAACCACTAGATGGAGCTAGATGCAGAGCTCTATAAAGCACTGACTCACTTGCTTCTGGGAGAAGGCTGGCGAGGAGCAGCGAGTGAGTATAGAGTACAGTTATAGATAGAGTGTAGAGACTAGTGTTAGTAGAGTGTAGATTATTAGATTATTGTTCACTACCGGATTAGTAGGTTTAAAAGGTAGGGTAAATAGCTTTGTTAATGAATTTAGCTTCTGTGGTCTTTATGAACACAACAACATCCATCCTGATCACAGAATCACAAAGAACACCACAGGCCTGTCCTTTTATAACTTTGAAAACATGAACTGCACTTGGTGCGGAATCTTCTGGAACTGACTTTTCTTTTCAAAATGCCCAGTAAAATGCTGCACAAGATGGCTGCTGAAGGGCCTTGGTTTGTAGATTCGAAAACTGCCACACTGTCCCAAGAGAAAAAAAGGACACTTTCTAGACTGAGAAGTGTCGATATCTATATTCTGAGACCATCCAAACTGCATTCCAGACTTGAATGGGGCATTCTGAAACCAAGAGTGATTGTCCAAAACCCTCAAGGCGAATGTTTGCAAACAATACCCAATGCCACATTTGGAAAAGAGAACTGTAGGAGTCCATTCAGCCCAATGAGTCTGCACTGACCTTCTGAAAGAAGACCCTACTTACTCCCACTTCCATCACCATATCCCCGTAACCCAGTAACCCCAACTATCCTCCTGAACACTCGGGGACAATTTTAGCATGGCAAATCCACCGAACTGGCACATCCTTGAACTGTGGGAGGAAACTGGAGCACCCGTAAGAAATCCATGCAGACATGGGGAGAACGCACAAACTCCACACAGTCACCCAAGGCTGGAATTGAACCTGGCTCCCTGATGCTGTGAGGCAGCAGTGCTAACCACTGTCTCCTCCAGCATGTCAATATCAATGATCTGTCAGATCAAGGTAAAAGTCTTCCCTTAGACATGTTGGAAACCTTTGAAATGCTTTTTCACGTACAATTTCATTCTCTTTAACGTTTTCAAGCCTATGGGCTTGCTGAGAAGCCAGAAGGTATGAAATTGCACTGTTTACATTCAATTTCAGGGTCCATTACCCTTTGCAAGCCTCTTGATTGACAGGTACAGGGTATTTCAAAGGAGGTATAGGCTTTGTTTCATTTTATAACTCTTCATGATCCATGCTTCCTCTTTTGAGCAGGTGTTTTTTGTAACTGCAGTTTTTTTTTTCAAGAGACTGATTCTTTGTTCTGAAGTGCTTCCTAGAAAGAGCAGGTGCTCAGTTTGACAACTTTTCTTTCTTTTGGGGTTTCCTCTGTTCTGAAGTCCAACCTAGAAAAACCAGGTTGCCACTGCCAGGGTGCCAGGTTAATACTGCCAAGGGGCAAGGTCCAAAGGATGGGGGGCTGAAGTGGGGGGCATATGGCAAACCCATAGCAGGGTGACACTCAATTACAGGGGATGTGAGGGTCTTGTCAGAGATTGGAGTGGCCTTGCCAATGGTTCAGTGGGCGGGACTGCTGCAGTTTATTCTGAGATTAGGGCGCCCTTTAAAATCGGTGTCTTGATCTCTGAGGAACCGGCCTTGCTGGCATAAATCACCCTGGCTCAAATAAAATGATTAAAAGCGGGTGGGTTGCGATCTGAATTGTGCCGAACCACCTGACAGGAAACATACATTGTTTTTGGTCAGAGGCCACAGTTAGAAATCTTGGGCGGGATTCTCTGACCCCCCCGCCGGGCCAGAGAATCACCGGGGGGGGGCGTGAATCCCGCCCCGACGCCGGCTGCCAGATTCTCCGGCGCCAGTTTTTCGGCGGGGACGGGAATCACGCCGCGCCGGTCGGGGGCCGTTGGCAGCAGCCCCCCCCGGCGATTCTCCAGCCCGTGATGGGTCGAGTGGCCACCTGTTTTCGGCGGGTCCCGCCAGCGTAAAATACATCAGGTCCGTACTTGTGGAGCCCTCGGAAGGGCACAGGGTGATCTGGCCCCGGGGGCCCCCACGGTGGCCTGGCCCGTGATCGGGGCCCACCGATCCGCGGGTGGGCCTGTGCCGTTGGGGCGCTCTTTCCCTCCATGGCGGCCGGTGGAACGGTCCGCCATGGCCGGCGCGGAGAAGAACGCCCCTGCGCATGCGACAACTCGCACCAGCCGGCGGAGCCCCTTCCGCGCCGGCCTAGCCCCTGAAGATGCGGAGGATTACGCACCTTCCGGGCGGCCTGACGTCGGAGTGGTTCACGTCACTCCTCGGCGCCAGTATGGCCCATCTCGCTGCTTTGGGTAGAATCCCGCCCCTGTTGTGAAAACCCCACCTAATGTGTTAAATTTAAACTAAAAGGGCCAACTTGAAACTTGAAGTTTAAAACATTGTGCTTTGAAGGGATGGCTAGATACTGCCCTCTGGTCAAGTTCATGATATTGAGCTGTCTACCGAAGGCGGATCCGGGTAATAACATCAGAGACAATCTACAGTAATTCCTCCCAGCCAGCACTAAAGAGACTACGCTTTTCTGAAAATAAATATTTTATAAAAATGCAAGAACTGAGAATAAATAATTGAGCAACGGACAATTTTTCATTACTAAGAGATGATCTAACACTTGCAATTCTTTCCAATCAACAAGTTTGAGTTTCTTAACTTTCTGAATGTACACTCGAGGCTTAAATATAGATAGAAGTTTGATTCATCACTTTTATGTTCTTCATGTAAAGTGTATATGAAGATGCAGACTGAGACACTTTGTCCCTGTGAAAATGGGAAGGAGCATTAATGGACAAATAGTTCAGATTGTGACTACTAAAAAGGAAATTATTAGAGCCAATGTTAAATGTGGAGGTTCAAACTGCACTTCTAAATGAGAGACCAAGCTTCGAACATAGACACGGAGTAATGAGAATAAGAGAGCTTGTAACTCTACGGAGACTGCCAAAAAAAAAAATCAATGTTAAGGTTTCCAAAAAATAACAGCCTTGAGATTATAGCCCAAGAAAGAATGAAAAGGGAATGGATTCTCCATTGGCTGATGCCGAAATCGGGGAACACCATTGGGCAGAGAATAGGTTCCAAAGCCAAAATCGCGGATGGCGCTGATTTGACGCCAAATCTCAATTCTCCGTCACCTCGATAGCGGCATCAATGCGTATGCACAGTAAACACCATTGGCATATCATTAGCAAGCCCAAGCCGGTATTCTCAGGGGCATCCGCGATGCTCCGCCTCCGATGGGCTGAGTTTCCGATGGAGCGGTTCACTGGTGCTTTTAAAAATCGTGAAACTGGCGCGTGGCTGCTGAGGGCGAGAGAGGGGGGTACGGAAAGTGTCCAACATCACCATGGTTCACGAACAGTTGTGCCGCTGGCCGGGGGGCTTCTGCCAGGGCCAGGGGGAGGAGGGGGGGTGGCCAGGAGGTGGGCTGTGGGGTCGGGGTGGATGGGCCCGGAACACCATGGCCACAGCTGGAAAGGCAGCCATGCAGCTGCGTACAACGCTAACAGTCCACTGTGAACTTTAGGGCCACGGATCGTATAGGTGTCCCGGTACGATTCCACCTCCCGAGTTGCCCTCTGGCCCCAGCCGACCCACCAGCTGTATGGGCGTGCTCCTGCACAACCAGTGCCATCTTGTTGGCTGGGATGGTGTGTGTGGGGAGTGCAGTGTGTATATGCAGCTGCAGCTTGTCGGCCTCCTGAGTGTCAATCACGGATCCCGTGAATCCCGCACTGTTTCTCATTGGAACCGATTGTGTTCCATGTCGTGCCGGTGCTAGCCCCTCAGCAGTCGTTTAATCCACCGAAGTTCGGCGACAGTTTTGCTGTCATGAAAGTCTATGAAACCTGTGTCGGCGTCAACACCGTCTCAGAAATGGAGATTTTTGAGTCTGCTGCCCTGGAACACGTCCCAATGTTGGATGAATGTGAAACCCTCCCTCCTGTGAACTTAGGGCCAAGGGTCATAGAGATGTCCCCCAGGCCACCTCCTAGGTGCCCTCTTACCCCAGCCGACCTATTAGCTGTATGGGTGCGCTCCAGCACAACCAGTGCCTCAAACCACATATTATATATTTCTGTGTTCTATTTCTACTCTTGGTAGTGCATGGCGCTGGGAGTAATCGAGTGATTACTATCTTCGAGGTGCTACTTTATAACTTCCTCCTTAGCTCTTGAAAATCTGACCATAGGACCTCAATAACTGCTCTCTTTATGTTGTTTGTACTCACGTGTGTCAAAACGTCTGGCTAAAGCCCTTCCCCCTGCAGAGCTCCTCAAGTTGCCCTTCGAGCCACATACCATCCATGGAAATATATAGCTGTTCCTTCACTGTCGCTGGGTCAAAACCCTGGAACTCCCTCCCTAACAGCACTGTGCATTACAACCCCTGGATTGCAGTGGTTCAAGAAGGCTGCTCACCACCACCTTCTCACGGGCAATTAGGGGTGGACAATAAATGCTGGTCCAGCCAACGATGCCCACATCCCACATGAATGAATAAATGAAAAGCAATACTTTAACCCTGGCACCAGAGAACACACCATGGAGGACTCACAATGATAGATCCAGAAACAGTTATCTGTCCAACTAACATGGAATCTCAGAGAATGACTGCAATTTTACATTTTGCAAATCCCAGTTGTACATTCCTTTGCCCATCACTGCTTTGGTTTGAATTGTGCTTCTTCAAGGTGTTGTCACTTCCAGCTGTCTCCAATGCTGAGTACCTGTTTGAGAGTGGCACATGCTCCAAAATCTCCTGCGCTTACCGCATCTTCCAACACCCATCTACTCTCCTGGACAATCACTGCCTGTGGAGTAACCACCTCCAAGAATATGTGATCCAGGAGACTCTCATCCCCCCGAATCCCCTTCAGAAATCCTGAGTTTGGGCGGCACGGTGGCGCAGTGACTAGCACTGCACCCTCGCGCCGCCAAGGTCCCAGGTTCAATCCTGGTCCTGGATCATTGTCCACATGGAGTTTGCACATTCTTGCTGTGTCTGCGTGGGTCTCACCCCCACAACCCAAAAGATGTGCAGGGTAGGTAGATTGGCTGCGCCAAATTGCCCCTTAATTGGAAAATGATTTGGATAATCTAAATTTAAAATGAAAAGAAATCCTGAGTCTGAGCTCAAACAGCTGGAGACACTTCCTACCCATGATGTCTCCCCAGACACATGAAGGGTTCGAATGTTCCCACACAGCTCAGGAATTACAAGCAACAGGGCTCAGTTGCCCATCCATTATCTAAACAAATTTTCTACTCCGTCTTCTCGGATCGTGTTATGACCTCTATTTATTCATTCACAGGATCTGGATGCCACTGGCACTGCCAGCATTTATGCCCTTGAGAAGGTGGCAGTGAGCTGCCTTCTTGAACTGCTGTAGTCCGTGTGTTGTGGGTACACCCACTGTGCTGTTCGGGAAGGAATTGCAGGATTCCGACCCAGCGACAGTGAAGGAAAGACCTGCATGTGAGTGCGATGGCATGTGTTCAGTCAATGGTTTCAGTGCATTTGATGAGGGTGTCTGTGAGGAGGAGATGTGGAACTGCATAAGGATGAGTGTCAGTGGTGGGTGAATACATGGGAATATGAAGAAGTGTGGAACAGTGAAAGATGGATACACGTCTAAAATGACTTGAGAATGCAGAGAGAAGGGATTGGGCAGATGCACACAACAGGATGCAGGTCATGAACCAATTCGTGCACTGCATCCGAGGAGTTTTATTTTCAAATTAATTTACAGGACGTGGACGTCGCTGGTTAGACCAGTATTTAGTGCCCATCCTTGGGTGCCCTTCAGAAGGTGGTGGCGAGTTACCTTCTTGAACTGCTGCAGTCCCTGTGGTGTAGGCACACCCACTGTGCTGTTAGGGAGGGAGTTCCAGGATGTTGCCCCACCAACAGTGAAGGAACAGCCAATATATTTCCAAGTCAGCGAGGTGAGTTACTTGGAGGGGAGCCTCCGGGTGGTGGGGTTCCCAGGTATCTGCTGTTCTTGTCCTTCTAGATGGCAGTGGTTGTGGGTTCGGAAAGTGCGGTCTAAGGAACCTTGGGGAGTTACTGCAGTGCATCTTATAGATGGTACACACGGCTGCCACTGTTCATCGGTGGTGGAGGGTTTGAATGTTTGTGGAACGGGGGGGCAATCAAATGGGCTGCTTTTTCCTGGATGGTGTTGAGCTTCCTGAGTGTTGTTGGAGCTGAAATCATCAAGGCAAGTGGAGAGTATTCAATTACACCCATGATTTGTGCCTTGTAGATGGTTGGCAGGCTTTGGGGGATCAGGAGATGAGTTACTCGCCATAGGATTGCTAGCCTTAGACCTGCCTTATTAGCCACTGTATTAATGTGGCTAGTCCAGTTCAGTTTCTGATCAATGGTACCCCCAAGATGTTGATTGTGGGGGATTCAACAATGGTAATGCTATTGAATGCCAAGAGGCAATGGTTAGATGCTCTCTTGTCAGAGATAGTCATTGCCTGGCACTTGTGTGGTGCAAATGTAACTTGCCATTTGTCAGCCCAAGCCTGGATATTGTCCAGGTCCTGCTGCATTTGGACATGGACTGCTTCATTATCTGAGGAATCGCAAATGGTGCTGAACATTGTGCAGTCATCTGCGAACATCCCCACTTCTGACCACTGATGGAAGGAAGGTTAGTGATGAAACAGCTGAAGATGGTTGGGCTGAGGACACTACCCTGAGGAACTCCTGCAGTGATGTCCTGGAGCTGAGATGATTGACCTACAACCACCACAACCATCTTCCTTTGTGCCAGATATGACTCCAATCAGCGGAGAGTTTTCTCCCTGATTCCCATTGACTCCAGTTTAGCTAGGGCACCTTGATGCCATACTCGATCAAATGCTGCCTTGATGTCAAGGGCCGTCACTCTCACCTCACCTCTGGCATTCAGCTCTATTGTCCATGTTTGAACCAGGGCTGTAATGAGGTCAGGGTGTGAGCGACCCTGGCACAACCCAAACTGAGCATCCAAGAGCAGGTTATTGCTAAGTAAGTGCCGCTTGATGACTTCTTCTATGGTAGCGATAATGCTACCAACTGAGCAGAGGCTGACATCTCAGTCAACTCATTAGCACTCTTAACTGGAACATTAGCTTTACTCATGATCCATGGTAAGGCTTCATAAAAACTCTTCGAGACATTACATTTATTGACATGCTGGCTGCGTGATATTTCCTGTAGGATAAATGTGAGACATTGAGGAATTTCCAGCAAAATATAGTGTTCATTACGTGGCTAACTATAAGTACTTGTAAGAAACATCAATACACGATTTAGAGGCTGTGGTAGTATGTATTGGGGGTCATGTGGGGCTGTAAGCCCTAATGTCATTGGCTGACAGATCCCGGGTCCTGGTTGGCCGTTGACCTCAAGCTCCGCCCTGAAGGCGGAGTATAAGAAGCCGGAGTCTTCCCCCGCAGGCCAGTTTACTATCGAGCTGCGGGGGAACAGACACGCTTAATAAAGCCTCAGCGACTTCACTCTATTCGTCTCACGGAGTCTTTGTGCGCTACAGAGGCGATGTCAGAATTCTTGTCTGTTCTATTTCTCTTCAAGGCATGTGAAAGATGCAGAAACATTTGCTCAAGATTCCGCAACACATCACAGGAGTTCCAATTCAGGATTACACCTGAAATATGCTGGAATCTTTTTCGTTCGGTTGCACAACATGGAGGCTTATGGCCTTCAAAATGGCAATTCAAAAAGTTAGACTCTGTAGCGGGATCCCCTTTTACCTCCACCCCCGTGGGCTTCTACCAGGCTTGGCACCCCGTCGTCCAAGCCCCACCACTGCCCGGGTGATCCTCTCTCTCACCGGTGGATTCGCTACCACCTGCGCCTGCTTCACCTGAGCAGCGCCTCCAAGAGAGCGAGGAAAGGAAAACCTCTGCCCACCTGGAGCTGGCAGCCTTTCCTGAGTGAACGGGTTCGAATCGCCCAGGGATTTCCCTCAGTTCTCGACACCGGATTTATGGTAAGGAGTATCTTAATAGAGTGACTTGGCTAGAACTCGTTGGTGAGGGATTGAAGGAATTGAGACAGACTCCAATTCCAAAATCCAAACACATATATTTTATTAATTGCCAAGATCAACCACCACCAAATACATAAAACACACAATTATCTTATACCTTAATGACTATTACTATGGAAGGAATACTATCGCAGCACAACGTAAAACTTACATTTACAATTTTAGCAATCTTTTAAAAAGACAAAATAGGAGCATGCACCCCCTTTCCCCAAAGCCTCAACCACTATACTAGTCCCGGGAGCTTCGCAAGCTGCTGCGAGATACTTACAATCCAAGGCTGTAGCTGGAGCAGGAGGTCAAGCTCAATTCGAGATGTTGTAGGAGCAGAGAGTTCAGCACGAGCAAAAGATCCTAAGAGAGCGAATGGCCGTTTGACCACCCTTTTTATAGTCCAAAATCCAAGTTTTTCGCTCCAGTCCAGCTTCTTTTGTGTGAGCAGGTAAGTTAGCATTTCAAAGTTCCCGCAGGTCCCGCCCCTTCTCCTGATAGGTCCAGGTAGCCAGCTCCAGTCACCGTATTCCACCGGCAATTTCTGCTGAGGCCTGTCCAGCGCAATCCACCATCTCCGGGCAGTTTCCCTCCAGGGTAAACGGCTTCCTGCCCGCTCCATTGTCCTGGGAGATCGCGGTCTTCCACACCTCGTTAAGAAGATGGGTTTTTCGAGTCTGCCATTCACTCCGGAGATTGCTGCCATTATGACCTGATTATGCTGATGGGTTTTTCAGCTCCGATGGAGACAAGGACAAGGTCATTAACATATGTAAGGAGTTCTTACCAACACATTGTTTCTTGGCTGGGGGAGTTTCAGGGCTATTAGCATTTCCATTGTGCCCTTTGCTGATCCAATTAGTGCTGTCTGGCTACTGATGAGTTGTATTTCCGGCGGGGGGGGGGGTTGCTGCAAACATTCCTTTCACACGCACAGACAGCCCTGCAAGCCAAGCTTGCTGGGAAAAATTTGGCCAAGCTCTTTGTTGAAAAGGTGTCCATTTTACAGTTTCTGAGTTTAAAGTCCGGTTTCGCAGTTCAAGGGGACCAGGGGTTGCCCGAGATTCTTACAACTCGGTAAGGTGGCAGACTCCATTTCCCAAAGAATACCTTGAACCACTGTCCACAAATTAACACACTTTATTGAATTCAGTTTCACAGTTTGCCATGATTGTATATGCACTCATAACTTCTGGTTGACTGGTCTCATACAGCCTACCAAAAATACGGGATTCTCTGACCCGCCAACCCCGGTTTCCAGCGTGGCACACCCCTGCCAGCAGCGGGATTCTCCATTCCAGCAGCCGGCCAATGGGGATTTCCCATTGTGGCCACTCCCAGGCCATTGGGAAACCCACAGGCGTGGCTACACTGCCGGCGAAGCGGAGGATCCTGCCGACGGAGAATTCCCCAGGCAAGTTATGCTTGCCTTTTTCAAGTTAATGTTACAGAGAGTGAAATAAAAGTTGGGACATAAACATGTGTATAAGCTCGAGGCTGAAATATCTGAAGAAAATATAAATTATATTAAAAACCGATTGAAATGTTGTCATCGTTTAATAATTTGACGTAAAATTAGTTTTTAGGATCAAAGAGGTTGTTCAACAATACTTCTTACTTAGCAGACCTTTAGAAAACCATCTACACCTCATTCAGCAAGGCACACCTTTCCAGTGTTTTCTAATAGCGACGTGACCGCGCAAAAATCAAATTTTGTGTCAGTTCCGTGAGTGTCATCGGCACGGTCTTCAACAGCACACTCTGTGGAGGAGCAAGGAATCTCTGACAGAAACTTCTGGATTTCTCTACCCAAAAGCACATCTGCAGAGGTGAGAAGTTGCTGCCGTGTCGAAGTTGCAATGATGGCAAGCATTAACATCAGTACAACCACAAAATCTGGGCCAATAAGATGGTGAGTACAGGAAGAAAGAATGAAAGACACACCATCAGGTTTGAAGAAAAGGAAAGAGTGAAGAGCAGAGAAAGGAGCATGCAGAGAAAAGAGAACGATAGAGCTATGAAAATCTTATTTTTTTAATGTCAATTGAAGGGTGAAGGTTTTCCGTATAACTATGTTAAAGGTTGACATGTTGTGGTGCAAATTGGCAGCACAAACTGCCAATTCCAGTGCAGGAAATAGATGAAGGTAGTGGAGTAGATGTTGTATCTATGGACTTTCAAAAAGTATTTGCTAGAAAACCACACAACAAACTTATTTGTAAATTAGAAACACGTATTAAAGCATTAAGGTTAACTTTGAGTTCATGATTGGCTGAGAGTTAAAGGACAGAAAGTAAGGCTTCATCTACTTCAGTGAAAGGACCTTCCCCTGGCTCGAGAAATGTATGCTGTAAGGCTCCCCGGCATTGGGATCAGGGCCATTGCTTTTAATAATAATAACAATCTTTATTAGTGTCACACGTAGGCTTACATTAATGTAATGTAATGAAGTTACTGTGAAAATCTCCTAGTTGCCACATTCCGGCACCTGTTCGGGTACACTGAGGGAGAATTCAGAATATCCAATTCAGGACTTGTGGGAGGAAACCGGAGCGCTCGGAGGAAACCCACGCAGACACGGGGAGAACGTGCAGACTCCGCACAGATAGTGGACCCAAGCCGGGAATTGAACTCGGGTCCCTGACCCTGTGAAGTGACAGTGCTAACCACTATTCTTGGAGGTGAGTAGTTAGTTTAAAAGCACTTACCTTTACAGGAGCAGCCCTTTGGATTTCGGCGGCAGCGGTGCGCAGGGGCCTTCTTGGAGGTGAGTAGTTAGTTTAAAAGCACTTACCTTTACAGGAGCAGCCCTTTGGATTTCGGCGGCAGCGGTGCGCAGGGGCCTTCTTGGAGGTGAGTAGTTAGTTTAAAAGCACTTACCTTTACAGGAGCAGCCCTTTGGATTTCGGCGGCAGCGGTGCGCAGGGGCCTTCTTGGAGGTGAGTAGTTAGTTTAAAAGCACTTACCTTTACAGGAGCAGCCCTTTGGATTTCGGCGGCAGCGGTGCGCAGGGGCCTTCTTGGAGGTGAGTAGTTAGTTTAAAAGCACTTACCTTTACAGGAGCAGCCCTTTGGATTTCGGCGGCAGCGGTGCGCAGGGGCCTTCTTGGAGGTGAG
This sequence comes from Scyliorhinus torazame, assembly GCF_047496885.1. Lineage (NCBI taxonomy): Eukaryota > Metazoa > Chordata > Chondrichthyes > Carcharhiniformes > Scyliorhinidae > Scyliorhinus > Scyliorhinus torazame. The sequence continues at coordinate 320,746,692 of NC_092709.1, forward strand.
TAGTTAGTTTAAAAGCACTTACCTTTACAGGAGCAGCCCTTTGGATTTCGGCGGCAGCGGTGCGCAGGGGCCTTCTTGGAGGTGAGTAGTTAGTTTAAAAGCACTTACCTTTACAGGAGCAGCCCTTTGGATTTCGGCGGCAGCGGTGCGCAGGGGCCTTCTTGGAGGTGAGTAGTTAGTTTAAAAGCACTTACCTTTACAGGAGCAGCCCTTTGGATTTCGGCGGCAGCGGTGCGCAGGGGCCTTCTTGGAGGTGAGTAGTTAGTTTAAAAGCACTTACCTTTACAGGAGCAGCCCTTTGGATTTCGGCGGCAGCGGTGCGCAGGGGCCTTCTTGGAGGTGAGTAGTTAGTTTAAAAGCACTTACCTTTACAGGAGCAGCCCTTTGGATTTCGGCGGGAACCGGAAGTTCGACCTCTGGCAAGTCCCCCCCCCCCCCCCCCCCCCCCCCCCCAACCAATAAATTCTGGTGGAGAGGAAACCCGAGACACTACACGTGTAGTGTCTCCCACCCACCCTCCTCCTCTAACCTAATAATAAGACCCATTGGTGTAAGGTAAGTGCCATATTATATTATTGTATTATTAGCATTGTGCAGGTCAAGGATTGGAGGTGGAGGAGCAGTCTCTGTCAGCGAGAGAACCTGAGAACATCTCAGAAGGTAAGCAAGTGATTTTTACTTTTATACCTGTTTTTCAAATTGTGTGTGTCGGGGGGAAACTGAAGTGACATCACAGAAAAGCTGTGACCTGAGTGGCTGGTTGGGATTCTAACCTAAATTTTTTTTGAGTATTTGGGAACTAATTAAACATAATAACTTAATTATAATTTAGAGGATATCTAAACCAGAGATCGGAGAATATTATAGTTAGCGATCGCATTTCTATTAGAAATCTAGTGCTAGGAAACAGATAGTTGACAGTAACTTTGAAATTTGAAAAAAAAAAGTATTTATAAAAAAAAAAGACAAATTTTAATTTTAATTAATTGACGCAATGTCAGTTAGAGGGGTGCTGTGCTCTGACTGTGAGATGTGGCAGGTCCGGGAGGCTTCCAGCGTTCCGGATGGCTTCATCTGCAGAAAGTGCACCCAACTGCAGCTCCTCACAGACCGCATGGTTCGGTTGGAGCAGCAATTGGATGCACTTAGGAGCATGCAGGTGGCGGAAAGCGTCATAGATCGCAGTTATGTAAGTGTGGTCACACCCAAGGTGCAGGCAGAGAAATGGGTGACCACCAGAAAGGGCAGGCAGTCAGTGCAGGAATCCCCTGTGGTTGTCCCCCTCTCGAACAGATATACCCCTTTGGATACTGTCGGGGGGGATAGCCTATCAGGGGAAAACAGCAGCAGCCAGAGCAGTGGCACCACGGCTGGCTCTGATGTTCAGAAGGGAGGGTCAAAGCGCAGAAGAGTAATAGTTATAGGGGACTCTATAGTCAGGGGTACAGATAGGCGCTTCTGTGGACGTGAAAGAGACTCCAGGATGGTATGTTGCCTCCCTGGTGCCAGGGTCCAGGATGTCTCCGAACGGGTAGAGGGAATCCTGAAGGGGGAGGGCAAACAGGCAGAGGTCGTTGTACATATTGGTACTAACGACATAGGCAGGAAGGGGCATGAGGTCCTGCAGCAGGAGTTCAGGGAGCTAGGCAGAAAGTTAAAAGACAGGACCTCGAGGGTTGTAATCTCGGGATTACTCCCTGTGCCACGTGCCAGTGAGGCTAGAAATAGGAAGATAGAGCAGACAAACACGTGGCTAAACAGCTGGTGTAGGAGGGAGGGTTTCTGTTATCTGGACCACTGGGAGCTCTTCCGGGGCAGGTGTGACCTGTATAAGATGGACGGGTTGCATCTAAACCGGAGAGGCATAAATATCCTGGCCGCGAGGTTTGCTAGTGTCACACGGGAGGGTTTAAACTAGTATGGCAGGGGGGTGGGCACGGGAGCAATAGGTCAGAAGGTGAGAGCATTGAGGGAGAGCTAGGGAATAGGGACAGTGTGGCTCTGAGGCAACGCAGACGGGGAGAAGTTGCTGAACACAGCGGGTCTGGTGGCCTGAAGTGCATATGTTTTAATGCAAGGAGCATTACGGGTAAGGCAGATGAACTTAGAGCTTGGATTACTACTTGGAACTATGATGTTGTTGCCATTACAGAGACCTGGTTGAGGGAAGGGCAGGATTGGCAGCTAAACGTTCCAGGATTTAGATGTTTCAGGCGGGATAGAGGGGGATGTAAAAGGGGAGGCGGAGTTGCGCTACTTGTTCAGGAGAGTATCACAGCTATACAGCGAGAGGACACCTCAGAGGGCAGTGAGGCTATATGGGTAGAGATCAGGAATAAGAAGGGTGCAGTCACAATGTTGGGGGTATACTACAGGCCTCCCAACAGCCAGCGGGAGATAGAGGAGCAGATAGGTAGACAGATTTTGGAAAAGAGTAAAAACAACAGGGTTGTGGTGATGGGAGACTTCAACTTCCCCAATATTGACTGGGACTCACTTAGTGCCAGGGGCTTAGACGGGGCAGAGTTTGTAAGGAGCATCCAGGAGGGCTTCTTAAAACAATATGTAAACAGTCCAACTAGGGAAGGGGCGGTACTGGACCTGGTATTGGGGAATGAGCCCGGCCAGGTGGTAGATGTTTCAGTAGGGGAGCATTTCGGTAACAGTGACCACAATTCAGTAAGTTTTAAAGTACTGGTGGACAAGGATAAGAGTGGTCCGAGGATGAATGTGCTAAATTGGGGGAAGGCTAATTATAACAATATTAGGCGGGAACTGAAGAACATAGATTGGGGGCGGATGTTTGAGGGCAAATCAACATCTGACATGTGGGAGGCTTTCAAGTGTCAGTTGAAAGGAATACAGGACAGGCATGTTCCTGTGAGGAAGAAAGATAAATACGGCAATTTTCGGGAACCTTGGATGACGAGTGATATTGTAGGCCTCGTCAAAAAGAAAAAGGAGGCATTTGTCAGGGCTAAAAGGCTGGGAACAGACGAAGCCTGTGTGGCATATAAGGAAAGTAGGAAGGAACTTAAGCAAGGAGTCAGGAGGGCTAGAAGGGGTCATGAAAAGTCATTGGCAAATAGGGTTAAGGAAAATCCCAAGGCTTTTTACACTTACATAAAAAGCAGGAGGGTAGCCAGGGAAAGGGTTGGCCCACTGAAGGATAGGCAAGGGAATCTATGTGTGGAGCCAGAGGAAATGGGCGAGGTACTAAATGAATACTTTGCATCAGTATTCACCAAAGAGAAGGAATTGGTAGATGTTGAGTCTGGAGAAGGGGGTGTAGATAGCCTGGGTCACATTGTGATCCAAAAAGACGAGGTGTTGGGTGTCTTAAAAAATATTAAGGTAGATAAGTCCCCAGGGCCGGATGGGATCTACCCCAGAATACTGAAGGAGGCTGGAGAGGAAATTGCTGAGGCCTTGACAGAAATCTTTGGATCCTCGCTGTCTTCAGGGGATGTCCCGGAGGACTGGAGAATAGCCAATGTTGTTCCTCTGTTTAAGAAGGGTGGCAGGGATAATCCCGGGAACTACAGGCCGGTGAGCCTTACTTCAGTGGTAGGGAAATTACTGGAGAGAATTCTTCGAGACAGGATCTACTCCCATTTGGAAGCAAATGGACGTATTAGTGAGAGGCAGCACGGTTTTGTGAAGGGGAGGTCGTGTCTCACTAACTTGATAGAGTTTTTCGAGGAGGTCACTAAGATGATTGATGCAGGTAGGGCAGTAGATGTTGTCTATATGGACTTCAGTAAGGCCTTTGACAAGGTCCCTCATGGTAGACTAGTACAAAAGGTGAAGTCACACGGGATCAGGGGTGAGCTGGCAAGGTGGATACAGAACTGGCTAGGCCATAGAAGGCAGAGGGTAGCAATGGAGGGATGCTTTTCTAATTGGAGGGCTGTGACCAGTGGTGTTCCACAGGGATCAGTGCTGGGACCTTTGCTCTTTGTAGTATATATAAATGATTTGGAGGAAAATGTAACTGGTCTGATTAGTAAGTTTGCAGACGACACAAAGGCTGGTGGAATTGCGGATAGCGATGAGGACTGTCTGAGGATACAGCAGGATTTAGATTGTCTGGAGACTTGGGCGGAGAGATGGCAGATGGAGTTTAACCTGGACAAATGTGAGGTAATGCATTTTGGAAGGGCTAATGCAGGTAGGGAATATACAGTGAATGGTAGAACCCTCAAGAGTATTGAAAGTCAAAGAGATCTAGGAGTACAGGTCCACAGATCACTGAAAGGGGCCACACAGGTGGAGAAGGTAGTCAAGAAGGCATACGGCATGCTTGCCTTCATTGGCCGGGGCATTGAGTATAAGAATTGGCAAGTCATGTTGCAGCTGTATAGAACCTTAGTTAGGCCACACTTGGAGTATAGTGTTCAATTCTGGTCGCCACACTACCAGAAGGATGTGGAGGCTTTAGAGAGGGTGCAGAAGAGATTTACCAGAATGTTGCCTGGTATGGAGGGCATAAGCTATGAGGAGCGATTGAATAAACTCGGTTTGTTCTCACTGGAACGAAGGAGGTTGAGGGGCGACCTGATAGAGGTATACAAAATCATGAGGGGCATAGACAGAGTGGATAGTCAGAGGCTTTTCCCCAGGGTAGAGGGGTCAATTACTAGGGGGCATAGGTTTAAGGTGAGAGGGGCAAAGTTTAGAGTAGATGTACGAGGCAAGTTTTTTACGCAGAGGGTAGTGGGTGCCTGGAACTCACTACCGGAGGAGGTAGTGGAGGCAGGGACGATAGGGACATTTAAGGGGCATCTTGACAAATATATGAATAGGATGGGAATAGAATGATACGGACCCAGGAAGTGTAGAAGATTGTAGTTTAGTCGGGCAGTATGGTCGGCACGGGCTTGGAGGGCCGAAGGGCCTGTTCCTGTGCTGTACATTTCTTTGTTCTTTGTTCTTTGTTCTATGCTACCGTTTTCTTGGTATTTATAAATTGCCTGAGCTTGGGTGTATAATTTCAAAGTTTGCAATGATGATAAAACTTGGAGATGTAATAAATAATGAGCAGGACAACAGCAGAATTCAGGAGGACATAGAGAGACTGGTGAAATTGGCACAAGCAGACTAGTAGCAAGCAAGTGATTTTTTTTTCTTTATTCTTGCATAGGATGTGGGCATCGCTGGCATCGCTGCCCATCCCTAATTGCCCTTGGACTGAGTGACCTCTAAGGCCATTTCAGAGCGGAGTTAAGAGTCAACCACATTGCTGTGGGTCTGGAGTCACATACAATCTGGGTCAGTAAGGATGGCAGATATCCTTCCCTAAAAGTTGTTAGTGGGATCAGGGGTTTTGGGGAGAAGGCACGAGAATGGGGATGAGAAGAATAGCAGCCATGATTGAATGGCAGAACAGACTCGATGGGCCGAGTGGCCTAATTTTGCTCCTATGTCTTCTGGTCTTATGAACCAGATCGGTTTTTGGAATAATCAGTGACAGTTTCATCATCACTCTTACTGAGATTAGCTTTACATTCCCGATCTATTTTTATTAATTTAAATTTAAACCAGCCACGGTGGGATTTGTACCCAGAGCCTCAGCCTCTAAATTATTACCACGATGTTACCATTGGCCCAGTACTGGGGAAGAATAACGAGGTGCGACAGTATAATCTGAATGATATTTAGGTCAGGGTGTAAAAGCAGAGGAATCTGATTGTGTCATTCATAATGGTCGGGCAATTTGATGAGTTAGTTAAAAAGCCATAACGGGAGGGCAGCACGGTGGCACAGTGGTTAGCACTGCTGCCACACGGCACCGAGGTTCCAGGTTCGATCCTGGCTCTGGGTCACTGTCTGTGAGGAGTTTGCACATTCTCGTTGTGTTTGCGTGGGTTGCGCCCCCACATCCCAAAGATGTGGTAGGTGGTAGGTTGGTAGGTAGATTGGCCACGCTAAATTGCCCCTTAATTGGAAAAAATGAATTGGGCACTCTAAATTTAAAAGAAAAGCCATAAGGGTTTCTTGGCCTCATAAATAGGTGTCCGAATACAAAAACAATAGTCATGCCATACCTTTACAAACCACTATATTAAGACAGACCTAGAGCATTGTGTACAATTGTGTAACAATCTTATAACATAAGTGACAGGAAATGATCATTACCAACAGGAGAGCATCTAACTATCTTGTCGTGATATTTAACAGGATTACTATCACTGAAGCCCCCATCATCAACATCCTAGGGGGTTACCATTGACTCGAATATTAACTGGACCAGCATATTAAAACTGTGACTGCAAACATGCAAGAGGCTGGAAATCATGGAGAAACAAGCTGAACTGCTGACCTTCCAAAGCCTACCACCTTTACAAAGGGAGAAGTTAGGACTGAGATGGAACTCTCTCCACTTGCATGGGTGAGTACAGCTCGTACAACACATAAGCAGCTTGGCACCAGCCAAAGCAAAGTAGCCCACTTGATTGGCACCCTTTCTACAACCTTAAACATTCACTCCCTCCCCCACCTACACACAGTGGCAGCCGTGTGTACCATCTACTAAATGCACTGCAGCAACTTACAAAGGCTCCTTCAACAACACCTCCCAAACCAACAACCACTACCATCAAGAGGGACAAGGGCAGAAGATGCATGGGAACACCATCAACCTCTGAGTCATATATTATCCTGCCTTGGAAATACGTAAATGTTCCTTCTCTTTCATTTGCTCAAAATCAAGGAACTCCCTCCCTAACTGCATTGTGGGTGTACCTCCACCACAGCGATGCCAGCAATTCAAGAGTGCAGCTCAGCACCACCTTCTCAAGGGCAATGAGGGGTGGGCAATAAGCGATGGCCTAACCAGGGATGCACACATTCCAAGGAAATATTCTGCGGACTGCACCGTAGGAAGGATGCCAGAGTTTTAGAGAGGGTACACAAGGGGTTTACTGGTATGATTCTAGTGGAGAAATGGGAGAAATAATGGGTGTGATTTATCAGTAAAATTTCAAAATCTGGTTTTGGGTGCGTTTGGCGGTGTTTCAAGATGGTTGCAATGTCAATTGGAGACCGCTACTCACAGGCACCTCGGGGTGTTTCTCCCCAGTCGAGGCCAACATTGAATTTGTTCCGGCACTTGGGAGCTGAACCCACCAGCAGGACCGGCTCCTCACAGATCAGGGCGCCATTTTGAAACACTGCTCTCATATTTTAGACCCTCCCTTAAAGGAAATACCCTTCACCCCCCTACCCTTTCTGGGTTCTCCCTCATACCCCTCCCCCGACCCCTCCTTTCATGGTCGTGGTCCACCAGGCCCTGACACGCTGGCAGTGTCAACAGGACACCCTGGCCGTGCCAGCTTGGCACCACCAGGGTGATCAGGTGGCATTGCTAGGGTGCCCGAGTGCCGGGGGAATGCCAGGGTACTACCCATCCCTGTCCCCTACCACCAGGGGGACTCTAATGTCCTCCGAGACTTAGAGGGGAAGTGAAGAGAAATGATTTCACATGGCATTTGTTCTGATCTGGTATGGGTGAAGGAATAAGATTCCATAGATACTTTCAAAAGTACTTAAAGGTGACTCATCTTCAGGGTTATGGGGCCACAGCTGGATAACTATGAGGGCCGGTTGTTCTGGCCTTTATTTCATTGAGGATTTGAAACTTTGGAAGTAATCTCTCGCTGGGATCAAGTAGGAACTGTTTTTGCAGCAGAGCTTAGTCAGTGCTGAATTAGATGAGAATTTCATCACAATTCTGTGAACTCAGCAGCAGCAAACTATAATTATTAATGCAAATAGGCCCTCTCTTCTTACTCCAATGTCAGGGTTATCTCCACGGCAGGGCTGTTATTAAATATAATTTCACACTCTATGGTTATCCTGCTGCCAAATATATTCAAGAACAGCTCAGCGAAGTGCCGCATACTGTTCAGGTAGCCTTTTTTTTTAAACTATTCTTTGCCCGATATTTCAGGTAGTTTAGTTGGTTTCCTCTCTAGCTTTCAGTACCAGCAAGGCTCAGTTGCTGCTTCGGAGCCAGAAGGACGTGGGTTCAGGCACTCAAACCCGTATTCCAGACTTCAGCACTGAGAGGGCAATGGCACTGCTTTGCAAAGGTGTTGGGCTGGATTCTCTGATCACCGACGCCGAAATCGCGTTCGGCAATCGGCCGGAGAGCCCATGTTTAAGCCGGAATCGGGGGCGGCGCCTGTTTTCGGATGCTCCGCCCCCTCAAAAACAGCGTACTCGGGGAGTACAGCGCACGCCCGTCGGGACAGCCTCAGGCCTGAGGCCCTCCCCCGATGCTCCGCCCCCTGTGGACAGAGTCCCCGTCGTCGTGGGGCCTTCAGGGACCTCGCGTGGCAGCTGCGGACTGAGTCCAGCGCCCCACAGTTGAGGGGAAACCGTTCCACTGGCAGGGGGGCTTTGGCGGGGGGACTGGTGGGGGGTGGTCCAGGTGTGGCGAGGCTGGTTACAGTGGGGCAGTTTTTGGCAGGCTGGGTCCGCGAGCGGCCGGCTCCATAAGCATTCGCGGCCATGGACCCAGCCATTCTGTGGCCATATCCACAGATAAAGCCGGGGGGGGCTTTACGTTGCGCGGCTGCTAGCCCCCCACCGGACGGAGGATTGATGCGGGGGTGGCACCCACTTTCTGGTCGTAAGACCAGAAAGATCCTGCGGACAGAGCCACAGGATCGGAAAATCCAGCCCGTTGTCTTTTGACACGAGGTTAAACTGTTACTATACTCCTCAAAACCCGTTGGCTATGAAAGAACTTTGGATGTCTGAAGGAGAGATAAACTGCAGGATTCTCCATTGGTGGGATCCTCCCCTTCACTGGCAAAACACGCATGCCCGCGGGTTTCCCGACGGCGTGGGGTGGCCACAATGGGAAACCCCATTGGCCGGCTGTGGGAACGGAGAATCCCGCTGCTGTCGGGGGCGCGTTGCACCAGAAAACGGGGCTAGCGGGACAGAGAATAATGCCCAAGATGCTCGATAAATCTAATTATAAATGTTCACAATTGGACTGGACTGGTGGATGTTGGTTAAGGAGCTGTATGTTATGGTAACATGTTAATATTACTGGACTAGCAATTGCGAGGCCTAGATTAATGGTCCGAGGGGAAGCGTTCACAGCACCAATGTAATCAAGGCTTTATTACACAGAGATGTGAGGCCTTCTACAGCAGCTTGCGAAATGGCTGCTGTTCGGAGAGCACACACATTTATACTCTGCCTCCTGGGCGGAGCCAGCAGGCAGGGATCTACCCCCGTACCTGTAGTACAGGGGCCTTACCGTAATACCCATATATACAATATAATACAACAGTGGTGACTACCACAATAACACATTTCTTAACAGCATTGGTGACCATTAAAACTGATAGAAATACCCTTTCTGGTCTGTATGCAGATCCATAGCAATGTGGTTTCTCTTAACTGCTTAACAACTTCCTTACCTTGCAGGTCAGCTGGTAGTTCGGGAGAGAGAGAGAGCCGGGACTTAAGAAACAGCGCGGGAGATTGAAAAAGCGCGGGAGCTGCGAGGCAGAGGGGACAGTTTAAAAGGTCGCGGCGGGGGTGAGGTAAGTACTGCTTAACAACTTCCTTACCTTGCAGGTCAGCTGATAGTTTCGGGAAATCAGTTTCGGGAGCAGGCCTATTGGCTGACTGTAAATCAGGAAGGATACAAAGGGTGTGGCTGAAGTGCCTATAGAAACAGAGTGCTGGAGGCAAACAGAGTGTATCTGAGTTTGGGTAAGGCTGAGTTCGGGTAAGAGGTGAGTGAGGGCTGTGTTTTTTTTTTGGAGTTTGGTGTTTGGGGTTGAGTTTCCCCCCCCCAAAAAAAAAAATCCAATTACTTAAGTAAATTAATTAACTAGTTAAGGGAATTTGGTGCTCATCTTAAGGAGGTGCAGAGAAGCAGACCTGTGAGGGAGTCTCGGGAGCAATTACATCACAGCCAGCAGGTAAGTGATTGGCTTGTGACTGGTAAGTGATTTCTCTCTCTTTGACTTTCTCTTAGCTGTGTAGTGTAGTTCAAATTTAACTTCAGGTTTAAGTCATGGCAGGAGAGCTCAGACCCGTGTCATGCTCCTCTTGTGAGATGTGGCAAGTCAGGGACCCTTCTGGTGTCCCTGACTCCTTCATCTGCAAGAAGTGTGTCCAACTGCAGCTCCTGTTGGACCACTTGACGGCTCTGGAGCTGCGGATGGACTCACTTTGGAGCATCCGCGATGCTGAGGAAGTTGCGGATAGCACATTCAGTGAGTTGGTCACACCGCAGATTAAAATTACTGAGGCAGATAGGGAATGGGTGACCAACAGACAGAAAAAGTGTCGGAAGGCAGTGCAGGGATCCCCTGCGGTCATCTCCCTCCAAAACAGATTTACCGTTTTGGAAACTGTTGGGGGAGATGGCTCACCAGGGGAAGGTGGCAGCAACCAGGTTCATGGCACCGTGGCTGGCTCTGCTGCACAGAAGGGCGGGAAAAAGAGTGGCAGAGCTATAGTGATAGGGGATTCAATTGTAAGGGGAATAGACAGGCGTTTCTGCGGATGCAAACGAGAATCCAGGTTGGTATGTTGCCTCCCTGGTGCAAGGGTCAAGGATGTCTCGGAGCGGCTGCAGGGCATTCTGGAGGGGGAGGGTGAACAGCCAGCTGTCGTGGTGCATATAGGCACCAACGATATAGGTAAAAAACGGGATGAGGTCCTACAAGCTGAATTTAGGGAGTTAGGAGTTAAACTAAAAAGTAGGACCTCAAAGGTAGTAATCTCAGGATTGCTACCAGTGCCATGTGACAGTCAGAGTAGGAATGACAGGATAGCTAGGATGAATACGTGGCTTGAGAGATGGTGCAAGAGGGAGGGTTTCAAATTCCTGGGACATTGGGACCGGTTCTGGGGGAGGTGGGACCTGTACAAATCGGACGGTCTGCATCTGGGTGGGACCGGAACCAATGTTCTCGGGGGTGTGTTTGCTAGTGCAGTTGGGGAGGGTTTAAACTAATGTGGCAGGGGGATGGGAACCGATGTAGGAAGTCAGTGGGGACAGAAACAAAAGGCAGGAAGGGAGAGTGTGTAAAGCATGGCCAGAGAAAGCAGGGCAGAGAGCAAGGAAAGTCTACATTAAACTGCATTTATTTCAATGCAAAGGGCCTGACGGGCAAAGCGGATGAATTCAGGGCATGGACGGGCACATGGGACTGGGATATTATAGCTATGACTGAAACATGGCTAAGGGAGGGGCAGGATTGGCAGCTCAATGTTCCGGGGTACAGATGCTATAGAAAGGATAGAACAGGAGGTAAGAGAGATGGGGGAGTGGCGTTTTTGATTAGGGAGAACATCACGGCAGTACTTAGAGGGGATATATCCGAGGGTTCGCCCACTGAGTCTATATGGGTGGAACTGAAAAATAAGAAGGGAGAGATCACCTTGGTAGGACTGCACTACAGGCCCCCAAATAGTCAGCAGGAAATTGAGGAGCAAATATGTAAGGAGATTACAGATAGCTGCAAGAATAATAGGGTGATAGTAGTAGGGGACTTTAACTTTCCCAACATTGACTGGGACAGCCATAGCATTAGGGGCTTGGATGGAGGGAAATTTGTTGAGTGTATTCAGGAGGAATTTCTCATTCAGTATGTGGATGGACCGACTAGAGAGGGGGCAAAACTTGACCTCGTCTTGGGAAATAAGGAAGGGCAAGTGACAGAAGTGCTAGTGAGGGATCACTTTGGGACAAATGACCATAACTCCATTAGTTTTAAGATAGCTATGGAGAATGATAGGTCTGGCCCAAGAGTTAAAATTCTTAATTGGGGCAAGGCCAATTTTGATGGCATCAGACAGGAACTTGCAGAGGTAGATTGGGGGAGACTGTTGGCAGGCAAAGGGACGGCTGGTAAATGGGAGGCTTTTAAAAATGTGTTAACCAGGGTGCAGGGTAAGCACATTCCCTTTAGAGTGAAGGGCAAGGCTGGTAGAAGTAGGGAACCCTGGATGACTCGAGATATTGAGACTCTGGTCAAAAAGAAGAAGGAGGCATATGACGTACATAAGCAACTGGGATCAAGTGGATCCCTTGAAGAGTATAGAGATTGTCGAAATAGAGTTAAGAGGGAAATCAGGAGGGCAAAAAGGGGACATGAAATTGCTTTGGCAAATAATGCAAGGGAGAATCCAAAGAGATTCTACAGATACATAAAGGGGAAAAGAGTAACTAGGGACAGAGTAGGGCCTCTTAAGGATCAACAAGGACATCTATGTGCAGAGCCACAAGAGTTGGGTGAGATCCTGAATGAATATTTCTCATCGGTATTCACGGTGGAGAAAGGCATGGATGTTAGGAAACTAAGGGAAAAAAATAGTGATGTCTTGAGAAGTGTGCATATTACAGAGGAGGAGGTGCTGGAAGTCTTAAAGCGCATCAAGGTAGATAAATCCCCGGGACCTGATGAAATGTATCCCAGGATGTTGTGGGATGCTAGGGAGGAAATTGCGGGTCCCCTAACAGAGATATTTGAATCATCGGCAGCCACAGGTGAGGTGCCTGAAGACTGGAGAGTGGCGAATGTTGTGCCCTTGTTTAAGAAGGGCAGCAGGGAAAAGCCTGGGAACTACAGACCGGTGAGCCTAACGTCTGTAGTAGGTAAGTTGCTAGAAGGTATTCTGAGAGACAGGATCTACAAGCATTTAGAGAGGCAAGGACTGATTCGGGGCAGTCAGCATGGCTTTGTGCGTGGAAAATCATGTCTCACAAATTTGATTGAGTTTTTTGAGGGGGTGACCAAGAAGGTAGATGAGGGCAGTGTAGTAGACGTTGTCTATATGGACTTTAGCAAAGCCTTTGACAAGGTACCGCATGGTAGGTTGTTGCAGAAGGTTAAAGCTCATGGGATCCAGGGTGAGGTTGCCAATTGGATTCAAAATTGGCTGTTGTTTTTCAAACTGGAGGCCTGTGACCAGTGATGTGCCTCAGGGATTGGTGCTGGGTCCACTGTTATTTGTGATTTATATTAATGATTTGGATGAGAATTTAGGAGGCATGGTTAGTAAGTTTGCAGATGACACCAAGATTGGTGGCACAGTGGATAGTGAAGAAGGTTATCTAGGATTGCAACGGGATCTTGATCAATTAGGCCAGTGGGCCGACAAATGGCAGATGGAGTTTAATTTAGATAAATGTGAGGTGATGCATTTTGGCAGATCGAATCAGGCCAGGACCTACTCAGTTAATGGTATGGCGTTGGGGAGAGTTATAGAACAAAGAGATCTAGGAGTACAGGTTCATAGCTCCTTGAAGGTGGAGTCGCAGGTGGACAGGGTGGTGAAGAAGGCATTCGGCATGCTTGGTTTCATTGGTCAGAACATTGAATACAGGAGTTGGGACATCTTGTTGAAGTTGTACAAGACATTGGTACGGCCACACTTGGAATACTGTGTGCAGTTCTGGTCACCCTATTATAGAAAGGATATTATTAAACTAGAAAGAGTGCAGAAAAGATTTACTAAGATGTTGCCTGGACTTGATGGTTTGAGTTATAAGGAGAGGCTGGATAGACTGGGACTTTTTTCCCTGGAGCGTAGGAGGCTTAGGGGTGATCTTATAGAGGTCTATAAAATAATGAGGGGCATAGATAAGGTAGATAGTCAACATCTTTTCCCAAAGGTAGGGGAGTCTAAAACTAGAGGGCATAGGTTTAAGGTGAGAGGGGAGAGATTCAGAAGGGCCCAGAGGGGCAATTTCTTCACTCAGAGGGTAGTGAGTGTCTGGAATGGGCTGCCAGAGGTACTAGTAGAGGCGGGTACAATTGTGTCTTTTAAAAAGCATTTAGATAGTTACATGGGTAAGATGGGTATAGAGGGTTATGGGCCAAGTGCGGGCAACTGGGACTAGCTTAATGGTAAAAACTGGGCGGCATGGACTGGTTGGGCCGAAGGGCCTGTTTCCATGCTGTAAACTTCTATGATTCTATGATTCTATTCTCCAAAAGGGCTGAGCAAGCTCTTTAATCCACCAATACCTTCACAAGGGTAATTAAGGATGGACTGGTTTTGATCAAATATCTTTGAACTAAAATGTCAACTTTGTTTTTCTCTCCAAGGACACTGCGTTTATGTTTTTAATTGAGATTCCCAGCAATTGGAGTATTTTACTTCTGTAAGAAGATATGAGAGCAGCTAGCTGAATGCTTCATCAAAGAGGTAGGCTTTAAGGAGCTCCTGGAAGGAGTAAAGTGAAGAAGTCAGGTGAATGGGGAGGTTCGGAGTTTAGGGGCTCAGCAGCTGAAGGCACGCACATTAATATCAGGGATGCTCAAGGAGCCCAAACTGGTTAAGTGTAGATATCTTGGAGGATTGTGTGATTTGCGAGGTGGGGGAGGGGGGGGGGGGGGTGGGAGGGGGGGAGATGGGGTTGCACGTCTGTGGTGCGACAGGATGGTATGGTCAAAGCCATGGAAGAATTTGAAAATATAAATGACATTTTAAAATTGGCGCATTGCTTGATCAGACATAGGCAGCAGGATTTTGGATCACCTCATGATTACAGAGGATGGAATGTGGGGCGTTGTCATGTTCTGTACACTGGCCGAAGTGAATGAAGAACTGCAGTACACCTAGTTTAAATAATTTATTCTGAAACTGTCATGTGAGAGTACCTTTAAGGAATGGGTGTTTAAGAAATGTACCTTTAAGAAATGGGTGTTTACTGCAGTGCTGTGAGAGTGTAGATAGAGCTGGGCTGTCCGTCAGCCTTTTACTTCCGTTTTCGGCTGTTTGCTGCAGGGTGTGTTTTAGTTTTGTTTTCAGAGCTGGATAGCTGCAGTCACAACCAGAAGGTATACGAGTCTCTCCCTCTATAATCTAAAAACTGTAAATAGATCCTTTGGTGATTTAAAACTAATAACTGCTCTCAGTAGTGACTTTAACCTGATGTGCTTCTGTTAAAAGTTTTTTTTAAAGTCTTGTGGATGTTAAAAGGACAGCTTACAGATTACTTAGTGTTGTATTCTTTGGGGGTTGTATTTGAATTAATAGTGGCTAAGATGTTCACTGTATGTTTTAAAAAGGTTAACTTGAGTTCATAGAATAAACATTGTTTTACTTTAAAAAATACTTTTCCATTTCTGCTGTACCACACCTGTAGAGTGGGCCGTGTGCTCCCCATACCACAATCTATTAAAAGTTGTGGGTCAGGTGAACTCTATGATCCACTTTGGGGTTCTCTAAACCCTGGCCCATAACAAATTGGGGCCTCGAGGGGGATAAAAGTGTATCTATTGGATTAGCTTAGTGAACTTAAAGACAGTGAGGGGTGAGCATATTGTGGTTGCTTTTCAGGTGTGGTATTCTAGTTTAAGTAGGGAGTGTGTTGTGGACAGTGGCTCTTTCAGAGGCTCAGAAGTTTTTGGGGGTGGAGATGGTCACACACAGTACCTTACGGTTAGAGACTAAAAACAGACTGTTAGATTTGGCAAAAACATTGCAGTTAACATTACCTGACAAAATGTGAAAAGATGAGGTAATTATGGTGGTGGCTCAGCATTTAAAGTTGCCTGAGATACAGTTTGACTCATTGGAAATGGCAAAAATTAAATTACAAATTAAACAAGTGGAACATGAGAAAGAATTAAAGCAGCTTGAATGCGAAAGAGAGGAAAAAGAAAGAGAGAGAGAGGAAAAAGAAAGAGTTAGAGAGAAAAAAGAAAAGGAGAGAGAATAAAGGAGAAAGGAAAGAATAGCCCGAGCAGAAGAAAAAGAAAGAGAAAGGGAGATACAGATCAGGGAAAAAGATAAAGAGAGAGAGTTTGAACTTCAGAAAATGGCCAGGAACCATGACAGTCAGTGAAAATTGGCAGACATAAAGGGAAATGTACAGTTGGATGATAGTGATGAGGATAGTGAGAAAGAGCGTCAAAGTTGAAGGTTTGGTGGGAATCTATTTAAATATTTCCAAGCATTGCCAAGGTTTGATGAAAAGGGGGTAGAAGACTTTTTAATTTCATTTGAGCAGGTAGCTAAACAAATGAAATGGCCACAGGACATGTGGGTATTACTGATTTAAACAAAGCTGATAGGTAGAGCTAGTGAAGTGTTTGCATCACTACCGGAGGAGGTATCTGGGACGTATGAGGAGGTGAAAAAATCTTAGGTGCACATGAACTAGTGCCTGAAGACTACAGACAAAGGTTTAGAAATTTAAGGAAATTATTTGGTCAAACATACATGGAGTTTGAAAGGATCAAACAGAGTAATTTTGATAGGTGGATAAGGGCTTTGAAAATAGAACAAACATATGAAGCACTCAGAGAAATAATACTTTTGGAGGAGTTTGAAAATTCAATTCCTGATGTAGTGAGAACTCATGTGGAAGAGCAGAGGGTTAAAACTGCGAGGTTAGCAGCAGAAATGGCAGATGATTAGCAATTAGTTCATAAATGAAAGCTTGGTTTCCGACATCAGTTTCAGCCTGTGAGGGATAGAAACTGGAGACATGAGAAATACTCAAGTGGTGAAAGTAAAGGTGATCTGATGGGAGATAATAAAGATAGTGTAACTCAGATTTAATAAGAAATCCAGGAGGGTGGAAAAGAAATGAAAAGTTTCAAATGTTTTCACTAATAAACTAGGTCATGTAAAGTCACAGTGTTGGTGGTTAAAGATAAGCACTGGGAAGACTGATGTGGCAAAACAGGATAAGACAGTGGGGTTTGTTAAAGCGGTAAAGAAAAGCCCAAGCGAAGTGAAGGAGGGGCAAACAATTGTACAGCCTGATCAAGAGGTGATTGATAAGAAGGTGCCAGATCTCTGAAAGAATTTACTTCTGTGGGTAAAGTTTACTCATGTGTATCAGGAGGAGCAGGTAAAGAAGCCACAATTTTAAGAGATACGGGAGCTAGTCAATCTTCAATGGTAAGAAATGAGGAGTTATGTAGTTTGGGAAGAATGTTGCCAGAAAAGGTGGTAATATGTGGAATTCAGGGTGAGAGGAGTAGTGTTCCATTATATAAGGTAAGGTTGGAAAGTCCAGTGAAAAGTGGTGAAGTGGTAGTAGGAGTAATGAGAAACTATCTTGTCCAGGAATATAGTTTATCTTGGGTAATGATATAGCTGGATCGCAGGTGGGAGTGGTGCCTACTGTTGTTGATAAGCCAGCAGAAAATCAGACAACTGAAGTGTTGAAGGATGAATATCCTGGGAGTTTTCCAGATTGTGTAGTAACGAGGTTGCAAAGTCACAGGTTAAGACAAGAGGAGAAATCAAAGAGTGCAGATGAAGTCAAGTCTAGGGGTAACAACGGCATGAATCAGGTTTTCAACAGCACTTGAACTGAAACAGTGACAAGGTGTTCTGGAAAAAAGAGAAATGCTGTCAAATCTTTTTGCCCTGCACTCATCAGGATAGACGCACAATAATACCAATTGTTAAGGGAACAACAATTTATAATGTATAAAAAGAGAGTGCTGATTAGTTGGCAAGTGGATTCAGATTATTCAAAGTCAAATGCACCAGGGTACAGTTAACCACCAAGTTTTTGTTTGCATCAAATCAGGCAGGGTCGACTTTGATTGGTCAAGGTGTTGCCATTGAAAATGAACCAGGGAGCAACTTTCCCCTAAGGTTTTGTTTGGTCATAAAATATGCAACATGTGGATATGCTCCTTCTGACTGCAAAGGACAGGGACCTGGGTATAAAACTTCTAGTATGCTTAAGTGAACTGAAAGAATCTAACCCCAAACATTTTCACAAGGGGATGGGGCAAGTTCACACTTTGAACATGTGCATGATGGCTGGGGGGTATGGCAGGATCTCTCTATTTTTGACTTGGTCAGTAGGGGATTTCAACACCTCCATGAATTGGTGATCAATGTAAACAGTGCCTCAGTTAAGTAGCTCATCTGAAGGACTGTACTCTCTCTAGGCGCTGCAATTAGGTGTTCCCTTGAATTAAATGCTCAAATGCTAGAAGGGGGTTAGACCTACAGCGTCTGACTCGTGTTTCTTTCAGATGCAGTGGAGTATAATTAGGTCCATTGCTTTATGGTGACTGAATAAGTCAAAACCTGTTTTCATTACAGTGAGTTCAGAGCATGTTGCCGGGATTTTGGAATCACGTGACATAATTTCATCCATTGATAATTGTGTTAAGAGGCTTGAGGTGACTGAGAAAGGCAAATTCCAGTTTTATTACATGGAATAGTGAGTGGCATGGTGGCACAGTGGTTAGCACTGCTTCCTCACAGTGCCAATCAGACCAAACTGGGAAATCAGACCATAAGACGGTGCTCCTTCTCCCGGCATACAAGCAGGAACTCAAGCGGGAGAATCCAGCTAAGAAGGTTGTGCAGTGCTGGTCAGAGGAGACGGAAGAGCTCTTACGTGACTGCTTAGAGACAGTGGACTGGTCCATATTTAAGAACTCAGCGAGCAACTTAAATGAGTATGCCACCACCGTCACACACTGCATCAGCAAATGTGTGGACGACTGCGTGCCGAAGAAAGCAGTACGTACATTCCCCAACCGGAAACCATGGCTCAATCGCGATATTGACTCCCTACTGAAGGACAGATCTGAGGCGTTCAAGACAGCCTGCAGGACATGTGACCCTGACCTATACAAGAAATCCAGGTACGACCTCCGCAATGCCATCCGAGATGCCAAGAGAGAATATCAAACCAAGCTAGAGTCACAGACAGACTCTCGGCGGTTATGGCAAGGACTAAACAACATAACGGGCTACAAAGCGAAGCTGAGCAGTATTTCTGGCAGCAGCGCACCCGGCCCCGATGAACTCAATGCATTCTATGCTCGGTTCGAGCAGGTAACCAACAATCCGCTGTCGAGTGCCCCAGCAGCCCATAAATCACCCATACCCACCATCACAACTTCCGAAGTCAGATCGGCCTTCCTGAAAGTGAACCCTCGGAAGGCGACGGGCCCGGACGGGATCCCGGGATCCCTGGTCGTGCACTCAGAGCCTGCGCGGACCAGCTGGCAGAGGTAAATCGCGGACATCTTTAACCTGCCCCTACTTCACTTCGATGTCCCCACCTGCTTCAAGAAGATCACCATCATACCGGTACCAAAGAAGAACCAGGCAACGTGCCTCAATGACAACCGTCCGCGGCCCTGACTTCAGTTGTAATGAAGTGCTTCGAGAGGTTAATCATGAAGCGCATCACCTCCATACT
The DNA here is from genome assembly GCF_047496885.1 of Scyliorhinus torazame. Classification (NCBI taxonomy): domain Eukaryota; kingdom Metazoa; phylum Chordata; class Chondrichthyes; order Carcharhiniformes; family Scyliorhinidae; genus Scyliorhinus; species Scyliorhinus torazame. The sequence continues at coordinate 320,765,875 of NC_092709.1, forward strand.
CCCAGAACGCCTTGATCCACTGCAATTCGCATACCGCCGCAACCGGTCCACAGCAGATGCCATTCCCCTGGCCCTACACTCATCCCTAGAGCATCTTGACAACAAGGACTCCTACATCAGACTCCTATTTATTGACTACAGCTCCGCCTTCAACACCATAATCCCAGCCAAGCTCATATCAAAGCTCCAAAACCTAGGACTTGGCTCCTCACTCTGCAACTGGATCCCCAATTTTCTGACCAACAGACCACAATCAGTAAGAATGAACAACAACACCTCCTCCACAATAGTCCTCAACTCCGGCGCCCCTTAAGGCTGCGTACTTAGCCCCCTTCTCTACTCCCTGTACACACATGCCTGCATGGCCAAACTTGGTTCCAACTCCATCTACAGGTTTGCAGATGATACGACCATAGTGGGCCGGATCTCGAATAACGACGAGTCAGAATACAGGAGGGAGATAGAGAACCTAGTGGAGTGGTGTAGCAACAACAATCTCCCTCAATGCCAGCAAAATTAAAGAGCTGGTCTTTGACTTCAGGAAGCAAAGTACTGTACACACCGCTGTCAGCATCAACGGGGCCGAGGTGGAGATGGTTAGCAGTTTCAAATTCCTCGGGGTGCACATCTCCAAAAATCTGTCCTGGTCCACCCACGTCGACGCTACCACCAAGAAAGCTCAACAGTGCCTATACTTCCTCAGGAAACTAAGGAAATTCGGCATGTCCACATGAACCCTTACAAACGTTTACAGATGCACCATAGAAAGCATCCTATCGGGCTGCATCACAACCTGGTATGGCAACTGCTCGGCCCAGGACCGCAAGAAACTTCAGAGAGTCGTGAACACCGCCCAGTCCATCACACGAACCTGCCTCCCATCCATTGACGCCATCTACAACTCCCGCTGCCTGGGGAAAGCGGGCAGCATAATCAAAGACCCCTCCCACCCGGCTTACTCACTCGTCCAACTTCTTCCATCGGGCAGGAGATACAGAAGTCTGAGAACACGCACAAACAGACTCAAAAACAGCTTCTTCCCCACCGTCACCAGATTCCTAAATGACCCTCTTATGGACTGACCTCATTAACACTACACCCTGTATGCTTCATCCGATGCCAGTGCTTATGTAGTTACATTGTATATGTTGTGTGCCCTTTTATGTATTTTCTTTTATTCCCTTTTCTTCCCATGTACTTAATGATCTGTGGAGCTGCTCACAGAAAAATACTTTTCACTGTACCTCGGTACACGTGACAATAAACAAATCCAATCCAATCTAATCCAACGACCCGGGTTCAATTGCGGCCTCGGGTGACTGTGGAATTTGCACTTTCTCCCCGTGTCTGCGTGGCTTTCCTCGGGTGCTCTGATTTCCTCCCACAGTCCAAAGATGCTAAATTGTGCCTTGGTGTCCAAAAAGTTAGGGTGAGTTAAGAGGATAAGAGGAGGTGTGGTCTTAAGTAGGGTGCTCTTTCCAAGGGCATGTGCAGACTCGATGGGCCGAAAGGCCTCCTTTTACACTGTAAATTCTATGATTCTTTGACATTGTGGACTGCAAGAACTGCTCAGAGGCTGGGAACCTTTTCCGCTCCAAACCCCACGTCACCCTGACATGGAGCCATATTGCCGTTCCATCACTGTCACTGGATCAAAATCCTGGAACTACCTTCCTTACATCACTGTGAGTTTGCCGACACCACATGGACTGCAGCGGTTCAAGAAGGTGATTCCCCACCAACTGGAGGCTGGAGTGAAGGTAAGTCACGCAGGCATGTCAGGGAGGTCCTGCCGAGGGAGGTGAGGGATAGTCAGCATTTAGGGAAGGCAAAGATTCTCACCAGTGGGTGGCCGGTGCCCCCTACAGGTAACTCCATTGCCCAAGTAGAAGGGACTACCCCTTGCACCACGCCACAGGGATACCCACCAAGGTTTACAAAGCCAATATGCCATTGAATACAAACAGTGGCAGGATGAAGCCCTGAAGTAGCCCTTAAGTGGCTAGTTTAGGGCCCCTAATCGTTTCAAGGCAGGAATAAGGCTGTCCACGATCCTTCTGTCCCAGACTTAATCAGAGGTAAGTTGAGAAGGCGATGGAGTCTTCAGCCCGCGCCTTCCTGCTCAATTCACTGCCTTGTGTGCCTCCAGTGTTACAATAAATTCCCACAAAGTTTCGCTGGCTCGTATTTCTCCGTCCAGTTCAGAGAAGTAATTCTTTTGTTCAAGCATTACTTACCCTTAAATCTTTCTATCCTATTGTGTTTTTAGATTTATAAATTATGTTCTACATCGAATTATAAACTATGAGTGAAACATTTCATTTGGAACTTGGACGGCAACCAAAACTGTAATTGTGCTGAGTTCCTAAACACCGACAACGAGGGCCTGTGACAAACTACACTTTATTCACTCGCTGAGTAGCTACTCCATGCTTGCGCTCTGCCTGCGCTCCGCGAGAACTCCCAGGCTCCCGTCACATGACCCTTTCTGTAGCCACGCCCTCATGTTGTCATGTGACCACCCAGTGTGCAAAAACAAATGTAATGACACTTTCAACCAGCAGCAAACATCGCACCAAAAAATGTCATGTGATCAAACATCGCATGAATGATGCCACAGGATCGAACGGCCGTGATCAACTGCGACATGGTCAAAGGTCAGGGGCTGGATTCTCTGATGCCGGGATCCTTCGTTTCGCCGGCAGTGCACTCACGCCCGTGGATTTCAGTTGGCATGGGGGTGCCCACAATGGGAAACCCCATTGGCTGGCTGGCGGGATGAAGAATCCCACCCACGTACTCTGGCAAACCAGAGTTGCCAAAGTTCCCTTACCCTTTCCCACTACAGGAAGAATAACCTCAGCTTCTCCAGTCTCCGCATGGAACGAACGGCCCACATCACTGCTACCATTCAAGGTCCTTCTCCTCCACGTGATGCCACGTGAGACGGAGCCTCCTGCGGCACATGCTGTCCACCATTGGCTCGAAAGACCAGCGATGCCTGCGCACCTTGGGCTGTCGCAGGCCTCCCTCTCTGGGTTCCTCCCTGGCCTGTTGGACGGCCGGGTTCACAGGATGCGCGGCAGGAGTATCTATCGATGCTGCTCCTGCTGCCTTCTCCAGTGTCTTGCCGCCTGGCCTGCAAGCAGCACCACAAGGGCAGCTTCCATGGGATCCAAGATATCGACCATGCCATGTACTGTCTGTAAGGAATTGGGAGAGGGTGTGAGACTGACAACCAGTAGTATCTTCCATCCCGGGTCCCTCCAGTCCCTACATTTCCCCTCCACCCCACCCCCTCGGCATGCCTTGTCCATGCACCACCGGCCGCAGCAGGGGCCCCTGCTCACCGGACTCCACATCCAGTGCCCCAGGCATGCACATGTAACTGGAGAGAATTCTTCGAGACAGGATCTACTCCCATTTGGAAGCAAATGGACGTATTAGTGAGAGGCAGCACGGTTTTGTGAAGGGAAGGTCGTGTCTCACTAACTTGATAGAGTTTTTCGAGGAGGTCACTAAGATGATTGATGCAGGTAGGGCAGTGGATGTTGTCTATATGGACTTCAGTAAGGCCTTTGACAAGGTCCCTCATGGTAGACTAGTACAAAAGGTGAAGTCACACGGGATCAGGGGTGAGCTGGCAAGGTGGATACAGAACTGGCTAGGTCATAGAAGGCAGAGAGTAGCAATGGAAGGATGCTTTTCTAATTGGAGGGCTGTGACCAGTGGTGTTCCACAGGGATCAGTGCTGGGACCTTTGCTCTTTGTAGTATATATAAATGATTTGGAGGAAAATGTAACTGGTCTGATTAGTAAGTTTGCAGACGACACAAAGGTTGGTGGAATTGCGGATAGCGATGAGGACTGTCAGAGGATACAGCAGGATTTAGATTGTTTGGGGACTTGGGCGGAGAGATGGCAGATGGAGTTTAATCTGGACAAATGTGAGGTAATGCATTGTGGAAGGTCTAATGCAGGTAGGGAATATACAGTGAATGGTAGAACCCTCAAGAGTATTGAAAGTCAAAGAGATCTAGGAGTACAGGTCCACAGGTCATTGAAAGGGGCAACACAGGTGGAGAAGGTAGTCAAGAAGGCATACGGCATGCTTGCCTTCATTGGCTGGGGCATTGAGTATAAGAATTGGCAAGTCATGTTGCAGCTGTATAGAAGCTTAGTTAGGCCACACTTGGAGTATAGTGTTCAATTCTGGTCGCCACACTACCAGAAGGATGTGGAGGCTTTAGAGAGGGTGCAGAAGAGATTTACCAGAATGTTGCCTGGTATGGAGGGCATTAGCTATGAGGAGCGGTTGAATAAACTCCGTTTGTTCTCACTGGAACGAAGGAGGTTGAGGGGAGACCTGATAGAGGTATACAAAATTATGAGGGGCATAGACAGAGTGGATAGTCAGAGGCTTTTCCCCAGGGTAGAGGGTCAATTACTAGGGGGCATAGGTTTAAGGTGAGAGGGGCAAGGTTTAGAGTAGATGTACGAGGCAAGTTTTTTACACAGAGGGTAGTGGGTGCCTGGAACCTGCTACCGGAGGAGGTGGTGGAAGCAGGGACGATAGTGACATTTAAGGGGCATCTTGACAAATACATGAATAGGATGGGAATAGAGGGATATGGACCCAGGAAGTGTAGAAGATTGTAGTTTAGTCGGGCAGCATGGTCGGCACGGGCTTGGAGGGCCGAAGGGCCAGTTCCTGTGCTGTACGTTTCTTTGTTCTTTGTTCTTTGTTACCTAGACCGGGTTGTGGTACCCTCCCCAGTGCGCACCTCCACCCACTGGTTGTGGAAATATGACGTGCTCACTTAACTATGATTGCCAATTTCCTATTGGCAGTAGCCTTTAGCCGCGCGGCCAGAGGCCTCTGCGATCAGTGGGAGTTATGGGCAGTCAGTGGGGATGGCTACTCACCTCCATGGGTCCCTGCTGCAGCCATTTCGCCAGCCTCCCATTTTCAAAATGGAGTACTAATTGGTGCCCACGGGACCACTTGCTGGGGAGGCTGTTAGATCACGAGGGCCTTTAGATAGGGGGTCACTCACATTAATTATATGGAGATTGGGCTTTAATGGTAATTATTGGTTCCTGATCTCGCAAGTGGGAGCGGGACAGTTAGATCACAAACAGATCAGCGCCAGGCGAGATTCTCGATTTTGGCCTCTCCCGCGATATAACGGCCTCATCGCACTCTTGCTTAAGTGCAACGCCGGTCATTAAATTGCACCCTTTGTCACTCCGTATATCAATTTGCTCAAGAACTTCATAGTCTTTTTCTCCCTGAGTTCCATACCTACCTCATCATTCTCTTGGGTGAAGACAGATGTGAGGTATTCATTCAACACCCTGCCAATGTCCTCTGGCTCCAATAATAATAATAATAGTAATAATATACCCACAAATTCCCCCCTTGGACCCGAATTGGCCCTACTCCTTCACTGATTATCCTCTTCCCATTGATATACTTATGGAATATCTACGGATTTTCCTTACTTTTGCCATCCAGAGCTCTCGTATATTTCCTCTTTGCTCTCCTAATTGCTTTCCTAAGCACCATCCTGCATTTTCTGCACTCTACAAATGCCTACGCTGATTTGCTCCACTTGTACTTGCTAAAAGTCTCTCTTTTCCATATCGTCGTATGCTGAATACCTCTGGTCATTCATGGTTCTCTGGGCTTGTTACTCCTTCCTATTACCCGAGAGAGAACCTGTTGGGTCTGAACACTCCCCATTTCATTTTTGAACAGCCCTCACTGTTCTTCTGTAGATTTCCCTACAAGTAACTCTTTCCAGTCTACTTTGGCCTGATCCTGCCTTATTTGACTAAAATCTGCTCTCCTCCAATCCAAAACCTTTCTTTGTAACATGTCTATTTCTTTGTCTATAACAAACTTAAATTGTGCCATGTTGTGGCCGCTATCACCAAAATGCTCCCCACCAACACACCAACTACCTGTCCGGAATTAGGAAACCTGATCCCCAGAATTATGTCCAGCACTCCATCGTCCCTTGTTGGATCCTTTACACATTGACATAAAAGGTTCTCCTGTGTACATTTTAAGAACTCCACTCCATCTAAGCCTTTAATACTACCACTATCCCAATTAATGTTGGAAAAGTTGAAATCACCTAATATAATTATCCTATCTTTACACACCTCTGTGTGTAAAGATAGGTTAATCTTTATCCTATCTCAATTTCCCACTGACTATCTGGGAGTCTACAATAAACATCTAGCAATGTGGCTGCCCCTTTTTTATTCCTAACTCCCAGCCACAACTCTTTATTTGATTCCCCCCTCCAAGATATCATCTCTCCTTGCTGCAGTAACTGTCTCTTTCACTAATAATGCAAAGCCTCCTCTTTTACCCCCTCCTCTGTCTCGCCTGAAGATTCTATATCCCAGGATGCTGAGCTGCCAATCCTGCCCCTCCCTCAATCACGTCCCTGTGATAGCAACTATATCATATTTCCATGTGTCCATCCTCACCCTTAACTCATCCGTTTTACCTGTGATACTCCTGACATTAAAGAAGGAACCATCCAGCTTTGTTTACTCCCTTGAAACCTAATACAATTGTATTCCCTCTGACTTGATAGCTTTACTGTATTATGCTGTGTCCCTATTCTGGTAACAATCTGTGTCCCCTCCACCTGCTGAATTAGTTTAAACTCCTCCCAACAGCACTAGCAAACCTGCCGGCAAGGATGTTAGTCCCACCCTGGTTCAGATGTGGGCCACCCCGTTTGTACAGTCCCAACTTCCCCAGAAATGGTCCTAGGAATCTAAAGCCCTCCCTCCAGCACCAACTCTTAAGCCGCACACTCATCTGTGCTATTCTCTTATTTCTGTGTTCACAAGCATGTGGCACTGGGAGCAGTCGTGAGATTACAACCAGAGAGGTCCTGCTCTTTAGTCTATTCTTTAGCCGGAGTTGGGGGAGGGTGGGGGGAGGGGAGGGGCTGTAGGAGGTCTTCCACCTCATATAACTCAGCCCCAATGTTTCAGGTTAAGGGATCACTAAGCTGAAATGTTAGCGCAGTTTCTCTCTCCACAGATGCTGCCAGACCTGGTGAGTACTTCCAGCATTTCCTGTTTGTATTTCAGATGTCCAACAACCCGCAGCATTTATTTTTCGATGAAAGTTTGACCTATGCACTGTCAGGTTGTGGAAAGGCTGAGAGAGGAAGAGATACATTGAAAGGGTTCGATGTAGATGAATGGGAGGAAGTTCATCGGAAGCGTAAACACTGGCTCAGCCCAGTTGGGCTTGGCGATCTGCTGCCCAATTCTTCACAATTCTACCTTTATGCTCCATACATAATCTTCTGATTGAACAATCAGTGAGTTATCTCAGAAATAGTTATTTTGAGATATGATGTTTTAAATGAATGCACACTACATTAAATCTGCATGATACAGCATAAATATCACCCTATGGGATACAGGATTTATTCCTTTATCTCCATACTCTGGGGTATAAATTACATGCATTGGAGCAATTTGCAAACTATTTTCTGTCTACTTCCATGAAGATCATTGCTCTATTCTGCTACTGTTTTGGTCAGCGGCAGATTCATTTATAAAGCGGTGTTTCTCAGTTTAATTGGGATTTAATGTTGTTACACACTCTTGCAAGCACTTACTATTATTTGTTTTCTGTAAAAGCACTCTGTCAACATGCTACGAAAGTTAACATAATATTAGTAATGTATTCTCATTGAAAGAAAGAATGTGCATTCACATTGTGAGGATGTTCCAAACAATTTAAGTCAATTAAATAGTTTCAAAGTGCATCCGCCATTTTCATATAGGAAACATGGCCGTCCAATTGTGCACTGCAAGCTCCCATAAGCAGTAATGAGCTGGGAGATTTGCGCGATCCATTTTTCACAGTGTTAGCTGAGGAAGGCATTGATGCACAATCAATCACTACTGAAGCGAGATTGTAGTCCAATTGAAAGCTTTAATGAACAAGTAGTTACCCCAGCAGCTCCGGTACAGAATGGCTGCTGTGGGTGAAACACAGACTCTTATGCTCCGCCTGCTGGGCGGAACCAGCAGGCAGATTCTACCACTCATAGTACAGTATAAGGTACATCCCACCCAGGTACCGCAACACCCCTAATATAGCCTACCACAGAGATGTTGTACAAGAAGTCAATAGAAGACAAGACCACAAGGAGTCGGAGGTGACTACATCATACAGCCGCTCAATCCTAGTCTGCCATTCATTGTAATCATGGATGGCCATGGGCTTCAACTCCATTTTGCTGTCTGCTCCCTATATACCTTGATTCTCTGAGAGATCAAAATAAATCTGTCCTAACTTAAACTCACTCAATGATGGGGCATTCACATCCTCTGTGGTCGAGAATGCCAAAGATTCACAACTCCCTGAGTGAATACATTTCTTCTCAGTCCCAAATGATCAGCTGCTTATCCTGACACTGTGCCCCTATGGCCAAAATATTACACTCCCATACAGGTGAGGAAGGAGTTGAGCTCTGAAAGCTAGTGATTCAAAACAAACCTGTTGGACTTTAACCTGGTGTTGTAAGAGGTCTTACTGTGCCTTCCCCAGTCCAATGCCGGCATCACCACATCATGGCGGATTTTTAGGCAGCGGGGTGGGGCAGGCAGGGAAGAGAGCGTAAAATTGAAGGGATGGCATTCCCTCTTAGTTCCTGCTCGTCCCAGCCACGCAGCGATTTTCTGCTGGAGCAGACAAGGCCTCAGCCGGGGAGCCTGCCCTTGCCACAGCTGAGGCCCTTTATGGGCAATTGGTGGCCACTTGAGAGTCGTTTCCCACCCAGCCTGAAATTTTAAGCTGGCAGGTGGGGGAACATCCATCAGAAACTCCTTCTGAAGTCGGCCATCTCTGGACCTCTCTTCCCCCCTCAGCCTCTTCCCTAATCGCCACCCCTCCCCCCCCCCCGCCAACTACCCACCACAAGGCCTTCCCTACCCTCCCCGCTCTTATCTGAACTTACCTGGGCCTCGAGTTCCTGGACTTCCTCTCCGACACCTTCTTGAACTTCCTCTTCTGTCCACTGCAGCACTGTTGCTGCAGGGACTGGAATGCTGCCGGCTGATCAAATTGACCAGCAGCTCTCCGCTGTGGGACTTCTACCCGAGCGAAGAGCGGGCATGTTCCCTGCCAACTCCTCGGATGGCGGTAAACAAAACCCTCCCATCCAAAAAATTCATTCCCCTGTTTTAGATGTCCAAGTAACTCTGAACGTTGACACTTCCAAGTGTTTGAATTTAGTACTCACCTGCTGTTCTTCCAAAGTGCCATGGTCGGCTGAGCTTCCCAGCAGGAAAATGGCACCACCGTTCTCAGTGCCATTGCGAATTGCCTCTGCCCTGCACCAGAGTGTCTGCCTAGGTTGTGCTCAAGCCTCTAGAATGGTGGGCAGCATAGTGGCGCAGTGGTTAGCACTGGTACTGGGGGGCTGAGGACCCGGTTTCGAATCCCGGCTCTGGGTCACTGTCCGTGTGGAGTTTGCACATTCTCCCCGTTTTTGCGTGGGTTTCACCCCCACAACCCAAAGATGTGCAGGTTAGGTGGATTGGCCACGCTAAATTGTCCCTTAAATGGGAAAAAAAATAATAATTGGGTACTCTAAATTTATAGAAAAGAACCCCCCCTCTGGAATGGGACAGAACCGATAGCTGCCTCGCTTCTCTTTGTAGTGATGACATTGTTGTGGACAAGTGGGCTGCCAGGCCCCCAAGAAATGCCATCACTTCTTCAAAGTATGTGAAGTAGTCATACTTGCCACCCCACATAGTGAGCCCCACAATGTCATAGTCCAACATGACATAACAGCCAGGAAACAACAAACACTATAAAGGTTTGTCTATCGCCGATTCGGACAAGCGAAGCCATCCTCCACAGTGCCCCTGTTCCACACCAAGAGAAGCTGCCACTTCAGAAGCCCAATGATCCCACAACAGCAGCATTGCTAATGCCATGGCCTGGAAGGAGGATAGGAGCCTCGACTAGTCACAGTTCCGATGGCAGAGCGGGGGTGGCGGAGCAGGGTCCCAGAAGTGTAATCGGTGGGGTAGGATCTGTGAAGCGGGACCCATGGAGTGGAGTCTGTGCAGTAGGGTCCGTGCAGTGGAGCCTGTGTAGGGGGGTCCATGTAGTCGAGTGTGGAATGAAGTTTGTGCAGTGGAGTCGGTGGAGAGGAGTTCAGGCAGTGGGGTCTGTGGAGTCGGTGGAGTGAGGCTGCCAAAGTCGTGCTTTTGGAGAGGTGCTCCTGGACTGAAGCTGGTGGAACTTTCAGCTAAGATTTCTGCTTGAATTCAGATCTCTTTTCTCAGAACATGAAGAGTCCGCTGTGCATTTGCTGAACGCACTGCTTCTAATTTCATTAGCTTAACTGCATTCACCATTTTTATTACTTCACCTGGTATTTTCAAAAGGATGGGAGCATGTGTCATTTTGTCATAATTAATTGCACTCCTGCAGATATTTTGAAGTGTTATTGTGTGATTTATGTCACTGAATTAAACACTTGGAGGCAGCGAAGAAGGTTCTTTTAAAAATATTGAAGAGCTACATTTCTCAGAAAGCAAAGTGCACTGGGATTTAATAACCTCTTAAAATTGCAATTAGAGTCGTTCAGACAGCACATTAATCTCAGGCCCCCTTTTCCTTCTCTGGTGGAGCCTAGAACAATATTTCGAAGAACACCAGGAATGTTTACCCAAATATCCTGAACAATAAAAACAACAACAACAACTTGCATTGATGTAGCATCTACAATGCAGTAAAGGGTACCATGGCAGCTCACCAAAACATCACCTGACAAAAAGAGGCACGAGGCTAAGTTGGGATATTAAGGCAGCCCGACCCCCAGGGCAGGTCAGTTAGCTCAGATGGCTGGACGGCTGGTTTGTGATGCAGAGCACAGCATGGGTTCAATTCCCATCCTGGATGAGGTTGCCATGAAGGCCTTCTCAAACTTGTCAATCGCTTGAGGTGTGGTGGCCCCCAGGTTAAAAAGGGAGAGCAGTCTATGGTCTTCTGGGACTATGGTGACTTCCCCATCACTTTCCCTGGGCAAATTAATAATAATAATAATAATAATAATCGCTTATTGTCACAAGTAGGCTTCAATTAGTTACTGTGAAAAGCCCCTAGTCGCCTCATTCTGGCACCTGTTTGGGGAGGCCGGTTCGGGAATTGAACCCGCGCTGCTGGCATTGTTCTGCATTACAAGTCAGCTGTTTAGCCCACTGTGCTAAACCAGATAAATTGTTTATCTTATTCACATTTGTGGGCAGCACGGTAGCATGGTGGTTAGCACAGTTTCTTCACAGCTCCAGGGTCCCAGGTTCGATTCCGGCTTGGGTCACTGTCTGTGCGGAGTCTGCACATCCTCCCTGTGTGTGCGTGGGTTTCCTCCGGGTGCTCCGGTTTCCTCCCACAGTCCAAAGATGTGCAGGTTAGGTGGATTGGCCATGCTAATTCCTCTTAGTGTTCGAAAAACGGTTAGGTGGGGTTACTGGGTTACAGGGAGAGGGTGGAGGGTGCTCTTCCAAGGGCCGGTGCAGACTCGATGGGTCGAATGGCCTTCTTCTGCACTGTAAATTCTATGACCTATGATTCTATGATCTATGACCCAAAACGGGTCAGAGGGCTTGAGACAGTGCCTGAAGGAGGAGAGAGTGGCACAAGAGGCAGAAACGTTTAGATGGCTGGCAGTGGTCAAGCAATTAAAGTTAGCATGCACATGAAGCCAGAATTTGAGGAGCGCAGATTAGGGCTGGAGGAGGCTGCAGGGATTGGGAGGTGAGCTACCACAGGGGAATTTGAAAACCAAGGATGCATATTTTAAGATTGAGGCATTGTGCTGAAAGCCAAGGCTGATGGGTGAGTAGAATTTATCTTGCGTTGGGATGTAGCGAGCTTAGTTTTGGATACCTATCTTAATGAAGAACACCCAATGAAGGAGCTGAGCTCCGAAAGCTAGTGATTCCAAAAAAACCTGGTGTTGTAAGACTTCTTACTGTGCCCACCCGAGTCCAACGCCAGCACCTCCAAATAAAGTGGGGGGGGGGGGAAGAGACAGAGAGGTTCAGGAAATTCCTAAACTTCAGGTTTGGGCAGACTGCCTGGTCGTCGTCATATTTCTCTCTATGGGATCTTGCTGTGTGCAAATTGGTTGGCATATTTGCTGCATCACAACAGTGACTACACTGCCAAGGGTTCTTCATTCATTGTGCGACATCCTGAAATGCTGAAAGGTGTTGTAAAAATGCGAGCCCTTTCTTTCCTAATCACCGCCAAGAGAATCAATTCATGGGAATTGCACAATTTTACAGTCAAAACTCTTCTCTAGTCTCTTGTAAATTGCAGATAATGGAGCCAGAGAGGAATGCTGAAAATGAGATTGTTTAGGCCCTTTGCAGGCAGAGGAGACAACGACAAACTGTAATTTGCAGCGTTCTGCTGTTATATTGATGCGCCTGGGAATTAATTTCAGGAGGCACTTAACGCAGTCTGACTCATGGGACGAGCGTGTTTACTGAGGCTCATACTTGTAAATGAAGGTGGGGATGGCACTTTAAGGCAACCAGTCACTCAGACTTGAATTGAAATAGTTGCGTGTGTTAAAGAGTGAGGATTGCTGGAATGTGATGAACAGCGCCACCTTCAGGTCCGGATAAGAGCAAACGGTTTGGCAACGATGGGTATGTGGATTTTGGAGGAGGTGTAAATCTGCACTCCATATAATCCGTGGCCCATTTCAGTTTATGTTAACCAGCGATCAGGAGCAGAGTGGAACACCGCAAACAAAATTCAGCTCGCAGCAGGGAATTGGTATCACAAGTTCAGAAGAGTGCGAAGTCCAGCAACACATTTTCACACCACCTTCATTGCAGTGTTAATGTAAGCCTACTTGTGACACGAATAAAGATTATTATTATGCTATCTCTCGCCAGGGTAATCTTGCTGCCATCTTGAAACCGGTCTCCGATCACCATTTTTTCTGCCTGAACTCTCACAACCTCTCTTCAAGCAACACTCACTTCCCCCAAGTTAAAGGTGCTCTTAAGGATAAGGTGGCATGGTGGCAATGTGAGAGGGCTAGTAACCCAGACGCCTCAGGTAATACCCTTCGAGACATGCATTCATATCTCACCATAGCAGCTGGGAAATTTAAATTTGATAAAGTAATCTGGAATACAAAGCTAGTCTCACTAATAATGATATGAAACTATCAGCATGCTTTCGTCAAAGCCCAAGGTTCCTTTAGGGATCTTCCTTTAGGGAAGTAAATCTGCCGTCCTTACCAGTCTGGTCTGTTAATATATCAGCAAGTGCAAATATTTTAAGTTTAGTGACAATTCAAGAATGCAAAAGGATCAACAACATGCGAAAAACGGCCACGAAAATCAGTAATATGCTAAAAGCATTTACAAGACACCAAGAAACAAACCACAAGTTCTCAAGCCAGCACCCCCCCCCCCTCCCCCAGCCTCCTAGGCCTCCTGGCCCCAATGGTAGCCCCACACCATCATAAAGGCAGCCAAACGCGCAGCACAGACCACTGGAAAAGGACACACACCGGTGCAGGAGTGAGAGAGAACACCTCTCCCCTCCCAAGAGGAGGCCCAATTCAACCCAAGTCAGCTCCTTTAAACAAACCACCAGCTGCAAAGCCAGCATACGGCCACCTCTCCCCCCTCCCTCTCCAACGGTAGAGAAAGACGCCCAAACAAGCAGCCACAGACCATCGGAAAAGGACACTCCAGTACGGAGCATGGCAGGAGAGAGAAAGAGAGAACTCCCTTTACAAAATAAGAAGAAAGAATACAGAGCAACCACAAGGAACTCAACACATAATTAAGTACAAGGCAAAGCTGCCAGCACTCAAGCTAACACATGCTCCCCTCCCCCACCCTCCCTCGGCTCCAGCAACAGCCCCACGACGGTGGAGACATGCTCGCAAGCTGCACAGTGCACCGGAACAGGAAAGGCAGCGCACGGCGGATGAGAGAGAACACCTCTTCCCCTCACGAGCACCAGCAGGGACCCCTCAGCCCTCAGTGCACAGAAGCAGGAGGGCCACAACTGGCAAGCACCCAGCCACTAGGCACACAAAGCTCAAACAATATACAACAAAAATACAATAATAACCTTATGATCCCCCAAAATTAAAATGGAACAACAGTGCAGACAGTACATCTCGTCAATTGTGCCACCGCCCTGCTGCTCTCACAGTTCCGGCATCCAATTTCTGGACATTATCAAGTCCTAAACTCCATTTCAGCCCAGCAACAGGCCAACCAAAATCCGCCCCGTGCTGCACTTCCAGCCGATAAGCGGAAAGGCAGCACGGGGCAGTACGAGTGCCAGGTGTGGCAGCTGCAGGCAGGCAAGCTCCCTCCTCTCTCTCCCCTGCAAGCAACTGGCAGTAGCAACAGGCTCCTCTTACCCTCCATCCAACCGGTCGTAGCACTATTCTCCCTTGCCATAGTCCAGGCTTCAAAGTCCAAAAAAATGCAGCCAGCGTACAGAATAACACACGAGGTCCAGAAGCAGGGATACAGCCAGAAACAGCAGGAACTCAGAGAAACAGAACCAAGTTCAGGCTTTGGCAATTGCATTGTGTGGTAGTATGTGTTGGGGGTCATGTGGGACTGGAATCCCTAATGTCATTGGCTGACAGATCCCGGGTCCTGGTTGGCCGTTGACCTCAAGCTCCGCCCTGAAGGCGGAGTATAAGAAGCCGGTGTCTTCCCCCGCAGGCCAGTTTACTATCGAGCTGCGGGGGAACAGACACGCTTAATAAAGCCTCATCGACTTCACCATATTCGTCTCATGGAGTCTTTGTGCGCTACAATTGTTAAGCTAAATTGTCTTATGAAAGATAGATGATGATAATTGGCTCAACCTCTAAAAGAGTATAAATGAACACAGCTGGAACAGTTGAGGTGGGGAACCATAAGGAGTTTGTATCTCTACTAAGTTGTATGTAGAACAAACTCCTTGAAGGTAAAAGACAAGCTGCTGTATTATTATTATTTATTTTTCGTTCATGGGACGTGGGCGTTGCAGGCTGTGCCAACATTTATTGCCCATTCCTAATTGCCCTTGATGGGACAGTTAAAAGCCAACCATATTGCTGTGGGTCTGGGGTCACATGTAGGCCAGACCAGGTAAGGATGGCGGATTTCCTTCCCTAAAGGACATTAGTGAACCAGATGTGTTTTTCCGAAAACCGACAATGGTTTCCCGGTCATCATTAGACTTTTTAATTCCAGAAATTTTATAGAGGCCCAACCTGTCCTTGCCGTCTCTGAAGATAATCCCCATCTCAGGAATCAGTCAAGTGAACCTTCTCTGAACTATTTCGAAAGCATTTGTATCTTTTCTTAACAAAGGAGTATTCCAGATGTGGTCTCAACAACTGAAGCTTCCCTACTTTTATATTCCATTCCCCTCGCAATAAACAACAACATTCCTTTTGCCTTCCTAATCACTTGCTGTATCGGCATGCTGACTTTTCTTGATTCATGTACCAAGACACCCAGATCCCTCTGCACCTCCGAGTTCTGCAATCGCTTTCCGTTAACCTGATATGCTGTTTTTCCATTCTTCCTGCCAAAGTGCACAGGTTCCCATTTTCCCACATATACTACATCTGCCAAAGGCTTTACCCACTCACTTAACCTATCTATATCCCTTTGCAGAATGCTTATGGCCTCCTCACAATTTACTTTCTTACCTATCTTATAATAAATCTTTATTCTCCATGTGAACACCGTTTGGAAGAAATAATGAGGAAAGCAAAGGAAGTGAATATACTCCAGGTGGAGATCTTCAAAGCCCATTACCAATGGTGGCTCAGTAGCACCAGTATTAACCGAGCAGGCCAGTCCTGGAGGGTATATCTGTCTGACTGGGCCTGCAGCAGGTTGTAAGAACCAGCAAGAGGGATTAACCAACTTGACTTCATCCTCACCTGTCGCAGAAGCATCCATTCATGACAGCATTAGTAGGAGAGTCGACCTCATAGCCCTTGTGGAAATGCGATCCTGTCTTCACACTGAGGATACCTTCTATTGTGTCGCATGGCAGGAACATGAAATGGAATAGATTCAGAACAAAAAACTGGGCATCCTTGAAGGGCTGTGGGGTTTCAGCAGCAGCAGAATAGTACTCAACCAAAATCTGTGACCTCATGGTCTGGCATATCCTGCATGCTACCATTACCAGCAGGTTGGGGGGATCAACCCTGGTTCAATGAAGAATGTCGGAGGGCATGCCAGGAACAGCACCAGGCAGAGCTAATAATGAGATATCAACCTGGTGAAGCAGCAGCACAGGACTACGAGCATACTAAGCAGCAGAAGCAGCTTGCAATAGACAGAGATAAGCAATTCACAGTGGTTAGCAGTGTTGCTTCACAGCGCCAGGGACCCGGGTTCGATTCCCAGCTTCGATCACTGACTGGGCACGTTCTCCCGGTGTCTGCGTGGTTTTCCTCCGGGTGCTCCAGTTTCCTCCCACAAGTCCCGAAAGACGTGCTTGTCAGGTGAATTGGACATTCTGAATTCTCCCTCTGTGTACCCGAATAGGTGCCGGAGTGTGGCGAATAGGCGATTTTCACAGTAACCTCATTGCAGTTTTAATGTAAGCCTACTTGTGACAATAATAAATATTATTATTATTGTAAAATTCTGCATACAACAGATCAGATAAACGTTCTGCAGTCCTGCCACATCCAGTCGCTAAAGGTGATGGACAGTTAAACAACTATCAGAAGGAGGAGGTTCCACAATTATCCCCACCTTCAAGGATGTCAGAGCCCATAACATCAGTGAAAAAGGTATGGCTGAAACACTCAGAACCATATTCAGCCAGAAATGCCAAGTCCCCTGTGTCCTCTGTGTCAAATTATCTGAATCAAATTTTCAGATCATTTGATTCATTTCACTTGTTACCAAGAAATGGCTGAAGACACTGCATACGGCGAAGGCAACATTCCGGCTGTGGTATCCAAAGACCTCATGGTCCAGAGCTAGACGTGCCCCTAGCCAAACTGTTCCAGTACGATGGCAATCATCCAACAATGTGGAAAATTGCCGAGTTATGTCCTGTCATCCAAAAAGCAGGAAATATCCAATTCAGCTAATTGTTGCCCTGTCAGTCTAGTCTCGATCAACAGCAAAGTGATGGAAGTTGTTATCGGCAGTACTATTAAGCAGGATTTACTTAGCAACAATCTGCTCACCAATGCTGAGTTTGGGTTCCCCCAGAGCCATTTGGCTCCTGACTTCATTACAACCTTGGTTCAAATGTGGATGAAAGAATTGAACGCAAGATTTGAGTTGAAAGCAACTGCCCTTGATACAAGGCAGCATTTGACCAAATGTGGCATCAAACAGCAAATTTGAAGGTATTGAGAATTAGGGGAAGGCTTTCTGTTGGTTGACATCATACCGAGCACAGAGGATGATGATTGTGCTTGTTGAAGGCAATCAAGACTCAACCGCATTTCAGTGGGCCTAGAGTCACATGTAGGCCAGACCAGGTAAGGATGGCAGATTTCCTTCCCTAAAGGGCATTAGTGAACCAGGTGGATTTTTACAACAATATACAATGGTTTCATGGTCATCATTAGACTTTTAATTCCATATTTTTATTAAATTCAAATTATACCATCTGCCCTGGTGGGATTTGAACCCAGGTCCCCAGGGCCATTACCCAGGGTACCTGGATTACGAGCCCCATGACAATACCACTGTGCCACTGACCCCCCTCATGCTTCCTTGATGATCTTCCTTATGACATAAGGCCAGCATTTGAGATGTTTACTGATGATTCTGCAATGTTCAATACCTTTTTGCCACTCCTCAGCTTGGGTCTGGGAGCTGGACTATTTAATTAGGCCTCTCAGAGAACTAGCACAGACAAAATAGACCAAATGACCTCCCACACTGCTCTAACCATTCTTTGATTCTATGCAATAATAATAATCACTTATTGTCACAAGTAGGCTTCAATTAAGTTACTGTGACAAGCCCCTAGTCGCCACATTTCGCCGCCTGTTCGGGGAGGCCGGTACAGGAATTGAACCCGCGCTGCTGCCTTGTTCTGTATTCCAAGCCAGCTGTTTAGCCCAGTGTGCTAAACCAGCCGAGTGCATTGTACTTTTTGAAAAGATCTCTAACCTGGTGTATGGGGGGAAGGGGGGAATCATCTATGAATGTTATTTATATGGACTTCCGGATGGCATTTGCAAAGTTTCTAGAGAGGAAATTAATAGTTAAAATTAAAGTGCCCCGATTTGGAGATGGTTTGTCATGTCAGGGTGGGAACTGAAACAAAAACTGAAAATGCTGGACAGACTCTGCAGGCCTGACAGTATCTGTGGAGAGAGAACAGAGCTAACGTTTCGAGTCTGGATGACTCCTTGTCAAAGCTTTGACTCAAAACCTTAGCTCCCTTCTCTCTCCACAGATGCTGCCAGACCTGCTGAGATTGTCCAGTATTTTCGGTTTTTGTTTCAGATTCCAACATCCGCAGTAATTTGCTTTTATCTCATGGGTAGGTAACTGATTGAAAGTTAGGGGTCTCAGAGTATGGAGAAAGAAGGTCCTGTCTGATTGTTGGGGTTTCACACATAGTGTTCATCAGAGTGACTTCAATATATTTATCAGTTCCTTCGACATAGCAATAAACAATTGCATATCTAAGTCACTGATGGCATTAAGTCAGGAGGCACATTAAGTTGTAAAGATGGGAAGAGAATGTCACAAAGGGACATGTACAGATGAAATGCAGGATCAAATATATGGCAGATGGAGTTCAATGTGAGGAAGGGAAAGGTCATTACTTTGAATATAAATCAGAATATTTCCTTAATGATGAAATACTAGGAACTGTGAAAGATCAAAGGGATTTAGGTGCCCATGCACAAGCATTACTAAAAGTTAGTGCAGAGGTATAAAACGTGGTCAAAAGGGCTAATTGATTTGGGAATTTAAAATTGGGGCAGTGATGCTTCAGTTGGAGAACTTTGGTCAGGCACCATCTGGAGGGTGACATCCAGGTTTTGGTTCCCACTGCCCATTGGCCTTGGAATGGGCACAGTGCAAATTCACAAGAACGCTGCTGGAATGGTTAAGCACTGAGGACCTGTTGCATAAACTTGTATTCCTGTCAGTTTCAAAAGTTGAAGAATGATTTGATTGACATACTTGCAAAGATGAATGACAAAAGTCTGAGAGCAAGCATTAACAGATTCAAAAACATCTTCTTACCCGCTGTTACCAGACTCCTGAATGACTCTTATGGATTGATCAGATCTCTTCACACGTCTTCTCTACTGGGTACTACTGCACCCTGTATGTTTCACCCGATGTCTGTGTCTATGTATTTACATTGTGTATTTATCATATGTCCTATGTTTTTTATGTATGGAACGATCTGCCTGGAATCAGATTGACGCCGAACAATACGTTTCACTGTACCTTGGTACACATGACAATAAATCCAAATCCAAAGGATCGATACAGAGAAGCTCTTTCTTCTGACAAGGAAGTTAAAACAAGTAGGTATCATCTAAAATTTAGAGCTGGAGCATTAAGGGGTGAAATCAGGAAGCACTTCTTCACAAAGAGGGTCATGTAAATTTGCATTTCTGTGCCCCAGGATGCTGAGGATGTTGGGTTCATTTAAATTTTCAAGGCTACAGTTTACACATTTCATTCGAAGTAAGGAATATACATCATGGGCTAATAAATGGAGTTGAGTGATACTTGTGGTGATATACATCACTGTAAATACACAAGGAGTTAATGTAAATACACTGAGGCAAGATAAACACTAGAGGGAGCACCAGAGACATCATGACACACAGACATTCAACCAATAGGTCAGTAAGATAGGACACGACCAATGGGCAGTCAAGACACACACAGAGGTGACACTACCACAAGGGGGCTACCCATATAAAAGGACAGGGCACACATGCTCTTTCTCTTTCCATAGGCGACACTCAGAGAGACAGGAGCAGATCAGGGAAGCATCACACCCACCGCATGGATTAGAGCAGACTGGTTAGTTAGTTGAGTTACTATAGTTAGATTAGCAAGAGAGTCGAACTCAAGTAGGAGAATTGTTAATGGTTCAATAAATCTTCTATTGAACCAACGCCTTCGTTTGGTGTATACTTGATCAGTTAATCGCATCGTGTGCAATCTGTGTTACCCCAGGGTGAACAACACGACATGATACCAGGAGTGCTTGTTAATCCCTATTGTTCAACTAAACAAATCCATGACAACCAGCAACAGCACCCAGGCAAGATGTTCGAGATTCCGATTCCACAGCAGCTCAGGTACAAAGTCAATCTCAGTGAAAACTGGCTTGCGTTCAGGCAGAGATTCGAGATCTACCTGGTAGCATCCAACCTAAATGGCGTGGTGGATGCAGGGAAAATAAAGCTTCTACTCACCATCGCGGGTGAAAAAGCAGCAGGAATCTTTGAGACCTTCACATACTCGAAGGGGCAAAACAAGAGCGACTTCCAGGCAGTCCTGGACAAATGTCAACAATTCTGCGAGGAAGACATAAGAAAAAACAGTAAAAGAGGCGCCAATCCAGACCACGAGGCGAAGGTAGGCCTGCAAATGCAAGAAAAAGCAGTTTTGATTTGCAGCCATTTTGGAAAAGGAGCCGCACATGTGCAGTTGCGCAAAGAACAGAAAGGTCCGTTTGCGCATGAGCGAGAAGCCTAGCATGCGCAGTTGCAAAAAGGAACTGTGATCAGCGCATGCGCAATCATTTCCTACGCTCTACGTCAATAGCGTCATGACGTCAGAGGCCCCGGACCACGGCCACTTAAAAGGGAAATGTCCCAAAACCAGAATTTTTTTTTAAAAAGCCGTAAAACACTATCCTTTCACCTGGCACGACAGCACAATGCCTGAATTTCGACCAGTAGCTGAAAATAACCTCTGCAGAACCCTGCAACATGCAGTAAGCACCGCCCTAGCAGATGATATGGTCTTTGAAGACACCGACTCAGATGAAGATTTCATCTTGGGAGATGGCTACCCCAGTACCAAATCCGAACCACAACGAGAGGTGTTGTACCGTGAAGACCCCGACGATGAGTTCTTCAGATTGGGGAATCTTCAGCCCAGCATATATGACATCCCGACTCGTGAGTGCAGGATTATGCTGCGGCCTGACGCCAAGAAATAGCAAGTGGTCCACGCACCACGAAGGGTCCCAGCCTCCAAACAAGAAGATGATTTGTTCATTGAACATGAAGAGAACGATCACAACTCCGAAACAAAAAGCGATGTTTTGTCTATCGAACAATACACACAATACTGCTCAGACATGGCTGAGTTATTCGGATATGCTGATCACAGCATCAGCTCTGCACTACTCTTCTCATGGTAGATGAATCCAATACCATGGTGCCATGCCAGATCGTCGATACATTGGATGACAGCAATACCCAAGAAGAAGACGACGCTACAGCGAGACCAATGCACGATTCCACACAGGGAACGCTGCAAAACTCCACAGAAAGTGTGACACAAGCCTCCATAGTGAGCTCGGTGACAGACTCCATGATGAAAGCAATGCAAGACTCCAGAGTGCAGTCCTTGCATGCACAAGACCATGAAGACCTAGCAACACTAACTGAGCAACCAGCCGCAGACAATGCAAGTCCAATATGCCCAAGTGAACAACAGAAAGGCCATGACAGTCCATCCACATTATTTGAGACACCAGAAGAAGTTCAAGTGAATGAGAAAAGCAAGCGGCAGATACCATCATCAAAAACATGGCAGAAGACAAACAAGACAGATTTATGAAAAGGAAAGCAATGAATGAACGTGTGCTGCAGGAGTTGGATCTCGACAGCAAAAGCTGGATATATTAAACACGAAGAAGGAAACCCTGGGGGCTGAGATAGCACATTCCCAGGTGAAGCAAGAAGCTGTGGTGCTGTATGAAAATCTGCATGAGCTGGAACCGCACCTCAGTCAGATGGTTGCAGAGGATGGGATCGCCACAGGAGGAGAGGGAGCGGCTCCTAAAACTGGTTACAGAAGACAATCACAGTGAGACTACTGGTGACTCCGGTGACACCACATTAACTCACACCTCATCCGCTCGAGCCTCTCCACAAGCAAATGCAGTCCTGAATGAAATGACTCCAGACAGGGAGCATCGACAAGCCAAATCTGATTCAAGTAAGCCGGACGTGATTCCAGACGGGGAGCGCCGGGGACCCTGACAGCACGCTCAAAGAAACAGCAGATTCCACAAAGAACGCTGACACGAGTAACTGTGTGAAGGACTCGTATTATCCACAGAGTGTGGTCCTTGAGCGCAGCAAACACGACAACAAAACCAACCAACACAGCAACACAACCTATGAAAACCACATCAAAGACAATAACAAGAAGCGTACCAAAGGCAACGTCGACAACAAACACAACAACAAAAACTACTAATCCAACGACAAAAACATCAACAATGGAACTTCGACTGGTGCGACATGGTACAACTCTGCCAAAGCGGGACACTGTTACTGCTCAGCTCAGTACAATGACATACCATGGCAGGGCGACACAGATTGCGTACATCGCTACCACAAGCATCGAAAGAAAAACAAAGTCCATATCAGAGAACAAAGTGATTTGACCACTTCTTGGTTCCTTACGCACAGGGACACTGATGGCGTTTACAGAGTAATGCCACCATCAACATCACAAGCTCACCAACTAAAAAAGAAAGCCACTCGACCATAATCATTAATGAATTTTGGACTCATACATATTATTTGGACTTATTGTATGATAATCACTGTCATCATGATTTGTACATATCGTCATTTATCTATCTATGTTGTTCAATTTTCTTTCATCATGTACAGAAAATATGTAACACGAAAAAAGGGGGATGTGGTGATATACATCACTGTAAATTCACAAGGGGTTAATGTAGATACACTATAACACTGTAAATACACAAGGGGTTAATGTAAATACACTTAGACTAGATAAACACTAGAGGGAGCACCAGAGACATCATGACACACAGACATTCAACTAATAGGTCAGTAAGATAGGGCATGACCAATGGGCAGTCAAGACACACACAAAGGTGACACTATCACAAGGGGGCTACCCATATAAAAGGACAGGGCACACATGCTCTTTCTCTTTCCATAGGCGACACTCAGAGAGACAGGAGCAGATCAGGGAAGCATCACACACACCACATTGATTAGAGCACACTGGTTAGTTAGTTGAGTTACTATAGTTAGATTAGCAAGAGAGTCGAACTCAAGTAGGAGAATTGTTAACGGTGCAATAAATCTTATATTGAACCAACGCCTTCATTTGGTATATACTTGATCAGTTAATAGCATCGTGTGCAATCCGTGTTACCCCAGGGTGAACAACACGACAATACTTTTCACTGTAACTTCATTGCAGTGTTAATGTAAGCCTACTTGTGACAATAAAGATTATTATTATTACTCCCTGGCTGTCTTACACCTGAAATATTAACAACGAGTTAAGCTGCAATATTGACTTCTGGGGAGACCACTGGTCACTGCCTCCGAATCTAAGAACACTCTATTTATGCTAGATCTCTGACTCCAACCATCTAACCAATTTCCTGTTCAATTTGCTATTCATTCCTAGTCAGTTTTAGCTGGAAATCTTTCATTTGGCATCTTCTAAAAATCCACCTCGATAACATCCAGTGTTTCTCTTCCATTGACCACCTCAGGATCAATGTCATAATTGCTCACTCCCATTATGTCTGGACATGGGCAGCAATTGCCCAAATAAATAAAGCAACCTCACTACCTGCTCGTACATTGTGGATCAGGCACTGTGCATCTGAGGATTTCCCTCTGGCTGAATAACGTGGAGCTGAAATCCCGATCAGCTCTGTTGCTTGCACCTTGACCTTTTGGGTTGTTTCAATGTGATGACGAATGGGTTAACGCCTGTGGTAAAGGACCATAGAGGGGAATTTGGCATGAGCAGATTGACCAAAAAACTGCAGCTATTGGGAAACACATCCTGCTGGATGCTATTTCACTTTGATAAGGTGCTCCAAACATCGAATGGATTGGTCACTGGAGTTATGAGCATATAAGGAGACTTTTCGGCTGTGAATGTACTGGTTCTCCCATGCACATATCAGCCTTGACAGCTCTGGAACTGAGGCAAGTCCAAATGACAGCACTTTATATCGAAAACATATTTTGCTGCCGAAAGCTTCAGTAATTTCCTGCAGTTCTCTGACTGGAGTGTGAGAGCAGACGTTTTGTAAATTGACATTTCGCTTCCAGTTTCCCAAAGCAAGTGCCCGTGTTATTCAGGCTGGCAAGAAGAAAACTGGCAGCATCGCCAGAACCCGAGGCACATAATAAACATCTGGAGCAAAAGTATTTCGATTTCCCTTGAGGTGTTTGCCCAGAAGGTAATGGTGGAAAAGGTTTTTAAAAGGCGTATAGTTCCACCAGGAGAAATGGAGTTCCAGCGATTCATAATCTGACTGACTCCACAATTGTTCTTCAGTGATGTACCTTCAGCAGTCCTTTTCTCTAAAATTTGCAAAAAATAAAGCTCCATTTTGTTGATGTATTTGATTATTGATCGCATCGCTGCTAGAGGGTTCACAGTAACTTTCTCCCAGCTGTCTATTATGCTTTGTGCCAGCTTTGCTCATGTGAATCGGCAATTGCTAGCTTTCCCTTTTCACCGCCCAATCTTACATTAATATTTTGTCTTGACCTTTCAAGATGGATTCAAGAGCTATAATAAATAACTTACCACAATAAATGTCTCAGGTTAGAATCCATCATCTACCTATCACGCACCATCCTGACTTTGAAATAAATTGTCGTCCTCCATCCATTGTCCGTCGGTCAAAATCCTGTAGCTCCCTCCAAACAGCATGGGGGGGGGGGGAGCTACTTACATATGCAGAGTGAGTGGTTGGCTAGGTTAAAAGTCAGACCTTTTCAAAACCCAACGAGAAATCTTCATGTAGAGGCAGTGGATATGGTAAAAGTCTTGAATGGATACTTGTCATCACACGAAAAGAAGAGAGCAAAACTATGGATAGGATAGTAATGGATGGAGAAGACATACGAAAAATACATTTTTTATTAATAGGCCAGCATGTATCGCTCATCCCTAGTAAGCGGCCTTTATGAACTTGGCTTCACTGAATGTTGGTAAGGCATCTGATTCAAACAGAAAGCAACCTAGGTTGCTGAAAGAAACAGTGATGGAAATGAGAGGTCACAACTTTTCAAACCTCATGGACTACAGGTGTATTGCTGGAGGATTGGAGGGTTCCCAGTCTTATACAACTGTTCAAAAAAGAGAATAAACCCGGACGCTACAGGCCACTCAGCCTAACATCAGTAGCAGGGAAGTTATTGGAGCCCATTATCAGGGGCAAAATGAACTTTCATTTGGAAAGGACTGGGTAATCAAGCAGAGACAACATGGATTTATTAAAGACAAATTTTGTTTGACTGAATTATTTGAATAAAGGTTGATCAAGGTGTCGTCTTTAAAATCTTTCCTACTTCGAGACTGTGAAGAAAACAACTTTACAACTCTGTTTCGATAAAAATAACTTTGTCTTTATTGACCAAAGTCTGCAGGCAGTCTGGCTACAGTTTGAAGAGAGAGAGCAGTTAAAGCAAAACTGCTCATTCCTTCTCAAGCTCGCAAAGACATGGAGAAAACGTTCAATATTTATACAAAAGCTGTATCATTTTACAAAAACAGACCTTGTTCAAAAATGTAATCAGTTACTGAGAAATCAGTAGTAAGGAATCAATACAGTCATAACTTCTGACCAAACATGTTGTCATGGAAAGACCCTGACTCGGCTTATTTGCAGTATTTTGTCTTTAGAGGGTTTAAGACGTGGTCCTATTTTGCTTTTACCTCTGCCCTCATGATGCCTTGACGCAGATGGACCTAGGTCATGAGGAGGTTGTGTTATTAGGACATTCCTAGATCGTGGCTTTTTATCAGGTTTTACTAAGGTCAGGCACTATTTTCCCTCTTCTGGCCTTGTATGATACAATTATGTGGATTCTTAGCTTTGTCTAGTTTGTCAGGGTCTGGTCTTGGCAACAGCTGACACAGCTTTCTTATACATGGTTACATAAGTTGGCTATTTTTCCCATCATGCTATTGCTGAGTTTGTACACTTTCACAAAGGTAATGTAGTAGATACTGTATATGTGGACCTCCGAAAGGCATTCAACCAATTACTCTTCTCAGATTGAGAAACAACCTAGTTTAAGCTGTAGGGGACCATATTTTAAAGATTGTGAATGAGGTAGAACTTAGCAATAGAGAAGATCATGATGAGGATAGTTGCAGGCTTCAGGATCACATAGGCAGGATGGTGAAATGGACAGAATCCTGGCAGGTTGGAGTTCAATGTGGACAAGTGTGGAATTTTGCATTTTGAGAAGATATATAGAAAGATAGTATATAGACTGCACAATTTTGAAAAGTGTCGATGAACAGAGAGATCTTGATATCCGTACACTTCAATCCTTAATGGTGGCAGAGCAAACTGATGAGGTGGACAAAAAAACACATGTGTTACTTGGATTAATAAATAGAGGAATAGAATATGAAAGCAAAGAGACCATGCTAGAACTCCATAAATCACTAGATAGGCCTCAGCTGGTGTATTGTGGGCTATTTTCGCCAACACGTTTCTGGGAAAGATGTAAAGGCCTTAGGAAGGGTAAAGAGGAAGTTTACTACATTTTCAGCAGGGGTGAGGGATGTTAGTTATGAGGAGCAGTTAGAAAACTCAAGACCTTTTGGAACAGAGGTCAAGAGATGGCCAAATGGACATTTTAAAGATCATGAGAGGATTTGATGGTGTGAATAAAACAATTTCCACTGTTGAGTGAGTAATTCTTTAGCCAAAATCATTGGCAAAAGATCTAGAAAGTCAAAGAGGATGTTTTTCCAGTCAGAGAGGTGCTGGGATGTGCAGGTTCTACCTGGTAAGATGGTGGAACTTGATTCCAGAAATAATTTAAAAAGTGAGTTAGCAAGGTATTTGAGACCTTGAGGAACTTGCATGATTACATACTAAAAAGGAACTATACACATGACTGCTATTTTATGGAGTAAAAATAGGTGCGATGGACCAAATACCTCCTTCTGTGCTTAGGTTTGTATGAGGGTGGCACTGTGGTTTGCACTGCTGCCTCACAGCTCCAGGGACTCAGGTTCGAATCCAACCTTGGGTGACTGTCTGTGTGGAGTTTGCATGTTTTCTCCATGTGTGCGTTCGTTTCCTCCGGGTGCTCTGGTTTCTTCCCACAGTCTAAAGGCGTATGGGTTCGGTGGATTGGCCATGCTAAAATAGCCTCTTTATGTACTAAAAAAAAAGGTTAGGTGGGTTTTCTGGGTTACGGGGATAGGATGGGGTCATGGGCCTAGGTCAGGTGCTTTTTCAGAGGGTCGGTGCAGACTTGATAGGCCGAATGGCCTCCTTCAGCACTGTAGGGATTCTGATTCTATGATTCTACTGTCAACGGCCTTAAAGGTACCAACTCTGGGCACTGGAAACAGTTTCTCCTTATTAACTTGATCCAAAGCTCGCTGTGATTTCTGCCAAACCTCCTGTTCTCCTTCCCGAAGGAGAACAACCTCAGCCTTCTCAGTATTTTCCTCAGAACTGAAGTCCCTCATTCCTGGGACACAATTCTAATAAATCTCTTCTGCACTCTCTCGGATCTTCACATCTTCCAATTTCTTCTCTGCATCTAACCGGGCAATCAGGGTACAAGACACAGCCATTTCAGCTCATAGCCATTCACCAGAAAGTGACCGAAAGCCATTCCTCACTATCATGCTTTGCTATTTAGTACAGTGCCTCCACAACTAAGCTGCAAATATATAATGAGCACTGTTTACCAAAGTGAACAGCTGGAATACCGCAGGGGGCATTGCAGTACACAGAATGCCTGGCATCAGGTCAACCAAGCCCCCTGGTTCTCACATTCAGCATGTTGTGTGGCCATGAATACCTTGACAAAGGAGCTTTCCAGAAGATCTGCTCTGTGCCAATATTTCCCCCAGACAAAACTCCCATCAATATATTCACAGCACGAAGCAACTCAGATCCTTTGCTTAATTAAAATTAAGGCCAAAAACAAATGTTCAGGACTCTGCAATAACATAAATCTTTACCATTTCCCATCAGAGCTCAAACATTATAATTTCCGGAATGATTCAGCGATCCTGGCCTTCCTGGGTGTACGGGGATGGAGAAGAAGGAGACATTGTTGTGGTGCTGTATGTCTGACCCCTGCCCCCGTTGTGCACAGGTCTTCGCAGCAAGTGCAGATCAGTTATTTCAGCCTTTCGCTCATTCATTCCAACTCTGTACAATCGAACCACCGGTCCTCACCATTTTTGCGAGATGCGAGAAGGTAATTGTTGCCCTGCTGATGAAATCATTGCAATGTCTGGGAAATGTGTAAAGATTCCATTTGCAGGGAGGTAATTGCTAACGATGGGAAAAAAAACAATAAACCAAGGCCCTATGTGCCTTTTCAGATGATTTAAACAATTCTATTGCACTATTTCATGATTAATTTTTTATACATTATGGGTGCGATTCTCCAGAAGTGCTGCCAGCAGCCGGAACACCAGAGCGATTCGCACTGAGACGAGGAGCGACCCCTGATGTACCAGGCTATGGCACCTGGAAATTTATTTTTACTAAGTCGACTATTCCGTGCCTTTCCATGGCACACTGGGCTCTGCACTGCAACTGTGAGGGGTGGGATCTAATCTCCCTGACAGATCCCGCAACTCTGAGATTGGAGCGCCCTTTTTAAAGGGTGCTTAGATCTCAAAAAGCTGCTGCAGCCCAATCCTAATTGCTGACAAGGCCATCTCCCCCCACTCCCCACCAAGAACTCTCCTTCAGCTCTCCCAGGCCCACATTCTGCACCCCCCCCCCCCTCCCCCCACCACCACATAGCCCCCCCCCTCCAGGAATCCTCTTCATGGGCCCCAATCCCCCACTTCAGCCCTGCCATCTCCCTCTCAGGCCCCGCCCCTTGGCAGTGCCAAATTGGCACCTTGCGGTATGAGGGGTGGCAGAGGGCTAAGTACCCTTCAACAATTGCCGCAAAAGGGTTGAGGGTGGGGGGGGGGGGGGGGGGGGGGCCTTGAGGGGAGGTGGGGGTCAGAGGGATTTGTGCAGGGCTGGAGGGGCTCTGGTTGGGCGTCCTTCCTGGGGCGGGGCTCGTCTGGCAGCTCTCCCCATCTGCAGCCTTAAACCCTTTAAACAGTCAGTCAGTGCATAACAATTAAAGTTTTCTCATGATAAAGTGAAAATGTTCTCCTCTGTGCCCCTGAACCATGTAAACTGTCAGTCGGTGGGGTGGATTCCCCGCTGCTGTCACCGGTAGCAGGTTTCCCAATCCGGTGGAGTTTCGAGTGTCAGCTGAAAAACGGGATTGCCGCCAATTCCGTTGCACCGGTCCCCCAGCAGCAGTGGCAGCGAGCGGCCTGCCCCATACCAGCAGCGCCATTCAAAACCAGGATTTGCATGGATTTAAATATGATTAACAGGCTGGAAGCCTGATGCTGCACCCTTCTGTGATGCTCTCATATGGGAGTCACACGGGTGTGAATGGTGCAAGTATTTACGAGCAAGACCCAGCCACCAAGGTGGTCGAGGGGTGAGAAAGAAGGTAATCAAATCTTTCGGGCTTGCTAGGGAGTGTATGCCTGGAGTAACGGTGAATGACTAGGTGGCTGTTGCGTGGGCTCAGCGTGTCCCCCTCAGGGTCTGAGTGCCTGGCTGAGACCCACATTGCCGTATAAATTCATTTAAACCCAATACCTTAACTTACAGGCTCCTGGCTGGTGAGTCTGCTGACTGCTTACAGTATCCTGCCAATGCTCTGAGGGATACTGGTCATGTGGTAACCCACCTGGCCCCTCCCCTCTGAAAACCCCATACCCTCACAGTATCATCAAGGGGATGGGCTGGGCCATGCTCAATCACCGGCCCACCATGTGTCGGCCCTCCTCAGAGCACTCATCAGATCCGCAGCCACACAGCAGAGGAGGCAGGTGATGCCCACCTCAAACAAATGACACGTGCACCATGGCTGCTGGAAACCTCCCTGACAGACTGCCTCTCTCAGAGTAAAAGAATAACAACAATCTTTATTGTCACAAGTAGGCTTACATTAACCCTGCAATGAAGCTACTGTGAAAAGCCCCAAGTCGCCACATTCCGGCACCTGTTCAGGTACACTGAGGGAGAATTCAGAATGCCCAAATTACCTAACCGCACATCTTTCGGGACTTGTGGGAGTAAACCGGAGCACCCGGAGGAAACCCACGCAGACACAGGGAGAACGTGCAGACTCCGCACAGACAGTGACCCAAACTGGGAATCGAACCTGGGACCCTGGAGCTGTGAAGCAACAGTGCTAACTACTGTGCTACCGTGCTGCCAAGTGGCTCCTGAGTGACACTATCAGCTAGCCCACCGCTCATGATCCTCCAAGCCCTGTCTGTTCACCGTGTCCCTGATCCCATCCATCCCGCTACCGGCCAGGAAACCTGACCAGTTTGTTGTGACAACCTGTGTGTTAAACCCAGGCTCGACATAATACTGCAGCTAAGGTCCCAGCAAACGCACACATCTCTCTCTCATCCCAATTGTCAGACCTGCCCGCACACCAGTCTCTGAGCAAGGAGTCCATGCCTGCACAGTATGAATGTCTCCACCTCACAACCAGTTTGCCACCCTCCTGGTGAGATAGCACAACACTCACCCAGTGAGGAAACCCACAGTAGATCTCACTGGGAGAAACAGGATAAGGGCCACACAGCCTATCGCTAACATTGGGTATTCACAGCCACCGGTGCCCCTGTTGGCAGCGACAGGTTGTGAGGATAGAGGCTCCCCACATCACAGGCTGGGTGCCAGTCACTGATGGAGGCAAGGGTGCAGTGCGGACTACATTATCTCGAAGGGGCCAGGTGGGGAGGGAGGTGCCATGTTGAAGGTGGCTCAGCAGTACAACTCAGGATGACCATGCAACCTGGTGGCATTGGATGGTTAAGGGAATCCTCACCTCTGAGGGTCAAACCAGCATCATCACAGGGTGTTGGCCCAGGGTTGGAAGTATCAGCAGGTTTTGTCCATGGGAATGCAGCTCGCAAGCTGGAAAGGCTCCTCGCTAATTGGGGTGTCATATTGTCTACAGCTCAGATCCCACCCTCCCATACTTTCAGTCCACCACTCCCACCCCTCCATGTTTTCATTCCCCCCTCATCCCCTCAATCTTAGCAAGGCCCCCGGCGACCCCCCTTAATCACCTCATCCCCCTCTACACGACAAGGCTACACTCCTCGGGCCTGAACCCTCGCAGTATCAACCTGGCACCTGGGCATCTTGGCACTGCCAGCCTAGCACCCTGGCAGCTCCAACAGCAACCTGGGCAGTGGCATCAGGCATCCTAGCAGCTCCAGGATGACACTACCAGGGTGTCAAGCTGGCAGTGTCAAAGTGCCTGGGAGATAGGGGAAGTGCCAGGTGCTGCCCTGCTCTGTCCCCAACCATCCAGGGCTTGGAAGCCCCCCCCCCACCCCCAGTTGCCATTACGACTGGTCCACGTTTGTGTGGATCAGTACTAAGTGCCTCCCTGTGAGAATCCAGCATCCAGGTGTTTAAATGAGACGTGAAGCACATTTAAATATTCAATTCTGGATCTCAGATCTCACTGAACGGAGCGGGCACAACAGGGTCACTGAATCACACCCACTGAATGAACATTTAACTGGTTTTGGGGTACAGATGAGATCACTTTCACTTTATGATGAGGAAACATAATTTTTACTGACTGAAGGGTTTAAAGGGTTTAAAGGCTGCAGATCGGGAGTGCAGCCAAATGAGTCTGATCCCAGGAAGGACTGAAACTGAGCCCTCCAGCTCAGGACAAGCACCCCCCCTCACCAACCCCCACCTCCCAGGAAGGACCCCCTCACCGTCCTCGGCACTCTGGAGGCAATTGTTGGGTGGGTATTTATCGTCCTTGCCACCTGCAAGCCGCTAGGTTCACATTCCTCAATATTTGCACCGAAGCATTCCAGCAGGACTGTCGGCTGGGGGGGGGGGGGGTTTGGGGGGAAGGTGGAGGTGCAGCATCATGGAAGGAAGTGAATCGGGCTTCCAACCATCTAATCACATTCACATGAATGCTGATTAGTGCTTAGCATGTTCCCTCTAGCGCGGACCGGGAACCCCGATATAGCTGGCGGAATGGACCCCAAGACCCGCGATGGATCTGACGCCCATAGTGAATCCCGAGTTAGGCCCGGCGCACTATTTTTCGGCTGATCATGAATCCTGCTTCTAGTGGGCGTAACCGAAGAATCCTGGCCTACATTTGCAATAGACCCTTTTTTTCTTGATACATATTAATGATCGAGGCTTAGATGCAGAGGATAAAATGTAAAACAATTGCAGATGACTTCAAAGTTTTGTGAACTGTGAGGAGTGCAGAGATAAACTCCAGGAGGAAATGGCCAGAATAGTGGAATGCGTGGCAGATGAAATTTAATGCAGAGAAGTGTGAAGATTCATTTTGGTAGGGAGTCTGAAGAGACGTTATATAAATGAAAGGGTACAATCCTAAAAGCGGTGCCAGAGCAGAGGAATCTGAAGATGTATGTGCACAAGTCGCTGAAGGTGGCAAGGCAGGTTATAACAGTGACAAAGCTCACAGTATCCTGCGCTTTATAATCTGGGCACAGGGTACTGTAGGCATTGTGAACATTGATTAAACATTGGCTCAAAGAATCAGAGCACAGAAAGAGGCTCTTCGGCCCGTCACGCCTGCACTGACCACCAAGCACCTGTCTATTCTCATCCCATTTTCCAGCACTTGGCCCGTAGCCTTGTATGCTTATCTAAACACTTCTTAAATGTTATGAGGGTTCCTGCCTCCACCATCCTTTCAGGCAGTGAATTCTAAACTTTCACCATCATCTGGTAAAAAGGTTTCCCCTCACATCTCCTGCCCCTTAACTTCAATCTATGCCCACTGGTCATTGACCCCTCCACCAAGGGGCAATGTTTGTTCCTGTCTACTCTATCTATGTCCCTCATAATTTTATATATCTCCATCATATCCCCGCTCAGTCTCCTCTGCTCCAAAAAAAACAACCCCAATCTATCCAATCTCTCTTCATAACTAAAACTCTCCAGCCCAGGCAACATCCTGGTAAATCTCCTCTGCACCCTTTCCAGTGCTGTCACATCCCTCCTATAATGTGGATTCCACAACTGCACCCAATAATCTAGCTGTGCCCTAACCAACGTTTTATACAGTTCCTGCATAACCTCCCTGCTCTTAAACTCTCTGCCTCGGTTAATAAAGGCAAGTACACCATATGCCTTTTTAATCATTGTGTCTACCAGCTCTGCTAGCTTAATAAACCAGTGTACATGCACACCAAGATCCCCCTGATCCTCGGCGCTCCCAGGATCCTGCCATTAATCATGTACTCCCTTGCCTTGTTTGTCCTGCCCAAGTGCATCACCTCACACTTTATCCCGAATGAATTCCATTTGCCACTGAGCAGCCCATAGACCAGCCCGACTATATAAGACCATAAGACCATAAGACAGAGGAGCAGAATTAGGCCACTCAGCCCATCGAGTCTGCTCCGCCATTCAATCATGGCTAATATTTTCTCACCTCCATTCTCCTGCCTTCTCCCCATAACCCCGATCCCCTAATTAATCAATATCCTCCTGTAATCTAAAGCTATCCTCCTCCCTATTTACCATTCCACCAATTTTCGTATCATCCACAAACCTGCTGATCAGAACTCCTATATTCATGCCTAAATCATTTATATAAACCGGCAAGGATCCCAACACTGATCCCTACAGGGCCCCTCTGGACACAGGCTTCCAGTCAGAAAAATACCCCTTGACCCTCACCCTCTGCTTCCTGCCACTCAGCCAATTTTGGATACAATGTTCCAAATTTCCTTGTATCCTGTAGGCTCTTACCTTTGCCATCAGTTTTCCATGTGGGACCTTATCAGAAGCCTTGCTGAAGTCCAAGTAGACTATGTCAAATGCATTTTCTTGATCTACACACCTGGTCACCTCTTCGAAAAATTCAATCAATTTGGTAAAAACATGACCTCGCCTTAATAAAACCATGCTGACTGTTCTTGATTAATCCTTGCCGCTCTTAATGCATTAATTCTGTGTCTCAGAATTGTTTCCCCACCACTGAGATTGGATGACTGGCCTGGAGTTACTTAGTTGATCCCTTCTTGAATAATGGTACCACATTGGCTATCCTCCAATCCATAAAACCATAAGTCCATAAGATAAAGGAGGAGAATTAGGCCATTCGGCCCATCAAGTCTGCTCCGCCATGCGATCATGGCTGATATGTCCCTCATCCCCATTTTCCTGCCTTCTCATCATAATCCCTGATCCCCTTATTAAGCAAGAAATCCCCTTATTAATCAAGAACACCAGATGTGTGCTCGAGGTGCCTGTTACCTCCAGGGCTACAGACCAAGAGGAGAAGGTGGAATTAAACAGAATAGTTCTTCCTCCAGCACCTCTCCTGAGGCCAGAGAGGAATTGAACATTATTGCCAGTTCCCCTGCTATTTCCTCCCTTGCCTCAGTCAACAGTCTGTGATACATTCATCTGGCCCTGGAGATTTATCTACCTCTCAGGTGACAAGCCACTCAGAACCTCCTTGTGAAGGGTGCAGTCACAATGTTGGGGGTTTACTACAGGCTCGCGGGAGATAGAGGAGCAGATAGGGACAGGTTTTGGAAAGGAGTAAAAGCAACAGGGTTGTTGTGATGGGAGACTTCAACTTCCCCAATATTGACTGGGACTCACTTAGTGCTGGGGGCTTGGACGGAGCAATGTTTGTAAGGAGCATCCAGGAGGGCTTCTTAAAACAATATGTAGATAGTCCAACTAGGGAAGGGGCTATACTGGACCTGGTATTGGGGAATGAGCCCGGCCAGGTGATAGAAATTTCAGTAGGGGAGCATTTCGGGAACAGTGACCACAATTCAGTAAGTTTTAAAGTGCTAGTGGACAAGGAAAAGAGTGGTCCTAGGGCGAATGTGCTAAATTGGGGGAAGGCTAATTATAACAATATTAGGCAAGAACTGAAGAACCTAGATTGTGGGCAGATGTTTGAGGGTAAATCAACATCTGACATGTGGGAGGCTTTCAGATATCAGTTGAAAGGAATTCAGGACCGGCATGTTCCTGTGAGGAAGAAGGATAAATACGGCAATTTTCGGGAACCTTGGATAACGTCAAAAAGAAAAAGGAGGCATTTGTCAGTGCTAGATGGCTGGGAACAGACGAAGCCTGTGTGGAATATAAGGAAAGTAGGAAGGAACTTAAACAAGGAGTCAGGCGGGCTAAAAGGGGTCACGAAAAGTCATTGGCATGTAGGGTTAAAGAAAAACCCAAGGCTTTATACACGTACATAAAAAGCAAGAGGGTAGCCAGGGAAAGGGTTGGCCCACTGAAGGACAGGCGAGGGAATCTATGTGTGGAGCCAGAGGAAATGGGTGAGGTACTAAATGAATACTTTACATCAGTATTCACCAAAGAGAAGGAATTGGTGGATGTTGAGTCTGGAGAAGGGTGTGTAGATAGCCTGGGTCACATTGAGATCCAAAAAGGCGAGGTGTTGGGCGTCTTGAAAAATATTAAGGTAGATAAGTCCTCAGGGCCTGATGGGATATACACCAGAATACTGAAGGAGGCTAGAGAGGAAATTGCTGAGGCCTTGACAGAAATCTTTGGATCCTCACTGTCTTCAGGTGATGTCCCGGAGGACTGGAGAATAGCCAATGTTGTTCCTTTGTTTCAGAAGGGTAGCAAGGATTTAGATCATTTGGAGACTTGTGCAGAGAGATGGCAGATGGAGTTTAATTCGGACAAATGTGAGGTAATGTATTTTAGAAGGTCTAATGCAGGTAGGGAATATACAGTGAATGGTAGAACCCTCAAGAATATAGACAGTCAGAGAGATCTAGGTGTACAGGTCCACAGGTTTACTGACAGGGGCAACGCAGGTGGAGAAGGTAGTCAAGAAGGCATAAAGCATGCTTGCCTTCATTGGTGGGGTATTGAGTATAAAAATTGGCAAGTCATGTTGCAGCTGTATAGAACCTTCGTTAGGCCACACTTGGAGTATAGTGTTCAATTCTGGTTGCCACACTACCAGAAGGATATGGAGGCTTTAGAGAGGGTGCAGAAGAGATTTACCAGGGTGTTGCCTGGTATAGAGGGCGTTAGCTATGAGGAGATGTTGAATAAACCCGATTTGTTCTCACTGGAACGACGGAGGTTGCGGGGCGACCTGATAGAGGTCTACAAAATTATGAGGGGCATAGACAGAGTGGATAGTCAGAGGCTTGTTCCCAGGGTAGATGGGTCAATTACTCGGGGGCATAGGTTTAAGGTGCGAGGGGCAAGGTTGAGAGGAGATGTACGAGACAAGTTTTTTACACAGAGGGTAGTGGGTGCCTGGAACTCGCTGCCGGAGGAGGTGGTGGACGGACGATAGTGACGTTGAAGACGCATCTTGACAAATACATTAATAGGATGGGAATAGAGGGATACGGACCCCGGACGTGCAGAAGATTTTAGTTTAGATGGGCAGCATGGTCGGCGCAGGCTTGCAGGGCCGATGGGCCTGTTCCTGTGCTGTACTTTTCTTTGTTCTTTGTTCTTTGTTCTTCTCTGTCTCTGGTAATTTAAAAAGTTTTATCACAGTTCTTTTCCCTGATTTCTATACCCACACCGGCCTTTTCACCAGTGAACACCAACTCAATGTATTCATTTAGAACCCTACCTACGTCCTCCAGCTCAACACACAGATTGCCTCGTTATTCCCAGTTCATCCTCAACTGAAGCATTTGAAAAATGAAATGAAATGAAAATCGCTTTATGGCACAAGTAGGCTTCAAATGAAGTTACTGTGAAAAGCCCCTAGTTGCCACATTCCAGCACCTGTTCGGGGAGGCTGGTACGGGAATTGAACCGTGCTGCTAGCCTGCCTTGGTCTGCTTTAAAAGCCAGCTCTTTAGCCCTGTGCTAAACCAGCCCCACTCATCCAGGGTTTTGATAATCCAGGTTTGATCCAGTTCTGGGCAATGCACTTTAGGACGAAAGTGAAGGGATGAGAGAGGGTGCAGAAAAGGTTTGCGAGAATGGTTCCAGGGATGAGGAGCTTCAGTCATGTGGCTAAGTCAGGGAAGCTGCGCAAAGGGTAGCACGGTGGCACAGTGGTAGCACTGCAGTCTCACGGCGCCGAGGTCCCAGGTTCGATCCCGGCTCTGGGTCACTGTCCGTGTGGAGTTTGCACATTCTCCCCGTGTTTGCGTGGGTTTCGCCCCCACAACCCAAAGATGTGCAGGCTAGGTGGACTGGCCACGCTAAATTGCCCCTTAATTGGAAAAAATGAATTGGGTACTCCAAATTTATTTAAAAAAGGAAAGTTGGGCAAGAGTAAGCTGTGAGGAGATCAGCGAGGAGAAAATCACAATGGGTCTGGATAAGATGAGGAGGAACCGACATGAGGTAACTTTTTTTGAACGCAGCGAGTGATTAGGATCTGGAGTGCACTGCCTGTGAATGCGGCCGAGACAGATTCAGTTGAGGTCTTCAAATTAGAATTGGATAATTATCTGAAGAGAAAATAGTTGCAGAGCTACAGGGAGGAAGTGGGGGAGCAGGACTACAAGAATTGCATTTATGGAGAGCCAGAAGGTCGTAATGTGCTGATTGGCCTTTTTCTACCCTGTAACCATTCTATGATTTTAAGAAGGAGCAGGGGAGAGTTCTAATGCACATACTATACATCGCTCAACCAACATGCAAGCTGTTTCTTATCGCGTTGCTGCTTGCGGAAGCTTGATGAGCACGAATTGGCTGCCACGTTGCTCAGCATCGGAACGGCGGCGACACTTCACATGGAATTTCATTAGCTGCAGTTAACTTTGGGGCCTTCCTGAAGTTGTCAAAGATGCTCCATAAATACACAGCTTTGTTGATGGCAGGGAAAAGCAAGTCAACCTTCTATTTGTCATTAAAATAAAGAAAAATTATCGTTAATGTCGGAGAAAGGAGAAGGAAGGAAATAAAAACTTTGGCAACTGGTAAAGAGGCTTTTTCCCCTTGTAATGTTTGGCCTGCTGTCAAACGAATATGAGTCAAAGGAATTTACTGACTCATTAGCTCATGGCTGATGTTGTCTCCAGCACTGTATATTGTTCGCTGATTCTGTAACCAATGAAGGTTATTGCAGATTTGTTGTCAGTGACCACAGTCTCATTTCATGTCAGACGGCGGTAACTGGGGAGGCCAGTATTAGAGAAAGAAAACACATACAAATGCTAGAAATCGAAAACGAAAACAGGAGTTGCTGGAAATAAACAGCAGGACCAAAATTGAGCAGTTTGTTTGTCATCAAAAAAAACCCAGAATTGTTAAACTGCCCGTCAGCTCCCTCTCCTCGCTGGCAGCACCAGACAGGGTTAACAAAGGGCTTACCGACCATAGAGAAACAGAATTTGTGCTGAAAGAGATTCACACCTTTTCCCTTCGCAAAGCGAACGACCACTCTGGCGAAAGGACAATCACTGTTAGCAATCTCCTCAATCACTGGGAGAAGATTTCGTCAAACCAATTCTACTCCATGCGAATCAGCGCAGAAGTAATTCAATTAATTGAGGGTGGAAGATAACCTCACGTGCCATAAATCTGTTGGCTTGGGTACTATTTTCCATAATTGAACCTTTCTCAATGTGTGAAATACGACTTTAAATTGTCATGAACTCTGCGTTGGTCATCTTTTGTTGCATTACAGTTTCTTCATTGCTCTCTCCCGACATTTTTTAAACATCCTCGGGTTGAGTGTTGGGTGGTGTTGGGGGGGGCTGTGGAGATGGCAGAAGAATCCAGCCCAATATAGTCATGCACATTTACACATGTATATTCAGAATGCCACATCACTCTCCATGTGAGGCAATCCAGCAGTCTGCCGAGGAAGGAGAGATAAAGGGAATGAGTAACAAACAATTTGCGGTGGTAGGAGATTTAATTGTTCAGTATGTGGGGACACAGTAGCATTGTCATTGGACTAGTAATCCAAAACCCCTGGTTAATGCTCAAATCCTACCATGTGGTGGAATTTAAATTCAACTAATAAATCTGGAATATGAAGTTAATTTCAGTAAATTTAGATTTAGATTTATTGTCACATGCACCGAGGTGCAGTGAAAAGGGTTGTTCTGCACACAGTCCAGGTAGATCGGTCCATGCATGAACAAAAAAAATCATGGGACATACGATAAATACACAATGTAAATACATCGACATGGACATCAGGTAAAGCATACAGAGTATAGTGCTTCAACAGTGGAGAAGATGTGTAGAAAGATCAGTTCAGTCCATAAGAGGGTCATTCAAAAGTCTGGTAACAGTGGAGAAGAAGCTTTTTTTGAACCTGTGAGTGCGTGTTCTCAGGTTTTTGTATCTTATGCCCAATGGAAGAAGGTGAGAGGGGTCTTTGATTATGCTGCCCTCTTTCCCAAAGCAGCGAGAGGTGTGGACAGAGTCAATGGATAGGTGGTGGGTTCGCGTCATGGACTGGGCTATGTTCACGACACTCTGAAGTCTTTTACGGACTAAGCAGTTGCCATACCAGGCTGTGGTGCAGCCTGATAGGATACTGTCTATGGTGCATCTGTAAAAACTGGTAAGAGTCAATGTGGACATGCCGAATTTTGTTAATTTCTTGAGGAAGAATAGATACTGTTGTGCTTTCTTGGTCGTAGCGTCGACGTGGGTGGACCAGGACAGATTGTTGGTGATGTGCACACCTAGGAATTTGAAGCTCCACCTTGCCACCATTGATGCAGACAGGGGTATGCGATACTTTTCTTCTTGAAGTCAATGACCAGCTCCTTAGATTTGCTGACATTGAGGTAGAGATTGTTGTCATTGCACCATGCCACTAGGTTCGCTATCTCTCTCCTGGGGCGAAATTCTCCCGAAATGGCGCGATGTCCGCCGACTGGCGCCCAAAACGGCGCCAATCAGACGGGCATCGCGCCGCCCCAAAGGTGCGGAATGCTCCG
Source organism: Scyliorhinus torazame (assembly GCF_047496885.1). Classification (NCBI taxonomy): domain Eukaryota; kingdom Metazoa; phylum Chordata; class Chondrichthyes; order Carcharhiniformes; family Scyliorhinidae; genus Scyliorhinus; species Scyliorhinus torazame. Next base: position 320,806,162 of record NC_092709.1, read on the forward strand.
CATCTTTGGGGGCCGAGCCCCAACATTGAGGGGCTAGGCCGACGCCGGAGGAATTTCCGCCCCGCCAGCTGGCGGAAACGGCCTTTGTTGCCCCGCCAGCTGGCACGGAAATGACATCTCGGGGCGACGCATGCACGGGAGCGTCAGCGGCCGCTGACAGTTTCCCACGCATGCGCAGTGGAGGGAGTCTTTCCGCCTCCGCCATGGTGGAGACCGTGGCGGAGGCGGAAGGGAAAGAGTGCCCCCACGGCACAGGCCCGCCTGCGGATCGGTGGGCCCCGATCGCGGGCCAGGCCACCGTGGGGGCACCCCCCGGGGCCAGATCGCCCCGCGACCCCCCCAGGACCCCGGAGCCCGCCCACGCCGCCTTGTCCTGCCGGTAAGGTAGGTGATTTAATTTACGCCGGCAGGACAGGCAATTTATCGGCGGGACTTCGGCCCATCCGGGCCGGAGAATCGAGCGGGGGGGCCCGCCAACCAGCGCGGCCCGATTCCCGCCCCCGCCGAATCTCTGGTGCCGGAGACTTCGGCAACCGGCGGGGGTGGGATTCACGCCAGCCCCCGGCTATTCTCCGACCCGGCGGGGGGGTCGGAGAATGTCGCCCCTGTACTCTGACTCATCATTGTTTGAGATCTGACCCACTATGGTTGTGTCATCAGGAAACTTGTAGATGGAGTTATAGAACATAGAACATTACAGCGCAGTACAGGCTCTTCGGCCCTCGATGTTGCGCCGACCTGTGAAACCAATCTAAAGCCCATCTACACTATTCCCTTATCGTCCATATGTCTATCCAATGACCATTTGAATGCCCTTAGTGTTGGCGAGTCCACTACTGTTGCAAGCAGGGCGTTCCACGCCCTTACTACTCTCTGAATAAAGAACCTATCTCTGACATCTGTCCTATATCTATCTCCCCTCAATTTAAAGCTATGTCCCCTCGTGCTAGACATCACCATCCGAGGAAAAAGGCTCTCACTGTCCACCCTATCTAATCCCCTGATCATCTTGTATATGCCTCATTTAAGTCACCTCTTAACCTTCTTCTCTCGAACAAAAACAGCCTCAAGTCCCTCAGCTTTCCCTCGTAAGATCTTCCCTCCATACCAGACAACATTCTGGTAAATCTCCTCTGCACCCTCCCTTTCCAATGCTTCCACATCCTTGCTATAATTCGGCGACCAGAATTGCACGCAATACTCCAAATGCGGCCGCACCAGAGTTTTGTACAGCTGCAACATGACATAATGGCTCCGAAACTCAATCCCTCTACCAATAAAAGCTAACACACTGTACACCTTCTTAACAACCCTCTCAACCTGGGTGGCAACTTTCAGGGATCTATGTTCATGGAAACCGATATCTCTCTGCTCATCCACACTACCAAGAATCTTACCATTAGCCCAGTGCTCTGTCTTCCTGTTATTCCTTCCAAAATGAATCACCTCACACTTTTCTGCATTAAGCTCCATTTGCCACCTCTCAGCCAGTCGTGCTGTCTGACGCTGAGCAGGAAGGAGATGAGCGGACTGTTGCGCAGCGCCTGGAGTCCGGGTCGGCTTACCCGAGAAGGCTGCGGCCAAAGGGAGGGTGCGGGAGAGTGTGCAGGTGGGAGGGTAGGGGGGGTGGGGTGGGAGGGGGGGTGCGGGAGAGTGCAGGTGGGGGTGGGTGGGAGAGGGTGCAGGTGGGAGGGGGGGTGGGAGAGGGTGCAGGTGGGAGGAGGGGGGTGGGAGAGGGTGCAGGTGGGAGGGGGGGTGCGGGAGAGTGTGCAGGTGGGAGGGTAGGGGGGGGTGGGGTGGGAGAGTGTGCAGGTGGGGGGGGGTGGGAGAGTGTGCAGGTGGGGGGGGGGTGCAGGTGGGAGGGGGGGTGCGGGAGAGTGTGCAGGTGGCGGTGGGTGGGAGAGGGTGCAGGTGGGAGGGGGGGTGCGGGAGAGTGCAGGTGGGGGTGGGTGGGAGAGGGTGCAGGTGGGAGGGGGGGTGGGAGAGGGTGCAGGTGGGAGGAGGGGGGTGGGAGAGGGTGCAGGTGGGAGGGGGGGTGCGGGAGAGTGTGCAGGTGGGAGGGTAGGGGGGGGTGGGGTGGGAGAGTGTGCAGGTGGGGGGGGGTGCAGGTGGGAGGGGGGGTGCGGGAGAGTGTGCAGGTGGCGGTGGGTGGGAGAGGGTGCAGGTGGGAGGGGGGGTGCGGGAGAGTGCAGGTGGGGGTGGGTGGGAGAGGGTGCAGGTGGGAGGGGGGGTGGGAGAGGGTGCAGGTGGGAGGAGGGGGGTGGGAGAGGGTGCAGGTGGGAGGGGGGGTGCGGGAGAGTGTGCAGGTGGGAGGGGGGGATGAGGGAGAGTGTGCAGGTGGGAGGGGGCTGGGAGAGTGTGCAGGTGGGGGGGGGTGCGGGAGAGTGTGCAGGTGGGAGGGGGGGATGAGGGAGAGTGTGCAGGTGGGAGGGGGCTGGGAGAGTGTGCAGGTGGGGGGGGGTGCGGGAGAGTGTGCAGGTGGGAGGGGGGGATGAGGGAGCGGCGTGCAGGTGGGAGGGGGGTGAGGGAGAGTGTGGATGGTATCGTCCATCCGCGGATGCCACAGGTCAGCCGCCCTGATATGGCAGGACGGTGACGAGGACACGGCCGCAGGGTGTGTGTGGCTGATGGGCACAGGAGAGTGGCACACTGGTGAGCAGTACGGTGTGAACTGACCGTTGGGTGCAGACCGTGACCAGGTGGTAGGCTGGCTGCGTGTCTGCAGCGCGACCAGGCCACCGGGACACACGGGTATCCCAGGCAGCCCGGCTGGCGAGGTGTGGAAGAACCTCCGTGTAACATGTCGTTTCTCTGCCCCCCACCACCCTCCTGCAGGTCACCATGCATGCCAACCAGACAGCGATGTTCACTGCCATGGTTGGAGCAGCAGCTCTGGAGTTTGCCATCCGGCAGCGTAGAGTCGGACGGCCCACAGTGGCTGCAGATGCAGCGGTCGCCGGTGCAGCAGAGGGGATGGCCGCGGAGTGGCCCGTCGTCGCCGCGCAGGCCGCAGGCGCTCAGGACCCGAATGTCCAAGGGGGATGCCGAGGGGAACATTGACCCCCTGACGGCGAGGATTGCAGAGGAAGTGCTTGGGAAGGGAGCAGGAGGAGGAGGAGGAGCAGGTGGAGCAGGAGGATCCACTGATGGTGGTGCCAGGGCGCCACAGGCGTCCAGCAAGGCCGAGGGTGTACCGTGACAGAATGTCGTTCGAGGCCCTACCGGACATCACATGCAGGAGGAGACTATGGTTCAGCAGGGAGATGGTCGCACCTCGCACCACGTGGAATGGGAGGAGGACACGCGATACCAGTCTCCGTCAAGGTGACGGTGGCCCTAAACCTTTATGCGACCGGTTCCTTCCAGGCGCCTAGTGGAGACCTATCTGAGATCTCACAGGCATCGGTCCACAGGTGCATCAGGGCCGTCACCGACGCCTTGTACTCCATCGCGGACAGGTACATTCAATTCCCCGAGGACCGAGCACAGCAGGAAGCACGGGCACGTGGATTCGCCAGGGTGGCCAGGATACCGATGGTCCAGGGTGTCATCGATGGTGTGCATGTCCCCATGCGCCCACCTGCAGACAACAGGGAAGTGTTCACGAACAGAAAGGGCGCATACTCCATGAACATTCAGGTGGTGTGCGACCCCCACATGAAGATCATGCACGTGTGTGCAAAGTACCCCGGCAGTGTGCATGACGCCTACATTCTGGCACAGTCGTTCATCCCCCCAATGTTCGATGGAGGCCCCCCCGGCTGAGGGGCTGGTTGCTGGGCGACAAGGGCTATCCGTTGAGGTCATGGCTGCTGATGCCAATACGGAGGCCTCACACCAACGCGGAGCGCCTATACAACGAGGCACATGCAGCAACCAGGGGTGTGGTGGAGCGGTGCTTCGGGCTGCTGAAGAAGCGCTTCAGATGCCTGGACCGATCATGAGGGGCCCTGCAGTACTGGCCCGACAGGGTCGCTCGCATAGTTGTTGTCTGCTGTGCGCTGCACAACATTGCCATGCAGAGGGGAGATGACCTGGTGGAGGAGCCGGAGGGAGGACCCGACGGCACCGGAGCCAACGCAAACGAGGGGGATGGGAAAGAGGAGGATGCGGAGGATGAGGATGATGGGGCGCATCAGGGTGGGGTAGGGGCGCAGGATGCAGACACTGCCCAGCTGCTCGTTACGCCCAGGAGGCTGCGCGACGGCACCGCTGCGGACAGCGGGCACGCGACGCGTTGGTAGCCGCACGGCTCACGCACTATGGGGGTGGGATTCGCTGAACACTGCCACTTGCACCGTCACTCCTGTACACGGGCACCACACAGCACTCCCCCCCCCCGCACCGCGTTCACGGCAACAATTCCACATCACCTTACCACTGCGGCACGACGGGATTGCACAACATTGATGATTGGGTAAACGGGTGTGAACAGTGCCATGTTGAATGATGACAGCCCGCTCTGCGATGAGCTGTGTGCTCAGATTCGCCAGCCGAGTTCTGACTCATGGCTATGGCTGAACCATGCACTCCGGTGGTCACAGCCTTCGTGACGGATATTTCACCACATGCCCGTGGGGTGGCTGGCGTCAGTGTACCGAGGACAACGGTGTCCGATTATGGGGGGGGGGGGAATGGTCAGCACATCCGGGACAGACCTTGAACGGCTCGTATACCACTACGCCAATTGGGCACCCTCCCGAGCCCCCTGGCACCGGACATAGCACACAGTCTTACAAGTCAGATTTAACAGAGCGTTTATTCGTGTGGTAAACATAGGTGCCCTACCCCCTACAACTAAACTGTGCCCTGCACCCGTGCCAACTTCTTACGTGCCCTACCACTACGTCTAGGTGCGTTCCCAGATGGTACAGCAGGAGTGGAGGCGGACTGCTGTGAATCACGCCCTTCGACATGGCTCCCCGTCGGCACACGTTTCCTAGGGCGGCCCAGCTTCGATGGGCCAGGCTGCTCTGCGGGCGTGCTGGATGGCGTGGTGCCACTCTGACCTGCCCGCTCCCCACCAGATGCGCCAGGGACGGAACGGGGGGAGGCCGAGTGTACCGGGACGTCCCTTGGTGGAGCTACCGGGACGGGCCCCAGAACCTCCTCCTCCCTCGGGGAGCCCGGTGGCCCCCAGGCCTCACTGTGGGACGGAGATGCGCTCGGAGACATGCCCCGTCGCACCCCCGACATCTGGCGCTGCCAGTCCTGGAGGCCTGCAGCGGTATCGACCACGGTCCGAATGTTCGCCGAGACGGGGCCCAGGGAGTGCCACATTCCTGCCAAGGCCTGTGCGATCTCGACCTGTGAGTGCGCGACGCCATCCATCACGTGCGCCAGGCGGTCAATGCTCTCCGCGACCGACTGCTGGGACTGAGCCATCGCTTGCTGGGACCGGGCCATGGCATGGTGAGACTCAGCCAGGGCCCGGAGAGCGGCGGCAATGTCGTGTTGGCTCTGACGCATGGCTACCTGTGAGAGGGCAGCCCGCTCCTGGGCCATGGATGACGCGTGCACGTGAAGCCCAACGCCTTGCAGAACCTGACCCATGGCCGAAACCCCTTCACCCATTTCCTCCACCGCGGACGCCACCCGTGCGGTGTCGGCCTGGGTGGCTGCGATGAGCGGCACCACTCCCTGCTCCTGGATGCGGATAGACTCCTCCAGCTGCGTGTGCAGGGCCTGGAAGATGGCCCTCATCCCGTTACTCAGTCCCTGGGTGTCCACACGCATTGGTTGTCCGGGTGGGTCAGTTACATCCAGGAACCCGGGAACCGTCTGGGTGGCAGCTGGTTGCTGGGCCTGGGCTGCCCTCCGACCGTTCAGCCCCTCGGCTGCTCCAAACTCCACCTTCTGTACCAGCTCGGCTGTGGGGTGCGCACCAGACAGTGACCCGGGAGCCTCATCACTTATATGCCCAACCGAGGTGAGTGTCTCTGCGATGGTGGATGGTGTGTGAGACAGCAGTGCCGCAAGCTCGAGGTCATCATCCGTCCAGAAGTCTGGTGTGTACTGCTCCCCCTCATGGTCCGGCGCAAGCTCCATGCGGGCCATGTCGTCTTGACCTCCAGGTGGATCCAGCAGGTGTGTGGCCGTAATGTGGGCTTCGGCATTACAGTCCACCCTGTGCCCCTGACTAATGTCTGTCCCGGAGGTCTCAGCGTCCCGGTCCTGTGTCCCAGACTGTGAGGTCTGCCCTCCCGTCCGACCAACTGCCAACCTCTGGCGTGCGTCCCTGGGTGCAGTTGCGGTGGGCGATGTTGAGCTGCTTCCTGGGTGAGACGTCCCTGAAGGCAGAGTGTGAGGGGGGATGGGATCAGGGGTGCAGTGGCCAGAGTGTGAGGGGGGATGGGATCGGGGCTCAGTGGCCAGAGTGTGAGGGGGGCGATGACGGGTTGGGGGTGGAGAGGACATGCAGGGTTCTCTCACTTGCTTCACCATTAGGCGGGTATCATCAGGCATGCAGATATAGACAACATTGTTCCTGGTTCAGGAAACAGCACGCCATGGCTTCGCTCCAGGGGGGTTCCGGGGCTCCTGTGGGTCGAGTAGATAGTTGGGCACCGTGACCCCCCCAAAACCCCCCTGACCCCCCCCAACATCGCCCCTGATGCCCCAGTCCCCCCCAAACTCCCAACCCCCTCCCCCCCACTTCCCCTTCCCGTGCCGAGGCGGGGGGGGGGGGGAGCCTGGGGGCACCCTCATGGCACTTACCCTGGCAGCCCGGGTGAGGTTGTGCAGCTTCTTGCGGCACTGCTCCCCCGTCCGGGGGGTCAGCCCCACGGCACTGACTGCGGTGCCCACCTCCCGCCAGCCGCGCCTCACCACGCTGGATGGCTGGCGATGCCCACGTCTTGGGCAGAGGGTGTCCCTTCTCCTCTCCACCTCATCCACCAGGGTGTCCAGGTCTGTGTCCCGGAACCTCGGTGCGGCTTTTCGGGGCTCAGCCATCTCCTCAATTCTCCTCCGGGTCCTCTGTGCGCGGATCGCGCAATTTATGACGCAGCGCTGCATCATTCGGGCGTTGTGCGGTGACGACGTGGCCTTCGCGGAACGCCCCCCCGAGGTTCTCGCGGCCCTGATCCTAGCCCTGGATCGGTCGGGATCGGGGCCGTTTTGCGCCGTCGTGAACCTCAATGTCGTTCACGACAGCGCGGCCACTTCAGCGTGGTAGTGGATAATCGCGCCCAGTATATTTACAGTTATGTGCACAGAATGAAAAAAACCTGGTAGGATATTCCACACCAGCTCAAAAACAGCAACTCTGTACAGTTAGCAATATAACGTTTTACAAATAAATAGACACATGGGGCGAAATTCTCCCCAAACGGCGCGATGTCCGCCGACTGGCGCCCAAAACGGCGCCAATCAGACGGGCATCGTGCCGCCCCAAAGGTGCGGAATGCACTCCGCATCTTTGGGGGCCGAGCCCCAACGTTGAGGGGCTAGGCCGACGCCGGAGGGATTTCCGCCCCGCCAGCTGGCGGAAACGGCCTTTGTTGCCCCGCCAGCTGGCGCGGAAATGACATATCGGGGCAGCGCATGCGCGGGAGCGTCAGCGGCCGCTGACAGCATTCCCACGCATGTGCAGTGGAGGGAGTCTTTCCGCCTCCGCCATGGTGGAGACCGTGGCGGAGGCGGAAGGGAAAGAATGCCCCCACGGCACAGGCCCGCCCGCAGATCGGTGGGCTCCGATCGCAGGCCAGGCCACCGTGGGGGCACCCCCCCAGGGCCAGATCGCCCCGCGCCCCCCCCAGGACGCCGGAGCCCGCCCACGCCACCTTGTCCCGCCGTTCAAAAGGTGGTTTAATCCACGCTGGCGGGACAGGCAATTTATCGGCGGGACTTCGGCCCATCCGGGCCGGAGAATCCAGCAGGGGGGCCCGCCAACCGGCCCGGCCCGATTCCCGCCCCCGCCGAATATCCGGTACCGGCGACTTCGGCAACCGGCAGGGGCGGGATTCACGGCAGCCCCCGGCGATTCTCCAACCCAGCGGGGGGTCGGAGAATGACGCTCAAGGTTTGCGCCCCACGGGCCAGGCACCGTATTCTCTGGGCCTGGGTGATTCTCCAGCCCTCTGGGCAGGGAATCATGTGGGGAGAATCACTGCTGGTCCTGACAAATGTGTCTCTGGTGCAGTGGACCTTGTGGTGGGCCAAGGGGGTAACTGAAGACCAACAGAGGGGCACCCTCCACCCAACAATACTAGACCTGCCCACCCTATCCCCCACCAAACCCTCCTCCGCACCCCCCAGACACCCCCTAAATATAGAGACCCCCACAGGCACCCCCAGAAAAGAAACCCGTGTCTGGAAGTCCCCCAGAAGAGTGGCCCCTGTCAGTAAGCCTTCCAAAAAAGACACCCCTGTGAAAAATAATCACTGCATTAACACTCACCTGGGCAATACGCCTGTTGACTCAGACACAGCAAGCCGCACCTGTCAATTCCTGGAAAAAGAAAACCTGTCAGCTGGGTTTAAACCCCTCAGATCTCTGATCTGCAAGCCGTTACTCATTTCCCTTTGATATTGATTTTACTAGACTGTGATTGACAGCTTCCACACACCCTAGCTGTCAGCATTGTTCCATTCATATTCCTTCGTGGTTGAGTAACTCTGAAGTGCTCCAACTGTAATGTTTATAAGCATCAAGCTTTGGTTGACAGCTCTTTGACCACTTCAAACAGAGTTAAATGCTTTCCAATCAACTCCCTTCATGGTTGAGTCATTTTAATTAGAACAACACCACTAATCCCACCTGGAACGGACTCTGATTTTTTTTGGTTAGATCGCGCCCAAAGTCTCTGCGCTGCTCTCTCCATTGATGGACAGGTACTTCGCTTTTCAATGGAACACCATTCTGTTCTATCAGTTTCAATGTCACTGTAAGTTTTTGTCATAATAGCTGTTGTTATTATGAATGCTCGCATGGGTTTCAAAATCTATTTTGGAAAATTAGAACATCTTCGGTCAGTCCGCAAGCATGGGCTCTCTTGCCTCCCATGTCCATCCTTGGCCTGCTGCAATGCTCTGGTGATGCATGGGGAAACCTGTCGGAGCAGCAAATCATCTTCCGATTCGCTCTTTTCTCTCCTTACAGATGCTGCCAGAACTGCTGTGATTTTCCAGCATTTTCTCTTTTGGTTTCAGACTCCAGCACCTGCAGAAATTTGCTTTTATCTTCTGATTGGCAGGTTACAGCCCTCAGGACTCGACATTGAGTTCAACAACTTTAGACTGTGTCCTTTCTCCTCCTATTAATCCCCTTTCTAATATTTCATACATTTTTCTCTCAATGCAAAAAACACTCATTCTCCCTTCATCATCCCTGCACCTGGCCATTTATCTCTTATTCTTAAATTTAATAAACATGTGTTGCAATCTCTTTCAGCTACAGTACAGTAACTAGCATGTGGATGCAGTGCTATTATGTCATGGAAGGACAGTGGTTGGCACTGGAACAGGCGCTGGAGTGTGGCAACTAGGAGCTTTTCACAGTAACTTCATTGCAGTGTTAATGTCAACCTACTTGCGACAATAATAACAATTATTATTATTAATATCCTGCACCGAGCGTGCAGGGTGGGAATGCTGGTCTTCCCCATGCTTCTTCGATTTCGGCGGGAGAACAGCTGGTGAGTCAGTTTCAGCGGGAGCATTGCGGAAGGAGGTTGCTGGGAGGTAAGTCAACCTTTAAAAGCACTTGTCTTTGCAGGGGCAGGCCAGTCGATTTCGGCGGCGTGAGAACAGCTGGTGAGTCAGTTTCAGCGGGAGCATTGCGGAAGGAGGTTGCTGGGAGGTAAGTCAACCTTTAAAAGCACTTGTCTTTGCAGGGGCAGGCCAGTCGATTTCGGCGGCGTGAGAACAGCTGGTGAGTCAGTTTCAGCGGGAGCATTGCGGAAGGAGGTTGCTGGGAGGTAAGTCAACCTTTAAAAGCACTTGTCTTTGCAGGGGCAGGCCAGTCGATTTCGGCGTGAGAACAGCTGGTGAGTCAGTTTCAGCGGGAGCATTGCGGAAGGAGGTTGCTGGGAGGTAAGTCAACCTTTAAAAGCACTTGTCTTTGCAGGGGCAGGCCAGTCGATTTCGGCGGCGTGAGAACAGCTGGTGAGTCAGTTTCAGCGGGAGCATTGCGGAAGGAGGTTGCTGGGAGGTAAGTCAACCTTTAAAAGCACTTGTCTTTGCAGGGGCAGGCCAGTCGATTTCGGCGGCGTGAGAACAGCTGGTGAGTCAGTTTCAGCGGGAGCATTGCGGAAGGAGGTTGCTGGGAGGTAAGTCAACCTTTAAAAGCACTTGTCTTTGCAGGGGCAGGCCAGTCGATTTCGGCGGGAGAACAGCTTTCAAGGTCGCGTTCAAAGAGCCGGGAATCGCCAGTCTCTGTGCACCTGACCTGGGAGCGAACATCTGGGCCTCAGTTCCTAAAAACATGGAGGTTTGATGATATGCATAAGCAACCATGTAAATAGTATCAGACATGACAGAGGGATATAGATAAGCTGCAGAGCTGGGCTGAGAGGTGGCAAATGGAGTTTAATGTAGAGAAGTGTGAGGTGATTCACTTTGGAAGGAATAACAGGAATGCGGAATATTTGGCTAATGGTAAAGTTCTTGAAAGTGTGGATGAGCAGAGGGATCTAGGTGTCCATGTACATAGATCCCTGAAAGTTGCCACCCAGGTTGATAGGGTTGTGAAGAAGGCCTATGGAGTGTTGGCCTTTATTGGTAGAGGGATTGAGTTCCGGAGTCGGGAGGTCATGTTGCAGCTGTACAGAACTCTGGTACGGCCGCATTTGGAGTATTGCGTACAGTTCTGGTCACCGCATTATAGGAAGGACGTGGAGGCTTTGGAGCGGGTGCAGAGGAGATTTACCAGGATGTTGCCTGGTATGGAGGGAAAGTCTTATGAGGAAAGGCTGATGGACTTGAGGTTGTTTTCGTTGGAGAGAAGAAGGTTAAGAGGAGACTTAATAGAGGCATACAAAATGATCAGGGGGTTGGATAGGGTGGACAGTGAGAGCCTTCTCCCGCGGATGGATATGGCTGGCACGAGGGGACATAACTTTAAACTGAGGGGTAATAGATATAGGACAGAGGTCAGAGGTAGGTTCTTTACACAAAGAGTAGTGAGGCCGTGGAATGCCCTACCTGCTACAGTAGTGAACTCGCCAACATTGAGGGCATTTAAAAGTTTATTGGATAAACATATGGATGATAATGGCATAGTGTAGGTTAGATGGCTTTTGTTTCGGTGCAAAATCGTGGGCCGAAGGGCCTGTACTGCGCTGTATTGTTCTATGTTCTATGTTCTTGTGAAGTACGAGCTCCCCCACTATAATAATAATCTTTATTGTATAATAATCTTTATTAGTGTCACAAATAGGCTTACATTAACACTGCAATGAAGTTACTGTGAAAAGCCCCTAGTCGCCATGCTCCAGCGCCTGTTCGGGTACACTGAGGGAGAATTCAGAATGTCCAATTCACCTAACAAGCACGTCTTTCGGGACTAGTGGGAGGAAACCAGAGCACCCGGAGGAAACTCACGCAGACATGGGGAGAATGCCCAAGTAAAATGTGAAGCAGTTGAAGGGAACCTGCCGGGGCGCAAAGCGATGTATGGGCCCTGGGGAGAGACCGGCAGTGCCACCCTGGCAGTGCCACCCTGGCTGTGTCAAACTGGCAGTGTCAACCTGGCAGTGCCACCCTGGCAGTGCCACCCTGGCAGTGTCAACCTGGCAGTGACAACCTGGCAGTAACAACCTGGCAGTGTCACCTGCCAGTGCAACACTGGCAATGACAACCTGGCAGTGCCACCCTGGCAGTGTCAACCTGGCAGTCTCAACCTGGCAGTGTCACCCTGGCAGTGCCACCCTGGCAGTGACAACCTGACAGTGTCAACCTGGCAGTGCAACACTGGCAATGACAACCTGGCAGTGCCACCCTGGCAGTGTCAACCTGGCAGTCTCAACCTGACAGTGTCAACCTGGCAGTTTCAACCTGGCAGTGCCACCCTGGCAGTGCCACCCTGGCAGTCTCAACCTGGCAGTGTCACCCTGGCAGTTTCAACCTGGCAGTGACAACCTGGCAGTAACAACCTGGCAGTGTCACCTGCCAGTGCAACACTGGCAATGACAACCTGACAGTGTCAACCTGGCAGTGACAACCTGGCAGTGACAACCTGGCAGTGACAACCTGGCAGTATCACCTGCTAGTGCAACACTGGCAATGACAACCTGACAGTGTCAACCTGGCAGTGACAATCTGGCAGTGACAACCTGGCAGTGACAACCTGGCAGTGTCACCTGCCAGTGCAACACAGGCAATGACAACCTGACAGTGTCAACCTGGCAGTGTCAACCTGGCAGTGACAATCTGGCAGTGACAACCTGGCAGTGACAACCTGGCAGTGTCACCTGCCAGTGCAACACTGGCAATGACAACCTGACAGTGTCAACCTGGCAGTGACAACTTGGCAGTGACAACCTGGCAGTGACAACCTGGCAGTGCCATCAAGCCCTATGGCAATGATTTTATGATTAAGGGTCATATTTTATGTTCTACACCCACCGCTTGTCAATGGAATTTCCCATTGAAGCCACCACACGCCAGCGGGAAATCCACAGCTGTGTGTGCGTTGCCGGCAGGAACAGAGAATCTCAACGGCCGGAGATTTCTGGCCAGTGGCTCAGTTCTTCAAACAATAGAACATATTTTTGGAATAGGGATTGACTATAAGACTGGATGGAATTCAGTTAAAATCATCAGTGGCAGGGGTGGGGACATTGTAGACAAAGTGCTGGAGAGTGTATGACCCAGAAGGGGGGGTGGTTACGGTAGATGCGAGAGAATGAAACACGTGCTGTTAGGCAATTTGGACATTCAGAATTCTCCCTCAGTGTACCTGAAGAGGTGCCAGAGTGTGGCGACGAGGGTTCTTTCCACAGTAACTTCATTGCAGTGTTAATGTAAGCCTACTTGTGACAGTAATAAAGATTCTATTATTACATGGGCGGAATTCTCGGTTTCAGAAACTAAGGGCAGGATTCTCTGTCCCGCCAGTCCCATTTTCTGGTGCGGTGCGCATCCGTTGGCAGTGGGAGTCTCTGTCCCGGCAGCTGGCCAATGGGGGATCCCATTGTGGCCACGCCCATGCTGTTGGGAAATCCACGGGCGGAGTGCGCTGCCGGTGAAGTGGGGAATCCCGCCCTAAGTGTTAAGAACTGGTCTGAACTCGGTGCATTAGTTTCGATAGCCAGTGTACCCCTTTGGATATGGTCCTAAGATGCCATTGGAAGAGGTACGCTACACTTTGAGATTGTTGAAAGTAAACATGCTTGTGCATAAAATGTGCGTATACTCATTGGAACTATCAAGCAGTTGAGGAAGTGTCAAAAGATACTGCATGAGTTGGCATGGAGAGGGTAAGGCCAAGAGTACAGACATGGATTGGAATGAGTTGGCACTCAGTTGCCATAGTGCAGGCATTGTCAAACTTGGGGGCGCAACCTGCAGGTGGGTCGCAAGCGGGTGTCGGGAGCGTCGCAGAGCCGTCCGTCGTTGCACTCCAGATCGCGCAAATCTGCGCGCAACAGCCGCAGCAGCCAGCTGTTAAGAACGCCGGTTGCATGCGGCCTTCAAAATGGCCGCGAACATGTAAAAAAAATGCGGCCGCACTGCGCATGCGTGCTAGATCATCGGCGCGTATGCGCAAAACTATGCGCATGCGCGCTAATGATCGGGCATGCATGCGCAGTGCGGCTGCTTTTTAAAAAAACGGTCGCAGCTTTTTGTTTTACAAGTTTCGGGGGGTTATATTCATTTATTTAATTCATTTAATTTTTATATTTTTCATTTATTTTATTCATTTTTTTTTTTACAATTTCGGGGGGGTTTTATTTGATAAAATTTTACAAGAAAAAAAATGCAGAACTTTGGACAGATGGAGATTCCATACTTTCCGACACTGGAAGGCTTCACCTTCATCCAACTGGTTCCATTGGAGGAGCGGGTACGAGGGCCAAAGGGACCCAAAACCATTTCCTCCATTTTTATCAGCAGCAATCAAGGTAAGAGAAAATGGTGGGTCACGCAGGTCGGCCGGCGTGGGTCGCGTTGGTCAGCCGGCGTGGGTCGCGTTGGTCAGCCGGCGTGGGTCGCGTTGGTCAGCCGGCGTGGGTCGCGCTTGTCGGCCGGGTTGGGTCCCGAAGGTTGGCCAGTTGGCAAAAATGGGTCCCCGGAAAAAAAGTTTGAAGAACACTGCCATAGTGCCTATGAGAAACTTTGGGGAAGTGGGTATAGTGGTGTAGGTTTTAATAGGGATATGCGGGGCCAAGTGGGTGAATGGGAGCATCAGTTGGCATAGATTGGCATGGATGGGGCATGGAGAGTGTGTAGGGGTTGGGGGGGTATAAATAACTTAAGCAAAGTGCTGCAGCGCAGATTCGGCCTTCCGCTCAGACTGCCTCCGGACTCGTTCTGAGGGTGGAGGAGCTGACTTCCAATCCAGCCCGCCACCCTGGAACCAAAATCCCAACTGCAGGTGCCCACTTTTACAGGTCGCGTTCAAAGAGCCGGGAATCGCCAGTCTCTGTGCACCTGACCTGGGAGCGAACATCTGGGCCTCAGTTCCTAAAAACATGGAGGTTTGATGATATGCATAAGCAACCATGTAAATAGTATCAGACATGACCTCCAACCAGCAGGTGGCTGTAGAGAACAACCACGTGATACTGTTGCCTCAGGGAGCCTGGAGATAGTCGTCAAAGTGGATAGTCACATTTGTAGTAGCTCTTAGATAATTTATAATAGTTAGTAGATTTTGAGAATATTCTTATGGTTATCTAACTCACATTATTGTTGAACAATAAAATATTTAACTAGTCTCGAGTTAGACATTCTCTAGTGCACTTATTCCGACCGGCCAAGCATCAGAACATAACAGGAGGGAGAGGGGAAAGCACTGTGGATTTGATTGAGTATTCGGGCGACCAAATCTCCAGCACAAAGGTGAACAAGACTTAAAGCATCAGGGATTTAATACATTTGGCAGAACATGAATGTTAAAGGTTACTATCATCCAAAAAACATTGCCAATCACAACCTTGAGTGATAATGAAGCCCTATCATTGGGCCTACAGGGCCTTAATACAGCCAGGAGGATGAACTGCCTGAAGGGCATTCGATTCCTTTGGGCTTCCCCCATGGAACTGACGGGAGTTCCCAGGCAGCTCAACATAATTCAAACAAAGAGTTATTATGTTTCTGGTTATATTCTATTCCCAACCATGCCAAGGGCTGCAGGCATGTTTGAGAAGGATGGGGAGGGAAAGTTTTCATTTGCCACAGTCACATACAATATCGCTTGTGACTTTGATAAGAGCCAGGAGATAGAGGAGAAAATCTACAAGCAAATTCCAGTGGCCTGGAAAAACAATTGTTTATTCTTGTGAAATGATCAGGCGGTTTATTTGGCATCCAGTACGGTTTGTGCCACAATTTCCCCCAATTATGAAATGAAAATCGCTTATTGTCACAAGTAGGCTTCAAATGAAGTTACTGTGAAAAGCCCCTCGTCGCCACATTCCGACGCCTGTTCGGGGAGGCTAGTATGGGAATTAACCGTGCTGCTGGCCTTCCTTGGTCTGCTTTCAAAGCCAGCAATTTAGCCCTGTGCTAAACCAGCCCCAGGTGTTGGGAAGACAGAAGTCATTGTTTTCAGTCGCCATTCCAAACTACGATCCCAAACTGCCGACTCCATCCCTCTTCCTGGCAACGGTCTGAGACTGAATCAGTCTGTTAACAACCTTGTTGCCATACCTGGTCCCGCGATGAGCTGCCGACCGCAGATTTGTGCCATCAGTAAAACTGCCTATTCTCACCTCCATAATACCGCTCGACATTGCCTCATTTCAACCCATCTGCATCTCAAATCCTCACTCCTGTCTTTTTTTGATCTCAAGACTTGACTATTCCAACACAATCCAGGCCACCCTCCTTCCATAAACTTGAGGTGTTCCAACGCTCTTCTCCTCTCATCTGAACTCACACCAAGTTCCATTCCCCTATCACCCCTGTGAGTACTGACTAACATTGCCTCCCAGGCAAGCAATGCCTTGAATTTAAACTTCACATCCTTGTTTTCAAATCCCTCAATGACCTCAAACGCTGTAATCCCCTTCAGCCCTACAGTCCTCCAGGATATCCGTGCTGCCCTATCTCTGGCCTCTTGAGTTTCCCCGATTTGAATCTCTCCACCAATGCTGGTCGCATCTTCGGCTATTGAGGCCCCAAGCTTTGAGTTCCCTCCATACATCCTTCTGCCTCTCCACCTCATTTTTTTCCTTTTAAACACTTCTCAGAACAGACCTTTTTTTTGGTCATCGCCTGATGTGACTTGTTGACATATTTTCTTTTAGAATGCGCCTGTGAAGTAGTCTGGGGCGTTTTATTACTTTAAAGGTGCTGTATAAATACAAATTGCTTTTGATGTATATGAATAGATCCTGTGCTCCAGTTGCACTGCTCCTACCTTTGTTAAACGAGTTACTTTGACTCACCAAGAGCAACACCACAGGGAGGCCGGTTAGTTGTTTGTAAATATGACAACTTGTCTAAACTGTGTCTTGCCGGCCCTGCCCCTTTAATGTGCTGTTGGCGTACATTCCATCTACATGCTCAAATTACAAATTAAAAAATGTTTCTTGCTGTGGCATGGCATTAAACGACAATAAATTGTGCAAGTGCGGCTTGTTTTGAGCCATGAACGTGTAAACAGAAACAGACAGAGCAGCAGACAAGGCTACTTTAAACAAAGAGATTGCTTTGCTTGGGCCAAAAATGGGTAATTAAAGGAGCTGTCAGCTATGTATTCCTATTGCTATACGGTTAAATCACAGTTAATGGTACGCTTGCTTATCCAGAGATGCAATTAAATGAAGTTTCAACAAAGTGACATATATTTGGCCCGGGTTCTGGCCATCCATGATTAGAGCTCCACGTGATGCTATACACTTCCACGCAGTGATTTGCTGCCTCCCTTTTAAGCCCTGTGATTTGTAGCACTCCAGGAGGTTGAGGGGAAAAAAAAATCATGTTTTAGGCTCTCCTGTGCGAATAAACAAAAAGGAAAAATGTGTGTCAGTTCATTTAATGATCATTCCATGTTTCATTTGCAACCGGCACTCTGAGGTTGCAGCGGACAAGCTCACTAAATGAGGGAAGTGACAGCATTTAAATGCCATCTCAGCTTTTGAAGTGCCCCTTAATGTGATGCAGATTGTTTGCAGTTCAGTGTATTATTTGATCAGTTTTCATTCTAACCAGCAGGTTTTTCCACCGGTGTCCCTCGCAGTGAGTTCTTTCAGCTTTTCTTTACAGATCAAACAAGCAGCAGGCTTGCTTTTGCAGCACGTTTTCTCCCTCCCTGCTTAGCAATCCCACCCTGGATTGAGAAGGTTGTGAATTCAAGTCCCAGTCCAGAGACCTTTTTTTAAAATTTAGAGCATCCAATTCATTTTTGCCAATTAAGGGGCAATTTAAGGGCCAATCCATCTACCCTGCACATCTTTTGGGCTGTGGGGGTGAAACCCACGCACACACGGGGAGAATGTGCAAACTCCACACGGACAGTGACCCAGAGCCGGGATCGAACCTGGGACCTCGGCGCCGTAAGGCAGCAGTGCTAACCACTGCGCCGCCAGTCCAGAGACTTGAGCACTGAATCGAGGCTGACACCTCAATGCAGCACTTTCAGATGACCAATCTTCCCTTTGCGATGGGTTTAGTAGATCCCATGACACAATTGGAAAAAGAGCAGGGACAGACTTGGGTTACTTGGCCAACATTTATCCCTTAACCACCTCCATCAGTGAGTCTTTGCAGGTTGTGGGACATTGTTGTGTGCAAATTGTCAGTCTCATTTACCGACTTAAAATAACTTACATCTCAAAGAAACTTCATTGGTTGTGATGTGTTTTGGGATTTCCTGATGGCATGAAAGATGTTAGATGAGTACAATCCCTCCTCTCTGATATTTGTAGAGGAAAGCAGCTCACGGTTAAGTTGATTTACACTTGGATAACAGGAGTCTTATTTTTGCTGCTGTGAAATATTGTGCAGGAACAAATAGAAAATATTCTGTGAACTGGTGTCCTATGAGAACTGAACAGTTGAGTCTGTCCAATTTCATTTCGCTGAGGACCCTGGCAGATGTCAGAGAGGGACAGACATCTCCGCCTTAGGGATCATGAGCTCAAGTTTTACAGACATGAAGGTCCAGAACACCAGCTTTGCTCTTTATATCTTTTATGTTTGGGAAAATTTCAGAACCGTGATTCAACATTTGCTGTGCGTACAAGGAGTGTTCTCCAATTGAAAGCCACCTATCTCTCAGAATAAGCCTTTCTTTATTCTGCTTGCCGAATCTCAAAGAACCCTGGAATCATAGAATCCCTACAGTGCAGAAGGAGGCCATTCGGCCCACTGAAAGAGCACTCTATCTAGGCCCACTATCCCAATAACTGACTTAACTAACACGTCCTTGGCCACTGAGAGGCAATTTAGCATGGCCAATCCACCTAACGTGCACATCTTAGGACAGTGCGAGGAAACCGGAGCACCCGGAGGAAACCAATTCCAACACAAGGAGAACGTGCAAAATCCACACGTACAGTCACCCAAGGCCGTAATTGAACCCTGGTCCCTGGCGTTGTGAGGCAACAGTGCTAACCACTGTGCCCTGACTCTGGCTTTAAAATTATATCCCGTTATCCTGGAATTCACCACCATTGGAAAAGGTTTCTCTCATAGCAGGGTGTGCTGATTTGGGGGGTTGGGGGAATGAAATTCCCATGCCTGCAGGGGGTGGGGGATGTAGGGAATTCTCAATCTCACTGAGAGCACCCTTTCAAAACGGCACCCCGATCTCTGAGGGCGGTATAGTAGCACAGTGGTTAGCACAGTTGCTTCACAGCGTCAGGGTCACAGGTTTGATTCCCGACTTGGGTCACTGTCTGTGCGGAGTCTGCATGTTCTCCCCATGTCTGCGTGGGTTTCCTCCGGGTGCTCCAGTTTCCTCCCACAGTCCAAAGATGTGCAGGTTAGGTGGATTGGCCATGACAAATTGCCCTTAGTGCCCAAAAAAAGGTTAGATGGAGTTACTGGGTTATGGGGATAGGGTGGAGGAGTGGGCTGATCGTTCAGGAGGGTGATCGTTCCATGGGCTGGTGTAGATTTGATGGGCCGAATGGCCTACTTCTGCACTGTAAATTCTATGATCTCTCAGCCAGTTTGACCGGCAGGTTTAGTCCCCCACTGCTAAAAGAAATTCCAAGGGCGAGATTCCCCTTTTCATAGATTATCATAGAATTTACAGTGCAGAAGGAGGCCATTCGGCCCATCGAGTCTGCACCGGCTCTTGGAAAGAGCACCCTACCCACGGTCAACACCGCCACCCTATCCCCATAACCCCACCCAACACTAAGGGCAATTTTGGAAACTAAGGGCAATTTATCATGGCCAATCCACCTAACCTGCACATCTTTGGACTGTGGGAGGAAACTGGGGCACCCGGAGGAAACCCACGCACACACGGGGAGGATGTGCAGACTCCGCACAGACAGTGACCCAAGCCGGAATCGAACCTGGGACCCTGGAGCTGTGAAGCAATTGTGCTATCCACAAGGCTACCGTGCTGCCCCAAAAATAATCTTTATTGTCACAAGTAGGCTTACATTACCGTTGCAATGAAGTTACTGTGAAAACCCCTAGTCGCCACATTCCAGCGCCTGTTCGGGTACACAGAGGGAGAATTCAGAATTCTTAGCTGGTACGGGGATTGAACCCACGCTGCTGGCCTTGTTCTGCATCACAAACCAGCTGTCTAGCCCACTAAGCTAAACCAGCCCTAAAGAGACAGTTTTGCAGCCAGAGGAGAATAGTTACCGATTTACGTTCCCCTGGGAGCGCAAATCAGGAAGCAATTCACTAAGAAAGATAAGTGCATTCCAATCACACCTTTGAGTGATTGGAATGCACTGAGTGATTGGAATGCACTGAATGATTGAAATGCACTTATCTCTCTATGTTGTGATTGTTGTTTGCAAACATTGGAGTTTAAGAACTTAGAGTCACTGACCCACGAAGGGAGATGAATGAATCAATGTTGTGGCAGTTTTGTGGAAGCTGTCAATGACAGCCCACTACGAGAGAGGAATGAATGGCTTGCAGCAAATGGATTTGAGGGCTTTAAACACAGGTCACAGCTGTTCTCCTTCCAGGAATGGCCATGGTGCTTCCAGGTATGTGTTACAATTGTAATTTTGTTCACTGGTTCTGTCTGGACTGCTCACTAAATTCCAGATGGGGATCATTTTTCTGGGGTCCCTCTATTTAGTGTGTCCCTATGGTGGTTCCCTTTAATTAGGGGGGTGTCTGTTGAGGGCCCTTTCGTTATGGCATCCCTGTGGGGGATTCCTTTAGTTAGTGGGACCTGGGAAGGTCTCCACATTAAGGGGTCCCTGGGGACATCCCCTATTAATGGAGTCTCTTGGGTGGGTCTTCCAGTTTAGGGGGACCATGGGGTGGGCCAGGGCATGTCTCGTAGAGGATGGGTGGGCAGGTCATGCGTTGTGGGGGGAAAAGTAGTCCTTGGATGGACTTTGGGGCAATTCCCTTAAGGAGTTACCCCCTTGGCTCACCGCAAGGACCACCAAGTCAGGCTCATGTTTGGTGAGATCTATTCTGATTCCCCCCTAGATCTATTCTGATTCCCCCCACCACATGATACCAGGCCCAGGGGACCAGAGAATCACGGAGGGCCGGGGAAAAAAGACGTATGTTTCTGGAACAGACCTCTTTATTCACCTGAGGAAGGAGCAGCGTTCCGAAAGCTAGTGACATCGAAACAAACCTGTTGGACTTTAACCTGGTGTTGTAAGACTTTTTACTGTGCTCACCCCAGTCCAACGCCAGCATCTCCACATCATGATTATTCTTGTGTCTACTATGTACGTACTGTGTACGTTCCCTCGGCCGCAGAAACATACTTTTCACTGTACTTCGGTACATGTGACAATAAATCAAATCAAATCAAATCAAAAACCAGCTCCCACACCCATCAGACAGAGCACCAAGGCTGGTTTTAATGGTGTGAACATGTGTTTATTCTGAACAATTTGTTATATACAGTCTGTGCGCTATCCCTACAACTCAACTGTGCCCTGCACCCATGCCAACATAACTGGTGTCTAACATTCTGGCCTTATGGGCCCTACCAATATGCCTTTGTAGTTCCTCAGACAGTACAGCAGGAGTGGAGGCGGATTGCTATGACTCCAGACCCGGCTGCTCCTCTGACGCCCCAGATGGCGTGGTGCCACCCTGTTCTGCCCACTGCCCACCAGATGCACCAGGAGCAAGGGGGGGGGGCAGTCCGAGGTGCTGTGGTGTTCCGGGACCTACCGTGCAGGAGTCACCGGCATGGGCCGCTGCACCTCCTCCTCCCTGGGTCTGAACATTAACGGCCATGGAGCACAGGGAGTGGGCCACCTCCCCCTGTGTCTGTGCGATGCCGGCCAGCACCTGGATAATGCGGCCGATGCTCTCAGCGATGGCCTGCTGTGACTGGGCCAGCACCTTGACAAAGCGGCCGATGCTCTCAGCGATGGCCTGCTGTGACTGGGCCAACACCTGGGCAATGGCACCGATGCTCTCAGCGATGGCCTGCTGTGACTGTGCCAACACCTGGGCAATGGCACCGATGCTCTCAGCAGTGGCCTGCTGTGACTGGGCCATCACCTGGGCAATGTCGCCGATGCTCTCAGCAGTGGCCTGCTGTGACTGTGCCAACACCTGGGCAATGGCACCGATGCTCTCAGCGATGGCCTGCTGTGACTGTGCCAACACCTGGGCAATGGCACCGATGCTCTCAGCAGTGGCCTGCTGTGACTGTGCCAACACCTGGGCAATGGCACCGATGCTCTCAGCAGTGGCCTGCTGTGACTGGGCCATCACCTGGGCAATGGCACCGATGCTCTCAGCGATGGCCTGCTGTGACTGTGCCAACACCTGGGCAATGGCACCGATGCTCTCAGCAGTGGCCTGCTGTGACTGGGCCATCACCTGGGCAATGTCGCCGATGCTCTCAGCAGTGGCCTGCTGAGACTGGGCCAACACCTGGGCAATGTCGCCGATGCTCTCAGCAGTGGCCTGCTGTGACTGGGCCAACACCAGGGCAATGTCGCCGATGCTCTCAGCGATGGCCTGCTGTGACTGGGCCATCACCTGGGCAATGTCGCCGATGCTCTCAGCGATGGCCTGCTGAGACTGGGCCAACACCTGGGCAATGGCACCGATGCTCTCAGCGATGGCCTGCTGAGACTGGGCCAGCACCTGGACAATGCGGCCGATGCTCTCAGCGATGGCCTGCTGTGACTGTGCCAACACCTGGGCAATGCGGCCGATGCTCTCAGCGATGGCCTGCTGTGACTGGGCCAACACCTGGACAATGCCGCCGATGCTCTCAGCGATGGCCTGCTGTGACTGGGCCAACACCTGGACAATGCCGCCGATGCTCTCAGCGATGGCCTGCTGTGACTGTGCCAACACCTGGGCAATGGCACCAATGCTCTCAGCGATGGCCTGCTGTGACTGGGCCATCACCAGGGCAATGTCGCCGATGCTCTCAGCGATGGGCTGCTGTGACTGGGCCAACACCAGGGCAATGGCACCGATGCTCTCAGCGATGATCTGCTGTGTCTCGGCCAGCACCTGGACAATGCGACCGATGCTCTCAGCGATGGCCTGCTGTGACTGGGCCAACACCTGGGCAATGGCACCGATGCTCTCAGCGATGGCCTGCTGTGACTGTGCCAACACCTGGGCAATGGCACCGATGCTCTCAGCGATGGCCTGCTGTGACTGGGCCAGCACCTGGACAATGGCACCGATGCTCTCAGCGATGGCCTGCTGTGACTGGGCCAGCACCTGGACAATGGCACCGATGCTCTCAGCGATGATCTGCTGTGTCTCGGCCAGCACCTGGGCAATGCGGCCGGTGCTCTCAGCGATGGCCTGCTGTGACTGGGCCAACACCTGGGCAATGGCAGCGATGGCCTGCTGTGACTGTGCCAGCACCTGGGCAATGTCGCCGATGCTCTCAGCGATGGCCTGCTGTGACTGGGCCATCACCTGGGCAATGTCGCTGATGCTCTCAGCGATGGCCTGCTGTGACTGGGCCAACACCTGGACAATGGCACCGATGCTCTCAGCGATGGCCTGCTGTGACTGGGCCAACACCTGGACAATGCCGCCGATGCTCTCAGCGATGGCCTGCTGTGACTGGGCCAACACCTGGACAATGGCACCGATGCTCTCAGCGATGGGCTGCTGTGACTGGGCCATCACCTGGGCAATGTCGCTGATGCTCTCAGCGATGGCCTGCTGTGACTGGGCCATCACCTGGACAATGCGGCCGATGCTCTCAGCGATGGCCTGCTGTGACTGGGCCAACACCAGGGCAATGCCGCCGATGCTCTCAGCGATGGCCTGCTGTGACTGGGCCAACACCTGGACAATGGCACCGATGCTCTCAGCGATGGCCTGCTGTGACTGGGCCATCACCTGGACAATGCCGCCGATGCTCTCAGCGATGGCCTGCTGTGACTGGGCCATCACCTGGGCAATGTCGCTGATGCTCTCAGCGATGGCCTGCTGTGACTGGGCCATCACCTGGACAATGCGGCCGATGCTCTCAGCGATGGCCTGCTGTGACTGGGCCAACACCAGGGCAATGTCGCCGATGCTCTCAGCAGTGGCCTGCTGTGACTGGGCAAACACCTGGACAATGCCGCCGATGCTCTCAGCGAGGGCCTGCTGTGACTGGGCCATCACCTGGGCAATGGCACCGATGCTCTCAGCGAGGGCCTGCTGTGACTGTGCCAACACCTGGGCAATGTCGCCGATGCTCTCAGCAGTGGCCTGCTGTGACTGGGCCAACACCAGGGCAATGTCGCCATTGCTCTCAGCGATGGCCTGCTGTGACTGGGCCAACACCTGGGCAATGTCGCTGATGCTCTCAGCGATGGCCTGCTGTGACTGGGCCAGCACCAGGGCAATGTCGCCGATGCTCTCAGCGATGGCCTGCTGTGACTGGGCCAACACCAGGGCAATGTCGCCGATGCTCTCAGCGATGGCCTGCTGTGACTGGGCCAACACCTGGGCAATGTCGCTGATGCTCTCAGCGATGGCCTGCTGAGACTGGGCCAGCACCTGGACAATGGCACCGATGCTCTCAGCGATGGCCTGCTGTGACTGGGCCAGCACCAGGGCAATGGCACCGATGCTGTCAGCGATGGCCTGCTGTGACTGGGCCAGCACCTGGGCAATGGCTCCGATGCTCTCAGCGATGGCCTGCTGTGACTGGGCCAGCACCAGGGCAATGTCGCCGATGCTCTCAGCGATGGCCTGCTGTGACTGGGCCATCACCTGGGCAATGTCGCCGATGCTCTCAGCGATGGCCTGCTGTGACTGGGCCAGCACCTGGGCAATGTCGCCGATGCTCTCAGCAGTGGCCTGCTGTGACTGGGCCAGCACCAGGGCAATGTCGCCGATGCTCTCAGCGATGGCTTGCTGTGACTGGGCCATCACCTGGGCAATGTCGCCGATGCTCTCAGCGATGGCCTGCTGTGACTGGGCCAACACCTGGGCAATGTCGCCGATGCTCTCAGCGATGGCCTGCTGTGACTGGGCCAGCACCAGGGCAATGTCGCCGATGCTCTCAGCGATGGCCTGCTGTGACTGGGCCAGCACCTGGGCAATGGCACGGATGCTCTCAGCGATGGCCTGCTGTGACTGGGCCAGCACCAGGGCAATGTCGCCGATGCTGTCAGCGATGGCCTGCTGTGACTGGGCCAACACCAGGGCAATGTCGCCGATGCTGTCAGCGATGGCCTGCTGTGACTGGGCCAACACCTGGGCAATGTCGCTCCTACCTCCACCTGCTGTACCGGAACGTCTGTGTAGCGCGCACCAGTGAGTGTCCCTGGAGCCTCTTCACTAATTTGCTCAACTGAGGTGATAGTCTCTGAGATGGTGGACAGTGTTGGAGACAGCAGTGACGGAAAGTCAGTGTCCTCCTCTGACCCGAACCCCGTGGTGTTCTGGGTCGTCTCGGACAGAGGGCTGGTGTTCCGGCTGCTCTGCCCGTCGGTGCTCGGCTGTCTGGGGGCACCGGCGCTGGCACCAGCTGGAGGCGGTTTTGTCCAGGCTGGGCTGGGCCCATCCCCGGCTGGTCCTGTAAGACACAAAACGGCATGTATGGTTAGACAGCAGGACGGGGTTGAGGCGTGAGGAGGTGAGGGCTGGGGTGAGGGGGGTTGAGGCGTGGGGTGAGGGGGGTTGGGGTTTGAGGCGAGGGGGGTTGGGGTGAGGGGAGTTGAGGTGCGGGGTGAGGGGGGTTGTAGTGTGGGGGGTTGGGATGCAGGGTGAGGGGTGTGGGGAGTTGTGGTGGGCACACATTTGTCGTGGGGAAACGCAACCAGGCAGGGGGTCTCATTTTGTGGCGAGCCTCCGACCTCCGCATCGGCCCCCTCCCTCCCCTCCGGCCCGCCGACAATATCGAGTGCCCTCAGCTCGGCACAGTGAGGGGGCACAGGTCTGGTGGTCCCCCTCCGGTCTTCTCCCACTCCCGGCGGTTGTGCGCAGCCTTGTAATGGGGGGTGGCAACCACAAACAGCAACAATGTTAGACAGCCCGACACATGCAGCCCAGGGGTTGGGTATTAGATGGTACCAACGGCCAGCACCCGGCCATTACAGCTAGCATGGGTGCAGCCATGTGGGTCAGTGTGGGGGTTCCGGGTCACATTTATGTGGGGGTTGGGGGGGTTTAGTGCTAGGGGCTCAGTGCTGGGTACTCACCCTGGCCGCCCTGAGGAGGTTGTGCAGTTTCTTCCTGCACTGGTCTCCAGTCTGGGCCACCACCCTGACAACGCTAACAGCGGCTCCCTCCTCCGCCCAGGCACGGCAAACGATGGCACCTGTTGACCTCCGTCCCGGCCCGGGGTACAGCACCAGCCTCCGCTCCTCCACGGAGTCCAGAAGGGTCTTGAGTTCTGCACCCCGGAAGCGCCCCTCTGCCCTCCTTGCGGCCATGTCGGCTGCGACGCTTGTGTGTGGGGGGGGGAAATGCATTATGTGCAGTCGCGGCGGGGCGTCAATCATGGAACCGGCGAATCGGCGGCCGTTCCCTTAACAGAGTGTTGAGTTTCCCGACATGCCCGTGCTAGCCCCTTGGGAGCGGCTGAATCGCTGCAGCTGTGGACCTGGTCACGCCGTCGTGAAACTCTGCCATTTTCACAACAGCGTCAACACTTTCCCGAATGCAGAATTCAGACCCTTATATATCTCTGCTTACACAGGATTTGGGTTTTGCCCCAGCATGTGCTGCCCATCCCCAATTGCTCTTGAATTGAATGAGTTGCTCGGCCATTTCATAGGACGGTTAAGGATTGATCTTAACTGGAGTTTAATTTGGATAAATGTGAGGTGATCCATTTTGGTACATCAAATCAGGGCAGGTTAATGGTGGGGAGTTGGGGAGAGTTACAGAACAAAGAGATCATGGGGTACAGGTTCGTAGCTCCTTGAAGGTGGAGTCACAGGTGGACAGGGTGGTGAAGAAGGCATTCAGCATGCTAGGTTTTATTGGTCAGAATATTGAATACAGGAATTGGGACGTCTTGTTGAAGTTGTACAAGACATTGGTAAGACCACACATGGAATACTGTGTCAGTTCTGGTCACCCTATTATAGGAAGGATATTGTTAAACTAGAAAGAATGCAGAAGAGATTTACGAAGATGCTACCAGGACTTGATGGTCTGAGTTATAAAGAGAGGCTGGATAGACTGGGACTTTTTTCCCTGGAGCGTAGGAGACTTAGGGATGATCTTATAGAGGTCTAAAAATAATGAGGAGCATTAATGAGGTAGATATATTTTCCCAAAGGTAGAGGAATCTAGAACTAGAAGGCATAGGTTTAAGGTGAGAGGGAGAGATACAAAAGAGACCAGAGGGGCAATTTCTTCACACAGAGGGTGGTGAGCATCTGGAATGAGCTGCCCGAGGCAGTGGTAGAGGCGGGTACAATTTTGTCCTTTAAAAAACAGTTAGATAGTTACATGGGCAGGGTGGGCATAGAGGGTTTATGGGCCAAATGCGAGCAAGTGGGACTAGCTTAGTGATGGAAACTAGACGGCATGGACAAGCTGGGATGATTGGCCTGTTTCCATGCTGTAAACATCTGTGACTCTATGACCATATTTGTGTGGGCCTGGAGGCACATGCTGATGAGGTTCACAGATTTCCTCCCCTAAAACAGTGGATCCAGGTGGACTTTTGCAACAATCGATGATAGTTTCATGATCACCATTCTGAGGCTAGCTTTATATCCCAAACTTATTGATTGAATTTAAATACCACCGGCTGCCATGATGAGATTTGAACCCACATCTCCAGAGCATTAATTTGGGACTCTGGATTATTAGGCCAGTGAAATTACCACTATGCCACCATCTCCTCTCTCTTTCAATCGTTCCACCATGAGGGATCATTCCTTCAGCCGCATAGGCCTGACCTTCGGAATTCCTCCCCTGACCCTCATCGCCTCTCTCCTCCTCTGTCCTGGTTTAAGATGCTGCTTGAACCGTATCTCTTTTGGTCTTCTCAATGTTAACTTTTTTGTCTGATTGTGCTCTTGCCTTGGGAGGTTTTGCTGTTTTAAAGTTATGATGCAAATGAGAGTTATTATTGTTAACAGCAATTCAAGCTGAACAACAACATAAATGGACCATTTTCCTTCAGGGTATAACATGGGGATAAAGTTTGTTCTTTACCCCAGCTGATGGGAGAAAAATTAGATTTCTCTATATTTTTGCAGGATCATTGCCATATACTGCGAAACAGGCTTGTGCGTGTGAGTATGGGTGTGATTGGTTTCAAGAACTGTAATTATTGGGCAACCAAGAGCCAGAGGATTCGGGAATTCTTATAAGAATTATTGGTAAACTCACTTGTATTGTGACTCTGGGGCATGTGGGGCTGGAATTGACTGTTCACCTGCTCAGGGTTTTGCAACAGTTTGGAATAACAAAATACAGTGTGTAGCTACATAGAAATGTATGGGAGCAAGAACGACTGGAATTTTAGCATGTGCCTTTCCCCTGGAGTGCATTGTATTCCTCAATTTTTCCACAAATACAAAGTAGGTTGCAATCTGTATGTGTAAAGGTTTTCATTAACAGTCAAAATATTTCATTTTATTTTCACAAAAGCTCATCATGTACTGTTTAAACTTTTCTAATTGAAATTTTGGCTGAATGACAGAGATGTGAAAAGACAACTTTCAATCGCAAGGACTCACTTGGAAACAAAGGCTACATGATTTTCACCAGAAATGCTAAAAGGTACAGAAAGACTCACAATTCTCAGTTTTTAAGTAAACATTCAGAATTATTGGGGAGATCAGGAATTCACTGACAATTTAGGTTTTTGTTGTTTGCGACTAACTATGATTGAAATCATTCAGAACTAACAAGGGGGACATCTCGGAATAATGTTTACCAAAGTTACATTCATCAAGATGCTAAATGCATAATCAAAAAGTTAAGAAGCCATATATAAATATGTACATACATGTGAACATGTAAAAATACTGCTTGCCCCGTTATTGTCTTTATTTTTAATTAAACATTACGTATTGATTCTTGGCATGCACAATATTTTTTTCTCCATCTTCCATTTTCGGAAGTTAATCTGTCGTAGTTCATCTGAGTCTTTGTATTCTTTGTTAAGCAAGAGAAAGATTTCATAGAAGGTTTCATAGAAACCCGAAAGTGTAGAAAGAGGCCATTCATCCCGTCAAATCTACACCAACCCCTGAAAGAGCACTTCACCCAGGCCCACTCCCTTACCCTATCCTCACAACTACATCTAACCAAAACATCTTTGGACACTAAGGGGGCAGTTTAGCGTGGCCAGCGCACATAAACTGTACATCTTTGGACTATGGGAGGAAACCGGAGCCACCACAGGAAACCCACGCAGACGCGGGGAGACTGTGCAACACACAGTCACCCAAGGCCGGAATCGAACACGGGTCCCTGGGGCTGTGAGACAACAGCGCTACCCACTGAGCCACTATGCCGTCCTAAGATGACAGCACAGAACAAAACTATCATTTGTCGTCCAGAATCTACCCTTTTGCTTTAAGCATAGGGGGTAAGGTTGGGTAAGGGTGTCTTCATATTATTGAAGACTGACACTGATTGATTGTGTGGGACAATCAGAAAGTTCTATGTGAGCAATGTGGTCATGAGGGACTTAGAAGAAAAAATATAAGTTTGGCATTTCTGATTCTTTCAAATCATAAGTGACTGAGTCTCATGGGGAAGGATTGTTTTTTCTTCCAGTGCCTGGTAGGCAGCAGTCGCTAATTATCTAGCAGCTGAAGGCAACCAGTGTTCTTATTCCCTCAGTGCCTGACTCACTCAAGTAGAGATTTCGGGATAGCATTAAGCTATGTTCTGTTTTTTTGACCACACAGTGATTCAATAACATAGAGAATGAACAGCACAAACAGCTTGTTGACATTTGTATATTAAAAGGAAGGAATCAGTGTATTAAAGATTGTTGCTTTCGGGTAAACGGCAAATCTGTAGAAATAATAAATAGTCCTTTCTGTTCTTCACCCAGATAATGTTCCATTTGCAGGCACTAATCAGCGTCTCTTTTTGTTTTGTTGATTACTGCATTGGTCTGGCTAAATATTTATCAGTCATAGAAAATAAAATTATTACCTGATCCTCCAATGTGTATAAAATTGGCAGCTCTTAGCATCAAGTCATTGGACGAAGGTTGCTGATTGCAACAGGGAACGAGAGCTATCGGGCGTCATTCTCCGACCCCCCGCCGTGAATCCCGCCCCCGCCCCCGCCGAAGTCTCCGCTCCCGGAGATTGGGCGGGGGCGGGAATCCGGCCGCGCCGGTTGGCGGGACCCCCCGCTGGATTCTCCGGCCCGGATGGGCCGAAGTCCCGCCCAGGAATTGCCTGTCCCGCCGACGTAAATCAAACCTGGTATTTACCGGCAGTACCAGGCAGCGTGGGCGAGCTCCGGGGTCCTGGGGGGGTGGGGGCGCGGGGCGATCTGACCCCGGGGGGGTGCCCCCACGGTGGCCTGGCCTGCGATCGGGGCCCACCGATCCGCGGGCGGGCCTGTGCCGTGGGGGCACTCTTTCCCTTCCACCTCCACTACGGCCTCCACCATGGAAATACGCGCCAGCTGGCGGGGAAACAAACGCCATTTCCGCCAGCTGACGGGGCGGAAATCCCTCCGGCGTCGGCCTAGCCCCTCAATGTTGGGGCTAGGCCGCCAAAGATGCGGAGCATTCCGCACCTTTGGGCCGGCGCGATGCCCATCTGATTGGCGCCGGCTTTGGCGCCAGTCGGCGGACATCCCGCCGTTGGGGGAGAATTTCGCCCATCAATGCAGATTGGTCCAGGTGTTCCTTCTTTGCCCGTGATCAATATGTTTGCATGCAAACTGTGTGCTTCCTTTATCCTCAGAATGATTGTCCCAATTTAAATAATTCCAGTAGCAAACTTTATGTGAGTACTTTTTTTAAAAATGGTTTATCATTATACAATTGCCCCAGATGTTTATATGCGATATCTCACTCATTCGACTCCCACACACTATCACAAATGCAAAGATTAGACACAGATGAACGTCAATCAATACCATTCCAATTTATGATTGTCTCACTCCCGCTTTTGTGCAGGCCTGTAGTTCTTTAGATGAATTTGATGCTTCAGTTGATTCGAAACACTTGTAAAGCAGACAATTCTCAGTAAGCTCTTATAGTCAAACTTCCAGCAGGTTGATTCTCAGGCGAACTCAAAGTTGGGACAGGTTGTAGGGGGATGCCTTCTCCAACTTTCAAGGTAGTGTTGTTATCTTGGCTTCATAGATGACTTGCAGATGTTTCAATGCCTTCTGATGGACCTCAGTTGCCAGAACAAATTTTACATTTAATAATAATAATCTTTGTTAGTGTCACAAGTAGGCTGACACTAACACTGAGATGAAGTTACTGTGAAAATCCCCAAGTCGCCACACAAAGGTGCCTGTACGGGTACACAGAGGGAGAATTCAGAATGTCCAAATCACCAAACAGCACGGGCGGGATTTTCCGCGAACCGGCGAGGCGGGCCATTCCGGCGCCGAGGAGTGGCGGGAACCACTCCGGCGTCAGGCCGCCACGAAGGTGCGGAATCCTCCACACCTTCAGGGGCTAGGCTGGCGCAGGAGTGCTTGGCACCGCGCCAGCTGGCGGAGAAGGGGCTTGGCACCACGCCAACCAGCGCAGAAGGGCCTCCGCCGGCCGGCGCGAGTTGGTGCATGCGCGGGAGTGGCAGAATGTGCTGGCGTCATCCCAGCGCATACGCAGGGGGTTCTTCTCTGCACCGGCCATGGCGGAGAGTGACAGCAGCCGGTGCGGAGGGAAAGAGTTCCCCCACTGCACAGGCCCGCCCGCGGATCGGTGGGCCCTGATCGCGGGTCAGGCCACCGTGGGGACAACCCCCGGGGCCAGATCCCCCCATGCCCCCCCCCCCGAGGACTCTGCAGGCCGCCCGTGGAGCCAGGTCTCACCGGTCAGGACCTGTAGTGATTTACGCCGGCGGGACCCACCGAAAACGGGCGGCCACTTGGCCCATCGCAGGCCGGAGAATCGCCAGGGGGGCCACTGCCAGCAGCCGCCGACCGACGCGCCGCGATTCGCGCCCCCGCCAAAACCCCGGCGCCGGAGAATTCGAAGCCGGTGGGAGCGGGATTCATGCCAGCCCCCGGCGATTCTCTGACCCGGCGGGGGTCGGAGAATCCCACCCTACATCTTTCGGGACAAAGAACAAAGAACAAGAACAAAGAAAAGTATAGCACAGGAACAGGCCCTTCAGCCCTCCAAGCCTGCACCGACCATGCTGCCCATCTAAACTAAAATCTTCGACACTTCCGAGATCCGTATCCCACTATTCCCATCCTATTCATGTATTTGTCAAGATGTCCCTTAAACGTCATTATCGTCCCTGCTTCCACCACCTCCTCCGGCAGCGGGTTCCAGGCACACACTACCCTCTGTGTAAAAAACTTGCCTCGTACATCTCCTCTAAAGCTTGCCGCTCGCACCTTAAACCTATGCCCCCTAGTAATTGACCCCTCTACCCTGGGAAAACGTCTCTGACTGCCCACTCTGCCTATGCCACTCATAATTTTATAGACCTGTATCAGGTCACCCCTCAACCTTTGTCGTTCCAGTGTCATGTGAGAGAAATGGATGTTTATAAATGGGTGTGGATAAATATTTGTGGCGAGTGTACCTTTAAGAAATGGGTGTTTATTACTGCAGTGATGTCAGAGAGTGGGTGGAGCTGGGCTGCCTGTCAGCTTTTTACTTTTGTTTTAGGCTGTTTGCTGCAGGGTGTGTTTTAGTTTCGTTTTCAGAGTTGGATAGCTGCAGTCACAGCCAGAAGGGGTATAAGTCTCTCTCTCTGTAATCCATAAATTGTAAATCAATCCTTTGGTGATTTAAAACTAATAACTGCTCTCAGTAGTGACTTTCACCTGATGTGCTTCTGTTTAAATGTGTTTTTTTTAAAGGTTTACGGATGTTAAAAGGACAGCTTAAGGATTACTTAGTGTTGTATTCTTTGGGGGTTGTATTTGAATTAATGGTTGCTAAGATATTCACTGTGTATTTCAAAAAGGTTAACTTGAGTTCATAGACTAAACATTGTTTTGCTTAAAAATAAAAATCTCCATTTCTGCTGTGCCACACCTGTAGAGTGGGCCGTGTTCTCCCCATACCACAATCTATTAAAGGTTGTGGGTCAGGTGAACTCCATGATACACTTTAGGGTTCTCTAATCACTGACCCATAACAAATTGGGGGCTCAAGGAGGATAAAGGTCTATCTATTGGATTGGCTTAGTTAACTTAAAGATGGTGAGGGGTGAGCATATTGTGGTTGCTTTTCAGGTGTAGTATTCTAGTTCAAGTAGGGAGTGTGTTATGGACAATGGCTCTTCAGAGGCTCTGAGGTTTTTCGGGGTGGAGACGGTCACACGCAGTACCTTACGGACAGAGACTAAAAGCAGACTGTTAGATTTGGCAAAAACATTGCAGTTAACATTACCTGACAAAATGCGAAATGATGAAGTAATTATGGCGGTGGTTAAGCATTTAAAGTTGCCTGACATACAGTTTGACTCATTGGAAATGGCAAAAATTCAGATACAAATTAAACAAATGGAACATGAGAAAGAATTAAAGCAGCTTGAATATGAAAGAGAGGAAAAAGAAAGAGAAAGAGATAGAGAAGAAAAAGAAAAGGAGAGAGAAGAA
This sequence comes from Scyliorhinus torazame, assembly GCF_047496885.1. Classification (NCBI taxonomy): domain Eukaryota; kingdom Metazoa; phylum Chordata; class Chondrichthyes; order Carcharhiniformes; family Scyliorhinidae; genus Scyliorhinus; species Scyliorhinus torazame. The sequence goes on from NC_092709.1 coordinate 320,839,618, forward strand.
AGGAGAAAAGAAAGAATAGCACTAGCAGAACAAAAAGAAAGAGAAAGGGAGATACAGATCAGGGAAAAAGAAAAAGAGAGAGAGTTTGAACTTCAGAAAATGGCCATGAAACATGACAGTCAGTTAAAATTTGCAGACGTAAAGGAAACGTACGGTTGGATGATAGTGATGCGGATAGTGAGAAAGAGTGTCAAAGTCGAAGGCTTGGTGGGGATCTCTTTAAATATGTCCAAGCATTGCCAAGTTTTGATGAGAAGGAGGTGGAAGCCTTTTTCATTTCATTTGAGAAGGTAGCTGAACAAATGAAATGGCCACAGGACATGTGGGTATTACTAATTCAAACAAAGCTGGTAGGTCGAGCTAGTGAAGTGTTTGCATCACTACCGGAGGAGGTATCTGGAACATATGAGGAGGTGAAGAAATCCATCTTAAGTGCGTATGAGCTAGTGCCTGAAGCTTATCGACAAAGGTTTAGAAATGTAAGGAAGGCATTTGGTCAAACATACATGGAGTTTGAAAGGCTCAAACAGAGTAATTTTGATAGGTGGATAAGGGCTTTGAAAATAGACCAAACAGATGAAGCTCTCAGAGAAATTATACTTTTGGAGGAGTTTAAAAATTCAATTCCTGATTTAGTGACAACTCATGTGGAAGGGCAGAGGGTTAAAACTGTGAGATTATCAGCAGAAATGGCAGATGATTATGAATTAGTTCATAAATCAAAGCTTGGTTTCCGACATCAGTTTCAGCCTGTGAGGGATAGAAACTGGGACATGAGAAATACTCAAGTGGTAAAGGTAAAGGTGATCTGATGGGAGATAATAAGGAGAGTGTACCTCAAATTAAAAAAGAAATCCAGGAGGGTGGAAAAGAAATGAAAAGTTTCAAATATTTTCACTGTAATAAACTAGGCCATGTAAAGTCACAGTGTTGGTGGTTGAAGAAAAGCACTGGGAAGGCTGGTGTGGTAAGAACAACAAAGAACAAAGAAATGTACAGCACAGGAACAGGCCCTTCGGCCCTCCAAGCTCGTGCCGACCATGCTGCCCGACTAAACTACAATCTTCTACACTTCCTGGGTCCATATCTCTCTATTCCCATCCTATTCATGTATTTGTCAAGATGCCCCTTAAATGTCATTTTCGTCCCTGCTTCCACCACCTCCTCCGATAGCGAGTTCCAGGCACCCACTACCCTCTGCGTAAAAATCTTGCCTCGTACATCTACTCTAAACCTTGCCCCTCTCACCTTAAACCTATGCCCCCTAGTAATTGATCCCTCTACCCTGGGGAAAAGCCTCTGACAATCCACTCTGTCTATACCCCTCATAATTTTGTAGACCTCCATCAGGTCTCCTTCGTTCCAGTGAGAACAAACCGAGTTTATTCAACCGCTCCTCATAGCTAATGCCCTCCATACCAGGCAACATTCTGGTAAATCTCTTCTGCACCCTTTGTAAAGCCTCCACATCCTTCTGGTAGTGTGGCGACCAGAATTGAACACTATTCTCCAAGTGTGGCCTAACTAAGGTTCTATACAGCTGCAACATGACTTGCCAATTCTTATACTCAATGCCCCGGCCAATGAAGGCAAGCATGCCGTATGCCTTCTTGACTACCTTCTCCACCTGTGTTGCCCCTTTCAATGACCTGTGGACCTGTACTCCTAGACCTCTTTGACATTCAATACCCTTGAGGGTTCTACCATTCACTGTATATTCCCTACCTGCATTAGACGTTCCAAAATGCATTACCTCACATTTGTCCGGATTAAACTCCATCTGCCATCTCTCTGCCCAAGTCTCCAAACAATCTAAATCCTGCTGTATCCTCTGACAGTCCTCATCACTATCCACAATTCCACCAACCTTTGTGTCGCCTGCAAACTTACTAATCAGACCAGTTACATTTTCCTCCAAATCATTTATACATATGTAAAACAGGATAAGACATTGGGGTTTGTTAAAGTGGTAAAGAAAAGCCCAAGCGAAGTGAAGGAGGGGCAAAAGATTGTACAACCTGATCAAGAGGTGATTGATAAGAAGGTGCCAGATCTCTTTAAATAATTTACTTGTGTGGGTAAAGTTTACTCATGTGTATCAGGAGGAGCAGGTAAAGAAGTCACAATTTTAAGAGATACGGGGGCTAATCAATCTTTAATGGGAAGAGATGAGGAGTTATGTAGTTTGGGAAGAATGTTGCCAGAAAAGGTGGTGATATGTGGAATTCAGGGTGAGAGGAGTAGCGTTCCATTATATACGGTAAGGTTGGAAAGTCCAGTGAAGAGTGGTGAAGTGGTAGCAGGAGTAATAGAGAAACTATCTTGTCCAGGAATACAGTTTATCTTGTGTAATGATATAGCTGGATCGCAGGTGGGAGTGATGTCTACTGTGGTTGATAGGCCAGTGGAAAATCAGACAACTGAAGTGTTGAAGGACAAATATCCTGGGATTTCTCCGGATTGTGTCGTAACAAGGCTGCAAAATCACAGATTAAGACAAGGGGAGAAATCAAAGAGTGAAGATGATGTTGAAGTGCAATTATCAGAAATGATTTTTGATCAGGTGGTTGAAAAAGAACAAGAACAGGTGGCGAATGAGGCGGATGTTTTTAGTTCAGGAAAATTGGCAGAGTTACAACAGAAAAATGTAGAAATAAACCGGATGTATCAGAAAGCATACACAGAAGAGGAATCTGAGAGTATACCAGAGTGTTATTACCGTAAAAATTATGTCTTGATGAGAAAATGGAGACCTTTACATATGCAGGCGGATGAAAAGTGGGCAGAAGATCATCAAGTAGTATTGCCGGTAGGGTATAGAAAAGAGGTGTTGCGAGTTGCACATGAGGTACCAGTGGGAAGTCATTTGGGAATAAGCAAAACTCAAGCTAAAATACAAAAACATTTTTATTGGCCTGGACTACACAAAGATGTAGTTAAATTTTGTCAATCATTTCACACATGTCAAGTGACAGGGAAACCTCAAGCAGTGATAAAACCAGCGCCCTTAATACCCATTCCAGCATTTGAGGAACCTTTTACAAGGGTCCTAATTGATTGTGTAGGACCGCTTCCTAAGCCAAAAGTGGGAATCAATATCTTTTGACTATAATTGTTGTGTCTACTAGGTTTCCAGAGGCCATTCCAGTACGCAATATTACAGCTAAAAAGATTGTGGAGGAGTTACTTAAATTCTTTACTAGATATGGACTACCCACAGAAATACAATTGGATCAAGGATCAAATTTTACCTCAAAGTTATTCAAAGAAGTTATGGATAGCTTAGGACCAAAACAATTTAAATCAACTGCGTACCATCCTGAATCGCAGGGAGGAAATAAAGGTGGCATCAGACATTAAAGACAATGTTGAGGGCTTATAGTCAAGATTCTCCAGAGGATTGGGATAAAGAAATTCCATTCGTACTGTTTGCAATTAGGGATGCACCTAATGAGCCAACCAAATTTAGTCCTTTTGAACTAACTTTTGGTCATGAGGTAAGAGGACCACTTAAATTGATTAAGGAAAAATTGGTGATTGAGAAATCGGAACTTACATTATTGGATTACGTGTCAAATTTTAGGGAACGATTAAATAGAGCAGTTGAATTGGCTAGACAGCATTTAAAAGATGCACAACATGTGATGAAACGGGTAGCAGACAAGAAATCCAAAGTTCGTAGTTTTGCCTGTGGAGATAAAGTTTTAGTATTGTTATCAGTGGTAGGCGAACCTTTAAAAGCAAGGTTTGTGGACCTTATCAGATTGAAAGGAAATTAAGTGAGGTGAATTATGAGGTAAAAACACCAGACAGAAGGAAGACTCACCGAGTGTGTAATGTGAATATGCTTAAAAGGTGCTTTGAAAGGGAAGCAGTGAAAAAGGAGGAGGTTTTAATGATGCTAACTCAAAGTGATGAACAAAATCCAGATGACTGTGAAGTTGGCATAACTCAAATTAAATTGGAAAACGAGAATGTTCTTAAAAATTGGGATAAATTGTTTAATTACCTTCCAGAGGAAAAACGGACTGACCTGAAAGAGTTATTGATATCATGTGGGCAAGTTTTTAGAGATAAATTGGGACGTACTAAAATGGCTATTCATGATGTCGATGTGGGAAATGCTGTTCCAATCAAACAACATCAATATAGACTTAACCCTTTAAAATTGACACAGGTTAACAAAGAGTTTGAGAGCATGCTTAAAAATGACATAATAGTGATGGTACCAAAGCCAGACGGTACCCAATGGTTGTGTGTGGACTATAGAAAGGTTAATGCAGTTACAAGGAGGGACTCGAGAAAATGGGAAAATCAGCTTTACTTAAAGTTTACTGGCAGGTACCTTTATCCGAAAGGGCGAAGGAGATTTCAGCTTTTGTGACTCCAGATGGTATATACCAATTCAAAGTTATGCCATTTGGCAAGAAAAACGCCCCAGCCACATTTCAACGGTTAACTAACAAAGTTGTTTCAGGATTATCCAATTGTGCGGTATACATCGACGATCTGATAATTTTCAGCCAGACATGGAAAGAACATTTCAAACATCTGATGGAGTTATTCGATCGACTTCAGGAGGCGGGTTTGGTGATAAGCCTGGCCAAAAGTGAATTTGGAAAAGCCCAAGTTATTTTCCTTGGCCATACAATCGGACAGGGTCGAATGGTCACACGGGATGTGAAACCAACAGTTATTGAGAAGTTTTCAAAACCCTCAAGACGAAGGGAAATAATGTGATTTCTTGGCATGAGTGGATTTGTTTAAACATTTGTGCAAACGTTTTGTGGCGTGATTGCGCCACTGATGGACTTGCTGAAGAAACGTCCAAAATTTCAATGGACAGCGGAGTTTCAACAGGCATTTGACTGCTTGAAAACTGTGATAACCAATGCTCATGTGTTGGAGAATTACAAGGGACTCTGTGATCAGATTGAACTAAAGTATCTGACTTTAAAGAGAAATGCTGAGGCGTAGAGAAATGGACGGATCGTGCAGAGTCATTCTTGTTCAAAGAGGCTGTCAATCGAGAAGGATTTCAGTTGGAGGAAGAAGAACAAAAAAAAAAAGGACTATAATATTATATCTGTTTGCGTGTGTTGTTTTTTGAAACGAAAATGTATATTTACTGTGTGCATTTCTTAAAGGATAGTGAAAGGGTGAAAAATGAAACCATCTTGAAGTTGATGGTTTATTTTTGTTTCTTGGGGGGTGGTGTCATGTGAGAGTACCTTTAAGAAATGGGCATTTACAAATGGGTGTATATATAAATATCTGTAGTGAGTGTACCTTTAAGAAATGGGTGTTTATTACTTCAGTGATGTCAGAGAGTGGGTTAAGCTGGGCTGTCTGTCAGCTTTTTATTTTCATTTTAGGCTGTTTGCTGCAGGGTGTGTTTTAGTTTCGTTTTCAGAGCTGGATAGCTGCAGTCACAGCCAGAAGGTGTATTAGTCTCTCCCTCTCTGTCATCTAAACACTGTAAATCGATCTTTTGGTGATTTAAAACTAATAACTGCTCTCAGTCGTGACTTTAACTCGATGTGCTACTGTTTAAAGGTTTTTTAAAAAGTCTTATGGATGTTAAAAGGACAGCTTAAGGATTACTTAGTGTTGTATTCTTTAGGGGTTGTATTTGAATTAATGGTTGCTAAGATATTCACTGTATGTTTTAAAAAGGTTAACTTGAGTTCATAGAATAAACATTGTTTGGCTTTAAAAACATACTTTTCCATTTCTGCTGCACCACACCTATAGAGTGGGCCGTGTGCTCCCCATACCACAATCTATTAAAGGTTTTGAGTCAGGTGAACTCCATGATACACTTTGGGGTTCTCCAAACCCTGGCCCATAACACCAGTGAGAACAAACCGAGTTTATGCAACCTCTCATCATAGCTAAAACTTGTGGGATTTGTGGGAGAAATCCAGAGTACCCGGAGAAAACCCATGTGGACATAGAGAGAACATGCAGACTCTGCACAGACAATGACCTAAGCTGGGAATTGAAACCCGGTTCCTGGCACTGTGAAGCAATGGTGCTAACCATTGTGGATGTGAATGGAAGGATACGGACTCCGTAAGTGCCTACGGTTTTAGTTTAGGCAGATACCATGGTCTGCTCAGGCTTGGAGAGCCGAAGGGCCTGTTCCTGTGCTGTATTGTTCTTTGTTCTTTGTTCCTTGTGTTACTATTTTAAAAAGAGACAACAAAATGGCTTCCGCAACATGCGAATTGTACAAGTTCAAAGTCATTTTTCTGAAAAAAGGTGTGCTAATTACACCTTCTATATAGTCATGTGATAGCTTGTAATTCACCCAGTCTAAATTTAATGAATGGCCATCATAACACAATGGGAGGTGCTCATTTACTTTAATCTATCACACTTTCTGTGTCAATGTTTCCTTTGTCCATGGTGAAACATAAAGACGAGGCAGCTGGAATGCCATCGCTCTTTTATTGATAGTCCATCCTTAAACAATGGGATGTGTGAATTCCCTGGATGGCTGTGAATTTGGTTATTTAATTCGATATTTGCTTGAGACTCGGGACTGGAGCTCGAAATGCAAAAGGTCACATGATTTACAGTGATCATCTCAATGTATTCAAAACGTTAAAGTATTGACTGAAAGTTCATAATATATTGGAACATGACAGAGGCAGCAGGAATGTGAATGATGAGGAACAACTATGTGAGCTTTAAGCACCGGTGAAAGGACTAGCTTGCTAAACAGAATGCTAATGGGAATTTTGCGAGGATGGGAATGTGGTGCAGTATAGGGAAGAGGTGGTTAGTAATTTATACCACTGCAATGCCAATGATACTCTAATCTCTCTGGCACATCACAAATTTTGACCAGTTTATGTAGTGGTATTGAGTCGGTGGTATAGTGGTATTGTCACTAGACAAGTAATCCAGAGACCCATGACAAGATCTGGAGATCTGGGGCGAGATTGTCCGACCCCCCACCGGGTCGGAGAATCGCCGGGGGCGGGCGTGAATCCCCCCCCTCCGCCGGTTGCCGAATTCTCCAGCACTGGATATTCGGCGGGGGCGGGAATCGCGGCGTGCTGGTTGGCGGGCCCCCCCCCCGCGATTCTCTGGCCCGGATGGGCCGAAGTCCCGCTGCTAGAATGCCTGTCCTGCCGGCGTGGATTAAACCACCTACCTTACCGGTGGGACAAGGCGGCGCGGGTGGGTTCCGGGATCCTGGGGCGGGCGGGGGGCGATCTGGCCCCGGGGGGTGCCCCCACGGTGGCCTGGCCCGCGATTGGGTCCCACCGATCTGCGGGCGGGCCTATGCGTGGGGGCACTCTTTTCCTTCCGCCTTCGCCACGGTCTCCACCATGGCGGAGGCGGAAGAGACTCACTCCACAGCGCATGCGCGGGGATGCCATGAGCGGCCGCTAACGCTCCCGCGCATGCGCCGCCCGGCAATGTCATTTTCGCGCCAGCTGGCGGGGCACTTCCGCCAGCTGGAGGGGCGGAAATCAGTCCTGCGCGGGTCTAGCCCCTCAAGGTTAGGGCTCGGCCCCCCAAGATGCAGAGGATTCCGCACCTTTGGGGCGGCGCGATGCCCGACTGGTTTGCGCCGTTTTTGGCGCCGGTCGGCGGACATCGCACCGATACCGGAGAATTATGCCTCTGGGTTTGAATCCCACCCTGGCAGATTGAGAAATTTGAATTCAATAAAAATCTTGAATTAAAAAAGCTATTGTGGCCTATGAAACCATTGCTGATAGTCGTAAAAATCTATCCGGTTCACTAATGTCCTTTCGTGAAGGAAATCTGCTGTCCCTAACTGGTCTGGCCTACATGTGACTCCAGATCCAAAGCAATGTTGTTGACTTGCAAAAGTCCTCTGGGGGGCAATTAGAAATGGGCAATAAATGCAGCTCAGCCAGCGACGTCCACATCCCATGAATCAAAAAATAAGCTTCAGCAATCGCATGCTCTAACCACAAAAATATCAATAGTACAGAACGAAAATTTGTTCCATCCTTCAGAAGAACAGGATATTAGCATCCATAATGGCTGGTTGAACATGTGCACCATTCCAAGTTAATTTATAACACCATGCTCTCAATTCAATTCCCTGTAATGAGATTTTTATCCAGCAGAGTTCACAAATCAGATTCTTGATTTGTGTGCTGAAATTTCTCTACTCCAAAAAATTATAATTAACCAAAATGTACATAATCAGTATTTTTGGATGTTTGAATGATCAGATATTTTGCATCACAAATTTTAGAAAATCACCACATTCTCATTTATTAGCAATACTGCTGCTGCCTACCTGGATTTTAGACAGAACCCGTTCCATAATCACAAACCATGAGGACATTATTTTGAATATATGTGGAGACATAATCAGCTTTCTGTAGGATACTCCTAACTTTTACTTGGATGGACTAGAGAGGATCTGCATGTAGTGAGACACCAGAGGCTGAATCAGGGGATCAGGAACTGGAAGTGGACTAGTTCCCGGCCCAGATCCCGCATGGCATGGTTTAGGGACACACACCGAGATTTTCAAATCCTCAGGCAATTAATTGATGGGTGGCTCCCATCACTGGCAGCCCAATGTGAATGGCAGCACAATCTTCATGGACAGTCCTGCCATCAAGGAGCTGTGTAGTGACATGTGAGTGTCCCTTTAAGAAAGGTTTGGTTTCTTATCGTGTGACTTGTAGCACGGCTTCAATGATGTCATTTGTGGGTGGAGCTCTGCTGTGGCTGTTCGGTGAGAGAGGTTTATTTTGTTTCAGTTTTCGCTTTGTTGCTTTGGAGAAAGAAGTGTTTCCCGGTTTTCTTCTGTTTGCATTTTAAAAGCTGTTCCAGTGAAAAAGCACATTGGGTGTGGCAAACTGCCTTGGTAACTTTAAAGATAGAGTTGTTTTCAGGAAGGAGTTTGAAACTGCTGGTTGAAACTGGATTAGAAACTCAGAGAAAGGACTAGTCCTATTCAAGTGAGAATACAGTGTGCTGGGCCACGCCCTTGAAAGAGGTTTTGGTCTATTGGATTTTGTTATTGAATTGGAACAGCTAAGGGGGAATTCATTAAGTGTTATTTACATAGATTATTGTAGCTGTTGTGTTGTCTTTATGTTTGTAATTGGTCAAATATTCTTGCTGTGTTTATATATATATATGTTAACTACATTCTTAGAATCAACCTTGTTTTGATTAAAGCACCTAGGAAGTCTGATGAATCGCACCTGAACGGGAAGGCAGTTGTGCTCATCCTAGCCAACTTCAACATCAAGGTTATAGTCAGGTGAACTTCAGAATACACTTTGGAGTTTCTAAGCCCTGGCCCATAGCAGTAGGAAGACTTGTCTCATCGGTTTTGCTCCTCTTCCCTCTTTTCACCGCCCCCCCCCCCCCCCCCCCCCCCCCGCCCCTCCCACCTCCTCGTCCTCTGCACGTTGCTACTCTTCAGCTGTTTCCCAGATAGCTGATGGCAATGTCATAATGACAGGGGTTGTGCAGCATATTCCTGACTACGGTGTATTCTGGAACACATTGGGATAACAGCAGTATACTAGCTGAGGTTCAGTTGATGGCGTTTGTGCCTCTGAATTGTGAGTTGGGAGTTTGAGTGTCACTCTGGAGTGTGAGCCTAATAATCTGAGCTGACACTCCCTTGCAATATGCAAGAGTTCTGCGGTGTCAGCTGTGCTGTCTTTGTGGATGAGATGTTAAACTGAGGCCCTGTCTGCGCTGTCAGAATGATGTACATTTGTGCAAGAAAACATCTTTGCCCACAAATCCATCAGGCTGTCGACAGCATGAAACACTCTCAAGGGCCTGTGGGAAAAGGAGATGATGGATCCTATCAGGTAATTCCCTGAGCAGACCGTCAAAAGCCATGTGGCAGAATGCCTCATTGCCAGAACTGTTGAACAAGCACCAGATATGGTTTGGTTGGTGGTGAGAAGGGCCCTTCCCATCAAAGCCTCAGAATCACCCTAAGCAGTTGGAGTCTCATCACTTTCGCACACCGCCCTGAAGGCAGCTGTGATGGGGAAGAGCCTATCGCTCAACACTTCAGGAATATGCCTTTGGAAAAGAGAGGCAGCGTTTTTTGTCAAGGCTTATCCCAAGCAGCTCTGTAACACAGAAATCTGGGGCCTGATTCTCCGTAGCCTGACGCCAGAATCGAGAAGGGGGATCGGGCTGAGAATGGTTCCTGACGCCGAAATCGAGGAAGGCGCTGATTTGACGCCAGTTCACGATGCTCCGCCCCTTCCAAATCGGTGTCATCGGGACACGCATCGTGCAAACAGTCGCAACCCCGATGGAGCGCCATCAACCGACCCACCCGCGACGCTCTGCCTCCGATGGGCCGAGGTCCCAACGGCGCAAGCCACGTGTGGTCCCAGCGGCCGAGAACCCAGCGTGCCGGCTGCGGACAGTGTCCTGTGGCACCACACTCAGCCGTGATCCATGCTGCTGGCCGGGGGGCTTCTGCTAGAGCTGGGGGGAGTGGTCAGGAGTGGCACGAGGTGAGCTGTGGGGGAGGGGTGGGCGGGTATACTGTTCAGCATGGCCGGCACCATGTTTTCCGGTGTGACCGGTGGGTGTGTGGGGGGTGTAGGAGTGCGCGGCTTCAGCCTGTCAGCCCTGCGCATATGCAGCCCGGGACCCGCCAATTCTCCAGACGTTTTCCGCGTGTTATCCGTGGGTGTTTCACGCGGCACCGGTGTTAACCCCTCACCAGTACCGGAATTGGTGAGGGTTTCACGCCGATTTTCCTGCCGTGAACCACCATGGATCCTCCGTTGGCGCCGGTACTTCACCTCAGAAACGGAGGATCCAGCCCCTGTTTTCTCAGCCTGTTCCGAGGGGCACACATTAACTGCTGATGGAGGATCAATGACTTGGTGAAAGATGCTCTTCAGTCTGCTGAAAACGTGCTGATGTTCAAGTATAAAGAGCTGTCAGTGACTGAGTGTTGCAGACTAGCACATTCCAAAGTCCAGGAACACACTCTGAGAGACACATGTAAGCTTGGGCAGCAACTGCAAAAGCTCAATGCAGAAAGGCCATTGTCCAAAGCTCACCTGCCACAGCATAATGAGAGCCCGGAGACTCTGTAAAACTCCTTGAGCTCTTAAATACAGCCTGTAGTGAGGCACTTCTGAGTGCTGCATACTATATTGAAAGAAGCTGATCTGTTTTGAATTGCTCTGTAAATTTTCTTGGTTGGCCTTATTTATCACCAGGATCTAGCCCAACCCAACCTCTTCGCAATGTTATGCTTGGCCGGGCAACGCCAAGGCCTTTATAATGCCAATTATTGACTATTAAGGGCCCTTCCCACCCAGCCTCACTTTTCAGGCTATTAGATAGCAGGAAGGGAAACTCTGTCATCTATAATTCCTGGCCTACTTTTCCAGCCAAATGGAGAAGGAAGCATTGTTGGACCTAGTTCTGAGGAATGAAATTGGGCTGGTGGAACATGTTTCAGTAGGGGAGCATTTGGGAAACAGTGATCACACTGTCATTGTGTTAAGGTAGTTACCGAAAAGTGGAAATCTCTGGAGACCATCTAGATCGATGGGTAATATAAGTATTCTTGCTCCTCCTGGCTCCCATGTTGCAATTTTGACTTGCCTTTATGGTTGAGATCATTTCCTAAAGCAGGTGTCAGGTCTCTGGTTGGCATTTGCAAGGAGCCCTACACCAGTTTTAGGTGCTTGCCCTGGACACCTGAATAATGGTCCAAATGAGATGGGCATCTTTCCGTCATGGTTGGGCTAAAGGACATTGGTCCACAAAATTGTTTCACCAATTCCGAGAAATTAACTATCCCTTGCACTGTCAAAATCCAGCTCGGATTCTATCATTCAGACCGTTCTGCTGTGAACATTTCAAGTTTTGTTTTATTTTCTTTCACCCCTAGTTTCAGCTGCTGATTCCAAGCTGTGCGAGCTCAGTGATATGAATGCCCTTTCAGTAATATGGGCTGGGAAGCAGCCAGTGCAACATCTGCATTCAAGAAGCACGCGAAGGGTGAAGCAGATAGCTCATGGGTAGGCAGAAATAGGAGCAGAAAGTGCAGAGCAGATGATAATAGCTGCCTCTCAGTCCCCGGCACAGTGTGATTGTCTAATTATGGTCAAATTCTCTGCAATTCCCCATCTGACTCCATTCGATATCCTCGGGTGCACAACATCAGAGCCTGCACGTGGCCTATCTACTTTAAGCTCTGCTAACATTTTCAGAACAGGGTAATGTTCGACAGTTAGCTGCACGAGTCGTTCCAAATTCTCTTCCCGTACCCTTCCATTTTCAGATCATTCATAACAATTGATGGAAGATCTTTATTTCATATCTGCACCATACATTCAGTTTTCCACAATTAGACTCCTCCCTCAGCCTTTGCCAATCATACGCTGTGATTTAACTATTCTTTACTTTCCATATTGTCATGGGAATGTCACTTGAAGAAATGCCTGACTGCTCATGTTACTGCAGTGATGTCAGAGTGTGGGTGGAGCTGTGCTCTGGCTCTGCTTTTTAGATTCACTTTGAGAAAAGCTTGGGTGTGTCTGTGTTTTTTTGGTTTCGTTTCTTTCAGTGTTGGAGCTGAAGCCAGACAAAGCAGTTGTACTGTTGATCTCCCTGCCATGAAAAGACTATCTCTTGATCATTTTATGAATTCAGAATTATAAATGTTTTCAGTAGTGAATGTAAACCTGATGTGCTTCTGTTAAAAGGTGTTTCTTTTGTCTTCTGGATGTTGTTTGGGAAGTTATTAAGGATTACTTAGTGTTGTATTCTTAGGGTTTTTTTTTAATTAATGGTTGCTAAGATGTTCACTGTGTGTTTTAAAAAGGCTAACTTGAGTTCATAGAATAAACATTATTTTGCTTTAAAAAAACGTTTCCATTTCTGCTGTGCCACACCTGTAGAGTGGGACGCGTGCTCCCCATATCACAATCTATTAAAAGTTGTGGGTCAGGTGAACTCCATGATACACTTTGGGGTTCTCTAAATGTTGGCCCATAACAATATTTTGTTACAATCCCTCACTATCCCCTTTTATTATATTCTCCAGCTTTCCTCATATTCAAAACTCCTTTCTCGCCTCTCTTGCCATACTATGGGTGGCACGGTAGCGCAGTGGTTAGCATTATTGCTTCACAGTGCCAGGGTCCCAGGTTTGATTCCCAGCTTGGGTCATTGTCTGTGCGGAGTCTCCCCGTGTGTGCGTGGGTCTCCTCCTGGTGCTCCGGTTTCCTCCCACAAGTCCCGAAAGACGTGCTGTTAGGTAATTTGAACATGCTGAATTCTCCCTCTGTGTACCCGAACAGGCGCCGGAATGTGGCGACTGGGGGCTTTTCACAATAACTTCATTGCAGTGTAAATGTAAGCCTACTTGTGACACTAAAGGTTATTATTATTATATCTTCTTCATTATGTCCAATATTGTTAGCCATAGTTTTATCACAAGATTCTATTTTAGATCTTGTTAGTTTTGAACTCTCTGCATTTTCATGTATTTCTTTCCTTCAATTCACCTCTTTCCACTTTAAGGTATTTTGTACGACTATTGTACCTTGTGCTTGACTAGTCATTGTATTTGCTAACTTTGCAGCTCAGTTTATTTGTGCTTGGTCCTTTCTGAACTCAGACCACTTCCTTTTTCAGTTTTGTGGCATGTCCTTGGCTCGCATGAGTAGGCTTCACCTTTGCAAGGATTAACATAGAATAAAACGAGCAACTGATCCAATTGTGGTAAAGTGCAAACTGAAATTTACCCAGGATCAATTTGACTCATCAGGGTATTTGGAAAGGCAGGTATATTAACCTGAAAAACAAAATTGAGCAGCCGAAACCTTCATTTAAAAATTCCAAAACCCATGAGGCATAAAAGTATAGGCATGAACTGTTATTTGAATGAATGCTCGGATGTCAAGATAATTGTAAAATTGCACAGAGGGAAAAAGCAGAGTAAAATGAACACTTTGAATCTGAAAATGATGCAGCACCGGAGGAGGCAATTCGGCCCATTGTACACGTGCTAGCTCTTTGATAGAGCTCTCCAATTAGTCCCACTTCCCTGTCCCTTTCCCCATTCTCCTGCTCATTTCCTTCCTTCATGTATGTATTCAATTCCCTTTTGATAGTTATTATTGAATCTGCTTCCACTACCTTCTTATACATTGGATTCTAAATCACTTCTCAAGAAACATCTTGTAAATTCTTGTTGTACATATTCAACAGAGACCGTTTTGTTACAGGGTTTTTTTCCCAGTTACTTGAGGTTGAACTGAAGACGTGAAGTCCATCTTCAAGCCCCGTTTCTCTCTGACATGCTTTGAAGTATGTTTTGACAGCCTGATATAATAAGAGAGGGAAAAAAAGTCTTTCTATTGACACACCTTCAATCGTTTCCTCATCTGCAGCCTTGACAGCAAAGCTCTGATCTAATGCCAACAACCAACTTAGCGTCGGCAGAGCAGGTGATGGTTCCCTTCACCAAACCACACAGTCATTTGATAAACACAGCTGTTGGACACTAAATACATATATTAGCATTTCAAATTGTGAACTTTAATTAAACACCGGTTCAAAATAATTGCATTTCGGCTCCCATCGCCATTTGGGACTTTAATGGTAATTTAGAAATGAAGAATAGAATCCGATTTAACTCTAGTTACACCAGAATGCAACAGGAGCATAAAGGATTCTGATTCAGTCCTAGTGAAGTTCTGCGGGGCGGCGCGGTGGTGTAGTGGATAGCCCTGCTGCCTCACAGCGCCGAGGACCCAGAATCGATCCCGACCCCGGGTCACTGTCCATTGGAGTTTGCACATTCTTCCCATGTCTGCGTGAGTCTCACCCCTACAACCCAAAAGATGTGCAGGGTAGGTGGATTGGCTGTGCTAAATTGCCCCTTAATTGGCAAAAAATTAGAATTGGGTATTCTAAATTTTTTTTAAATTGTAGATGAAGGGATGTGCTGCATTAGCAGTGTGACAATGGGAATTTAGTCAGCTGGTGCATGGAGAATCCTCGCGACTGGGCCACGCCGCCCCGACGCCGGCACGCGATTCTCTGCAGAGCGGAGAATCGGCACCATTGGCGCCGGCGTGGTTGGCGCGGCGCAGGTCGCGAGCCGCTCTATGCACCGGATGGGCCGAGCGGCCGTAAGAAAAAAAACGAGTTCCGCCGGCGCCGTCCTAACCTGCTCTGAGCCGGCGCGACCTCAGCATTGAAGGGTCAGGTGGCGGCCTGTGGGGAGGGGGGGGGGGGGGGGGGGGGTGGGGGGGGTCCAACCCCGGGGGGGCTTCCGATGTGGCTTGGCCCCGATCACGGCCCCTGTAGTCCTGCGCCATGTTGCGTCGGGGCCGGCGTGTTGAAGGAGGTCACTGCGCATGTGCGCGTTGGCGCCGGCACCACTGCGCATGCGTGGATCCCGCGGCGCCCAGTTCATGCCGGGATCGGCAGCTGGAGCAGCGCAAACCGCTCCAGTGCTGTGCTGGCCCCCTGTCGGGGCCAGAATTACTCCTGGCAACGGCCTGTTCAACCCGTCGTAAAACGCGACGGCATTTACGGCGTGGACACTCTGCCGCGGGATGGGATAATCCTGCCCAGTGACCCTCTTGCATTCTTAAGACATAATAGATTATCTTAGAATTTACAGTGCAGAAGGAGGCCATTCGGCCCATCGAGTCTGCACCGGCTCTTGGAAAGAGCACCCTACCCAAGGTCAACACCTCCACCCTATCCCCATAATCCAGTAACCCCACCCAACACTAAGGGCAATTTTGGACACTAAGGGAAATTTATCTTGGCCAATCCACCTAACCTGCACATCTTTGGACTGTGGGAGGAAACCGGAGCGCCCGGAGGAAACCCACGCAGACACGGGGAGGATGTGCAGACTCCGCACAGACAGTGACCCACGCCGGGAATTGAACCTGGGACCCTGGAGCTGTGAAGCAATTGTGCTATCCACAATGCTACTGTGCTGCACAATAATAATTACTTATTGTCACAAGTAGGGCTTCAATGAAGTTACTGTGAAAATCCCTGGTCGCCAAATTCCGCCGCCTGTTCGGGGAGGCCGGTACGGGAATTGAACCTTGTTGCCCTGTTCTGTTTAGCCCACTGTGCTAAACCAGTCCCTACATTATTGGTCAGTTGTGATTGAGCCACTGTCATCTCTCACAACGCCGCGATGAGCTGCTTAAAATGAAGATAGATCCTTTCGCCCAACATTTAATTATTGAAATCCTTTTATTGAAACGATGACGCATTCTTTAAGCAATTAATACGGGAAAGAAGTAGAAGGCAAAATTCTGAATTGGCTATCTCTCAGTGGTGGTGCTCTCACCTCTGAATCAGAAGGCTGTAGGTTCGCAGCCCACTGAACACACAATGTTAGACTGACATTCAATCACAGATGCAGTTGTTTGAATGAAATGTTAAACTAAGGCCATGCCTGATCTCTCACAAGGATGTAAATATTCCTCACGTTTCCTCTACAAAAAAAGTGCAGGGGCTTCTCCTTGTGTCCCAGTCAACTAACACCTCAGAAAACCCAGATTATCTGATCATTATTTTGTTGTTTGAACAATTTGGCTGTCACACATCTGGCACAGTGGCACAGTGGTTGGCACTGCTGGCTCACTGCCCGAGTGACCCCGGTTCGATTCCGACCTCGGGTGACTGCCTGTATAGAGTTTGCGTGGGTTTCCTCCGGGTGCTCCGTTTTCCTCCCACAGTCCAAAGTTGTGCAGGTCAGGTGGATTGGTCATGTTAAATTTCCCCTTCGGGTCAGGTTGCCAGAATAGGGTGAGGGATTGAGCCGAGGTAGAGTGGTCTTCGAAGGGTCGGTGCAGACTCGATGGGTCGAAAGGCCTCCTTCTGCACTATAAAGATTCTATGATATCCAATGTTTACAACAATGACCACACTTTCCGAGATACAAGGGAGGTGCCAGAGGATTGGAGAGTGGGAAATGTGACACCCTTATTCAAGAAAAGATGTAAGGACAGTTAAAGCAACTACAGATCAGTTAGTTTAACATCAGTGGTAGGTAAGGTTTTAGAAACAATAATCAAGGTAAATAGAACACTTGGAGAGTTTGAGTGAATTAGAGGAGTCAATAGTAAGTCAATAGATGGGGCCAGAGTACGGAGGAAGGTGAAAAATCCCTGAATTAGGGTTAATGTGCATGTATGTGATTTAAAAAAAATTATACATCTGTGATATGGCATTGCTGGTTCGGCCAACATTTATTGCCCATACCTTGTTCATCAGAAGGTGATGATGAGCTGCCTCCTTGAGCCGCTATTGTCCTTGAGGTGTTGGTACACCCACTATGCTGTTAGGGATTGAGTTCCTGGATATTGTCCCAGCGACAGTGAAGGAACGGCGATATGTTTCCAAGTCAGGGTGGTGAATGACTTGGAGGGGACTCTCCAGGTGGTGGAGTTCCCAGATATCTGCTGCTCTTGTCCTTCTAGATGGTAGTGGTCGTGCGTTTGGAAGATGCTGTCTGAGGAACCTTGGAAAGTTACTGGAGTGCATCTTGTAGATGGTACTCGCGGCTGTAACTGTTTATTGGTAGTGGAGGAATTGAATGTTTTTGGAAGGAGGAGCAATAATGTAGGCTGCTTTGGCCTGGATGGTGTTGAGCTTCCTGAGTGTTGTTGGAGCTGCACTCATCCAGACATGTGGAGAGAATTCCATTAAATTCCTGACTTATGCCTTGTAGATGGTGGACATGCTTTGGGAGAGAAGGGGATGAGTTCCTCGCCATAGTATTCCTAGCCTTTGACCTACCCTGGTAGTCACAGTATTAATGTGGTTAGTCCATTTCAGTTTCTGATCAATGGTAACGCCCAGGATGTTGATTGTTGAGGATTAAGCGATGGTAATGCCATTGAATGTCATGGGGTGATGGTTAGATCCTCTCTTGTAGGAGATGGTCATTACCTGGCACTTGTGTGGCATGAATGTAACTTGCCATTTGTCAACCCAAGCCTGGATATTGTAGAGGTCTTGCTGCATTTGGACATGGACTGCTTCATTATCTGAGGAGTTGCGAATGGCGCTGAACATTGTGCAGTCATCCGCAAACATCCCACCTCTGGCCTTAGGATGGAAGGCAGGTTATTGATGAAGCAGCTGAAGATGGTTGAGTTTAGGACACTACCCTGAGGAACTCCTGCAACCTTGAGTTTGGAATGCTTGGAATGTGGTTAATAAGATTGGTGAACTATGAGCACAGGTTGACAAAAGGAATTATGATATTATTGCGAGAACAGAAATCTGGCTCAAAGAAGGGCAGGTCTGATTGTTAAATATTCCTGTGTGCAAGATGTTTAGGAGAGACGGGAAAGGAAGAAAACAGTGGGAGTGGCAGTATTGATTAAAGATGGGATTGCAATATTGGAGAGGGAGGATGTTTTTAGATTTGATTTATTATTGTCATTTATATTAGTATACAGTGAAAAATATTGTTTCTTGCATGCTGTGCAAACAATGCATACCATACATAGAGAAGGAAAGTGAGACTGCAGAATATAATGTTACAGTTATAGCAAGGTGTAGAGAAAAGATCAACTTAATCCGAGGTAGGTCTATTCAAAAGTCTGATGGCAGCAGGGAAGAAGCTGTTCTTGAGTCGGTTGGAATGTGACCTCAAACTTTGGTATCTTTTTCCTGATGGAAGGAGATGGAAGAGAGTATGTCCGGGGTGCGTGGTGTCCTTAATTATGCTGGCTGCCTTTCTGAGGCAATAGATAGAGTCAATGGATGGGAGGCTGGTTTGCGTGATGGACTGGGCTACATTCACGACCTTTTGTAGTTTCCTGCGGTCTTGGGCAGAGCAGGCTCCATACCAAGCTGTGATACAACCAGAAAGAATGCTTTCTATGGTGCATCTGTAGAAGTTGGTGAGGGTCGTAGCTGACATGCCAAATTTCCTTAGTCTTCTGAGAAAGTAGAGTCGTTGGTGGGCTTTCTTAACTATAGTGTCAGCATGGGGGGACCAGGACAGGCTGTAGGTGATCTGTACACTTAAAAACCTGAAGGTCTCGACCTTTTCTACTTTGTTCCCATTGATGTAGACAGGGGCATGTTCTCCACTATAATTCCCGTACCGGCCTCCCCGAACAGGCGCCAGAATGTGGCTACTAGGGACATTTCACAGTAACTTCATTTGAAGCCTACTTGTGACAATAAGCGATTTTCATTTCATTTCATTTCATCTGAACAAAAAGAATGTGTGAGATTATGCAACGAAGGCAAGGGAGGGGGACTAGATAAAATTCTCTTTCAGAGAACCAGTACATACTCGATAGGCTGAATGGCCTCCTTCTGCATTGTAAAGATTCTGTGATCAGGGAAATATCAACAGGCATGGGAAGAGGTTTGAGTTAATTAAGGAGGGCTGGCACAGATTTGTAAAAGGCAGATCATGCTTGTTTAATCTAATTGAATTTTTTGGTGCAGTAACATAGCAGGTTAATAAATGGAATGCTGTGGATGCTGTCTATATAGATTTTGGTGGACCAGTTCAGGAAGCATGACATACAAGGCTAGTTAACAAAATTGTGGTTCATGGACTAGGAGGGTCAGTGGCAACATAGATAAATGATTGTGTTCCGAGGTTCTCCAATAGAGTTTGGCCCAGGTGAGACCCCTTTATTTGTCTCCATCTGGATAGATATCCCCAAATTGTTACAAACCAGGTGGGGAGAAATGACAGGCTCCATGGACGGGATTCTGCAAAATCCTGGCCAAGTATTGACGCCGGCGCCAAAACTGGCGCGAGCGACTCCGGCATCAACGAGCCTACAGTTCCAGGCATTCACCCCTTCCCAGGGGGCTAGAACGGCACCAGAGTGCTGTCCGCTCGAAAGCCGGCACGCCACGGCCGGCGCGGGTCCACGCATGCGCGTGGGCTGCCGTCTCCGCGCCGGCTCCCGAGCAATATGGCGGAGCCCTACAGGGGACGGCGCGGAGGAACATCGGCCCCCCCCCCCCCGGAATTAGTCCGCTCGCCGATCAGTAGGCCCCGATTGCGGGCCTGGCCACCGTGGAAGCCCCCCCGGAGCCCCCCCGCCCCACCACGAGGACAGCCACCGCAGCCAGAACTCCAGAGTCCCGCCGGGTAGGACCCTATGTAACCCATGCCGGCGGGACTCGGCTGAACCTGGCGGGCACTCGGCCCATCCAGGTGCAGAGAATCGCCGGGGGGTGGTGCTTTCAACAGCCCCCGACCGGCGCGGCAGGCGACCGGAGAATCGGTGGCCCGGCGTCGGAGCGGCGTGGTGCGATTCTCGGCCCCCCCCCGCCGATTCTCCGACACGGCTCAGGATCAGAGAATCCCGGACCATGGGCGGGATTCTCTGTAATCGGTGCGAAGTCCGCCGACCGGCCCCCAAAACGGCGAGAATCAGTCCGGCATCGTGCCGCCCCAAAGGTGCGGAATTCTCCACATCTTGAGGGGCCGAACCCTCACCTTGAGGGGCTAGGCCCGCGCCGGACTGGTTTCCGGCCCGCCAGCTGGCGGGAAAGGCCTTTGATGCCCCGCCAGCCAGCGCGGAAATGAATTTGCCGGGCGGCGCATGCGCGGGATCGTCAGCAACCGCTCACGGCATCCCCGCGCATGCGCAGTGGAGGGGGTCTCTTCCGCCTCTGCCATAGTGGAGACCATGGCAAAGGCGGAAGGAAATGAGTGCCCCCACGGCACAGGCTCGCCCACGGATCGGTGGGCCCCGATCGCGGGCCAGGCCACCGTGGGGGCACCCCACGGGGCCAGATCGCCCCGTGCCCCCCCCAGGACCCCGGAGCCCGCCCGCGCCACCGTGTCCCGCCGTCCCAAAGGTGGTTCAATCCACGCCGGCTGGCGTAGGTTGACAGTGGCGGGACTTCGGCCCATCGCGGACCGGAAAATCGCCGGGGGGGGGGGGGCCGCCAACCGGCGCGCCGCAATTCCCGCCCCCGCCGAATCACCAGTGGCGGAGAATTCACGACACGGCGGGGGTGGGATTCACGCCGGCCCCCGGCGATTC
This sequence comes from Scyliorhinus torazame, assembly GCF_047496885.1. Classification (NCBI taxonomy): domain Eukaryota; kingdom Metazoa; phylum Chordata; class Chondrichthyes; order Carcharhiniformes; family Scyliorhinidae; genus Scyliorhinus; species Scyliorhinus torazame. Next base: position 320,860,659 of record NC_092709.1, read on the forward strand.
TCCGACCCGGTGGGGGGTCGGAGAATCGCGCCCCATGTCTTTATTCCACTCCCTCTGCTGGGAGCAATCTGGTTTAATCTAATGTGGTCCACTTTCCCTTGAGTATCCTTTCCAGACCCAGTGGTTATGTTTTAAAAGTAGCCTTTTTACCAAGCTTTCTTGAGTTATAAATAGAGTGAGTTTATGAACTACTGAGAAGGTAAGAAAAAAATGGTAAAACACATGCATATACATTCATATGGATTGAGAATTGAGACCTATAGTTAGTAAATTTAAATACAAAGAAATATGGCACATTCCTTAACTTGCAAAGAGTAGCTGATGAAGCAAGCGGTTGTTATTATCTGATTCCAGTGGAGCTGACTTCGGTCGGCAGATAGGCTATTTCAAGGTTCCAATGGAGTTGACTTAAACAGGCGAATAGCTGGTACTTCAATTCCAGTATTTCATGGTTTGGCAGAGAAATGCCCCAGTTCCCTTTTCAGCTGCGATCGTTTGGCTGGCTGAGTTGACTTCCACAATCAGAGAAAGAAATATACCTGCAGAAATGACTATTTTGCAGGGGCATTGCTGACTGCTTCTGTTGATGTGCCTTAAGCTTTCAGTGTGAAAAGCCTCCAGCTGCTTATCCTCACAGAGCACACACAGACAGACATACACTGGGGCATCTTTCTTTGCTGGCTTCAAACCCATTCTTTGTATATTCCAAGTGGATAGCGAATCCACAATTCTGTCTTGGCCTAACAGGATCTCTCGAGATGAGATGGCCATTATATGACTTTGTCCTTACTGGAGATGGTTATCGGTCTCTGGATGCTTTTAGACATATCTTGTCTGGACACTCTTGGCCATCTTTGGGGTTTGAGTCAATTTTAAAAATAAATCTCCGGTCTTTAAAGTCTAACATTTCCATGTGTAATTCTGCCGGTTTTCTGTGTGATGTGATGCATTTTTGCAGAAAGGATAGGAAGAGGCAATGTAGACTTAATGACACAGTTTATTTTTATTTGTGCATAGGATATGTGTGTTGATGGAAACACCAGCATTTGGTGCCACCCCTCATGCCCTTGAACTGAATAGCCATTTCAGAGGGCAGTTTGCTGTAGATCCGGAGTCCACATGTCAGACAGATCAACTAAGGATGGCAGATTTTCCTTCCCTAAAAGACGTTAATGAACTGGATGAGTTTTTACAACAGGACTGAGAGGCTCTGCGTTATAGCGAAAATGACAGATGAACGTGGAAATCCTGAGTTCAGTCCCCAAACACACCACTTCCTATTTTTTCGGGATGGGATTCATGCATGCAGGGTTTACAGAGGCAGCTCGCCATTCGAATCATCATCTGTCTCCACTAAGAAAATGTTGACAGGCCAGGAGTGCGAATCCATCATGTGAAGATTACTCTAAGTAGGGCCTGGTCTACCTTGATAGCCAGGGTCCACTTTTGTCCCTGGGATACCTTTGGGAGAGTTAAAGCACCCTTTGGGAGAGGCAAGGTGCTCTTTGGGATAGATTCGGCATGCTTTGGGACTGTTAAAACTAAACATGATTGAACATTAAAAAGTGCATAAATTAATTGGCACTGTCAAAAGTGTCACCTGACTGTCAAGCTTTCAAAGAACTGTCAAGTTTGAAAAGACCTCTCACGACTGACAAACAACTTTCAAGCTGTCAAAGAATTTTCAAGTTGTCAAGGAACTGTCAAAACTCATTGGAACTATTAAAACACATTGGAATTGTCAAATTGGTTAATATATTTAGCTTTTCTGGGATTTAAGTCAGTAAAATAGTCTGGAATTTAAAAAATACAGTGCTTGATAATTCATTCTAACTTTTGGCATATGGCCCGAGAATCTCCGCCGGCGTGATTCTCCGTTTTGCCGGCGCCCAGGGATTTCCCGAAGGCATGGGGCCACCCCACAATGGGAAACCCCATTGACCGGCTGGCGTAACGGAGAATCCCGCTGGCCGGTCGGGGCAGAAATATGGCGCAGCGGGGCGGAGAATGCCCCCCATGTTTTCCATTCTAGGATTTGTGCTGCAATGACTGATTTTACAAACTCAAGTTATCATAGTGGGGGGCATGTTAATGAGCAGATTTATTGACAGCTATAAGTGGTTATAGAATAGAGATGTTTGTTTTCATAAGAAAGAATTAATTTCTATTTGTTTTTAGAACATACCGTGAAGAAGGAGACCATTCGGCCCAACGAGTCTGCACCGACCCACTTAAGCCCTCACTTCCACCCTATCCCCATAACCCAACAACCCCTCCTAACAATTTTGGATACTAAGGACAATTTAGCATGGCCAATCCACCTAATCTGCACGTCTTTGGATTGTGGGAGGAAACTGGAGCACCCGGAGGAAACCCACGCAGACACGGGGAGAATGTGCAGACTCCGCACAGACAGTGACCCAGCGGGGAATCAAACCTGGGACCCTGGAGCTGTGAAGCCACAGTGCTAACCACGTGTGCTACCGTGCTGCCAATTTGAATTGTTTTTAATTAGTCAGAGTTTTTTGAATAACAATGTCGTCAATTGACACAGTTTTATTGGTTGTTAGCATGGCTTCTGAGATTTGCCTTGGTGGATATTATGTGAGTTGGCATTGAAGGATAAAAGTAAAGGGGGTGGGTGGGTGTCATCGGTTGCCATGAGTTGGAATACGAGCTAGAAAGGACCACAGGGCTGTGGTATGCATTGGGTGTGGGAGGGGCCAGCTGGGATGGGTAGTGGAGCATGGGTTGTCCTAGGAGGTGTAAGGGGCCATGAGGGCATGTGGGGGTTATGAGGTGGCATAATCTGGCAGGGGAAGTGTGTGTAAGGGCGGGGAGGGGGGGTGGGGTGGATGAGGGGTGAATGCTGTTTTTGTTTTAATACAGAACCTTTATAAAAGACAGGTTGAGGCACAACAAGAGTATTGTGCCCAGTTTTGGTCACCAGACTTTAAGAACAATGTGAGGATCCTTGAAGGGAGTGCAGATAAGATTTACTGGGATGGTTCCAGGGATTGTTGATTTTAGCTACAGGGTTAGGTTCCAGAAGCTGGGGCTGTTTTCCTTGTGTAAGGGCCCTTCCTGTTGATTCCCTTAGTTCCTATTTCTTTTATTTTGTCTTTATTGTTTTCAGTCCATTTTTCATTAATGGAATCATACCTTTAAGTTGAGCAGGGGAACTAAGGAATTCAAAGAGCCAAAATAGTACACTGTGTTAGAAAGTTTTGTATTTTGGACAGAAGAACCTAGACGTTATGGCACTTAAGAGATGGGAGGGTTTTATTGTGTTTTGTGGTCAATGCATTGGCCAGGGACAGTATTCTGCCTAGCAACCGACAGCAATTGGTTCCTGTATGGTGGGGGTTTTCAGAGAGATCCCAGGAGAAGCCACTGTGCCTTCAAGGTGAAAGCAGCTCTCTCTCTCTGCTCAGCTGCCTTGAGTCTGAAGGCAGAAGCTTCTAGACCCTGAAAGAAGAAGCTGTTTCTCTCTCGCTCTCTCTCAAATTTGGGCTGCCTGCTATTTCCGTAAGTCTACCGTGCCAACCATTACAAACTGAACAAAAAGATAGCATCCATCTGAAACCTTGGAATGAAGAAAGAGATTAACTGGAAGATGCCCATCGGAAATAAAGACTTACCCTTTTACTTTAATCACCATTTTACACCCTTCTTTCCGCTGTGCCTAGTCCTGTTAGAATTTTATAGGTTTCTATGTGATCCCCTCTCATTCTTCTGAACTCCAGCTAATCCAATCCTAACGACTCAATTTCTCATCATACGTCAGTCCTGCCATCCCAGGAATCAATCAGTAAACCTTTGCTGTACTCCCCCTATAGCTAGAACATCCTTCCTCAGATAAGGAGACCAAAACGGCACACAATATTCCAGGTGTGGCCTCACCAAGGCCTGTATATTTGCAGCAAGACATCCCTGCTCCTGTACTTGAATCCTTTCACTGTGAAAGTCAACATACCATTTGCCTTCTTTGCTGCCTGATGCACCTGCATGCTTAACTTCAGTGACTGGTGTACAAAGACACGCAGGTCTCGTTGCACACTCCCCTCTCCTAATTTACAGCCACTCAGATAATAATCTGCATTCCCGTTTTTGCTACCAAAGTGGATAACCAAACATTTATCCAAATTATACTGCATCTGCCATTCATTTGCCCACTCACTCAACTTGTCCAAATCACACTGAAGGATTTCTGCATCCACCTCACAGCTCACCCTCTCACCCAACATGGTGTCATCTGCAAACTGAAGATATTACATTTAGTTCCTTCATCTAAATCACTGATATATATTGTATAACCGGATAATTGTGAAGTGATGCACTTGGGGTGGACATACAAGGCAAGGGAATAAAAATAATATAATAATATTTTATGAATACATGAATGGCAGGACCCTGGAAAGTTCCAAGAATCAGAGGGACTTTGGTGTGCATGTAATAATAATAATAGCGTATTGTCATAAGTCGGCTTCAATGAAGTTACTGGCCCCTAGTCGCCACGTTCTGGCGCCTGTTCAGGGAGGCCGGTACGGGAATTGAAACCGAGCTGCTGTGCTTGTTCTGCATTACAAGCCAGCTGTTTAGCGCACTGTGCTAAACCAGCTCCTGTACACCCTTCCCTTAAGGTAGCAGTGCGGCTGGATACAGTGGTTAAGAAGGCATATGGTTTACTTGCCTTTATCAGCCGAGGCATAGAGTTTAAGAGCAGGGAGGTTATGCTGGACCTGATTAAAATGTTGGTTAGGCAACAGCTAGACCATTGTGTGCAGTTCTGGAATGGTGGAGGAATCAATAACAAGGGGCATAGATCTAAGATAAGGGGCAGAAGGTTCAGGGGGGATGTGAGGAAATCTTTTTTACCTGGAGGGTGGTGGGTATGTGGAACTCGCTGCCTGAAAGGGTGGCGGAGGCAGAGACCCTCATAACATTTAAGAAATATTTATATCTGCACTTGCAATCCGAAGGCATACAAGGCTGTGGACTAAATACTGGGAAATGAGATTAGAATAGTTAGGTAGTAGTTTTTGACCAGCTGAGGCCTGATGGGCCAAAGGGCCTCTTCTGTGCTGAATGACTTTATGACTTTATTGTAAATAGCTGGGGTCCCAACATCGATCCCTGTAGTACGTCAGTAGTCACTGCCTGCCATTTGGAAAAAGACGCGTTTATTCCTACTCGTTGTTTCCTGTCTGTCAATCAATTTTCTAATTTTACACAATATTCTCTAATGTGGGACTTTGTCGATAGCCTTCTGAAAGTCCAAATGAACCACATCCACTGGCTTCCCCTTATCAACTCTGCTAATTACAAGTTTGAAGACAAGAAAAACATCTCCTACTCACTCCAAATCCACCAGGAATAATAACCCACCCATTGCACACAGCATTTAACCAAGTTAGGTTAGAGAATAGTAAAGCTCTTTGGAGTGTCTTGGAGAAAAGTGCTTTACAAAGGCAAGTGCTTCTCCATGATTATTTGTAGCATTTGCCAAAACATGCATGTGTTTCTGTGTATGTGCATGCATGTGTCTGTATGTGTATCTATGTTTGTTTGTATGTGCATATATTTTATGTGTTTATATGTTTGTGTATGAATGTGTTTACATGTTTGTGTGTGCATATGTTTGTGTGTGTATATGTTTGTATGTGTACATGTTTGTGTGTATGTATGCTTATTTGTGTATAAATGTCTGTGTGTTTGTGAATGTTTGTGTGCATGTATGTTTTTGGGTGTATGTTTGAATGTATGTACATATGTGTGTGAATGTTTGTGTGTATGTTTGTGTGTGTGTACGTTTGTATGTATGTGCATATGTGTCTGTGAATGTTTGTGTGTGTATGTTTTTGTGTCTGTGAATGTTTGTTTGTGTGTGTATAAGTTGTGTGTGTATGTATTTATGTGTACGTGTAATAATAATAATAATCTTTGTCATTGTCACAAGTAGGCTTACATTAATACTGCAATGAAGTTACTGTGAAAAGCCCCTAGTCGCCACATTCCGGCGCCTGTTCGGGTACACAGAGGGAGAATTCACAATGTCCAAATTACCTAACAGCACATCTTTCGGGACTTGTGGGAGGGAACCGGAGCACCCGGAGGAAACCCATACAACCACGGGGAGAACGTGCAGACTCTGCACAGACAGTGACCCAAGCTGGGAATCGAACCTGCAACCCTGGTGCTGTGAAGCAACAGTGCTAACCACAATGCTACCATGTTGCCCAAGAAACAGGGAGGATGTGCAAACTCCACACAGACAGCGATCCGGCGCCAGGATCGAACACGGGTTCTCGATGCCATGAGGCAGCAGTGCTAACCACTGCACCACCGTGCTGCCCTGGTGTGACCATCTGCAGGCATGCCCACCAGGACCACGACACCACCCTCGTCAAATTTCTCCAGACCGCGAAAATCCTTAATCTGACATACAATAAGGATAAATGCGTATTTAGCACCGACCGTCTAGCCATTCTAGGCTACGTAGTGTGAAGTGGAGTTATAGGCCCCGACCCTGAGCGCATGCGCCCCCTTATGGAGTTCCCCCTCCCTCACTGCCCCAAGGCCCTGAAGCGTTGCCTCGGGTTCTTCAGCTATTATGCACAGTGGGTCCCCAACTACGCAGACAAAGCCCGACCCCTAATCCAGTCCACAACCTTCCCCCTGTCGACGGAGGCCCGCCAGGCCTTCAGCCGCATCAAAGCAGACATTGCAAAGGCCACGGTGCCATCGACGAGTCCCTCCCCTTCCAGGTCGAGAGCGATGCGTCCAACGTAGCTCTGGCGGCCACCCTCAACCAAGCGGGCAGGCCCGTGGCTTTCTTCTCCCATACCCTCCATGCTTCCGAAATTCGCCATTCCTCGGTCGAAAAAGAGGCACAAGCCATAGTAGAAGCTGTGAGACATTGGAGGCATTACCTGGCCGGCAGGAGATTCACTCTCCTCACGGACCAACTGTCGGTTGCCTTCATGTTCGATAATGCACAGCGGGGCAAGATTAAAAACGACAAGATCTTGCGGTGGAGGATAGAACTCTCCACCTTCAACTACGAGATCATGTACCGTCCGGGGAAGCTAAATGAGCCTCCTGATGCCCTGTCCCGCAGCACTTGTGCCACTGCACAAGTGGGCCACCTCCGATCCCTCCACGAGGACCTTTGCCAACCGGGGGTCACTCGCTTTTTCCATTTTGTCAAGACCCACAACCTGCCCTACTGCATCGAGGAGGTCAGGTCAGTCACCAGGGACTGCCAAATCTGTGCAGAGTGTAAACCGCACTTCTACCGGCCAGAGAGGGCGCACCTGATAAAGGCTTTCCGTCCCTTTGAACGCCTCAGCATAGATTTCAAAGGTCCCCTCCCCTCCACCGACTGCAACACATATTTCCTGAACGTGATTGACGAGTACTCCCGGTTCCCTTTCGCCATCCCCTGCCCAGACATGACCACAACCGCCGTCATCAAGGATCTCCAGGGTATCTTTACACTGTTCGGTTTCCCCGCGTACATACACAGTGATAGGGGGTCCTCGTTTATGAGTGACGAACTGCGTCAATTCTTGCTCAGCAAGGGCATCGCCTCGAGCAGGACGACCAGTTACAACCCCCGGGGAAACGGGCAGGTAGAGAGGGAGAACGGAACGATCTGGAAGACTGTTCTATGGCCCTACGGCCCAGGGATCTCCCAGTCTCCCGCTGGCAAGAAGTCCTCCCGATGGCCCTCCACGCCATCCGGTCGCTGCTCTGTACAACCACAAATCAGACACCTCATGAACGTCTCCTTGTTTTCCCCAGGAAGTCCTCCTCCGGGACCTCGCTCCCAACCTGGCTAGCGACACCCGGACCCATCCTGCTTTGGAAGCACATGCGGGCGCAAAAGTCGGACCCGTTGGTCGAGAAGGTCCACCTGCTGCACGCTAACCCCCAGTACGCCTACGTGGCGTTCCCTGATGGCCGGTAAGATACAGTCTCCCTTCGGGACCTGGCGCCCGCCGGAATCCCATGTGCACCCGAACTGACCCTCACTGGAGGGTCAGTACTCCCGCCGCTCCTGCCTAGGCCCACCCACCCACCGACGCCCCCCCCCCCCTCCCCCCGTTTCAACCTTTTGCCCCAACAGCGCCGCCTAAGGGTGACGAAGCTGCCAGGGAGGACAAAAGCACGCTCCCGGAGTCACAACCACCGGGACCCCCACCAGAATCACCACCGAAGCCCAGACACTCCAGAAGGACGACCAGGCCACCCGATCGACTGATTGCTTCGCTGTGACTCTATCTGTGAACTTTGTAAATATCCTCAACAGCACGGTACCTCCATACCTGGTCATACCATGTTAAAGGCGGCTGTTACCACTGACCACCACCACCGCCGGACTCTTTTTTAACAGGGGGTGAATGTGGTAGTACCAGGTATTGCGGTATCTGAGAGGCTGATGACCATTGGTTAGACCCAGGAGTCTACCATTGGCTGTATTATGTAGCTCCGCCCTGAAGGCGGGGTATAAGAAATGGTGCCGTCCCAGCAGCCTTCACTTTCTGTATCGAAGCTGCTGGGGAACAGGTTCTAGTAGATTAAAGCCTTCAGTTATGAAATCACTTCGTCTTGAGTGTAATTGATTGCGCATCACCTTATAATAATAATCTTTATTGTCACATGTAGGCTTACATTAATACTGCAATGAAGTTACTGTGAAAAGCCCCTAGTCGCCACATTCCGCCGCCTGTTCAGGTACACAGAGGGAGAATTCAGAATGTCCAATTCACCTAACAGCACGTCTTTCGGGATTTGTGGGAGGAAACCAGAGCACCCGGAGTAAACCCCCGCAGACACAGGGAGAATGTGCAGACTCCACGGAGACAGTGAGCCAAGCCAGGAATTGAACTTGGGACCCTGGCGCTGTGAAGCAACAATGCTAACCACTGTGGTACCGTGACGCCTTGCTTGAACCTTTTGAGTCTGTCGTCGTATCCCCGAGTTCTGTGTTTATTCTTCAAGGTATCGAGTTTATTTTCTTCTGTTGCTTTCAGTACCCCACACTAAGGGCAGGATATTCCAGCCCCCTCCCCCACGCCCCCCCCACCAACCCTCGCGCAGGTTTTCCAGTGGCCGAGGCAGTTCACCATCGGCTACCGGCGGGATCTTCCAGTTCCGACGACGTCTACACCATTGACGTGACTCGCCCGTCCTGCCGTTGGGTATCCGCCGCGGGGTGGGGGTCGACTTTAGAGGGACCAGAAGATTCCACCATTGGAGGGACGAGAAAATCCCATCCTCCTTCTTCTCTTGGATTGGAAAAATGTAAACTTTGTAAATTTATATAAGTTGCTATTCGGGATTTCTACATCGCTGAAAGATGTTTGGGGTACTTTAATATTTTCCATTTTTCCATTTGTTTACCGTATGATTTCCCAATATGCAAAACATTACATAGCCAATAAATGTATATGTCCAACTGGAACCCTTTTCCTCCCCCTCCCAATTAACTTATGTCATAGCTTGTTTTTATATATTTTCTTAAGCCTTAATCAAGGAATAGTTCCAAAGTACACATTATCCTTGGGAACACTTCATTAATAATTACATTATCCATTCTAAACAAGACTATTGGATAAATAAAATACAACATCAATAGAAAGACGCAATCAAATTATGGGAACCAAAAACTTGGCTTCAAACATTTGAAGAATCATCCGGTATTTTGATGATCATAATGTGATGTCTGGCTCCATGTCTTGGGTGCCTGAACTCATTCGCATTTCCGACTGACTTCATTAGGAAAGCTTTTCAATTGTCAACTACTGTATTGCATCTTTCTTTCAGCAAACTGATTGTTGAAGGCAAATGCATCCTGTCCTGGTATTTGTGAGCTGCAAATGCCCAAATCAGAGTTTTCCTTGGTGCGTTTTGGATGGGTTTATTCACTGTTGCTTCTTTTAATTGCCAAAATAATTATTCTGTACCCCAAATATTGAAGGAGACTAGTCAGGAAATAGTGGAATCATTGTTTGACTGGCGTAGTCACCAGTTGACATAGAATTTACAGTGCAGAAGGAGGCCATTCGACCCATCGAATCTGCACCGACCCTTGGAAAGAGCACCCTACCTAAGCCCACACCTTCACTCTATGCCCGAAACCTAGTAACATAGTAACCCGACCTAACCTCTTTGGACACTAAGGGCAATTTAGCATGGCCAATCCACCTAACCTGCACATCTTTGGACTGTGGGAGGAAACCGGAGCACCTGGAGGAAATCTACGCAGACACGGGGAGAATGTGCAGACTTCGCACAGACAGTGACCCAAGCCGGGAATCAAACCTATGATCCTGGAGCTGTGAAGCAACTGTGCAAACCACTGTGCTACCATGCCCCCCCCTATGACATATACTGGAGCAGAACAGTGCTGGCTATTACCTGTGAGTTCTTACAGGGTCAGTTTCTTACCCTATTCCATGCCATGTGAATAGATGCCAAGAAACTTCTTCACAGGAAAGGTATGAACGGTAAGGGTTTGTGCTGGGGGGGAGGTGGAGGGGGGAGGAGGGAAGGGTTGGTGGGGGGGTGGGGAGAGAGAGCTGTTATTCTGGCTCTTATTGTACGTACACACTCAGGCTACCGAAGAATACTGGCTGCCATCTGTGGTCTTGCAGTTTGCTTGGTGTCCTGACCAGGTGGGGTAGGGAGTGTCATGTGAGAGTACCTTTAAGAAATGGGTGTTTATCGAATAGCTGCAGTGATTTCAGAGTGTGGGTGGAGCTGGGCTGTTTGTCTTTCACTTTCGTTTTTGAGCAGGCAGCTACAGGGTGCTTTTAGTTTCGTTTTGAGAGCTGGATAGCTGCATTCAAAGCAAGCAGCTGTATAAGGATCTCTCTGCAATCTAAAGTCTGTCTCCAGATCATTTGCTGATTTCAAAGTGATAACTGCTCTCAGTAGAGAATTTAAACCTGATCTCTGTGTTAAAAAGGGTATTTTGTCTTATGGATGTTGCAAGGAAAGATTCAGGGTTACTTATAGAGTACTGTATCTGTGGGGTAGATTGGTGTTGATAGTTGTTAAGATGTTTACTGTGGGTTTATAAAGTGTTAACTGGTTTAATAAATAAACATTGTTTTAATTAAAAGTACTTTAACTCTGTTGCACCACACCTGTAAAGTAGGCCCGTGTGCTCCCCATAACCACAATCTATTAAAAGTTGTGGGTCAGGTGAACTCCAAGATATGCTTTGGGGTTCTCTAAATTCTGGCCCATAACAGGAGTGTGGCGTGAATGGTGGGGTCCAACAAAGAGAATTAGGTCAAATAAAAAACTGGGCTCGGCTGGAATTCTCTTCTTCTCAACGCCATCGTAAAGCATCTCACCATCACTTAATGTCTCAATTTACGCACACACAGGATGGCCCTTTGGGAAACCTTCCAAAGGGTTAGCAAAGACTAAGAACCCCAAATCCGGGATGACTTAATAAAAACAGAAAAAGCTGCAATTGTATCATAGACCGGGCAGAATCTGTGGTGAAAGGAATAGAGTTTATCGGGGGAAACCTTTTGCAAAGGCAAAGGCCCTACCTCCCAGCTTAAAAAGCAGGGATGCCAGGGGAATGAGCTCACTCCCACCTGGCTGGGTTGCCCCAAACTAATTTTACAGCTGTCAGCTGTTAATTAGCGTAGGGCGAGACTTCAGCCACAAACCACCAACTCTGTAGTCCCAGCAGCGCCACCAGGAATGGTGGTCACTGCTGGGACTGCAGCCTGTCCTCAACAAAGAAGAACCACATTGCCAGACACCTAGGTATGTCTGGGGTACCACTCGGGCCTGGCTGCCAGGCCCTGGTGAGGGCAGTGGGCTGTATGGTTTGGCAGGACATTGGAGGTGTGAGAACCATGCTGATGGGAGAGCTCACATTGGGCAGCCACACTATGGCACAGGGGTGCTCAAATGTGCCCTGCATAGCCGGCAACAAAGTCACCAGGTTTCACCTTTAATTAAATTTCACCATTAATTGGCCATTTAATTGGCACAGGGGAGAGTGGGCTGGCCAATGTCTCCTCTGCCAATGTTCTTTTAGCAGGTAGGTGAGGTCTCACCACAACTCCTGATTTTGTGCCTCCCTCCACTTCCTCAAACTTTTCCCACTTAATGGTCACAGACCTGAATCAGTGGCTGCAATTTCTCTGCCCCACCCACAGCGGGTTTTCCGGCTGAAGAGCCAACTCACCATTGACCATAAGACCATAAGACATAGGAGCAGAATTAGGCTACTCGGCCCATCGAGTCTGCTCCGCCATTCAATCATGGCTGATATTTTTCTCATCCCCATTCTCCTGTCTTCTCCCAATAACCCCGGATCCCCTTATTGATCAAAAACCTATTTATCTCTGTCTTAAAGACACTCAGTGATTTGGCCTCCACAGCCTTCTGCGGCAAAGAGTTCCACAGATTCACCACCCTCTGGCTGAAGAATTTCCTCCTCATCTCTGTTTTAAAGGATCGTCCCTTTAGTCTGAGATGGTGTCCTCTGCTTCTAGTTTTTCCTACAAGTGGAAACATCCTCTCCACGACCACTCTATCCAGGCCTCGCAATATCCTGTAAGTTTCAATAAGATCCCCCCTCATCCTTCTAAACTCCATCGAGTACAGACCCAGAGTCCTCAACCGTTCCTCATATGACAAGCTCTTCATTCCAGGGATCATTCTAGTGAACCTCCTCTGGACCTTTTCCAAGGCCAGCACATCCTTCCTTAGATACTGGGCCCAAAGCTACTCACAATGCTCCAAATGGGGTTTGACCAGAGCCTTCTATAGCCTCAGAAGTACATCCCTGGTCTTGTATTCTACCCCTCTTGACATGAATGCTTTCATTGCATTTGCCTTCCTAACTGCCGGCTGAACCTGCACAGTAACCTTAAGAGAATCTCAAGTCTCTTTGTGCTTCTGATTTCCTAAGCATTTTCCTATTTAGAAAATAGTCTGTGCCTCCATTTCTCCTTCCAAAGTGCATAACCTCACACTTTACCACATTGTATTCCATGTGCCACCAGTGGTATTTTCCACTCCTGACAACATCAATGGCCATTTGCGTTGCTCACTGAACGTGAGTGCTGCCAAGGAACCTGCTGTGGGGTGGTGGGGGTGGGGTGGGGTTGCTGGGGGCAGGGAGGATCATCTGGAAGTTCTGGCTCATTAGCTCTGCTTCTCTCTCTACAAATGCCTCCAGATCTACTCAGCATTTCCAATTTTTTCATTTCAGATTTCCACTATCCACAATGCTCTGCTTTTGATCCAACCATGCACCTTCAGGAGAAGCAGTGGGTGGGGGGGGAATTTGAAAAAGTTCCTCATCTTGTTCAGCAATAAATCTAGCCCTTGGAAAGCAGAAGTCTCCTGGCTTCTCAGAATGCCTTTGTGCTGTGAGCAGCACATCTGGGGCGTCATTCTCCGACCCCCCAGAGGGTCGGAGAATGGCCGTTGGCTGCCGTGAATCCCGCCCCCGCCGAAGTCTCCGACGGGAGAAAAGTTGGCGGGGCGTTAATGGCGCCGCTGCCGCGGAGAATGTCACGGGTCTGCGCAAGGCAGCCGATTTTCGGCCGGCCGATATTCTCCCTCCCGGATGGGCCGAAGTCCCGTCGACGTGATGACCGTTCACGTCGACGTGAATCAAACCTCCTTTTCATCGGCGTGACCCGGTGCTCCAGGTTCACGCCGACCAGCGTGGAGGTGAGTGACGGCCTGGGGGGTTGGTTCTGGGCAGGCAATGGCGTGGCCGCAGTCTGATTGCGTGAGGAGAGGTGTGTCTCGGGTTGTGTGTGTGTGTGTGCGGCGGGGGGGGGGGTGGTTAGAGTAGGCTGGGCTCCGGGGGAGTGCCGGGAGGGGGTCCGTGCCGGGGTGGAGGTTGGGGGGGGGGCGTCAGTGCCAGGGTGGAGGTTGGGTGTTGGGGGGGGTCCGTGCTGGGGTGGAGGTTGGGGGGGGGTCCGTGCTGGGGTGGAGGTTGGGGGGGGGGTCCGTGCCGTGCCGGGGTGGAGGTTGGGGGGGGATCCGTGCTGGGGTGGAGGTTGGGGGGGGTCCGTGCCGTGCCGGGGTGGAGGTTGGGGGGGGTCCGTGCCGTGCCGGGGTGGAGGTTGGGGGGGGGTCCGTGCTGGGGTGGAGGTTGGGGGGGGGCCGTGCCGGGGTGGAGGTTGGGGGGGGGTCCGTGCTGGGGTGGAGGTTGGGGGGGGTCCGTGCTGGGGTGGAGGTTGGGGGGGTCCGTGCCGAGGTGGAGGTTGGGGGTTGGGGGGGGGTCCGTGCTGGGGTGGAGGTTGGGGGGGTCCGTGCCGTGCCTGGGTGGAGGTTGGGGGGGTCCGTGCTGGGGTGGAGGTTGGGGGGGGGTCCGTGCCGTGCCGGGGTGGAGGTTGGGGGGGGGGTCTGTGCTGGGGTGGAGGTTGGGGTGGGTCCGTGGCAGGGTGGAGGTTGGGGGGGGTCCGTGCCGTGCCGGGGTGGAGGTTGGGGGTTGGGGGGGGGTCCGTGCTGGGGTGGAGGTTGGGGGGGCGGTCCATGCCGTGCCGGGGTGGAAGTTGGGGTGGTCCGTGCTGGGGTGGAGGTTGGGGGTGGTCCGTGCCGGGGTGGAGGTTGGGGGGGGTCCGTGCCGGGGTGGAGGTTGGGGGGGGTCCGTGCGGGGTGGAGGTTGGGGGTTGGGGGGGGTCTGTGCCGGGGTGGAGGTTGGGGGTTGGGGGGGTGTCCGTGCTGGGGTGGAGGTTGGGGGGGGTGCATGCCGTGCCGGGGTGGAGGTTGGGGGGGTCCGTGCTGGGGTGGAGGTTGGGGGGGTCCGTGCTGGGGTGGAGGTTGGGGGGGGGGGGGTCCGTGTCGGGGTGGAGGTTGTGGGTTTTCCGTGCCGGGGTGGAGGTTGGGGGGGGGTCCGTGCGGGGTGGAGGTTGGGGGTTGTGGGGGGGGTCTGTGCTGGGGTGGAGGTTGGGGGGCGGTCCGTGCCGAGGAGGGGGATGGGAGGGCAAGTGAGTTGGTCCACCTGGCCAGGTGCCAGCCTCCAACAGTTGGACCCATGCGGTCCATGCCACCTGGCTGGGGGGAGGAGGGGATATGGGCAATGATGACATGTCGTCGTTCCCCTCCCCCCACCAGGCCGTCATGTTTTCAGATCATCCAGCGATGTTGGCCGCCGTGGTGGCAGCCGCTCATGTCTATGTTGCCCTGGATGAGGAGGAGGAGGAGGTGGAGCGTGCCAGAGAGGCGGCGCAGGCTGCCGCAGAGGGGCAGGTGGCAGCCGCCCAGTCTGGAGGGACACCTGACCGACAGGACGAGGAGGGGGAGGAGGACGTCGCGGCCCCACGGCAACGGAGGCACCCGAGGGCGCCCCGTGTGTACCGGCCCCGGCAGTCATACCAGGACCTCACGGACCGGGAATGCAGGAGGAGACTCCGGATGAGGCGGGAAACCGTGGCACACATCTGCCACCTGCTGGCACACCTGTCACCGCGTGGCACTGGCGGGGGATACCCTCTCCCCGTGTCCGTCAAGGTTACGTTGGCCCTGAACTTTTATGCAACGGGGTCATTCCAGGCACCGAGTGGGGACCTGTCCGGCATATCGCAGACATCGGTGCACCGGTGCATCCGGGCAGTGACAGATGCCCTATATGCCATGGCGCACCGCTACATCCGCTTCCCCGTGGACCGGGCCAGCCAAGATGCCCGGGCCGTGGGCTTCTCTGCCGTGGCCGGGTTCCCCATGGTCCAGGGCGCGATCGATGGGATGCACGTCGCCGTGCGGCCACCTGCAGATAACAGGGCCGTGTTCACTAATAGGAAGGGGACCTATTCGATGAACGTACAGGTGGTCTGTGACCACCGCATGATGATCCTGCACGTCTGCGCCCGTCACCCAGGCAGTGTACACGACTCATTCGTGTTGTCGCGGTCATCCATCCCCGGCATGTACGAGGGACGCCATCCCCGGCTGAGGGGCTGGTTGCTGGGCGACAGGGGCTACCCATTGCGATCATGGCTGATGACGCCTATACGGAGGCCACGCAATGAGGCGGAGAACCGCTACAATGATGCCCATGTAGCAACAAGGGGAGTGATCGAGAGGTGCTTTGGTGTGCTGAAGATGCGTTTCAGGTGCCTGGACCTCTCTGGGGGCGCCCTCCAGTATCGGTCAGATAGGGTTGGCCGCATCATTGTGGTGTGCTGCGTCCTGCACAACATAGCCCAGCAGAGGGGCGATGTGCCGCAGGCAGAGGAGGGCGGAGTGGAGGAGCAGCAGGAAGAGGCCCAGTCCTCCCCAGATGAGGGGGATGGGGGCAATGGTCAGGGCAGACGGGGTAGACACAGGCGGGTGGCTGTCCACCGTTACCGGCTGGCCCAGCGGGCACGGGACAGACTGATAGACGCCCGCTTCACTGACAAGATGGGCGTGGGAATCGGGTAGTATGGCCACAGACCGCACACCATGGCAACAGCCGACCACCCACACCCCCCACCCATCCACCCACCCAGCACCCTCACCCCCCTCCCCAACCCCACCCACCCCACCCGCATGCACACCACCCCCCCCCCCATTGCCGATCCACCTGCGGCACAACTGGCCGGGCTCACACAGTTGCGGGTGGACACGTGTCTATCGCAGGCCATGGAGGATGATGACAACCCGCCCTGCGATGGGCTCCTGGCTCTACATCGTTGGACTATGTCTGACCCATGGCCACAGTACCACCATCCACCCGGACCATCCCTGCATGCGGCTGTGACACTGCAGCGCACGGTCCCGTCCTCTGCCCGGGGGATGTTGAATGCGGCCCAGGGGGAAGGGGGCAGACTCACCTGGGGCTGAGGTAAGACCACCCCTCACACACACACTTGCGCTCAACGTACATGACACCCCCGCACACTTTGGACAGAGCACAAAGGCAGCTTCGGTAGGTGTAACATTGACTTTAATAACCAAAGGAGTTCATGCACATGCCCTAGCCCCTAAAACTCATCTGTGCCCTGCACCCGTGCCAACTTACTCAGTGTCTAATTGTTTGGCCTTACGGGCCCTTTGACTATGTCTACGTGGTTCCCCAGATGGTACAGCAGAACTGGAGGTGGACTCCTGTGATTCCTGCCCTCTGACACTGGATCCCTTTGACGGCCGTTTCCTGGGGCGTCCTGGCCTAGATGGGCCAGGCTGCGGCCCGGGCGACTGGGATGGCGAGCTGCCAGCCTGTCCTGCCCGTTGCCCACCCGATGCACCTGGGATGGAAGGGGGGGAGTCCGAGGTGTCGCGGTGTACCGGGACCTCCCCTACAGAGGGAGCCGGGACGGACCACACCACCTCCTCCTCCCTCGGGGTGCCCGATGGCCCCCAGGCCTCTACATGGGTGGGATGCGAACGGACTGGCCATCCGACGCCCCCCCGACATCTGGCGCTGCCAGTCCTGGAGGCCCGTGCTGGTATCGACAGGGGTCTGCAGGTTTGCAGCCATGGAGCCCAGGGGGTTGGCAAACCCTGTCTGTGACAGTGCGACGCCGGCTCGCACATGGCCACTGGTGCCGATGCCCTCAGCGATGGCCTGCAGAGACTGGGCCATGGCCTGCTGAGACTGGGCCATGGCCTGCTGAGACTGGGCCATGGCCTGCAGAGACTGGGCCATGGCCTGCTGAGACTGGGCTATGGCGTTGAGCGCCTCTGCCATCTGGCGCTGGCACTGGCTCATGGCCTCCTGTGAGAGGGCAGCCATTTCCTGGGCCACAGACGTCGCCTGCACGGAAGGCCCCAGGCCTCGCAAACCGTTCCCCATGTCTGACACCGTCGCACCCATTGCCTCCACCGCGGACGCCACCCGTGCGGTGTCAGCCTGGGTGGCACGCATGACCGGCACCACTCCCAGCTCCTGGACGCGGGTGGACTCCTTCACCTGCGACCGCAGCCGCCGCAAGCCGCCCGTCACCCTCTTCGCTCGTCTCCGGGTCGGTGGTTGCATCGGATCTATGTGTGGGTGTGGTAACTGCAGGAACCCGGGATCCATCTGGGCGGCAGATGTTCGCTTGGGCTGGGCTGCCCTCCGACCGCCCGGTCCCTCTGCTGCTCCTACCTCCACCTGCTGTACCGGGACGGCTGTGTTGTGCGCACCAGTGAGTGTACCAGACGCCTCATCACTAAAGTGCCCAACCGTGGTGAGTGTTTCTGCGATGGTGGAGGGTGTTGGTGACAGCAGTGGCGTTGTGTCGTGCTCTTCGTCCCACTCTGAGTCCATGGCACTTTGGGGTGGGGGTTCGTCTCCACCCATCCACTCTGAGTCACTGTCCGGTATTTCGTCTTCCTGGGTAGTGCTGTCCCGGGTAGGGGTGTCCTGGGTAGTGCTGTCCTGGGTAGGGGTGTCCTGGGTAGTGCTGTTCCGGGTAGGGGTGTCCTGGGTAGTGGTGTCCTGGGTAGTGGTGTCCTGGGTAGTGGTGTCCTGGGTAGTGGTGTCCTGGCTCGGATGTGACGGGGGCCTGTGGCTGCCCCCCTCGTCGCTGGGTGGTCGCTCCCGCACGTGACGGGGGTGTCGTCTCCCTGTTGCTCCAGGTCTCTCCGTCTCCCGTGGTGTGCGAGGGGCATCCTGCGGGCGTCGCATGCTGGAGGGTCTGGGTCTCTCCGTCTCCCGTGGTCTCCGAGGGGCATCCTGCGGGCGTCGCATGCTGGAGGGTCCGGGTCTCTCCGTCTCCCGTGGTGTGCGAGGGGCATCCTGCGGGCGTCGCATGCTGGAGGGAGCGGGTCTCTCCGTCTCCCGTGGTCTCCGAGGAGCATCCTGCGGGCGTCGCATGCTGGAGGGTCCGGGTCTCTCCGTCTCCCGTGGTCTCCGAGGGGCATCCTGCGGGCGTCGCATGCTGGAGGGTGCGGGTCTCTCCGTCTCCTGTGGTCTCCGAGGGGCATCCTGCGGGCGGTCTGCATCTGCGGGGATAGGTGCCTGGACGTTTGGTCCTGCGATACACAATGAAGCATGCATGGTTAGACATCAGGCAGTGATCAGGTGATACGGGAGAGGGGGATATAGGGGAGGGGGGATATGGGGACGGGCTGTCGGTGGCTCACTTGCTAGTACGCCCCCGACCTCTGCATCAGCAACCTCCCGGTCCTCAGGTCCGCCAGCCAGTTCCAGGGCCCTTTCCTCGTGTACGGTCAGTGACCTCGTATATGAATGCACGCCATCGGTTGCGCGTGCATTGCAGAGGTTAAGGTTAGGGCTGGATTCACTTGGGGATATGGGGGATATGGGGGAGGGGGGGATATGGGGGAGGGGGGATATGGGGAGGGGGGATATGGGGGAGGGGGGATATGGGGGATATGGGGGGATATGGGGGAGGGCGGATATGGGGGAGGGGGGATATGGGGGAGGGGGGGATATGGGGGATCTGGGGGAGGGGGGGATATGGGGGAAGGGTGGATATGGGGGAGGCTCACCCTGCCTGCTCTGACGAGGTCGTTCTCCTTCTTGTGGCACTGGGTGCCTGTCCGTGGTGTCAGGGCCGCAGCGGTGACGGCCTCTGCCACTTCCCTCCACAGACGCCGGCTGTGGCGTGGGGCAACTCTGCGGCCGTGCCCGGGATACAGGGCGTCCCTCCTCTGCTCCACCGCGTCCAGGAGCGCCTCCACATCGCGTGACTCGAACCTCGGGGCTGAGCAACGGCCAGCCATCCAGTCGGGTGTTGCGGTCGGGTGTTGCGGTCGGGTGGGGGGGAGCAGCGCGGCCTTATGAGCCGTCACGCCGTGCAGCGCGTATGATGCTGCACGGCGTGAACCACTGCGCAAGCGCGGATCCCGTTACGTCGCTGCTAGCCCATTTCAGGCCGGAGACTATCGACCCATTTTTCCGACGTGACGCAAGTCGGATTTGCGCCGTTTTTTGCGCCAATCGGCGGACTTTCCGCCGAAAGCGGAGAATTTCGCCCCTGATTGTGAAAGCTTCCCTGAATCCTTTGAGGTCCGGTGAGAGAACTTCAGTCTCATCTTCCATTCCTTGGAATGACGGATTTTCCCAAAGAGGACAGGCACACAGGCATTGTTTCTTCGTGCCCCGAGTGGCCTGAATCAACTTCACCAAGTTGGAGCAGAAAGAAAAAGGCAGAAGGTGCTGGAACAGGTCAGCAGCTTTTCTAAAGAAGAGTCGCACTGGACTCGAAACATTACCCCTGTTTCTCTCACCAGGGATGCAGCCTGACCTGCTGAGTTCTTCTCAGCACTTTCTGCTTTTATTTCAGATCTCCAGTGTCTGCAGTGTTTTGTTTTTATTGAGGAGCGCAGGTTCCTCCATTGGAATTGCACTCGGATATTTTAAACCTGTAAAGATTCCAGAAATTCCCGGCAATGATTTCACGATTCTTTCTGTCATTAAACAACTTGCAATTTTTGCTGCTTAATCATCTGGATTAATGATGGTTTGGACATGTACAGACGATTTAGGCAGGGGATTTTTTTTTCTTCAAAAGACAAATTAGCCCAATTTAATTACACAAAAGCAGACAAAAACATTCAGTTAGGTTTCTTGGATGGGTGAATGTTTTGACAAGCATTAACTCTTGTCATGTCCCGAGTACACTTGTGTCTGAAATTCACCTCTTTCTTCCCTCGTGCCTTCCAGTGCTGCCCCGGCCAGCCTTCCACCTTCAACTCCCCGTGATCCCGAGCTCATCCAAACTCTGCTACCCGTATCCTAACTTGCACCAAGTCCCATTCATCTGTTCACAGTGCTCACTGACCTCCAATGGCTTTCAGTCCAGCAATGCCTCAATTTCACAGAACAGAATCATAGAACCATCGAATCCCTACAGTGCAGAAGGAGGCCATTCGGCCCATTGAGTCTTCACCGGCCCTCTGAAAAAGCACCCTAACCCAGGTCCAATCACCCATCCCATCCCTGTAACCCCACCGACAGACAATTTAGCATGTCCAATCCACCTAACCTACACATCTTTGGACTGTGGGAGGAAACCGGAGCACCCGGAGGAAACCCACGCAGACACGAGAATGTGCAAACGCCACATAGACAGCCGCCCGAGGTCAGAATTGATCCCGGGTCTCTGTCGCTGTGGAGCAGCAGTTCTAAACACTGTGCCACCGTGCCGCCAAGTATTTGAAAATACTTATCCCTATTTTCAAATCCCCCTTTGATTTCTCTCCCCCAATTGGTATAAAGTCTTGTAGCAACCCTCTCACACACCCAGTTTTAATCCCTCTGCCGTTGGCAGACGTTCTGTCAGCTGCTTCAGCACTAAGCTCTGGAATTCCCTCCCTAAAACTCACTGCCACTCTACTTTTCCCTCCTCCTTTAAGATGCTTAGCAAAAATCAACTTCTCTGACCAAACCTTTGGTCACCCAATCCTTATAAGTGGGGTTGTCTGCCCAACACCCCCGTCCCGCCATTCTTCCAGTCCTGCCACAATAAATGGGATTTCCCATTGAATCCGCCCCACAACACTGGCAAACCCACAGCAGAGGTTCACTGCCAGCGGGAGCAGAAACTCCTACTGGCAAGAATGGTGGAAAATCCCCCTATATTTCCTGAAGTGTTTGGTGTCAAATTTTGTTTCATCACATTCCCGTGAAGTGATTTGGGATGTTTGTCTAGGTTAGTGCTTCTTCAGAAGTCATAGAATCATAGAATTTACAGTGCACAAGGAGGCTATTTGGCCCATCGAGTCTGCACCGGCCCTTGGAAAGAGCAGCCTACCTAAGCCCACACCTCCAACCTATCCCCATAACCCAGCAACCCCACCTGATCTTTTTTTTGGACACTAAGGGCAATTTAGTACAGCAAATCCACCTGACCTGCACATCTTTGGACTGGGGAAGAAACTAGAGCACCCAGAGGAAACCCTGCACATGGGGAGAACGTGCAGACTCCGCACAGACAGTGACCCAAGCCGGGAATCGAACCTGGGACCCTCGGAGCTGTGAAGCAACAGTGCTACCCACTGTGCTACCGTGCTAGTTCCTATTGTTCAAATGTCAAGCACTGTTTTATTAAGTATTCCAGCCAACGTGGGCATGGAGCTGGCTGATTGGCTGGTCTTCAGGGGCCTAAGGCTTTTTCAAGGCCGGAGCGTGATTTGAATACAGCAAGCTGTGAATGCCACCTCTTACACTGGTCTGGCTGGCAAGTTGAATCTAAGGGCAGCACGGTGGCACAGTGGTTAGCACTGTCGCTTCACAGCTCCAGGGTCCCAGGTTCGATTCCCAGCTGTGTGGAGTCTGCACGTTCTCCCCCTGCCTGTGTGGGTTTCCTCCGGGTGCTCCGGTTTCCTCCCACAAGTCCCGAAAGACGTGCTGTTAGGTAATTTGGACATTCTAAATTCTCAGTGTACCCGAACAGGTGCTGGAATGTGGCGACTAGGGGCTTTTCACAGTTACTTTTCACAGTAACTTCATTGCAGTGTTAATGTAAGTCTACTTGTGACAATAAAGATTATTATTATAGGTTGTGGAATGGGGTCAGACGTGGGTGTCGGGATTGGGGGGGGGGGGGGTGGAAGATGGAAGGGATTTTCTGGGTAACAGGGCAGGGGGTGGAGGGGTGGTGCTTGGGACTTTTGGTGAAGGAAAGCGGCAGCTGATTTCAGAAGAGTTTGAGCATGGGCCAGAGTGGTCATGTTTTATTACGGGGGCGATGGGAGGGCCTGTCCTGCTGCCCCTGAACACCTATGAAAATTAAACTTTAAAAAATGTTTCACGTCCTCGACTGTCGTGGCTACCGCCAGTATATTTACTCAAAATTGCGTGAGGACTGCCTGGCTTGGTCATCTAAAGGGTAACCAAGGCTCAATATCACCCCCACCACCCCTGCCCATCAACTCTACTGGTTTCTATGGGAAATGGGCGGTTGACAGACCAGAGTTCCCATGCCCCCCTCCTCCCCTCATCACCTTTCCTGCTATCAGGTTTGCACAAAACTGGACATTCATCCCAAGAAGAAAACCAGTGAGAAACGTGCAAGTAGGGGAAGGCCATTCAACCCCTCTAGTCTGTTCTTCCACTCAATTAGATCGTAGCTGATCTACACTGCAATGTCATTTACCCTCCTAAGCTTCATATTCCTTGCCCTAATCCATCAAAAATCCAGCTCAATCAGTCTGGAACATTCACAACTGTGGGAATCGTACCCAATGCGTGAAAGCTAGCGTGCCCAATCCTTATTTAGTAAAGAGTGATTGCACGATTATCATTTCTGATGAAATATAGCAATTGCCCTGCAAATGTTTGCAACTTAACTTCCTCTCCTTTCATCAGATTTGGTGTCAGTCAGTCCAGAAAGTAGCATTTTCCTTCAAAATTGAGGGAGCACAAATTGCAAACTTCGTAGAAGCAAGGAAATCTTGGTGGAGCGGAGTATAAGAATAATGAACATTACATGCCCAAGGCAAGGGAACATCCAAATCTCTGCTGGAAGTAGTGTGTGGCAATGATGCCAAAGATATTGAACACCAGCAAAATAAATAATTAATCTTATTATAAATTTCCACGTTTAATAGGTCTTATGGTGTTTTTATCCGATCAGCAGAAAAGGTGTAGCGCATGAAAGAAATAATTTAAACTTTTGAATATTTTAAATGTTGCGTTGCAGATACTCTATTGAACATTCAGTTTTCCTTAAACCAATGAATAATGCAGAATTAAAAATCTAGTTGAGAATGAGGCTGAAGCTTCAAAGAGTAATTGTAAACTTAGATTAACAGTCTGGGACCATGAAAATGTAAAGCAAATTGGATTGAATGACATTGATTTTTTTTAAATTTAGAGTACCCAATTATTTTTTTCCAATTAAGGGGCAATTTAGCGTGGCCAATCCACCTACCCTGCACATCTTTGGGTTGTGGGGGTTGACCCACGCAGACACGGGGAGAATGTGCAAACTCCACACAGAGAGTGACCCGAGCCCGGGATTGAACCTGGGTCCTCAGCGCCGTGAGGCAGCAGTGCTAACCACTGCGCCACCATGCCGCCTGATTGTAATGTTACATCGATATCCTCGAGATTTGGGAGATTCAAGGGAGATCATATTCAGTTACCTTCTGAGTTTTATCAGTGCCTCAAGAGATTACGAACCAGAGCATTTGAGAGGTAAGAATCCGAGTCTGCCACTCAAGCACCTTTATTCCTCTCTTAGTTGGCTAGTCAGGGGGTGGGTCGGGGTAAGGTCTGCAGTCTGTGAATGGTGGTAAACAATTAAACATCTCACTGGAAGAAGAGGCTCTACAAATATCCCAATTTATAATGATGGGAGAGCCCTCAGCATCAGTACGAAAGATGCAGGCCAGAGGTGTTGAGTGGATGGTCCATCTCGTCCTCCCCAGCATCACAGATGTTAGTCTTCAACCAATTCGATTCACTTCACATGATATCAAGAAACGACTGAAGGCATTTGATACAGCAAAGGCTATGTCATGATATTCAGATAAACATCATGGTGCAAACACACATCCACACTGGTGGACAGGTTAACGGACCAATCAATACACACACAACATCACAGCCAATCACAGGCAAGAACATACACACTATAAAACGGGGAACATGACACTTCCCGCTCATTCCAGCAGGAGACAGCTCAGTGCACAGAGCTCACAGCAAGCCACTCAGACATTCACCATGTGCTGAGTGCTTCTCCAAGATAGTGTTAGGGCTAGGTCCACAAGTTAGAGGGTAATGAACAAACCACAGTAACCAGTTTACAGATGTTAATATTGTTAGTAATAAAACTGAGTTGTACCATTCGCAACCGTGTTGGTTCGTCTGTGTAGCAGAGCACCCAACACGAAATAGTACCAGGATTGGAACCCAGTAACGGTGAGACCTACCTACGCATCTTAAGGAATCCACCATCCTGCGCCATGGACACCATCAGCCCGCCGCAGCCGCTCCAAATCGCTGGAAACCTCGGCGTCAACTGGAAGCTGTTTAAACAGCGCTTCCAGTTCTTCCTAGAAGCTACAGAAAGGGAGAATGCTTCGGACACCAGGAAAATCGCCCTCCTCCTCTCCACGGCAGGGCAACACACCATCCACATCTACAACTCCCTGGTGTTCACGGAAGGTGAGGACAAGACGAAATACAAGATGGTCCTTCTTAAACTCGAGCAGCACTGCAGCATCGAGGTAAATGAGATATGAGATCTTCGAGAAGTACCTCTTCCAGCAGCGCCTGCAGGGTAACGATGAGCCCTTTCAATCCTTCCTAACACACCTCCGTATCCTCACGCAGTCCTGCGGTTACGACACCACCTCCGATTCCATGATTCGGGACCAGATTGTTTTTGGGGTCACCTCGGGAACCCTACGCCAGCAGCTCCTCAAAATTAAAAGCCTCACCCTAGCCACCGCCATTGAAGCCTGCGTCCTCCATGAAAACACGACCAGCCGCTACTCCCAATTCCAGACGGCTGAATCGGCACGGCAGGGGTCCTACACGGCTGAATCGGGAAGGCAGGGGTCCTACGAGGCCAAGTGGGTCCAGGCGATCGAGTTCCTGCCGGCCCGCGGCCCGGACGAGGGCGGCCATTTTGTGCGCTTTCCGCGGCCTCCCGCGCTTGCACGCGCCAAAAGAGACGTCGACGCAGAGGGACGTGGCGCGCAGGCGCACTCTACGCAGGACCGAACTGCGCATGCGTGATGGAGCAACAAACGCCACGACGTCACGACGTGCGGCAACTGCGGATCCGCACATTTAAAGCGGCCATGTCGGGCAAAGAACCGAAAATGCCCCCGCTGTGGCAAGATGGGCCACTACGCTGCCTGCTGTCGAGCAGCTCAACCTGCCAACGCTCCCCAATTCCGACAACCTCGCAGGGACGTGCGGACCATTCAGCCTCCATACACCGAGTCATACCCTGACGATATACAGACCGGTGATACAGACGACCGGGAAGCCTTCCGCGTTGCGGTCATTGACAGGAACCGGATGTCTCCAAGCAGGACCCACCAGCCGATGCCAGTGAACAGTGTCAATCCGGGTGATGAATGGTGTGCCACCCTAATGGTCAACCGATCGCCAATCACATTCCGTCTGGACACTGATGCCTCCGCCAACCTAATAGCATGGTCAGCCTTCTACGCCTTGAAGGTCAGACCACCAATTCGGCCATCCCGTTGTAAGATGGTCGACTACAACGGAAACGTTATCCCGGCCATGGGATCCTGCCAGCTCCAGGTGACACACGATACACACACGGCCACACTGTCCTTCGAGATAGTTGGATCATCGAAAGACTCCTTGCTAGGCGCACAGGCATGCAAGATTCTCCACCTCGTTCAGCGGGTACACACTCTGTCTCCAGAAGGCACATCAGACTTCCCGGATGCAGAATTTAGGGCACAGCTCCACTCGCTCCTCGCCCACAACCAGGAGGCATTCGAGGGCATGGGCACACTGCCCTATACCTACAGAATACGGCTCAAACCGGATGCCAGCCCGGTCATTCACACACCTTGCAGAGTCCCAGCACCACTCAAAGCCCGCCTCAAGCAGCAGCTGCAGGATCTCCAGGACCAAGGGGTGCTATCCCGGGTCACGGAGCCCACGCCATGGGTCAGCTCCATGGTGTGCGTTAAGAAGCCCTCTGGCGAACTCCGGATCTGCGTCGAGTCGAATGACCTGAACAACATCATCATGAGGGAACACTACCCCATACACAAACGGGAAGAGATCACGAGTGAAATGGCCAGGGCTAAAATTTTCACAAAGCTTGATGCCTCGAAGGGTTTTTGGCAGATCCAACTGAATCACTCCAGCAGGAAGCTGTGCACCTTCAACACTCCTTTCGGCAGGTTCTGCTATAACAGAATGCCGTTTGGCATCATCTCGGCATCCGAGGTATTCCACAGAGTCATGGAACAGATGATGGAGGGCATCGAAGGTGTGCGCGTCTATGTTGATGACGTCATCATCTTGTCCACCACACCACAGGAGCACATCAGTCGTCTCCAGCGTGTCTTTACCCGGATACGGGAACACGGCCTGCGCCTCAACCGAGCCAAGTGTTCTTTCGGCCAAACTGAGCTTAAGTTTCTGGGGGACCACATATCCCGGTCAGGAGTGCGTCCGGATGCGGACAAAGTGAGCGCCATTACAGCCATGACGCAGCCGGCAGACAAGAAAGCAGTGCTCCGTTTCCTAGGCATGGTCAATTTCCTGGGGAAGTTCATTCCCAACCTTGCCTCCCACACAACGGCTCTTCGCCACCTAGTAAAGAAGTCCACGGAGTCCCAGTGGCTGCCCGCACACCAGAAGGAATGGGAGGAGCTCAAAATTAAGCTCACCACAGCCCCGATATTGGCGTTCTTCGACACCTCTCGTGATACGAAGATGTCGACTGATGCCAGCCAGTCCGGCATTGGGGCGGTACTCCTGCAACGGGATGACACTGCATCTTGGGCCCCGGTCGCCTATGCCTCGCGGGCCATGACCCCCACAGAACAGTGCTATGCGCAGATCGAGAAGGAGTGCCTGGGTTTGCTAACCGGCATAGACAAGTTCCACGACTACGTGTATGGTCTCCCCCAATTCACCGCGGAAACCGACCATCGCCCCCTGGTCAGCATTATACATAAGGACCTGAACGAGATGACCCCTCGCCTCCAGCGCATCCTGCTCAAGCTCCGGAGGTACGACTTCCAACTGGTCTACACCCTGGGAAAGGACCTCATCATCGCGGATGCCCTATCCAGAGCAGTGAGCACACCGCCCGATTTGGAGGGGTTCGTCTGTCAGGTCGAAGCGCAGGTGGCCTTCACATCGGCAAATCTGCCGGCTGATGATTCAAGTCTGGCCCGTATTCGCCGGGAGACTGCAGCTGACCCCCTTCTGCAGCGTGTGATGCACCACATGATGGGAGGGTGGCTCAAAGGACAGTGCCCACAATTCTACAATGTCCGGGATGACTTGGCCGTCATTGACGGTGTCCTCCTAAAGCTGGACCGGATTGTGATTCCACACAGCATGCACAAGCTGGTCCTTGACCAACTACACGAAGGCCATATCGGGGTTGAGAAGTGCAGACGGAGGGCCCGAGAAGATGTATACTGGCCGGGCATCAGTGACGACATCGCCAACATGGTGCTCAACTGCCCCACCTGCCAAAGGTTTCAGCCGGCGCAACCCCCTGAGACGCTTCAGCCCCATGAGTTGGTGACGTCCCCCTGGGCGAAGGTGGGTGTGGACCTTTTTCATGCGCTTGGCAGGGACTACGTCATCATCATAGATGACTTTTCGAATTTTCCGGAAGTCATACGCCTACACGATTTGACATCGTCCGCTGTCATCAGGGCATGCAAAGACACCTTCGCTCGCCATGGCATTCCGATTACTGTCATGTCGGACAATGGACCCTGTTTTACAAGCCAAGAATGGTCTCCTTTTGCTGCTTCGTATGGCTTCACACACATGACATCCAGCCCTCTGCATCCCCAGTCAAATGGCAAGGTGGAGAAGGGTGTCCATATCGTCAAGCGGCTCCACTGCCAGGCTGCTGATGCCGGTTCGGATTTCTGCTTAGTCCTGCTAGCCTATCGCTCGGCCCCACTAGCCACTGGCCTCTCACCAGCCCAGCTGTTGATGGGTCGCGCCCTCAGGACTACTGTGCCATCCATTCTGGTCCCTACACCTAACTATGCTCCAGTACTGCAAAGGATGCGACAGCGTCGTGCTCAGCAGAAGGTGGCACATGACACTCGGGCAACTGATCTTCCTGCCCTGACGCCTGGAGACAACGTCCGCATCGACCTACCAGAGGGTGGCTGGTCGGCAACTGCCGATGTTCTCCGATGCATGGCTCCCCGCTCGTTCCTGGTTCGCATGCCTGATGGCTCCATTCGCAGGCGCAATCGCCGGGCTCTTCGCCTGCTTCCGCGCTCGCTACGTGATCATACACCGGTGCCACGCCCTCCTGTTGTTCCTGATGTCGACTTTGTGGAGCTTCCTGCCACCATGCCCATTCCTCTGTCGCCTGTGGCCAGGCCCATTCCTCAGCCGGTGGATCCTAACCCACCCTTGAGGCGGTCAACCCGAATTCGTCACCCACCTACTAGGCTGGACTTATGAGCCTGTTTGAACATTGGACTCACTAACGTATTATGCCACGATGATAATATGTTTCTCTTTTTGTCGTTACAGGAGTTCGTTTTGATGCTTGATGTTTACACTTGTTTTATTTATGGTACAACCTTGTTGCTATGTTGCACCTGACACCTTCCTCTGTATATAGTTTAGCCTCATGTACATATTGTAGATATTGCACACACACACATTCAGCTGCACTCAGTACACATCTATATTTATTACCACATAGGCACATATTCTTGTAAAAAAAAGGAGGGATGTCATGATATTCAGATAAACATCATGGTGCAAACATACATACATACTGATGGACAGATCAACGGACCAATCAATACACACACAACATCACAGCCAATCACAGGCAAGAACATACACACTATAAAACGGGGAACAAGCCACTTCCCTCTCATTCCAGCAGGAGACAGCTCAGGGCACAGAGCTCACAGCAAGCCACTCAGACATTCACCATGTGCTGGGTGCTTCTCCAAGATAGTGTTAGGGCTAGGTCCACAAGTTAGAGGGTAATGAACGAACCACAGTAACCAGTTTACAGATGTTAATATTGTTAATAATAAAACTGAATTGTACCATTCGCAACTGTGTTGGTTCGTCTATGTAGCAGAGCACCCAACACGGCAGGCTATGGACCCTGACAATATTCCAGCAATAGTACTAAAGACTTGTGCTCCAGAACTTGCCGCACCCCTAACCAGGCTATTACAGTAGAGCTACAACACTACCATCTGTCCGGCAGTGTGCAAAATTGCCCAGGTATGTCCTGTACAGGAAAGCAGAACAAATCCCATTATCATTCCACAACTTTCGATTATCTGTAAAGTGATGGAAGGGGTCTTAAACTTGCTTGGCAAAAGCCTGCTCAGTGACGCTCAATTTGGGTTCCACCAGGGTCACTCAGCTTTACCTTATTTTTACCTTATTACAGCCTTTGTCCAAAAAAAAAGAGCAGAACTCCAGAGATAAGGTGAGAGTGACTACCTTTTATACCAAGGCTGAATTTCAACAATTGTGGCATCAAGGAGCCTGAGCAAAACTGCAGTCAATCTGAACTAGGGATAAAACTCCTTGCTGGTTGGTGTCATACCTGGTTGTAGTGTTGAAGGTCAGTCATCTCACCCCCAAGACATTGCTGCAGGAGTTCCTCAGGGTGGTGTCTTAGGCCCACCCATCTTCAGCTGCTTCATCAATGACCTCCATTCCATTATAAGATCAGGAGTGGGGATGTTCGCTGATGACTGCACGATGTTCAGCAACTACTCAGATATTGGAGCAGTCTGTGTCCAAATGCAGCAAGACCAGGACAATGTCAGACCTGGCTCACAAGTGACAAATAACATTCGCACTGCACAAGTTTCAGGCAATGATCATCAAAAACAAGAGAGGATCTAACCATTGCCCCATGACATTCAATGGCATTACCATCGATGAATCCCCCATAATCAAGATCCTGGACATTACCATTGATCCGAAAATGAACTGGACCAGCCATATAAATACTGTAGTGACCAGAATAGGTCAGAGGCTAGGATTCCTGTGGAAAGTAACTCACCTCCTGATTCCCCAAAGCCTGTCCACCACCACAAGGCACAAGTCAGGAGTGTGATGGAATATTCGCCACTTGCCTGGATGAGTGCAGCTCCAACAACACTCAAGAAGCAAGGCACTATTCAGCAAAAACCAGACCACTCAATTGGCACCCCGACAACAAACATCTACAAGATGCACTGCAGGAACTCACCAAGGTTCATTAGGCAGCTCCTTCCAAACACATGACTATTACCATTTGGAAGGACAAGGGCAACACATACATGGAACCCTACCACCTGGACGTTTCCCTCCAAGTCACCCACCCGCCTGACTTGGAAATATATCAGCTTCCTTCCCTGTCACTGGGTCAAAATCCTGGAACTCTCTCTCTAACAGCACATGGACTGCAGCAGTTCAAGAAGCCTCTCACCACTACCTTCCCAAGGGAAATTAGGGATGGGCTATGAATGCTGGCTTAGCCAGTGATGCCCCTGTCCCATGAATGAATAAAATAAAGTTGGGAGGCCAGCTGGGTAGTCAGTCAGTGGGTGAGTTGTCAGGAAGCAGTCAAGGGGGTTCGGGGTAGTTGGGGAGGTTGCCAGGTAAAGCCGGGATGTGGGAGTTCAGTCAGGGTGTTGTGGGGTAGCCCGGAAGGTATGGGCCTGGTAGTCTTGGGGTCTTGTCAGGCATCGGGGTGTCAGTCCTATTGGCATTGCTACAGATCCAGGGTATGTTGCTTGTATTTTAGTGCTTAATTCAGTGCCACCTCTCTTCCAGCAATGCCTATCTTCTCTCAGTTCCAAAGACGAATTACCGCAGACTCTGTTTCCCTCTCCACAGATACTGCCTGACCTGTTGAGTTTATTCCAGCCCTTTCTGTTTTTATTTCAGATCTCCAGCATCCACTGTATTGTATTTTATTCCAGAAATTGAGAAGTTTAGCAATGGGATCCTTTCTCTGACAGGAATTAAATATATTCACTGGGATTTTCCGCTCCTGTTAGCTTCAGCTGGGTTTGGCTATGGGAGCGGAAAACATCACGAGAAGTGCAAAGGCGTGTTTTACATTGGCGTAAACGTGTGATGTGATTGTCCGCTCACCCCCGTCAGTGACGGGTCACATTTCCCGATGTTCAATGTTGGGAACATCATTTTAATAAATTAACATCTTATTATCAGGCCAATGCTCTGGAATCAACCCCCAACATCAAAACATCCATTCACGCCAGCGTGATGTTAGAACGGCGTGAAGTATGACTGGTCTCCGAAGGCATGTGCCTGGTGAGCCATACCTCCAGAGCAACTCAGAGGAGCGCAGCACTCAGTGGGGATAGGGTCTTACCTGGGTGGTGACCAGGCATCAATATGGCACCCCAGCACTAACCTGACACTAGCCAGGCAAGACCCTCTGCCCCAGGCACTGTCCAGGTAGTGACAGCTTTATGTTAGCATGGTGCTGGGGTGGGGGCTTCCTGGAGGGAGGGGTACACCTGGGTAAATTGGTTTGCTCGCTTTAAATATGGCTGGTGGATCCCAGAATGTCTGAGTTGATGGCGGGGCAGGTGGATCAGAGGTCACGCCGTCAGTGACACATCGTGGGACCTGTGACTTTAATTATTTTTTAACGTGCTGCATTATATGGCAGAGAAAGCCGCCAATGCCACTTCTCTCCCCCAGACATCGACATTTGCCGATATTAAAGAAAAACCCGGCTATGATATTATTAAACAGAGGACGGAACTTCCATCTCCATACACAAGGAGAGAGAGAATTTGGTCAAGCAACATAGGCGGGATTCTCCGTTGGTTGACGCCGAAATCGGGAAACGCGATTGGGCGGAGGATAGGTCCCGATTCCACAATCGCGGCAGGTGCCGATTTGACGCCCATCATAGCCCATTCCAAATCGCAAATCTCCGTCACCTCGACAGCGGCGTAAATGAGGTCCGGAACGCACGTACAGTAAACACTGTTTGCATATCATGAGTGGGCCTGACCCGGTACTCTCCGGGACCTCCACAGTTCTCCGACTCTGATGGGCCGAGTTCCCGACGGTGCGGTTCACTTGTGCATTTAAATATTGTAAAACAAGCGTCATGGCTGCTGACGGAGAGGAGCTAGGGAAAGTGTCCAACATTGCCATAGTTTGCTGACAGTTGTGCCGCTGGCCAGGGGGGCTTTTGCCAGTGTGGAGGGGAGTAGCGAGGGGTGGCCAGGAGGTGGGCTGCGGGGTCAGGTTGGACGGGCACGGAACACCATTGCCTCAGCCGGAAAGGCAGCGATGCAACTGCGCATGCCGTTGACTGGCCACTGTGAACTTAGAGCTACAGGTTGTATAGGTGTCCCTCCAAGGCACTCCCATAGGTACATTCTGTCCCCAGCTGATCCATCAGCAGGATAGGTGGACTCCAGTGCAACCAGTGCCACCTTGTTGGCTGGGATGAGTGTGTGTGGGGAGTGTAATTTGTATATGCGGCTGCAGCTTGTCAGCCTCCCGAGCGTCAATCACAGATCCGGCGAATCCGGTACCATTTTTCATTGCAATCGAATGTGTTCCACGTGGCGCCGATGCTAACCCCCCAACGGTGTGCGGCGTACTTTTTTTCTGATAAATCA